>NC_140099.1:20626646-21225262 GCF_964237585.1 Gallinula chloropus
CAAGGCGTTTCCGTGCTTCCCAGAAAAAATCCGGGGAGCATCATCACCCCAGCGGGGATGTAGCACTGCCAAGGAACTCCTGGACCTCACACACAAGAGGCTCCAACCTTTGCTTCCGAGGCTGCCTCCGCGACACTGGAGCAACGCCCAGCCACGGGCTTACTCCGAGGTTACGCTCGGGGGAGCCCCGGACCACCCGTCCCACCGCCAGCCCAGCGCACAGCCGGTTATCCCCACCACCCAGGAGCGTTTCGGAGAAGTTGGGGAGGAAGCCCAGGAGCTCCTAGAAAACCATCGCTCCTGCCGCAAGCTCAACCCCGCGGGCTGCGGGCGGAGGCTAGAAAGGTCGCCCGGGGCTCGGGTGGGGAAGCGGGGGGGCTCCTACCTCGCTCGTTACCGGCGCCCGCCCCGGGAAGCGCCCGGCCGCGGGCAGCGGGGCCGGAGGCGGCGGGGCCCGTCGGGGCGCTCCGCGGGGATGGCCGCCGGCACCACGGCGCCACCCGGGGGCCGCGGGGGGAAGCGCCGGCTCCCTTCGCAACCGCGGCGGGACGCGCCCCCGGCCCCCGCCGACGGCCCCGAAGCCGCGGCACGGGAGGAACCCGGAGCCGGGAGGAACCAGGGGGGAAGGAGCCGCGTCTGCCCCGCGGGCGGCACTTCCACCGCTCGCTCTCCGCGCTCCGGAACGCGGGGCTGGGGAGGGGGTAACAACCCTCCGAGCCCGTCCCACCCCGCCGGCGGCTCCCACCTGTTACCGCGCCCAGGCGGGGGGTCCGCGGAGGGCGGCGGCAGCATCCGGAGGGCTGCCTAGCCCCGAGCGAGCGCGCCCCGCGGAGCGGACGGCAGCAGCGGCGAGAGGCGCGGCGCCCGCGGGCTCTCTCCCCCTCAGCCCGGGCGGGGACGGCGTCGCTCCGCAGGGCGCGGGAACCTCGCGGGGCAGGGCGGTGCGCAAAGCCGCTGCGGGGCGCTCCCCCGCGGCACTCACCTGGGAGGGAAGCGGGGCGGCGGGGCGGGGCTGCCCGGGACGGGAGCGGCGGCGGCCGAGGACGCGGCGCGGGCCGGGCCGGCCCTATTTCTGCTCTCTGGGCCGGAGCCGCCTGACGTCAGCGCCGCATTTGCATATTCCACCCAATCGCCGGCACCTGTGCGGGCACGCGGGACCGCCCCCTCGGGGCACGCGGCGGGAGGGGGCCGTCGGGGCGCCGCGGGGCGGGGGCAGCGCGGGGAGCGGCGGGGGGAGCGGGCAGCGGGGCACCAGCTCCTTTCCCTTCCGCTCCCCTCCCCTGGCGGCACCGACTGCCGGGTGCGGGGTTGCGAGAGGGGCTGGGGGGACTGCTTGGACACCCTACCCCGCCGGGAGCCTGAGGCCGTCGGTGGGCTAAAGACCCGGGGGTACCCCCTTGGGGTGCGCAGTACCTCGGGGTGCTGCTGCCGATCCCCCCCCCCCTTCCCGGCAACCCCAGCGTCCGTCCCCGGGAGAGCCGCTCAGAGCAGTGCGGGACCCAGGCTCATCTGGGGCCGGGCGAGAGGCGACCACCGACCCCTCGCGATGTGTCTCTAAAACTGGGGTGTCCTTGTGGGGCACCGAATTTCGCCCGGTGGGACCCTGTAACCCCCCCACGACCGTGCACGGCAACCGCGCAGCGCAGAACACGCAGCTTGCAAAGCGCTCCTTCTGTCCCCACGGACCCCTGGCTCCACAGGAAGGCAAACACACCGCTGCCCATCCATTCTCCTGTGCAGCATCACGTCTGCATCCAAAAACACAATCAAAATAAAGTAAAATACCATTTCCCCATTTTTTTTTTTAAAAAGGGATGTTTCCAGGAAGGGAGGGCACAAGGGGACTGCAGAAGCGAAGAGGATTTTTGGGGGGGTCCTTGATTGCAGAGGCAGGAGGTGAGCAGTCTAAAAGCCCTTATAAAACACACTGGGTTTTGTGTTTCTTCCCTATAAAGACTCTTAACAGCTGGATCCCGATGAATTAAATGGGATTTGACATTGGCTTCGGCGTGAAAAGGATGGGACCCATCAGATGAGGGCTTAGAAAGACACAGAAACCACGTCCAGTCCAGAAGAAAAGCCATGCCATGAAGTTACAATCGAGATTTTTCTTTGCCAGGAGCACCAAGTGATCAGACAGGTGGTTTTTTCCATGATTTTTCACACCTTTGGGTCCAGCCTGTTAAATGCAGCACCTCCAAAATACTTTCAGTGTATTAAGAAAATGTAAAAAAAAAATTAGCTTATTCTAGCCAAACGGCTTGTAGAGACTGTTTTAGGAAGGCAACGATCTTGAAATTGCTGATTTAAGGTTTGGATTAAAAAGAAATCACAAATGTAATAAACCGGGGAGTATCCAGGGTGAATTGTGGGTGGGTAATATAAGGGAGGGCTCTGCAGTGTCTTGACAGAAGAAATGAGTGCATATTTCACAGCTGGCCTGTAGGTTTAAGAGGTCTGAGGCTTTAAAAAAATGAAATAAAATAAAGCTGAAATCTAATCAGAGACAAATAGGTTATTTTCAGTGAGATCTTTCTCCTGAGAGAAAAAAATTGGAGATGGTATCGGCGGAGACAACTCTTCCCCATTTCCTGAGGTGAAGGAAGAAAAGTCTGCCCGCTTACCAACATCACTTACGCTATGAGAAGATGTTTGTGCTGTCAATTTAGCCATTTCTCTGTCTCTCTTGAAGGCAGACACAAGCACGACGTGTGCATTAGCAGACATCTGAGGTACCCGCACAGCCCCTATTTATTTATACCCACGCCTGCTTGGGGATGCAGAGTCGGGAGGCGACCGTGTTCCGCCGCCACCGCCAGCTTGCAGAGGTGATGCTCGCGACTGCATTTGTAGCAGTCGGCATATTTTCCTCGCTTTACACCGTCTGATGCAGGCTGAAGTGCCCAGGCTGGACTTGCTGTGCTTCTGCCAAGACAAAGCTCGGCATGGCAGTGCTGGAAGGCTGCTGCGACCTCTTCATGTCATCAGCTGAGGGGTCCCTGGTCCCGGCGTTGAGTCCCCGGGCTCACCTACCTGCAGCTGGGATCGCAGGGAGAGGGATGGCTAAACGAGGAGAGCACTTACCCTGCACAGAGGGTGCGTGGGGCGGTTGGGCTCACGTAAAGCGCCCGTCTGCTCCCCCATCAGTTATCAGATGCCAAAGGCGACCATGTTCCTAAGCCAGGTCTCCTGGATGCACACACCTCCTTTTCCCACCGTGAGCACAGTCAGGTACCAACAGTCATTTTAGCATCTTCTCTCGCACGCTTGGGTCCTATGTGATCCCCTGGTCTTTTGGTTGTGATGTGTTCCAACCTCCTGAGAATACCATTTATAAAAATCAATCAGCAAGCATCCCCTCCTCACCCCCTCACCCTCCATCCAACTCCACCCCCCTCCTCTTCAAACACCTTTTTAAAGGTCCTGAGACCTTCTAAAAGCCCTGTGGAAGCCTGGATGCATCCCAAGGGCAGTTTCTGAAAGGGAGCTGTGGGAGCTTTGCTGAGGGATGATGTCTGCTGTCCCCCCACCGTGCTGGTTCACCCACCTGCAAAGGCTGGGAGAAGCCAACAGCTCTGTTATAGAACTGGGGAAATAAACTGCTTGCTCCAGAGCAGGCTGGCAATGAAAAACTGATAAATTCCTCATCTAAAAGCCTGGGTGAGCTTGAAGCAAAATAATTGTTGCTTTCCTTTGAACTGGGAATTGGAGGGGCCCAAAAAACAGTGATTGGAGGCAGAAGGAAAAGATAAATGAACGATTTTAAAGACAGATTTGAGGAGAAGATTCCTATGCAGAAAAAGGGGGAAATCAAGTTTTCAAGTTTTTTTCTCTCAAAATACAGGATAACCAGTTTGCTGAAAGGGGAATTAAGCATCCTCTGCTCCTCTCAGTTTAAAAATAGATATTAAAACCAGAAAACAAGCAAGAAAGTAAAAAAAAAACAAAACCCCACCCTGGAAGTTTAGAGGGATGGAAGCTGCTGAAGTATGTTTCATGTAACAGAAGCAAACCCAAGGTCTGTGAAGAAGGAGAGAGACCTCCTGGGCCAGCCGCGGTCTCGCGTTCTTGGGTGAGAGGAGCTGGAAATGTGCAACTTGTTGTCAGCTTTGACTGATGCGACTTCAGGAAGTTGATGAGAAATTTTAAACAACAGATTGGCAAGGCAGAACTCCGTGTCACTGAAGATACGATAGCATTCGAGGGTGACCACGGCGGTTAGTTTAAGGGAAAGAGTTTTGAAGAACAGATGGTCTTCTCTTATTGGGCTTTTTTTTTGTTTTTAATTAAAAGACCCCTCCAAACAAACTCACAACACAACAGAGCGATGCACTAAGACTCCCTGATTTCTACCAGTAAAGGAATTAACTGGCAACCCTCTGAGCCTCCTGAAGTACTTCCAAAATCTTCCTCAGAAGGGGAGGAGAAGGGTTCATCTTTAAAAATTCAAACTTTGAATGACAGCGGATCACCCACCCACCCCTTGTCCAGTCCTGCTCTCTAAATGCAGTAATTAAACACGAGTTTTTAAAAGAACATTGTATTCACTGCAAGCAAGGAGCTGAGGAGGTAATAGGACAACAAGATTCATGCTCATCACTTTTAGTTATTTGAACCGAGAACCTAAATCAGACCTGATTAAAATAGGAACTCAAACCCAGATTCAACCAAAACTGGAGATATTAAACAAATACAGATGTGACAAGAGTCGTGATTCAATTATTAGGAGTCCATCTTTTAATTGCTCATTAAGATGACAGTGTGTATCTTTGCCTACATACATTTAGCAAAGCCTTTTCACTTTGACAGCGCATAAAATTACCCACGCCAACTGTATATCTCTTACTCTTTATGTCAACTTTAGAGTCGCTGGTTTTTCATTATCCTCTTGGCCACAAATTAATAAGGAGGAACAAATTTAATAGCAGCCTCAAACCTTTAGAGATTATCTCAGCCTTGTGTATCTGTGCCAGTTAAATTGCCATTTCTTTCTGCTTAAATTTAATGTGGTCATCTTGATACAAACACACACATATTTAACGCTGCTCTCAGGGCACAGTACTGGCACACCGAGGGGCTGCTCTGAAAAGCTGACGTGGAGCTCCAACTTGAACTTCTCCAACCTCATCACCCTCCCTTTAAGATGTGACAAATGGTCCTGGAGCACCTCCCCTACAAAGAGAGGCTGAAGGAACTGGGTTTGTTCAGCCTAGAGAAGAGAAAGCTGTGGGGGGACCTCACTGCAGCCTTCCAGTCCCTGAAGGGAGCAGAGAAACAGGACTTGGTGCAGGAGTTCCTGGACACAGGTTTTCTTCCCATAAACAAGGTATGTTGGGAAACAACCTTTTATTTCAACATCATCTGCTGAAATGCAATTCAATTCCCTAAGCTGGCAGAGAAACTCTGGGAGGTTTGCTGGTCCACAGTACAACAGGGAGCTTGCTAACACTGACGGGTACTGTTGAGAGCAACGCATGTGTAAACAGGAATAAAAGTCTTGCAGGTTCTGGGGGTCTGAAACAACAAACAAGCAGTTGTCACCATTTGTCAGCTTCAGGGTTAAACAGATTTCTGGCAGGAGAAAGCCAAGTTCCAGAAGATCAGTATATGGAAAAGACAGCACCAGCTTCAAGGCAGAAGGGATGTGCTGGCAATTTCCTCTCAATTCCTGACAAGGCATCTCAAACACAGCTGGCGGATCTTCAGTCAAAACCAAACAGGAAGCAAACTGCTTGAGGCCTTTACGAATGTGAATAGAGAAACTCCAGAGAATTTTGACTATTGCAACACTCTCCACTGCTCCCTGGTCAGAGGGCCGAAGATCTGAAGTAGTGCTGAACTCAGGAGTCTCATCTCCTTCGTGAAGCCCCATTTCAAAAGAGCCATCTTCTTTGTCTGTGGTCTTGGTGTCACCCAGAGGGCTCCCTTTCTCCTCTGTAAAGCAGGAGGGGGGGGATCTCTGCACAGTCTGCACTATCAAGGCAGAAAGGTGCTGGGTAAAATCTTGGTTTGTGGCAGTGTGTGACATACAATGAAAAGGCAAGATGACAGTGTTACAGGGGTCAGGCACTGCACGCTGTTCTTCCTCTGAAGGATCCAAACTGCAAAAGAGATAACAAGGCAAAGTACGAGCCTGAGTTTCAAAACAGTCACAGCTACCTACAGCTCATGGTGCTGCTGCTGCTGCTCTGAACTTTGAGGTATAATCTTGTTACTGCAGTTACATCAGCCTAATTTCATAAAACATCTTAAACAGTCAAGAATGCATAGGTTGCAGTTGTATTCATTTCTGTATTTCTTTTATACATTTACAGCATTTAGTTGATAGAAATATTCCTAATTCATATTATTCCTTTGTCCTGCCACTGAATTTTCAAGATGCTTTCAGATCATCTTGTGTCTATACATTGTTTTGTCTGTACATAGTAACTATTTAATTTGTTAGATCAAAAATAGCATGGCCAGTAGGTCTGGGGAGGTGATTGTGCCCCTGTACTGGGCGCTGGTGAGGCTGCAGCTCGAGTGCTGGGTCCAGTTCTGGGCTCCTCACAGGACATGGAGGTCCTGGAGCAAGTCCAGAGAAGGGCAACCAGGCTGGGGAAGGGGCTGGAGGGCAAATCCTCTGAGAAGCAGCTGAGGGAGCTGGGGGTGTTCAGCTTGGAGAAGAGGAGGCTGAGGGGAGACCTTCTCCCCACCTCCACTGCCCAGCCAGGAGGGTGCAGAGAGGTGGGAGATGGTCTCTTCAGCCAGGGGACAGGAGATGGGACAAGAGGCAATGGGCTCAAGCTGTGCCAGGGCAGGGTCAGAGCAGATGGGAGGGCAAAGTTCTTCCCTGGCAGAGTTGTGGGGCTGTGCACAGGCTGCCCAGGGAGAGGCTGAGTCACCTTCCCTGGATGGGTTTATAAAAAAGGGTAGATGAGGTGCTCAGGGATCTGGTTTAGCTTGGGACAGGAACAGTTGGACTTAATGATCTTAAAGAGCTTTTGCAACCTTGTGATTCTGTGATCTTCATACTGTGCACAGCCACTGGTTGAGAGGCTGGGAGTGTGCAATTTATCAGAAGTTAAAAATAAAGTGTTCAGCTCATCTTCCATTTCCCAAACCCAACAGGCACTTTGCAAATCACTGGCTTGAAGCCACTGACTTTATTCCAGGGTTCAAAGGTTACAAAGACTTTATACTCTTACCACTGATTTCGCTTGAAAACAACTAGAGGCAGCGTGCAACCAGACACACTGGTTTGCCTTAAAGCCGGGTCTGAAATGCACCATCCACTATTGGGACTCAAAAAGCTGATGGGGGTTTAAGCCAGAGCTCAGGAGTCTCACTTACCACATCTGGGGTCACTTCCATGTGCTTTACAGGAATCCAACAGAGAGGCAGGTGCCTACGGAACAAAGAACCATCAGGCAGTGGCAGCTGCTGCCAGATTTCAGCAGAAGTGAAAAGCAAAGTCAACGTTGGCTCCTGCTTTTTAAGGCCAGCAGCTCCCTGCTGAGTCCTGACTGCTGTACCCGTGGGCAGCTGAACAGCTGACCTGTGAGGATGCTGACACACCAGGTTTTTAGTTCAGGCTGGGCACTCTGAGGCAGCCAGGAACGCAGTGAGAACAGATGTGGCCTGTAGGCCTTTCAGCACACTACAGACTTCAGCAGCAGCGCACAGCCAGGCGAAAAGGCAAAGGCCCTGGAGAAAGCCCAGCCACGCTGGCAGCAGAGGCAGAGTCCCTCAGGGCTGGCTGTCTCATGCCCTGAAGCCAGGCATATGAAGGGCATTTCCTATATCAAAAATGACATCACAACGCAGAAGTTAAACAGCTGGAGTTTGAAGGAGACCAATTAGGCCAACACCTATTGCCAGAGAGAAGGTTCTTCCACTCTCTGAGGAAGAGACCTGTCTTCCAAAAGGTGCTGAACTGCTCAGTTCAGAGAGCAGTTCAGCATCTCAGAGCACACTGAATGAGACACTAATGCCAGGTAAACATCTCAGTCCTGACAGCGACAATTCTCTGCAACTCTGGTGAATTCAGATCATGCACTCACTGTACAAGGTGGACCAAACCCACCACTCAAATTTGGGGCTACCTCCTTTCTCAATTATAACAGCTCAGAGAATGAAAATACCTTTGCTGTGGATTACTATAACAACACAAGTTTAATATCAGAAATTAGCTTGCAAAAAAAACAAACACTACCACATTAAAACTGCCATAAAATAAACACAAGTGTAGCAATTACCTGATTTTTACACCCAGAGTCTGGTATTTCAAAACATCTCTGGGGAACTGTATAGTCTGTAGGAGTCAAACTACCAGATTGCAAAAGACTGCTGGCTAGGACTGTTTCTTCACAAATTATTTCTAGAAGAAATACAAAGACCTTTTAAAATTGCTGAAGTAAAACCAAAATGAATGTCTAACAGTGTCTGTCAAACAACTAGAATTAAGATTGCATCATCAAAATGTGACCATCAGTCATTAAAGCTGCAGGGTCTCTTCACAGAACAGCCAGGACAGAACAAAACCAGGCACAATTTTAGTATCCATAAGTGCACTGGAAGGTGCACTGAAGACTGCTAAAGCTCATTTTTTAAGCTAACCACCAATTTAAATCTCAACATCTTGTGTGAGAATTCTCCATGTGATTTAGTTTTAACAGAACTGGTCCATTTCCTTGAAACTTGCCCTGAGTGTTACCAAAGCATTGCCAGGCTGGCAAAGCCACAGCAGAGCAGTTTGTGAGCTTCACAGCATTCACTCCCATTTTTGCAGGCGTCAAGCAAACAAGCAGAAGATCTGTAAAACCTTTAACCTGGCTCAGAAGGTCCTGTCCCTCAAATGCCACTCAAGGAAATGATCTTACCTCGAGCCGGCCCGCTCACGCGTGTACAATGTACGTGCAAATAAACAACAGAATTCCAATCACAGAATCCCAGCCTGGGCTGGGCTGGAAGGGACCCAAGGATCACAGAGCTCCAACACCCCTGCCACAGGCAGGGACACCAACCTCCAGGCCTGGAGCTACACAAGGTTGCCCAGGGCCCCAGCCAACCTGGCCTTGAACACCCCCAGGGATGGGGCACCCACCCCTTCTCTGGGCAGCCCCTTCCAGCCCCTCACCACTCTCTCTGGAAAGAACTTCCCCCCAATATCTGTCCTAAACCTTCCTTCCTTTAGCTTTAATCCATCCCCCTTGTCCTGCCATTGTCTGCCCTTTCAAAAAGCTGATTCCCTCCTGTTTCTCTGCTCCCTTCAGGGACTGGAAGGCTGCAATGAGGTCCCCACAGCCTTCTCTTCTCCAGGCTGAACCAGCCCAGCTCCCTCAGCCTCTCTCTGTAGGGGCCCCTGCTCCAGCCCTCTGATCATCTCCGTGGCTCCTCTGACCCCTCTCCACAAGTCCCACATCTTCCTTGTACTGGGGCCCCAGCTCTGGACACAGGACTCCAGCTGGGGCCTCCTGAGGGCAGAGCAGAGAGGGACAATCCCCTCCCTGTCCCTGCTGCCACCCCTTTTCTGATGGGAGTCCAGGATACCATTGGCCTTCCAAGCTGCAGGAGCCACTGCATGTGAGCTTCTTCCTCAGGCATAAGAACTCCTGCCTGTATCTTTCTGGATTGATGGCAAAGTTTAGTAGATGACACCAAACCATCTCTCAGGCAGAGGAAGCACAAGAGAGATTTACTGCTTGAACAAAGCAACCATGTTAGCCAGAAGGAAACTCAAATTGACAAGAAAACCAGAACAGGGCAGCATTATTTCTGGATTTCTCTTCTCTATATATGTTTAATCTTTGCCATAAGCCATTTGGAAGACATGTTTAAGTTGAATAAAATGCTAGTGAAACAGATGGTGTCTAGAGAAACTGCAGAGAAAACAATTCACAGAAATAGTGCATCAGAAAATGAATTCCATTATTCCTGATTTCAGGTCTAACAATGAAATAAATTGCCTAGCATAGCTCCATTTTTTTAAAAATAGACTTCTCAAAATCAGTATTTTGAAAACAACCCTTGATAGCTAGGTATGTAGCAAAGAATTCATTTCTGTTGTTAAAGCTGAGGAATGTCCTAATCCTGTCCTACTCCTTGCTATCCCACTATATATTAATATATTTATAAATATCCCACTATATATTTATATCCCACTTTTATATTTATTTTTATAAATATAAAAGCCCTTCCTCAAGACTCTACTACAGGAATCTTATGGAAAAGGACCACAGTCAGTAACCCCAGTCTTACACCAGTTTTCCTGTAAAATTCCCAAGTAGTTCAGAAAGATCTTGGTATTTTTTCCAAGATTCATGTGCTCCTTAAACATTTGCAATAATGGAAAAAGATGATTGATCAATAAGTAACACCTAAACAGTCACAGCCACTGCTAGCATGCATCTTTACAGCTAGCCCTGCATAAAACCCCAGGCTGCCCTATAGCCAGGCTGTCTCACTCCTGCAACTTCAATGCTTGATGCTTTAAAGCCAGCGTTGGCTTAATTTGGGAGAACCTGGCATTTCACCTGGAGGTGAAAAGTTATCCAGAAGGGCTCCAAAGGCAACTCAAGCACATAAATAGCAACTAAACCTGCATCTAAATTGCTTCTCCTTTAATTTAAACGCTGTCACTTCATTTTTACTGAGTGATCTAAGACCTCTACTGATTCTGCAGAAATGCCAGGAACAGACTCTTTCCAAAGACCTCTTCCCCCACCCACCAATTCACTGGTAAGAGTAAGCTGTTTCACCCCCAATTATGGAGACTGTCATCACTTTTCTAAATGGTTACAAAGTCGTCCCCAACCAGATATACCCTACTGCATTTTAAGCTTTCATTCAGGCAAAAGCAAAAGCATCTTTATCTCTTCTCAGACACACATGAATTTCCCAGTCAGTCAGTCCCACGGGCCCCTGCAGAAGATGCAGGACACGCCACTGTTCTACGTTCTAATGCAGTGGGTACCCTTGGTTGAAGCATCCAGTGAAATGGGATTTTCAGGTAAGGTCAGCAGGTGCTGTGGAACACAACAGTGTGCTGAAATCACAGGCTCAGTCTGAACCCAAACTCCAGAACTGCCTCTTACTCATCTCCTTTTCTGACCTCCATTCTGGCCTGACAGAAACACAGCCCTTGCCAACAGCAGGAATGGAACAGATGCTCCAGCTCCCCTTGTGCAGACCAACAAGCAGAGAAGCAGTTTTAGAACGTGTCTACAGATGCCACAGTTCCCATGAAGGCATGTATCTAGACTAGCAAGAGAGATACAGTCCTCTGCTGCTGCTTTCTGCAGTAAAAGCAGCCCCGTGCCCCAACTTCTGTTCGAGTTAATTAACACCACAGTGAACATCAGGTCAGCTTTGCCAGGTCACATGGCACTTGCACTACGCCAAAGCTGCCGGGTCTGTCTGCTCTGACTTGATAAGCCCCATATCCCTTCACAGAACATCCAGGTACATCAGTGCAGCCCAGAGACGCAGAACCCAGAGGCTCAGCCCAGCAGCACGATACATACATGATTACCTTGGCTGGAGCTGACAGGACGAGGCAGAGAGGGAGAGGAAGGACGAACAGGAAGAGAAGAACAGTTTGGTTTGGAGCTGGCAGCGGTGAGCCTGGAGTCCTCACTGATCTAATAAAGAAAGTAGGCAATAATTAAAGAAAAATCCTAAACACACGGGACACGTCAGAACCTGAACTGCACTAAGTCTACAAAGATTTCCCAGTTGGAGTAAAAAGAACGTTACTACCAAATGTGTTTGGTTTCTGAGGGGTGCCACACGTTGGTGCTCACACCCTCTCAAGTTCCCATTTCCCACTAAGCAGAATTCCACTAAGAATTCGGTTAGAGAAGTCATTCTGATCACTGATCCCTGCACTGACAAAACCAGCAGCAAGTTTCACAAACCACAACGACAACAGGATTCTTAGGCTGCAGGGGCATCACAGCTCCTGATAATACAACTTATTTCCAGAACAAGATTAACCCACTGCACAGCAGACAGGAGAACAGGACAATTCAGACTTCTGATCCTTTCCCATTGCTCAATACTCGCAAGAAGAAAGTCTGGGAAAATCATTTCAGTCCTCTGCAACACAAGCACTGATCTCACACCTCAGCACTCTCTGTATAAGATGGAAAATACAGCTGTTGAGGTCAGCTGCATATTTATTGTGTGTACCATTAGGCCATTTTCTCTTTTCCTCCCACTTCCTCTATCCCAAGCCAGCAGAAAAAGGAACATCCTGAAACTGCATTGAAATCTAAATAGGAGAAAGAGGTGATGTTCAAACCTCACACTGCAGTAAAGCACAAACACTGCACTCACTTCCATGACAAGTGAGTTTAAGGAATTCTGCTCAAAGCCAATCTGGAGAGGACTCACAGGCTTCTTTTGTACCCAGCACGTTCTGCTCTCACAGCACCCAACTCACCTTTTTATCAGAGCTGCTCAGTTTGTGTTTCACCTCCTTGGCTTTCTGAATGGCTTTCAGCACTTCCACTGTGTCTGGTTCCTTTTCTGTGGTGATAGTGTTATCCAGACAGACCTAAAAATGTTAAAAACATCCAGAAATACAGAAAACAAGGCAGCTCTGTAACTTATTGTTACTTATGTCATAAATAAATAGTTTGATGCAGATGCTGTGCATGTCTGTAACCCTGTAAACAAGGTAATGACCACGTCAGACCTCATGACTTGAATGCAAACTCAGAAGTGCTTGGGAAGCTCCACACCCCACTGGCACAGGCACCTTCCAACAGGAACACCCTGTTACCCAGTGAAAGCAGGGCAAGCTCTCCCTTAGATCTGAGGAGCACACCCAGCAGCGTATACATGGTTCCATTCTCTAGAGACGTACTCCAACCCCCACTAAAAACTCCTCAGGCTTGTAGAGCATTCACACAACTTTCCTTACCAGGCTTTAGAAAGAAAAAGCTGTTCTTACATACCTCTGAAGCCCTGTCCCCAAACTGAGCCAGTACTTTGGTCCCATAGTCAGGGATGATGCTCAGTGGGTTGCTGGATAACACCACCTTTTCTAAGCACGGGAGGTTTCCTATATTTTTTACTTCATCAATCTGAAAGTTTTTCAGTAAAAGGATGAATACACAGATTGGCTAAATGAGAACACCACCACAGTCTAAGCATTTCTTGACTAAATTACATACAAACAGTAACCAGGAAAAAAAATTCTCTCCAGCCACTTTATTTGCACTTTCACCCTCTAACAGGAATCACTTGTGTTCTAAAGCAATCTGACACTAAAATCAGTAGTTACCTGTTCGACTTTGTTGTTGCTCAGATCCAAGTTGACTAAAGAGTACAGCTTGTTAAGACCACACAGCCTTTCCAGCTGATTTCCTGCTAGATTCAGAGTTTTGATGTTTCCCAGTCTTGTGTGAACACCTTCCAGCGATGTCAGCTTGTTGTAGGATAAGTCCAGGTGAACAAGGTTGTAAAGATGCTACGAGAGCACAGAAAATCCAGGTCACACACCAATTTGCTAAAATTGAACCATATCAAAGGCTTGTCCATTTGCTCATGCTGGATGCTGCCCAGCTGACAAACACAACACGAACTTGCTCATTACACAGGATTAAGCCTGCAGGAAAGGGAACTTCCTCCACTCTATTTTTCCCAAGCCATTGACACAGCCAGCAACGACTGGATTTAGTGAAGAACTACATGTTGCATGTCAGTGTTGGCAAGTAAGAAATGCACCCTTACGAGGGCTTGATGCTAGGAAGCTATTTGGGCTTAAACTCTTCTCTGCAAGATGAGTGGCAAAATCCTTTAGCAAAAGGATTCTGTCTTGGAAGGTCCTGGGCAGCCTGGCAAACATCACCTTCAAAAGCATCCCTTACCTGTAAGTTTTCTACCAGAGACACCCCATTGTGACTCAGGTCCAGGAACTCAATCTTGGGAATTAATTTCTAGAAGGGAAAAGGTGCACATGTTAAATGCGTTTTAGCTTAGAAACCTGGCTGTACTTCCTTCACCAACCAACTAACAACTAACAGGCAAAGGGAAGGGAACTCTCCAAGGCACAGACCCTCTTCTCAGCTTTCAGCAGTAAAAAGCGTTCTGCACCCATTCTAGTGCAGCCAGAGTGCAGACTCCTGCTCGTGAGAGAACCAGATTACTCTGATGAGCACGGTCACGTTTGCATTTGAAACCTGGGTTCTCACTGAAGACAAGCAAGTTGCCCCCAGTTTAGCCCCACTAACTACAGATCAAACTCATTAAGAGGCCTTTCCAGCTCAAACAGGCCTGTCTGTATTACACAGAACCCTGGATAAAGATTACAGAACTAAAAATCAGAGTAAGTTGAGCAGTGCATTGATCTCCACATCATTACCTTGTGGAGCTCAAGCACGGACAGTGCAAGGGGAAATCTTTCAGAAGAGAGATACATGAAGAAATTGCAAAATCCCTGCTGAGTCATGTGACACAGAAGACCAGCCATTCTTTCCCCCCACACACAAATGAAGAAAGATTTCTTACCACTGAATCATCAATTTGAGAGATGCTGTTGTGACTCATATCCAAGGTTGTTAAAGTTCTCCAAGTTGGGATAACTGCTGTCACTGGACAGCTTGAAGTTGTATCCTCTGGCTCGCACTGATCAAACTCAGAGGCCTCTGGCACCAGGATTTCCTGTTAAAGACAAGCACCCTAAAAATATTTTACCTGCATCTTTGGTGAAAGCCCATTGTTTCACAAGAAATCCAAATGACCTTATGGAAGAAAGATCCCTAAGCCTTATCATCACCCAGATTAAAGTTAAAGGTCTTAAAGCAGGAGCTGAGTGTGTCAGAATGATTTTAGATCCACAGGGAGGGAGTCCCAAACACTGGCAGCCAACCCAGGCTGGAGAATGGGAAGGAAGAGAGGGACTGTGAAAGGTACGCTCCTCAGACCCTTGCCAAATCACAGCCCAGAGAAGAAGCCACACGCATTCAGCTCTCGAGGAGTAACAGAAGCACATTCCAATCAAAGCCAGGGGATGAAGTCCAAGGCACTGACAAGATGGGTTTGAAGAAAGCATTAGACCATCTCATAAAAAGGCATCTAGTTTTCCCATGTGCCCATAGCATTCTGGCCAGAGCACATGGCACCAGTGCAAAAGGCAGGCGGTTGCAGTTCTGGTTGCTGTGAATAAAATTTTGGGAGAAATCTCTTAAGGTTTGGGGTTTTTTTTGGTCTTACATATATCTTATAAACTCTGAAGGCTCCCACTCACAAGCTTTCAGAAGGGCCAGAAACTCTCAAGTATTTTTCTAAATAATATGCTGTATATAATATTTTTCTAAATCATATGTTCTTCTCCACCCAGAGAATCCTCTGAACAACAGGTTCTACACACAGAGGATGGCAAAGGCAACTGAAGATCCACAGGAATAGCAGTAGAGCTGCAGTTTTGCTTTCTAAACTTCCCAAGCCCTCCAGTGCACCTTCCCCAAACCACTACTTCGTTTCATCTTTGAACATACCACACAGTTACAAGGAAATTCTTCATGTAATAAAAGGGCTGAAAAGACACTGACCTGTAGCAAGCAGTGTTAAAAAAGCTACTCAGCAAAAGTCTTTGTAATTCACTGATTTGGTAGAAGAACAAAATATCAAACTGGTTCCAGACAAAAATTATCTGAGGCCATTTTACATTTGTTCTGTAATGGCATTTTTCCTAGAAATTCTGGGCCACTCATCTCTAAAACTGATGGTTTTGTTAGTTTGGTTTGGGTTTTTTTAAACTTTCCAATACAGTTAAAGGTGAGAAAGGGGACAGGACTTACACACACATGCATGTATGCACCTGTATACACTGGCCTAGCCATAGTGTTGTCAAAGAATGCAAGGTTGAAATGAATATTTCCTGCCTCCCCATGCCTATTAGCACCCAGTAAGGCTCTGTCACAGAAACCCTAGAGGGCACCGCTGAAGAGATGACATCACATGGCAGAATCAACGTCTTTCTTAGAGAACTGTGTTGAAGGTTGGTAGAATAAGCACCTGTAACACCGAGCTCTAAATGCTTACAGGTGTTTACTGCCAGTAAAGATCTTGTGCATTCTAACTAGGCTCCAGAAGCATGCCAAGAATCCCATCACTCTGGCAGAAACACCGCCAGTACTTGTGCAAACATGGCTCACCTTGAAATACTGGAGTCGACAGGTAAAATCTAGAATATGACCTAGATCAGTTTTGGCATCTCCATTAGCACACGTAGGCTTCCCCTGCAGCAACTGTTGAGTGACAGCATATGGCTGCAAGGGTCTGATGTTGAAGACTTTTCCAGCCATTAAGAGCTGCTCTCCTGAAAAACACAGGATGATGGTATCGAACACAATGCTGCCCCAGTTACCAAAGAGTAAATGGTACCTGCAAAACCTAATGTCAGGGATTTCATGTCTATCATTTATATTCTAAGCTCATGATTAAGGCACCAAAACAATGTCTTTTTTGCTTCTAAAGTAGAAGCACTGAATTCAGATAAATTTTCTTTAACACCAGAATAACCCAAGTGTTCAAACAGGCACTCTCTGCATTCAAGCCTTAAGCTCCCAACGCAACTAATGGCAAATTTCCCTCTTAACAGGGCTGGAACCAGACAAAGTTCATTTATATAACATACAAATTGCTAAACTTTGAGATATCCCTAAGTTCAATAGCAGCAGCACCTACCATCTAACAGACAGAACTGACATCCTTTGCTAAGCTGCTGATGTGCAAAGCTGCAGCATCTTCTTGGACAGTCTGAGGACTTTCACCACACTACCACCAGAGCAAGCTCCCTGGGCAGGAAATGCATTCTCTGGCAATATTTTTACAATCCCATTTCTTTCCAGGAACACTAGGAAACAGCATCCAAAAGCCTCCTCTGACAGCATCCCAAGAGCAAATGTGGATTACAGCAGTCAGAATACATGCACACGTGGAATTAACATCTTCCTCCTCTTCCTTTTAAGGACACCAGTTTGACCTGACAGACAGGAGAGCATCGGCTTTCCTGATAAGCAGAGTTCTCCAAAGACTAAAACTCCCTTTGGCTTCAGTGGGAGCAAGTCCCAGAGTCCAGCTGCACATCACCACAAGGTTCCACTCACATACAGCGGTCAGACATCAATGATTTTGGCACTAGTGAGGCTACAGGCACTACAGAGTCAGGGAACAGTTCTTCAGGACCTTCCTTAAAGTGTTCCACAATTTGCTGAGTGCCCCCTCTGAAGTGGCTTCACCTAAAGTTAATTTTGTGCCAGAACAATCTGAACCACGCTTCACCTATCACCTCAGCCAGCCAGAATCACAGCACAGCATTCAGCCTCCTGTCCCTTAAAACAAAGCCAGCATGGGTTAATCATTTCACACGCCTCCTGCTCCTGGGGAGCCACTTAGAGATGTTGCAGTAGTGCATTTCATTTTCAGCTCTCAGCCTCAGAAAAGCACATCCTTTCATTAACTGACCAGAAGGTCTCATGTTTCCTGAATTCTGGAAGAACAACATTAAGACAGGTGAAGTGATGCATTCAACACACTCTATCAAGGCTCACTGAAATGACACAAACTTCCTGACTGGTTGCACTAAAACATACCAAGGAATTCATCAATTTCTGATTTATTTCCAAAAGCAGCTGTGCTTCTGTGACAGTTCCTCCTCAAATACAGCTTGGATCAAAGCACAAACAGCAAGAAACAGGTGAAGAGGAAGAACAAGGCTCAGTCTGATGTGAAAGACTCAGATCTCATGGTCTGGAGATTAAATCTCACAGGTATACACACGCATGCACATGGAGGGAACCATCCCCAGTTAAATTCTTGCAGGTTCTTTACCTTTGTGGAAGAGCTCTTCAGCCAGTGCAGCAGTGATCCCATTGATCTCCTGCAAAGATTAAACCATTGCAATGAAGTGTTACATACTTACAGTTCAAAGTGTATCCTTGGACAAAATAAGTCTCCCTTTCTTGCTGTGGTACAGGACTTTTAAAAATAGAAATCAACTGTCATCACATCTTATAGATTCTCTTTGTAACTTGAAAATACTTCATCAAATTATTTCATTTCATAGGTTCTTCATTTCCAAGATGGAAAATACTGAACTACATTTAAATAATCACACGCTGCATGTTTTCAAAAAGGGCAACAGCAACTAGAGCAATTCTTACTGACCATCATCAGCCCAATGCCAAACAAAGCCTGGTTTTAAAGAAACTATTACCAGTACAGTTTTCTTCAAATTTGAACATTAGACTAACCTAATGCATTAATGCCTTGGCCAAAACCAGGACAATTAAGCACTCAACATTTCCTTAGAGCATCACTAATACACTGATAACTTTAGATTAACAAGTCTACAGGGAAGAAGAGATCTGTAAAAATTAGTCTTCTGGACTTAACCTCCTTGCTGAAGAATAATTCAAAGTCCCTGTTCACCATCCTCTATCTTCTCTGCCCTTCTGGACCTACACAGTGCTCAACCCCCTTTCTACACACTGACAGCTCCAGGAGGAAAAGAAAAAGCCTGGAAAATTCTCCCTGTGGGAATTTGTTCTTTTAAAATCTAAAGGAGCACAAAGGTCAGTACAGGTATTTCCCATACTTCACAAAACGCAAATGCTCTGTAGAAGTCCAGAAATAGTTCTGAGCTCTTCCAAGAGCTCTCTCTAAGGCTCACAAGAAGAACAAAAAACTATCTGTGATAGTTTAGGCACACACATCTCATTTTAAGGTAGCTGCAAAGGACAAACAGGCATTACAGATCATCATGAAATGAGTATTTGATGAGTTTACTTCACTGACAAACCCCTCATGATTCATGACAAGGAAATAAATCCATGGGCCATCTGCAGCACAGTTCAGCTCATCTGATGAGGCAAACATTTCAGACAAGCACATTCTTAGTATACCTGAAACCCCACTCACTGAGGATGAACAGTTTGGAGAAGCAGCTCGAAGCTGCATTCCGAACAAAATTCAACAGTTCTGTTATTGGATAAAGCCAGTTACACTCACCTGGCATGCAGAGATCTGACTGAAACCCAGGCTCTGTGTTCCCTTCATCATCTGGGGGACACAGCAGAATTTTCCTACATTTATAATCGAAACAAGGTCATGACGTGGAGGACACATCTCCCCCTTCCTGTTAAGCAAAAAGAACCTCCTTCACTGAGAGTGATATTTTCTTTTGCAAGACTTGTCAAAAATAACACTAAGGCAAAAATATCTACAAAAAAACCCTATGTCCTTATATAACTAAATCTAAAAAACATCCCATAAATGAAAAACCACACTGTAAAATGGAGCAAGCTAAAAACTACTAATTGGCTACACACACTGTTTGCATTGTTAATTTATCTGTTATGTCTAAAAGTTATCTGCACACCTTCTGTGTTGACCATTTATTATGGATAATAACGACATGTTCAGTTACTTCCAAATACCTTCCTACAACTCCTCCTTGGTGTAAGGCAGTCCCTACCTCTGCCTTCAAGGCCGTAGTGTTTTGAAGATGTGATCACCAAATACTTCTCAGTGTGAATAACTTTGCTGTTTCATAGGAAATTCAAGGATATTGTCAGGGACTATGTAATCCAGATTTGACCATTGACAATATCCATCCTGAAATTCCCCACTCCTGAAACCAATTGTCCAATCCAAAGAATCCATTTTCCTGTATCTTTTGTGTTTGATCTATTAATTTCTGAATGCTGGCATGGATTGACTGAGAGTGGACACATTCATGCAGCACATGCCTTTCAAAATTTTCACAACCATGTCTGTGAGCCAGCAACAAAAATCAGTTGCTGCTTGATTCTGTAAAGTCTTACAGAATCCACACCTGCAGCTGAGTGTCTTGACAGTTTCAGGAGTCAGATAACACCAGCCTCACCTTTTCGTGCAGGCACCACCCATTGCAGTCTGTGTTCTTAGGCTGTGCAGAAATCACCATTTCCCTAATTTTCATTTACCATAAATACATACATATTTCAAAGACTGTTAGTTAGTTCCATATGTCCCACAGCAAAACTCATAGTCCATTGTGGCTGCAGTTGGAACACTTGACATAAGTTACTGGGATCAGGATCTCCGCCTGGTTCACACAGGCTTGCTTTTTTCTGGATCCATGGCATCTGTAATGACACAGCCAGATCTCCTTTCCCCAAATTACTACCTGTAATTTAATTTTTTACTAACACTTGACATTGACTTTTTTTCTTTTAATCTTTTCTTTTTTTTTTTTTAAACCTCCTTTTAAACCTCCTGCATATTTCACATTGGAGGTACCAAGCTGTTCTGTGGCAGACATAAACAACTCAAAACATACAGAGCTTTGTTTAATTGATCAGCTGGAGAGATGTCCTTCTCTCCCCCTTTTTGTTTGTGAAGCAAAAACACTTGAGAGTTTGATTCATACGTTCCACCATGGCCTGACCTGCAGGCCAATGTGGTGTCCCTGTAACATAGGTAATGTCCCACAATTGGAAAGAGGTTTGTATTGTTTGTGCTGTATATCCTGGGCTGTTGTCCATTTTGATTTCACGGGGTACATGGCATTGGACACGGTTACCAGATTCCCGTGTTTGTGCCGTCCAAAACCTCCCGTGTGCCTGTGCCACAAGGTTTCAGGCCAGGGGCAAGGCCGCTGGTGAATTGCTGACAGTCCAGGTGACTGTGCAATCCCTTTAGCCTCAGTAAACAAAGAAGTGGTATTGTAGCTAAAGCACCTTAGCAGACTGATGAAACAATTCATGCAACTTTTGAACATCCAAATATTTTCACACTGGCTTCCTTGGAATTTTCCCTGGAACCCCTTGCTTCTCAAATGCAGTTCACTCATCAATCAAACTTTCAACGTCTAAGTCTTTTCCCGCAATCAGTATTTCAACCAAGTAATGATACTGTGGTGAATGGGTTAATATTTTGTTCATTGAAACAAGGTATGAATGACAGGAAACCACTTAGCTTCTAATATTAGTTCTAATATCAGGGAGGTTGCTGACTTATATCTCGAAACCCGTCACAACATCTGCTGACACATTTCGAAATCGGTCACCACATCTTATTTTGTAAAAATAACTGTGAGGAACTATGGACCAGAGTATTTTTTATTAAGGCTTATGCTAAGCTTAATATGAAATCACTTATGCCAGCAGCTACCAAAAATGTGCAATTGCTTATGCAAGCTACCAGACACCGCTTGTCCAGGATAAGATAACCACAATTGCTTACACAAACTAAACCAGATACCGCTTGTGCAAGATAACCGCCAGATGTCCAGGAACCACAGATAGGACAAAGGAGGAAGACTTCTTACTCCGGCCTCAAAGACCACCAAGAGGCAGAAAACGACCCCCTAACAACAACTGAAGCATGCGCAGAGTATCTCCACTACTTCATGAACACGGAAGTAAAAAATATATAAAAAGGGACTGTTTGAACTGATCAGCACGGCAGTTGGCGGAGCGCAGACTCTCCTGCCGTCCAGCGCTGTCTTTGCTCATATTCTACTTGCTATAATTAATAAAATTCTAATTGGATTATGATCCATTGTAGTCTCAATTTATAACACTTTCCTTCTAGGCAGAGGCCCCATGCTTCTCCTCGCAGGGTTGCAGATGCCGTCTGATAGAATTCTGTGCACTGTTAGGAGCTGTTGCTATTTTGGTTTTGGTTTTGGTTTTGGTGGTGGCTGGTTTCTATTGTTGTTACAGCTCTGTACACCAATAAAGTTTAGTTTGGTTCAGTTAATCAAGAGTTTCTATATATAAATTCTTCTACAGAAAATACAATAACCCTTTTCAATTTGCAAAAGCAACATTTCCCAGCATTTTCCACAGTGCTACAAACTCTGACCAAAGCTGTGCCTACTTAGTTAGGTCACACGCTCTTGCAGGAATGTATAATAAATTACTGTTTCACTAATGTTTCTACCTCAAGTCCTTTCTTTAGGACCATTGGCATTTCTAACACATTGAAATGGAACAGTGAGTTGGAAATGCTGAATGACTGCAGCCATGGGGGTGCCAGAAAACCTGCCATCCAACTGCTTTAGGTGAGTCGGCCCTGGCCATGGGGTCTCCAGCCCTGGCCATGGGGTCTCCGGCCCTGGCCATGGGGTCTCCGGCCCTGGCCATGGGGTCTCCGACCCTGGCCATGGGGACTCCAGCCCTGGCCATGGGGTCTCTGGCCCTGGCCATGGGGTCTCCAGCCCTGGCCATGGGGTCTCCGGCAGAGCCAGCACTTGACAGCAGTCCAGTGACCGCATTAGGCTTCGTGCCACCACCCCCACTCACTGAAACTTCAAAGCAATATTTAAGGGCAACTTTCCCTCCCTGGAGGTTCCTGGCTCCGTGTTACGCTGCAGCCAGCGACAGGTATCTGCAGCCTCAAAGCTCTGCTGCATTTAACAGCCTCGAGGTGAACTTCTGCTCTTGGACTGCAGCATGTTTAGATGCTCCAGCTGGTACAATTGCTTCCCTAGTGTGATATATGTCCATCTGATTCGTGTTAATATGGAATCATGTTGGGGGTGCATCATGACCTACCCTTGTATGGCCAGGGGCCTGGGAGGGACAGTTTAAGATTCTTGCATGTGCTGAATGAAGGATGTTGAAGCAGCAACAAACTAGATAAAGGACGTGCAAAGCTTTGCCTAAAGGACCACAGTGTTAGCACATTGTGTGCATTGTGATACCTGAGGAGAAACAACTTGTCTCTGAGGAGGAGGTGATGAAGAGGAACAGAAGAATAGGAAGGCTCCTGAAATCTGCCTCAAGTCTGCAGAACCAGCTGCCTGACTTTGTTAGCAAGACAAAAGCTAAAGCTGCCCTAAAGGATGCCTGGTGGGGGTGTCCTGGCGGGCGCTCCAGCCTGTCAGTGGGGCCTGCGGGCGGTGCTGGCCCTGGAAGAGATCTAAGCCAGGGGCTGGGGCTGTACGGGGTGCGGCCTGGCGGAGCGGAGCCTGGCGGAGCGGAGCCTCCCGCAGCAGCCGCCTGCAGCCCGGTGCCGTCTGCTCGCCTTTGTTCGTTTAAAAAATCGTTCCGTTTGGTTCTAATCCTGTTTGGGACCGAGTCACTTGTAACAACTGGGGGCTCGTCCGGGATGGCTCTAGTACTGAACGCTGAGGTGATCTAGGAGGGGCGCCGCGCCATTCGGTGGCTCCTGCTCGGGTCGGGACTAACGCCATCCTGAACCTGAGAATCGGATTTTTACGAGCTCCCTTGCCGGCTGCAGCAGGTTTTTGTGCCCGGAATTGTGCGCGCAGAGACCCAAAGGAGACGCCAGTCATGCAGCGTGAGGCGGGTTACGTTCGGCTGCCCGAGCGAGGCCGGCAGGAGCCGTGTCCGTCGGCCCGGCCCATCGGGTTGGGGCCGAGTGAAGACGACAGAGTCGTAAGTATTTTGCGTGTAGCGTTGGGTTGGGTGGGATTCGGTTGCCTGTGTGTGTGAGAGTGCGACTGAGACGGAACGTGGTTCCGAAGCGAGTGCGGAGGTTCTTCTGACCGCGGCTCCGATCTCCCGCCAGCGACTCGTCAGGGAAGGGCCGGAGCGAGTCCTATAGGACTCGGGGGGGTGACAGGTCCCCAGCCCCCTGCAAGACACTCTTACGGGTAACCGAGGGCTGTAGGAATTGCCGGAGTGAAATTCCGAGGTGGGTCAGACGACAGACCCCGGGACCAGAAGAAAAGGGAGCAAATTACCCAACGTCCATTAGAAATGCTGATTAAAAATTGGAATGATCGGGGCCCTAGAGAAGGAAAAAGTAAATGAAACTGAGTTCAGTGTTGTGTGTGGAATGGCCAGAGGGGCTTGTGAGGCTGCCTGTCCTTTGGCCTGGTTTTGGCTCCTTTGAAACCCCCAGCTGGACAAACAGGCGTGTAAATTCACAAAGGCCTTTTAGTCAGGAGGAGAGGGATTGTGCAGTCAGGACTTGACGTCCTTTTCCAGCTTCAATGTTTGCACTAAAAGCAGGAGAAGGGCTTGAAGATCCGTGGGAGCCGTTGCCAAGCCCGGCGGCGGCTGCCCCTCCGGGAGTCGTGGCATTTCCACCGGTACCAGCGCTGCCCCTGCGCCTCCACCATCAGCAGCACCGGCACTAGACCGACCTCCGGCTGCAGGTGTAAGAAGCGGGGACCCTGTTAGATGATCCCCTCCGAGTAGCCGAAAAACTGGACCAATTCCTAGGCCCTAATACTTCTACCTGGGAAGAAATACAGTCCATTTTAGGGATTTTGTTCACTGCTGAGGAGAAGGGAATGATTAGACAAGCTGGACCGAGAATATGGGAAAGACAGAATCAGGCAGGACCCCCGGGAGGGCAAAAATGGGACAATTTGTAGCTAAATCCGGGGGCTGGGGGAACATAAGAAGAAAGTTAGAGAAGCTGGAGGACTGGCAAGAAGGGAAATACTATTCAAAAGAGGTGCTGGTAGCAGGGCTGGAGCCTCCAAATTGTCAAACTGTTTTTTTCACACTAAGAAAACATTATCCCAACTTAGAGAGATGGAGACGGGATCCTGGCTTTGCTACAGGTGAATGCCTGCACCAGAGTGGCATGTTAAGAAGGTTAATTGTTCTACCTCACTGGGGAAACAGAAGGTTCTTGCTGCCTTTTAAAACTGCGTATAGCAGCAATAAGAACAAAATTCTTCCTGAGCTGGATATTCCAGTGTTACCGAATGTTTTGTAACAGTGATCAATTGTACTTGTGACCTGACAATGAGAATATCTTTCTACAATCTAAGATGCCACGTTACTCAAGGTGTTACAGTGTACAGCTGGCTGTCTTTCTTACCCAGGTGTGTGCAGATGAGCCCAGTAATACCATATCCGTAGGGAGGCAACAGCAACGAGCTACATCTTCACAGCTTTGCAGGCGCTGGACGTGCTGCTGGCTGTAGGGGAGGTGGTGTGACAGCCGGTCACGGGGAGTCTGTATAATCCAGGTCGCTGGGTCCTGAGTGGCAGCCCAAGGAAACTTGCTTGAAACATCTCGCACACCCTGGTGTCTTTATAAATCTTTTAATTGCATAACGTCCTTATGACTTTGTGGATGTGGGGGTTTTTCTGTGCACTGTGGGCCTCTTTCCTGGGTTGCTCCCAGGACATTGTGGAGTCTGGTTTGATTTGTTATGAATGGGCTGGAGATAAAATCTTCCCCGCCACAATGCCATTTGTGTTGGGTTTAAAGAGGTTTGCTAGGGAGTTTGTTGGGAAAATGAATCTGGGCTTGATGATGCTTTGTTTCAGCTCTCTGTGCCTGGCCTCTTGTTCATTAGAGATGTGAATTTGTTCCTGGTTTAGTGCTTTGTCATGGTAAGGAAAGCCACCCCTAAGGTGGGACAACCTTTTGGATAGGAATGTTGTGGTTCAAAGTTCTGAAAGCTGACCCGAGGCTGCTGCATCAGCCAGGAGAGGGGATAACAGTTTGCTCAGTCGTTAACAGATCATTCTGAGCAAATGCCCCCTAACTCCTGAGAGGGATAGAACTCTTTGCAAGGGGAGATGGCTGAGCCTGCAACTGCAGCATGTGCCTGAGGAGCACTTCACTCGGAGGTTTCTTTACAATCAGGCTTCTAAACTGGTGTTAAGAGGAGTGAAGTGACTTTCTGCTGGCTGCCAGTAGCGCCTTCGATTTGGGAACTGCAGGTAGGTCAAAATTCTGCAATTTTGAAGCTTAATATGGGGATGTCTCTGTGTTTGGTGTTTGCTTTATTTTTGAGAGAGGGACATCTTCTGCTGTAAAGGCCAAAGGCATGTAAGCCAGATGTGTAATATTTTAGCAGAGTATAATGATAATTATGGGTCTGCACTTTTGACATGGCAAAAAAATCCATATAAAATAAGATGAGAACTCATGACTCAAGTTTGGTTTTTTTTTTAAAGTATGTTTGATATTGTTCAGGTATTTATCAAACCAGGAAATAAACCCACTGCTATAAAATGGTAAATTATGAGGTAAGGTTTTATTTTCTTTTCCTCTAACTTCATAATCAAGTATAAACAACATAATTAGGGCCCCCATAACACTATTTCATGAGGGGCAGATATGAAGAACACCCAAGAATGAGTAAGGGATCAATCAGAATGCTATTACAATATTGTTTGCATTTTCAGATAGGTTCTTTGGATACCCAAGTGAGAATTTATGAAATACTGCCTATTTGTATATTCCTTTATAGTTTATTTGAACATATAATAAATATGAACGTTGGTCTCCATGAAAAAGAATTAATTTTCCCTACCTTATTGTAGGTACTTAGTGAAAAAAATATGCCTCACCTATGTAGTCTTCTGTAAGGGAACAAATTCAAAGTCTTTATTGTGAAATACTCTAGTGGGAGAACAGCAAATTATGGTCATGAAAAGATCATTATAAAGAACTTGTCTATTTTGCTGAGATACCAAATTTATTGATACTTCCATGATCTGCAATAAAGCACAAGATTGTTGGAAAAGGTGAACAGTGGCCTTAGTCAGGACATTATGTGAGGCAGAGCTGATTTATTGGAGCATTCAGGGTCCAGGATTTTAATTCTGGACTAGGTGTTTCCTTTGGAAGCATAGCTTCTTTCCTCTACTGTTTTTTCTGTAGCACATAACACAAAGCAGTCTTCTAATTGTCATGAACATTGATAATGAGTGGTATTTACATTCATATATCAAAGGATCAGTTACTGGAAATCCCAAATACTAGTTTAATGATGATTCTGATTTCAGTCAATATGTTACTAGAAAACTGAATGGACATTTTATTTTTAAATATCTGAAAATGGTTTTCCTAAATTGCTAATAAATGCAGTATTTAAATATTTTGGTTAAACTCAATTAATATTGCAGAAGAGAGAATGGTAAAATACACAAAACTTTTATAGGACTTTGGAGTTTAAGTTCTGGTTTTAAAAGTGTTTTTAAAATGTAGAAGCTTGAATTCTGTTTACTTTCAACATTTAGACTCATAAACTTCATGTCTACTCTTGAAATGTCTAAGAATTGAATAATAAAAAAGACAAACAATAGAAAACCCTACTTTGCCAGATGAAATATACTTCTTGTTTTTATTCCTGTTCTCCCACAGTTAAAAAAAAATCCCAAAGTTAAAAAGTAATCCCAGAATTACTGACTATGAAAACAAATAAATTGTCATCATATTTGTCTTGTTATATGAATAGAAAAGGCAAGACATAAGAGAAAGGCAAGATAAAAAGCCACTATGGAAATAAAATAGTTTATGTTGCTTGTGTTATGCATCTATTCTTTTTTCCTCGTAATCCTGTCTTCTTTTCTTAAAAAAAAAAGAGTATATACTATTTTTCATGCAAATTATGGTGAAGTGAGACCTTGTGATTTGAAGAAACATAGGTCATTGCACTTATTTTGAGCTGGGTAGTTATATTATGGTGCCAAAAAAAGCTAAAAATAAGTGACATACAGATTGACCTCAAACACTGTTTCTGCTGGTTTGCAGTTAATGATGTATAACTTACAGACATGGGATCAAACAGCTAGAACAGAGTCAGAAGGAAGAAGAAACATCTTTCAAGTACTTCACTTCCATCGGAATCATAGAATGTGTGAGGTTGGAAGGGTCATTTAAAGGTCATCTAGTCCAGTCCCCCTGCAGTAGGCAGGGACACCTTTAACTGGATTGGATTGCTCAGAGCTTCATCAAGCCTGACCTTGAAGTCTCCAGGGATGAGGCCTCCACTAACTCTCTGGGAAACCTGTTTTAGTGTCTCATCACCCTCCTAATAAAGAACTTATAATGTCCAACCTAAACCTACCCTGCTCTAGTTTAAAACCATTGCCCCTGTTGCTACATGCCCTTATAAACAGTTCATCCCCAGCTTTCCTGCAGGTCCCCTTCAGGTACTGGACGGCTGCTATAAGGTCTTCCCAGAGCTTTCTTTTCTCCATTGTAGAAACCCACTAGGTTGGTCAAGCAGGGCTTGTCCTTGGTGAAGCCACCCTGGCTGTCTTGAATTGCCTCCCTGTCCTCCATGTGCCTTAGCATAGCTTCTAGAAGAATCTATTCCATAATCTTCCCAGGCACAGAGGTGAGGCTGACAGGGCAATAGTTCCCAGGATTGCCCTTTGTACCCTTTTAAAAACCTGGCTGTAATTATTCCCTTCTTCCAGTCATGAGGGACTTCACCTGACTGCCATGACTTTTCAAGTATCATGGAGGGTGGCTTGGCAACTACATCAGCCAGTTCCTTTGGGATTCCTGGGTGCATCTCATCATGTCCTATGCACTTGGGGATACTCACGTTTCAAGGTCACGAACCTTGTCTTCACTTACAGTGTGACGGACTTTGTCCCCCAAGTTCCCATCTTGCATTCAAGAAAAGGCACTATACATTTAAACAGTGTTCCCAACACAAACCAGTACCTCTGCACAGCACTGCAGACAACCATGGGAAGACAGATCAATTCAGGTGCTCTGAATGCCTCTGCAGTACTTCTACTGCACAGCATGTTACTGCTTATTTTGGTGGCATTCCTCTGATTTTGTTAACTGCAGATAAATTGCAGAAAGATGCAGGGAATGAAATCATAGATATCTAGAAAGAGATATTTCTATAGACATCAAAATGATGTGCTGGGTGCAAGGGAATAAAATTAGGCTAAAAATAGTGTGCCATATGAAAAGAGTTTTCATTTTAAAAAATTGGAAGTTTGATAACAGGAAAATGTTCTAATTTTTATTTCACGAACTGCTTCTTTTCCCCAAAACTCACAACACAAAAAAGAAGCAATTTCAAGCGAAATATTCCAGAAGTATCTTTGAAATTACTATTATGACATTTCCCTTAATACGGAAAAAACCTCAAAATTCAGCAATTTTGCAATTATATTAGTTTAAAATATAGCAAAAGTTGTCTTTCTATTCCACCTAAGAATGATTTCTAGTAACATCAGCAAACACACTACTTGTCTAGCCTTACTTAGGGTTAATTTTTTGAGCTGAAGGCAAAGAATTTAATCTCTTTTGCTTGCAACTCACATTAGGAATATTACTTCTGAATTCCACAGGGTTGTTCTATATGTGGACATCAGTGGATGCTTGGCAATGGTAATGAGGTATGAGGGACTGTGAGTCAGCTGGGAGTAACCCAATCTAAAAATTAGTTTCTATGTGAAAATGTCGAGAAGATAATTAAGTTTTCAACATTCATAAATGTAATCATGCTGATCTCTTATGTCCTGTTTATGTTGCCAGTTATTTGAGAGGTATTTTCATTCCTCTAAATATTGCAAATCATTATAAAATGCTTCTTGTGGGAAACAAAGCAATCCTTTCAAAGAAGATACTAAGCAGCTCAGCCGGCAATGCAACACGTAGCAAACCACTACTGGGTCGTATACAGGCAATGATACAGAATGACCTCATGGGATAAGACCACGGGTATTTCTGGGAGGCCTGTGATTTAGGATTTGACAGGCACAGGCTATGCTGCTTGCTGACTTTGGCATTACTTTTATGGCATGTTGTGCCAGAACAGCTGCAATGCTGATGAACTTGTCTGAACATGCAAACAGATACCACTTACCCTATTATGCTAATTTATGGTGACCGTTTTTTAATTTTCTTATCTATGGGATGAAGAAAGAATATTCTATCAAGAGCCCTAGCTGATTATCCACAACAACTCATGAGTATTGCTTACTAGACAAACCCACAACACTCAGTCAAGTGGTAACCTATCAGCTGGGAGAAAAAAATACTCATTTTGTGTGAAATATTAATTTTCTCTTTGCTATTCTTCTTGTCTTCTATCCTCCTTCTTATGCTAGTTGCCTTAAGAGTAGATCACCATTCCAAACTGTTACCATACCTTATCTTTTTCTAGACAGAACACTCACATTTCATAGGCCTAATACTGCTTTTATAAGCCTAGAGATTGTGTTAGCAAACTTCATGAAGAGTAAGTCAATAAATGGAGGAGGTCAATAAATATACCCATGACACATTCATTGACACATTTTTGTTGCTTCCTAAAATTTGATACTGAAACCACAGATATTGTTCAGGCTCACAAAATGTGTACTTGCCTCTGAGCTTCCATTATATACTTGCTAAAAGTCTTTAACCATGCTGTATAGCCTTAATTAAAAACTAATGTGTTTAAAGGTCCCAGTAGCACAATCTAACCTTTCTATTGCCTCCTCTGCTTAATTTAGGGATAGTTTCTGTCCTTAAACTGGTTTCACAATGATGAAATAGCACAAAAGCTCTTGTACTTTGAAAGAAAAAAATCACCACAATAAACTGCAGTTTCATGCTCATTTATTCTAAACTTAAATGTTCCCATTATGAGCAAAATGACACAAGAAGACACATGAATGTGCAAAAATATGGTTTATATCATGTGAGTCTCCTTTTTATTTTAATTTTATTATAATGTCTATTATTTCATGTCTATAGTCACTGCCTCTTGTGCAAAACTGCATGTATGCGAGTGAGTAAAAAATTACAATGCTTTAAAATAAAACAAGAGAACTGATTTTGCCAAAGGATTTGTAGGTATGAATCATGTGAGCAGCTCTAAACCTCCATCACCGGCAAGCAATACCTCTCCTGACTGGAATGATACTTATATAAGTTCACCAACACACACAGATTTTTGTATTCTAATCAATGAGTCTTACTGGACATGAAAGATAATGATACTAATAATCATTAATAATATAAATTCTGACTGTAGCCAGTGAGAGGACAGTGACAGACATCCCAAAAAGCCTGATTCAGTGTCCATGTATCTACTTCTGGAGCACTAGTATGGTTCAGCTGTAGTGATCAGTTCATGGTAGCATTGGGGAGCACAGAGGATATTAAGCCCTGACAATAATAGGGAATCATGAAGCTGACAGAAGCTACAGAATGCTTTACATACATGTTTTGCCCATTCCTAAAAAAAAACAAACAAAAAATCCCCCAACCAACCAACCAACCACACAAGAAGAAACTGTGTCTGGGTAACATGATGTGATTCAAGTAACTTCTGCATACCTCAGAAGTGATGATGTGCCATAGGAACAGAGCTCGAGTATCATTCCCCTGCTACTGAGCTTTTCATCCAAGAAACCCAGGAAAAGAAAAAAGGTTTCTTTATAACCTGAAAGAAAACAAGTGCTTTTATTGTTATTAACTGTAGTTAGTCATACTATCTTTGGGTGATGGCTTTGACTCTCAGTCAGATGTGCTTGAGTGTCCATAGAGGCTCTTTTTGCACAAAATGGAATTGAAATGCACTGCCGTGATGAATTGAAAATATTAGAGACTAGCAAGAGTACTGATTAAAGAATAATAAACAAAATTCCAGAAAAGGGTCCAAAGGACAGATACATCCAGCTGTAATATTAAACCAAGCTATCTTTCACTGCTACCACATGCCAGAGGTGTGGAATAGGTAAAATTATGTAGTGAGGGAGTGATGACAGGTCTGTATCCATACATCATTGCTATTGAATTGCATATGTGCACCTTTTATTTATTTAGGTATTTTTGCTATTACTCTTGGATGTGTTTCAGCAAGTTAGAATTTCTAATTGACCTAATGGAAACAGTCTAAAAAGAAAAAAAAAAAGAAAAAATCTTTTCTGAGAATATTACTGATTTCTTTTGGTTTTCATATAAGAAACAAAAAAATGCTGTCTTTTGGAATTATAATGCAGTAGGGATAATAAAAGAAATCTGTAGCTTAGTCTACCAAGACTCAAAGTGTTACCCTCCTTATTTTATTTGGTTTGTTAGTTCAATGTGACATTAATTTAGAAGATTATGCAACTTTAATATTTTTACACATCTCTTTTTTCAGTCACTGTTAAAGACATTGAGTCAGCATTTCTGTTTTAAGTTCTGTTATTCAAGGATCAAAATGGCAAAAAAAAATGAAATAAAATACCCCAAAGTCCATAATTTTAAACAATAAATAGTGGGAAAAAACCCCCAAACCCAACAGTACCAAAATCTCAATAATGGATTGAGGAAGATACTGGTACAGTAGACATTTTTCCTGTCTGACAGACAAAAAATTTCATCATGATCATTTGGTGGTGGGAGGACCTATGTTCTCAAAAGTCCTAAATTAGTTAATTGCCAAATGTATCTGACCAAGATCATAATTTTCCCATGTTTTCCCATTTCAATTCTTATTCAGCTGTTAATATTTGTCAATGGGAAGTGATGTTATGTGGTTTGAAAGAGACTTGCAGGTGCCATGAATAAAATTTGGATCATCCAGATGATTGACATTTCCCCTTTCAATGGTTTTGATCTCTGGTAAAAGCATCCTGAGTTTAGCAACACAAGTCAGCTTTTATCCTGGAAACTAACAGCCACTGCAGTTCTTAGTAAGACATCTTGAGTACAGGGCATTACTATATGCATGTGGCTTCCAAAAGGGATCTTGCATACATCTGGCTGAGTAGAGGCTTGGTGTTTGTGAGTAGGCATTCTAGATTCCAGTAGAGTTAGATCATGGTACCTTGGTACAACAAGGTGCTTTGAGTAAAAGGATAAGGTCACTTTATCTGACAAATAGGAAAATATTTTCATTAGGCTTTGAAATTGCTGATGTTGAATCTTATCATGGTTCTCTTTCAATTCTCTCTTTCTGAAGTTACTCTGCTCTTACACAAGTTCTTCATGTTTCCGAATTGTTTATCAAGATGAGAACCATCCCCCAGAACCATATTATGACCTTTAACATATACAGAAATTTACCATTTATCACAGGTTTTGTTTTCCCTCCCTTAGTCAATTTTTTCATGAGATTGTGTTGTGGAATTCTCACAAAGGCCTCAATTAGTTTAAATGGAAAAAAAAAATAAATTGCTTCCATGAAATAGATTTTGAGCACAGAAACAGTCACAGTCCTCCTGTTAGAGATCCTCCTACTATATTGTCAGATGTTTACAGGCAGAGGGAAGCTTCAGAAATACCCCCCCTGAAAAACAAGTTGCACAGGTATGACTAAGGAGCACCCAGTAATTGTATAAAGAAGGCTTTTGTTTTTTAAAATACAGTAATTGCCCATTCACGGGTGATGATTAGTCAGGAGAGACAGGTGCTGGGGAATTAGAGGAGATGCATGACTTTTGAGGCATGACAACTGTATGGAGGGACTAAGATCTCTAATATCTTAAAAAAGCACTAAGTACCAGTCAGTGTTCTTGGCTTGTAGAAAATACATTTTAGGACCTTTACCAAAAAACCCCATATATCTTTTCTTTACAATCCTGTAAAAACAAAAAAATCTGTAACTGTGGGTGCATGGTGATTTTATCTTGAAGTCTTTCCACTGATGAAGAAAGAATTACAAGTCCAATTAAAATAAACATTACTATCCGAAAAACTATGATATTTTAGGAAAAACTAAAATTTCCTAGAACCTCTTACAATTACAATATGGTCAGCTGATACAATCCACAAAACATTTCATTTTCATAGACACTCAAATATGTTCGATAATGCCCTGTGATTAAAATGATAAAAAACACACCCAGACAGTCTGAAGACTGAGTGACAGCAGGTCAAGTCAGGTGGCCACAGTCAGAAGCAACATGGCAAAGACAGATTATGAAACAGTAAAGAAATCTTGACTCCAGTATAATTTGAGTTAACTTTTTGGAGGTCTCATGGTTGTTTGTATATTTTATCTTATAAATTGGAGGCATGAAGTTCAAAGTCATTTATATAATACTGAGGCCTGAGTTGAATATTGGATATTAGCGGAATTATATGGTTAATAACACCCTAAATACTATCTGGTCTTCTAACCAAAACATCAAATAAGGTCTTGCTCATTATTTTTTTTTCAAATTAGTGAAAACATTTCCTTCATTGCTGCCTACTGCAAGCAACACTGGGGTTTGTGTAATTTTTGTCCTTGCCATTGCTAGATTCAGGGACAAAGAAATACACTTTTTATCTGGGGCTTATTATCATACATAGGAAAAAAACATAAATATGCTTTGTTCTTGCTACTGCCATGTGGACAAAGATGAATGCATTTTTTGGCTAGCTTTGCTGCTGTTGCCAAGAAGAGATGAATATTATCTTATCTTTTTTGTTTTGCTTAACAAAATCCTGCCCCAAGGTGAAGGCAAGGCCAAGGGCAGACAAATATTTCATATGGAAAAGGAAGATAAGTAAATATTCACCACAGGGATGTTTGCTCCTGCATGGAAATGCTAGTGAGAATCATGTGAAGAAGAGAAGCATGTTTACATCTTTTTGATTCACTCTTTAACATAGCATTCTCCTTAGGAGCATTGGAACCGTTTTCCACTATCTGGAAACATCCTGTAAAGCATTCCTGCTCTGTGCTGCGATAGTGCCACTGCCCTTTGTGCACAAAGACTGCTTAAAATACTGGCTACATTATGCCAGATACAAGAACTTCATTATGTTATTGAGAAAAAAGGAAAACAGTTAATATTGTGTTCAAAGGAATATTCTATCTTTCCCACTGAGCTTAGCAGTCCAAAAGTTCACGTTTTAGGAGTCCAAAGCTGCAGCCTTTGTTCATCCAAATGACTTAAATGGAGAGCAAAATTGCTTTTAACTGGACTTGAAGATAAAATTCTTATCAGCTCCTTGATAAGAATGATACAAAGATAGTTTTCAAAAACTGTTACATGGACAGGAAAGGTCAAATTCAGAACTGCATCTGAATTTTTTGTCTCTGGTGCTTGGTTTGTGTTTGTTAGTGAAGAGAACGTTTGCAAGGACTTAAAATGCTGTCAGAGTTTATCTCAGGATTTTATGCCACTGCTGGTCCAAATTCTGCAATATACCCGTGGACCTTCCAGTGCAAATCAGTCTGTACATGTAGATGTATACGTGTCTGTATATAGAATATGCATTGTATCTCTGTGCCTGTGTTCCCCTTCACTGGGCCCTCAGATGTTTATCAGAATGGGTTCCAGAACTGCTCAAACATGACTTGACTTCTCTTTGTAAGGACTTTGCTTTGAGGCGATTCGACATCCCCTCTCTGACCATGACTTTTACGTAAACCACCTCCGCTAGACCATCACCGCTCTGATTGATGAGTTTGACTTTAGGTCTTTTCTGATTGTTTGTTTTGGTACATAAAGCTTTCCAAATGTACCTGAGGCTTTGTTACTGTGATTTGAAGTTACAATTTATCAACATCCCAAACAGCACGCTAAGACTTAGAATTCCTACTTATCAATTTAGTAAAGATCCTGTCTTTAAAAAGAACCTTTTTCGAACTTATATTTATTACGGCTGCAAAACTAGCCAATTGCAAGCAGTTTATAGAACTTCTATTCAGCTTCAATAACAGTAGTGTTAAAATAACACCTTGATAACAAATAACTTCTATAATTCCCTTATAAGTAAGAAGTGAGAAAACCAAGCTGTTACAAGCCATTATTGTCAAACATATTTTCAGAATATACTTAGCTCACCCAGTTATTTGAATTCTTTACACCTAAATGTTAAGGGCTCTGCTTTGAAAACAGTGCACGTTGCTTATTTAAAATAAATAAATATATAAATAGACTGAGAATGCATCTGATGGTATTTACAGCTACATTATGACAATCACTGCTGGCAGCTTAACTTAGATTTATGCAAAGTTTATGCACATACGACTTTAATATTTCTAGAAGAAAGGAACTAAAAATAAATGGAATTTCCACACTAATCAAACCATTACTCTATTTTGGTGGCAACATTTCAAGTATTATTACTGCCACATTTCCAAAAGGTCATAAAATTAATGTAACTTTTTTCAAGAAAGAAAACACAGTAAAAATGATGAATATCAAAGGGATAAGCTAAGTAATGGTAGACAAATGTTCAACACTTTAAAATCTAGACAGTGTAGTTGTACTATGACCTGTTTTACTGTTCCACATGAGGGAATCTCCTGTAACTGAACTCTATTTAATCTCACTAAAGCTCTGTAAAAACCCTGAAGTCTGCTCATATGTTACCAAATGATAGGTGGATACTGTGCAAACACTCAACAGATGAAAACTGACATCTTAATGACACCATCAGGCATATGAAAATTTACACCAGCAGGAAATAGTGCAACATATTTTCAACTATTCTTTACTAATTGTGTATGAATAACACAACACTGTCTCAAAAAGTAGAATTACAGGAAAATCTCACATAGTTTCACAAGGCAAATCTTATTTCCATTATCAGTATTTTCAGGTAAAGAAAACACAAAAGTAATAAACCTGTAAATTTCATCAATATCGTTTCCTAGAGGACTTTGCATTATGGGAAAGCTTGTTTGAATTTCTTCTTTTTTATTTATTTTTTATTTCTTCCAAAGATGATATGTCAGGAGCACAGAAATTTATTGAATTAGTTCTGGAAGATAAATTTACTAAAGAAAGTTTCCAAAGTTGTGAAGCTCTTTTTAGCCTTTCTTGGGGTCATTTATATATTTTTGGTTAACTTTTATACAAATTTGATTTAAACTTAGAATTTCAATTGGCTAAACCCAAGAAATTTCAATAGTGATTTGAACACTTTTGTTTGTTAAGTTTCACATAAATTACAGTAAACCCAGAGATTTTTTCCCAAAACTGAAAAACTTCAACTCAGCAAGCACAGAAAGATATTCCTTAGTTCTTGTTAATTTTTAGTGGAAGTAGAGCCCTCATTCCTTGTCGAATCGATCTATCACCGCTATTCCTTTCCTTTTGTGAAAGCCAAGTTATTCTGAGAAATTAGCAGGTTTTCTTTTTGTTTAATATTGCATTAAATGCTTAACATATATTTTAAAAAAGAAATTGATAGATGATGCTTCTACCTGGCTTCTACTCCTAAGTTCTGAATCAATCACTGTATAGGATGTGAGATGTTCTGGGGCATCTCAAATGGCAAGAGAAGGGTGTCGGTGGCCAACTGAATCAAGTACTGAAGTCTCAGAAACATTTAAAATTTAAGATAAATTCTGAAAACATAAGTCAATTTTTTATGTCATTGTAAATGAAAGGAATGCACACAATATTTTGTGAAATTAATTTTCAAATAATGGGGGTAGGGTGGAAAAAAAGCGATGCTGCCAATCACTGACAAAGGAAGTGCAGTGAGCACTTCCAATAAATTATTAGATCTTCCAGTTTAGATTTTAGTCTTAAGCAAAGCCTGTCTCAAGTAAACCCATCTTTTTTCTATTTATGAATAATAAGTCTAAATCAAATGAAAACCTGTTCCAAATGGATAAAACCCAAAAAATATTTCAAAGTAATTACTCTGAGCTAATCAGATTTGATCTGTAATCTGGAATACTGTCTACTTGTTACAGATATTCTCCTCTCATTGAGCTAACTCTACCACAGTGAAAAAATTATGAAAACTAGGTTAACACTAAGGACAAAATGGCTTTCAACCCTGAATAGCAGCTAATCTTTCAGCCATACATCAGATTGGATACTATCAGCAAAATAATTATTTAATTAAAAGAATTTGTGTAGCTTTTAACAGCAACTCAAAACCCCAAGTTTCACACTGCCTGAAATAAAGGCAACAAAATAAAGTGCCTAGTTTCTAGTAAAGAGAGTATTCTGTCACTGACACAATGCATTTCAGTAACTTTTAGGGCTTAACCTTCCCCCTATACTGTACCACAGCGTAGTGAAACACATAGATATACAGAAATGTGGCTAGCTGAGAAAAAACAAACCCTTTTCCAGAAAACTAAGCTTTAAATAGCTTCTTACCCTAGAAGCTACAGAAATGCATGCATCAGACTAATATATGCATAATGGACTAAAATTCATGTGAATTCATTCTGCAGAGTTACATTGTGTGTACCTAAACAGTCTTTGAGACAGAAGCATCAATGTAATTTAAGGAAGTTTCCCCTTTTGCTGTGTTTTGTTTGGCATTGTGAAGACTTCCTAGAAAGTTTAAACTGGATTTTTGTAACAGGGGTTTTTTATATTAAACTGAAGTAGAAGATGGAACCACATAATGCACTCCAGCTGCAAACAGGCATTGGGTCTTTGGAACCAGGCTACAGGGAGTCTGAATTTAAACAAAATAAAATGTTATGTGTATTGTGTGAAGACCATACGTGTAAGTATGAATTTTAGGAACATCTTGAGAAACCTAAAAAAAGTTAGCGATACTGTCATATTAAGGTCTAATATTTGAACTAGTCTGAAGCCAAGTGTAACTACTGCATTCCCAATGTCATAAAACAATTTTTTAAGTTGATAGTTCACAAAATGTCAGATCTTGAGGTTTTTTATTAACCTATGAGTAATGTTCTCTCTTGCATCCCTGCCCAATGTCATTGAGAGCAGAGGATTCCAGTTAGGGAAGGAATATGCCAAGGTGATGGCTTAATCAAATTATAATTATTTAAAAACTGCTCAGAAGCTTGAAACTGTAGGAAACATTTCTATGGAATTACTGAACACAATTCATATAAGACAAAATGAGTGATAAATACTTCTCAATTAACTAAAAGAACAAGTCCATATCATTTGTGCAACAAATATATATGTAAATATATTTACATTTAAAGATACCAAACTGGATACATTAAAATGGTTAAAAGATTTGATTCCGTCTCAGTTCTTACCTATGTGGGTATTTGTTTTTCTTAATGGCTATGAAAGAAAATATTGGAACTGAGTTCATACATGATAAATTAGATTCTAAATAAATAAGAACTGGGTTTAAACTTCTATCTGATTTCCTGAATTCTTGAGGAACACGAAACATTAATTGTGCATTATTGATTCAACAAGGAAGTGCAATCATTCAAAATCTATAGACCTGCATATATCCAGTGAAGTATCTTGCTCACTACCTTCAAAAGGAAATGAATGAATATAGAGTAGTTTCTAAACCTCAGACTAATTCTATGAATGAATGTCCAGAAGTTAAGCCAGTCTTTACTGGAGAGTCTAAACATCTTCCTACAAACACACAAGAGTGCATGAATGTTCATGAAGCAAACACTCAAATAAGAAAGGGATATTTAACAGTGCTTGGGATTCTTCTGAGATTCATGCATTCACTTCCAGATCTCCCTGTGTTTTCTCTGGAAGTCTCTTTATGTTGGAGAAATAGGTAGTTGAGAGCTAAGGGAAGGTCTAACTGCAGGCATGTCTTTCATGTCTGAGAATGAAATGAGGACAGAGACTGGAAAATATGTAATCTCTCTAGATAGTGCAAAAGAAGGGGGGGGGGGGGGAAGTCCTTGACTTCAAGAGCCTTAGTAAATGATCACTTGCAAAGCAAGATATGTGTACAAGATAGCTCAAAAGAAATTGTTTATTGGTAAGTAACTTTCCCTTTCTTTGTTATCAGTGCACTTTTCAACTGGAAATAACCACTACGAGATGCTGACTCTAGCTATATTGCTTTAGCATTCTTTTAGTACTGATGTAGTGTCACTTTTGAAGTCATTCCAGGCTAAAATAAGCACCCAACTTCTCTGGCTTGGAAAAACTGGCTCCACCATCTTCATCTTGTACCTGAGCTGGGATTTATGTAGCTTTTGGCAAGCACAAATGAGGCTTCTCACCCAAATACCTGAACATATATTTAAGCCAATCACATGCACACATACACACATATTTGTCAAATACCATTGATTTTACTGGCTCATTGTACAAAAAGATATATAAAATTTGGTTTCATACCATTTTACTTCTTTTCATGCTGTGTGTATAAAAATCCACTATTTAAAAATATTTCTCACTTCAGAATATATTCTTCATGACATTTATGCTTGTCCACCTCTCCTCAGATATAATATAAACATGATAAATTTCCCATATCCATTATTTGCAAACCTGTATAACTTGTACTAATCTTATACACTTAGCTAAAAAGTTCTGATTTAGAAAGTTGAGGTTTCTTGGGAATTGTTTTACTGCTGACCTACTGCCTAGTGAGAATCTATGCTAAGGGGTGCCAGAGTGACCATCCATTTTTTGTTCATGCTGATTCAAACACTTTAATGTGCATTATTTTACTTCTAGAGCTCACTGGGGTTCAACTACCACTGTTGAACATCTAATCTGCACACTTGATGATTTCATTATCACTAATTTGTACACAACTATGACCTTCAGTTTTACATCAGTATTCTCTAATGATTTATTTTTAAAATACATTTTGTAGTTTCTAGAAGATTCTGGGAAGCAGTGATCAAAAAGGGAGTGTAAATGCTCCCATAGAAAGGCTCATCTGCTACAGCCTTTCAAAACAGTATCTCCTCCAAGTCCACAGTGTACCTACTACAGGTGCTGCACTTTGAAACTGGGAAAACATAGGTAAAATTCAGTGTATAATAAATGATATTTTAAAATATTAAGCAAATCTATACTTCTTTAAGATTAAGATTTGAACATAAATGATGTCTGCATATTTGTGAGTTCTAAATGACATGTTAACAAGGCCTGAAGAACATATATATACTTATATGTGTTGGTGTAAACTATTTTGAGCAAGCAGAAATCTCTACATTGTTGACGATAACCAATCAAAACTGATCAATTCAGAGCAGAAACTGTGGTTCTGATGAAGGGATTGTCGTGGTTTCACCCCGGCTGAGAGCTGAGATCCACGCAGCTGCCTGCTCTTTAAAGGAAAAGAGGAGGGGGAGAGGTGTGTGGCGGGGGTGAGGAAAGGGAAGGGAGAAGGAAGGGGCAAAAAACAACGCAAAACCAAGAAACCAAAAGCCCGTGGGTTGGGATAAGGAGAGTTTACTAGAATAGCAGAAAGATAAAATATAACAAAGCTAACAGGACTTTACAGCAAAAATATATGAAGCTGTTGATACCCAATGCAGTTTCTCACTGAACCCACAGCTCAGGCCGTGCCACCCAGAGCCGTCCCAGAACCTGATCATCCCCCAAAACCGCGCATCCTGGAGCCGCCCCGCTCCTCCTCCCATCAGCCCCCCTTTATACTGAGCAGGACGTAATTGTCATGGAATACTCTCTTTGGCCAATTTGGGGCACCTGTCCTGGCTTTGTCCCCTCCTTCCTCATTAATAGAGAAATATGAAGAGCTGAGAAAGTCCTTGACTGCTTGACCGCAACTAAAAACATCAGGGTGTTATCAGCACTGTTTTCATTTTAACTCCCAAACACAGCATTCCATCCGCTGCTACAAATGAAGTGAACTCCATCCTGACTGAAACCAGGACAGGGATTTAAAAAATGGGAAATTTTAACTACAAAACTGTAGAATTTTTATATCACAGATTGTACCAGGAAGCATTGGGACAATCCAAAGGACCTGAATTTCCCTGCATGGAAATCATAAATGTCTTAAAGAATTGGGTAAAACTTGGATAGAAAAAAGGTAAAGATAAATTAATGAAGTTTAGGTGATGTCCATGTGGACATTTAGGATGGGTGACAGGTTTCTCAGACCAAACACCTCGCTTAGTATACATGAAAGCATTCCCCAAAATCTATTCTGCATTTATTCTCATTATTCCTTTATTCAAATGCCTGAGTTGGAAACAGACACTCCACAGCTCTGTGCAGTAATCACTTGCAACCACCATCATCAGAATTGCAAGAAAATGCATTTCTCCTCCAGTAACAGCTGTGGGAGAGATCAAGGATTATCCTCCTAGATTTAGACCATGTCCACACCAGCACTAGTGTGTTACTAGTTACCCAGCCCCAGCTAGGCAAGCGTTTGTGCATCTGGAGATGGCAGACTAACGCAGAGCTCAGAGTGTCAATTTATCCTGTGTGAAATGACCGGGGGAGGGAGACATAATGAACAGCTGCATTGAGCTGAGCAGCGTAGGAGAAGGTGAATGAAAAATAGGAAGATAAGGAATAAAGTGAGAAATAAGAAAGGACAGAAAATGAAAGGACTGTATTCATATGTAGAAAATGTGTGCAAAGTCACTTTCCATTAAACACAGTAAAAATGAGAAGGGATGTCATTGTCCATCTGACATACTCGTCATCCTCGTCATTGTCCATACTCGTAATCCTGAGCTCTCATTTTAAACCCACATTAATGAGATGATCAGGCATTTCTACAACTGCCTTATGAACCTTGCCAAAGAGAACTCATTTTCTCAGATCATTTGCTGCAGTATCAGTCCATCGTCTCATCCTGGCCAGACTGTCTCACCTGTTAGTATAAAATTATGCAGACATAGAAATTAAAGTGCTTTGACATTCCACTACTCTTTTTTTTTTTTTTTTTTTTTTTTTTTTTTTTTGGCTGAGGAATCTTTGGTCAGTAACCAAATCAGTAATTTCAAAATATTAGCATTTACCCATTTTAACACACCTAAATTTTCTTTAACCAATCACATAGTTTCATATGTACCCAGGTGTGACTTGTTATGCTCTTCAACATCTTCTCATTCTGAAAATTATTATTTGTATCTGCAAATCAATACATTTCCTGTTACCGTCTACTTTTTAAACAAGCACAATGAGGTTCATTTTGACCTTTTAACTCAATGAGAGTTATGCCAGGAGCAGCAGTCTTGCATGACATTTTTGGGGAGGCTTGTGTTTCAGGCATACAGGGTTTGCTACTGTTAAGTCTCAGACTTCTGGTCTCCATCTCAAGTTTTAAAGCACATTACAGTAGGCTACGTGTGCCGACCCTAGCTAAAACTATGCCAGCATTTCCATAATAAAAGCTCTTATTTCCAGAGGTCCCAGCTGTACATTCAGCTGTAAAAATGTGCTAGGCTAAAATTGGATGTACAGGATTCAATGTGGAATTAATACAAATTAAAAAAACATTCCACTTGACTATTTCTGAGCTATAGCTTCTGAAAAAGTAACGGTTTGTGAGATTCCTTTTTGCCCTCTCATCTTGTAAATCAAAAAGTAATTTAACTTTTCCAAAATAATTATGTTGTTACGTGATGAGACCAGTTCTGCTTCCACAGGAAGGATTCCTCTATACCTTAGACATGGGGATTTATTTTCATGTATACAAGAGGGCAGCATATGTAGTTGTTTACCAAGAATTCAAAAATGACACACTGTCATCCTGCCTACACAGTTCACTACTACTGATGTTTTATGCTCATCAGAATCCTACTCCTGCAAAAGCAAGGATGTGTACATCAATATATAATTTTGGTTTCTTGGCAGGGGGCAGAACTCATAACGCACTCTGTCTTAAACTAGCTGTGGAAACCTTGTTGCTTTTACTTTATTCCTTGTGCTTTGTGCTGTTCTTTTACTTCATTTAGAATAAAGGTAGAAATAATACTAAATAATAGATTAAATTCTGACAGGTCTTCCTATTTCTCCCTAGTTTTATCTCTTTAATTCCATGAAGCTCTCCTAGGCCCATCCTTAACGATCCCATGTAACATGCCTTGCCTGTGTCTTCTACAACCTTGAAGCATACAGTTCTCTTCCACTCAAGCATATTGTAAGGGCTCAGAGGACGTGTCTGTGTGCTCTTTTGCAGACTGGCATGATTGATCTGTCTCACACACAAGCTGTGTGACAGCACCCCAGTAGTACTTACCAGCTTGAGCCTACTGATTTGTGGCTGATTCAGGGAGCCTCTCACCTCTATCTACCAAGTGTCTCATCATCATAACCGGATTGGCATGGAGATGGATGTTCCTTTTGCATCTTTAAAGCCTCCAGTTATGAGGACTCTGACACGTCCCTGGGAAGGTTGGTCAAGTAAATCACTGTAAAGAAATGTATTTCTTGCATTGAACTAAAACATCTCTTGGTGTAACTTCCACCCCCATGTGACTGCTTGTGAAGAGAGAGCCTGCATCCTATTTTCAGTCACCTGTTAAGTACTTTCCTGAGAATGAAAGGTCCATCAAGTTAAAGTATGATATCTAAGCTCTGGATCAGCACAGCACTGACAGGAAGGAACCTCAACTTTCACCCATGGATGAGTGATTTTCACTAGCAGATTGTCAGATTTTTCAAGTCTCAGAAATCTTAAAAACTTATTTACGTGAAGATGCAAATCATGTTAAAGAAAAAGCAGTTTGGGGTGTTCTCATGTACTAATACCCTTATGTAAGATCTATACCAATATGATTGGAGAAGGAATCTGATGTGTAGCTTCTGAAATCACTTTTAGGGCAGGGCTGACACTGCCATTAAAAAATTGCCTTTCAGCATAGTATTATGCATAAACAGTAGGCATGTCCTTGTGTGCACTTAGATAGAACTCTCTTTGTAATGCCAAAAAAATTAATTGCTGTATAGTACTGAGTTCAACTCTAATTTGCATTAATTAGGAACATGAATCATGTGTGTGAGAAAGGAAGATCCTGTTAAATTAGAGTTCTGTCTTAATACTTTCTTGTTAAGCTCTTCTTCAACTTTGAAAGATGCTCCTCTGCCACCGTGAGAGTCAGCAAATTACAACCGGTCTTGCTCTGCATCCTTGGAGAAGGCTATGAAGACATCAGTCCTTTTGAATCTGTCATCCTTTGTGATTCCTCCTCTTGTCTAATGTGTTATTCATCTTCACAATTATCTTTCATTCTCTTAAATTAGGTTTTTCCATATGATCTTTTCTTTAAATATGAACTATAATCATTGACTGGAAATTGTGCTTTTGGGAGATTTCTCTTTTCCCAACTTGTTCCTTTCCACATTTTTTAATATAGAGAAAACATGGATTTGCCTCTCTCTGAAAAGAAATCAACGTGACCTTAGGAAACATTAAAGCCAAAAAAGAGTACTAATTGCCAAAAATGGACTGCTATAAAATTGCAGTGTTGCCACATTTAGGTAAAGGATATTTGTTGCTAAAAACCAAGAACATTACTGTAGTGCAGGGGGCCAAATGCTTGGGATGATTTATCCAAGTCTCCTTCATTATATTACATTTTAAGTTCATGTCCATGTGTAATCCTGGTTTTAGTTCCGGAAAAGCAAAGCGTCACTGAAGCTTAATATAGAGGCTGACTTCATAGCATATGCTAATGCCATTTGTGCATCTCTACTCTGAACAGTGGTATAAGCTTGTGTATTAGGTAACTGTTACTATTTTAGTAAAGTGGCATTTATTATTATAGGTTAACGACATTAAAGAACAATGGTAAATTTATTTCATATATCCCAATTTTAATATCATATACTCAATGAGTTCTATTATTTATATTTTGAGGTGCAATGTGTTGCTTTTGCTTCCTTTCATCTTTGTTGTATTGATATCATTAAGTATAATCTTACTTGTTTATAGAAAACTGATATAGCTCGATGTCAGAGAAGGTGGAGTATCTGTACTTTGGATCTTAAAATGTTGTGAAATTTAATACATGTATAGATGAACTTGATTGTGAATACATAAGAAGGCAACTGAACTTTGGTTCCCATCTGTAGCCTACAAGGATGCATCATCACATAAAGGAGATGCATGACTTGGCAGGACAGTTGAGTTCAGACAAATCCATATCCATAGAGAGGCTTCCTTTGTCCTGAACTACCATAGTCCCATGAACCTCAACAGGCTTGAAATATTTAAAGCCACTGCAATTTTCATCAATGGAAAAAAAAAAGTCAAAGAAGGTCTTAAGGTGTGCTGACCCAGTCCTGTAAAATAGTGTTCCAATAGACTGGATTAGAGTCCAGTTTGGACTGTACTCTTGGAGAGAGATGGAGACAAAGAATCCTTCATTTGCTGTTATTTCAAGAAGTGAACCAGAGAGTAGACCAGTTTCATTCCTCTTTAATTGCCCAGGTATTAGGATTGACTGTCCCATCAGATAAAGAGCATTTCAAAAATGTATATTGGGGTATATTACTGCTGCACTCCCAAATCCTCTGGAAGCTGCCTTGAGCTTTCAAGCAGAATAACTCAGACCACCAAAATCAGCTCTCTGTCACTCACAGTCTATAACAGACTTCACTTCCCTCATAAGCCACCTTTATTCATCTCATTGTAATACTCAAAAGCATATTAATCTATTGCCATTTTCCAAATTAATGGCATATTTTTAGTGTAAAACAATCCTAGATTGTTTCCTTTCTCTCTTTTGTGGAAAAACAAGCACAACAAAAATACCCCAGCAAACAAACAGCCCAAAACAAACAGAACCCAAAACAGACAGACCCCTTCCCTGCTCACCCCCCCCCCCCCCCAAAATAAACACTCCAAAATCTCCAGGGGTTTTCAAAATACTTTTTAAAATCTATTCTGACTCTTCAGACAGAAGTTCTTAGTTAAATTCTGAAGACCAAAACCAGCAAGAAATCTCATATCAATTATAAATCAGCCCTCTGACCTTTTCAGTTTAATGTATCAGCTTTGCTGTGACTTTAATTTCACTGCCTTATATCTGACTAAACTTTAGATCAGAGGGACATGTTACAGAGCCCTACACAGTATATACCTATAAAATAAAAATATGGTTTATTTCTATATATAAAATATTTAATTACCTGGTAGCATCTGATTGTTGGAGAGTTGGGACCTGTCATTTTATAGCTATTGGATTGTTTCCTATAGGTTTTTCTCCTGGTTTTGGTATCTTCTTGTTAACATTTAAATGTTGAGGCCCTTTCAAGCACAAACTTCTCCTCCTCCCTTACATTTTAGTCATTCCTTCCTCTCTACAGTCAGCTCTTTTTAGAGACAGATTGAGTTTTATGTTTCTGATTTGACCAGGCACCAAATTAAGATCAGCACATGGCTTGGGGTTCAGGGAGAGGCATCAGGTATTGAATCGTCTGTATGACTGGCAGGTAAAGTCACTCACCCAAAAGGCAACCTGTCTTCCCCAGGGGGTGGGTCAAAGCTTTCATTACAAAATATTGGCCATTTTCTTCTGTTACTTAAATGGTCATCTCCCCTCCCACATATACTCTGAAAGATAATTTCCAGAGGTCTAGTTATTTCAACTCTGTTTAAAATTCTCAGGAGAAAACAATGCCTGCCATATTTAAAGCAAATACACATCCTGAAAAGCTGCTGCAACCAGTCCAGTGGGTTTTTTCATAATTTTATTTATTTGAAATATGTTGATACATACATAAAGATGCATGAATTAATATTAATCCATATATTTTGAGTAGATTTTTCATTGCAGAATATTAAAAAAAAAATCATATTCTTAGTACCACACTAGTCTCATTCCCCAGTTAAGAGAACAACAGCAAACTTGCCAAAGCTAGGAAAAGTTTCTAAATGAGCTAGGAATCAAATTTTGCAGTTTTACTTCTGGTAGCTGAAGCATGTCACAATTTTCTCCAAAACCAGCACTTACCAGGGCTGTTCCACAGGTCAGATATGCTATATGGTACAGTTCAATCTGAGCCCTATTAATATGGGAGTGATGGCAAAGGGGCAGGGGGGTGTTAGCCACCTCCTCCTGTCCATCACTTTAGGCAGTAGATACCTGTAGCTAATGAGAGATTGCCAAGGGCTAAGAATAGCTTTGTTGCCTTTACAGCCATGGGAATTCCCACTCTTCCCAGAAAGAGAATTATCATTACAGGAATCTGTTAATACACCAATCCCACAAGCATCCCTGAACCATGATGTTTCCCTCATAGATATTTCAGGGAAGTATAATTCAGCTTTTACCCCACTCAGGATGACTACTGGGCCGACTGCAGCTTCACTGTTACAAGGCAGGCATAGGGATTTCAAGAAGCTGCTCAGATTTATTGCAAAGATTTCAAACCATGGGGGAAAAATACCAAAGGAGCATCATCACACAAAACTATTGCTAGTGATTGGTTCATACTTAATTTTCAAGATTGTTCAAGCTTTATTTTTTTAATGTATGAAAAAAAATACTATTAAAGACTTTTTAAAAATATCCATATCATTGGTATCACCATCTTCAAACTACCATGACCAGTCACATAAGCATGCTTCTGTTTCTTTAGGTGCAAAATTCTGCTGCAAAGTTGGGCTAAAAGGTTAATTTCTCCAATGCCTTAGTATTTGATTCTACATGGGATTAAGCAGGAGCAAAAAAAAAAGGAGAATAAAATTGTTTCCCTTTTCTTTTCTCCTATGTAAGCAGGTTTTGCAAGTAATTTAGAGAAATGTTATTAACAAGAGAACAGGGGATCCCTGAGATAGTACTTTTTAGGTAATTGCAGACCACATGGAAAAAAAAAAAAATCTTTGAGAACTATTATGCTAAACTGTCATATTAGTTAAGGGCCAGGACAATTTTTTCAAACCTAGAGCCACAAATACCTGTGAAGTAGTCAACTGACAATGAGGGTGCATCTGTCATCACATAAGGTACTTGAACTTTTTTTGCACTAGGGCTATATGAGAGTACATATATATCAGAAATACTAAATTTATCTCAATCCAAGATAACCAGACATTTCAGAAATGGTACATCCATTCATAGGATAGGAGCACGAGTGTCTTTTCTTAACTTCATGTGTCATTGCAGTTTTGGATGATGATTTCTGGCCTTACAGAGGCAGAGAGATATTTTTTTACCGTGTCAGAAAGTAGAAACCCAGCTGTGCCCCAGAAGAGATACCCAGAAAACTGCACAAGCATTAGCAGGTGTCCATGCTAACAAGGAGTTAACCTGCAACCAGGACACAACAGTATAGCAAACAAGAAGCCAAAGCTGTCAACAACTTCATTGTTCTGTTCATCCACAGGCCTGTTTCAGAATCATCCAACATCTAAATATTCAGTAAAAGCTGTGAAAAATATCAACTGTCCTGTACAAAAATGTGTGGAAAGTGTGTCCTAATTAGCCAACATTTCTGTTATTTTACTCCCTTCTTGATGAAGGATTATAAAAATCAATGTTTGTTATAAATTGAGACTACAATGGATCATAATCCAATTAGAATTTTATTAATTATAGCAAGTAGAATATGAGCAAAGACAGCGCTGGACGGCAGGAGAGTCTGCGCTCCGCCAACTGCCGTGCTGATCAGTTCAAACAGTCCCTTTTAAATACATCTTTTACTTCCGTGTTCATGAAGTAGTGGAGGTACTCTGCGCATGCTTCAGTTGTTGTTAGGGGGTCGTTTTCTGCCTCTGGGTGGTCTTTGAGGCCGGAGTAAGAAGTCTTCCTCCTTTGTCCTATCTGTGGTTCCTGGACATCTGGTTATCTTGTACAAGCGGTATCTGGTTTAGTTTGTGTAAGCAATTGTGGTTATCTTATCCTGGACAAGCAGGTTTAGTTTGTGTAAGCAATTGTTACCTTATCCTGGACAAGCAGTGTCTGGTAGCTTGCATAAGCAATTGCACATTTTTGGTAGCTGCTGGCATAAGCCTTAATAAACAATATCCTGGTCCATAATTCCTCACAGTTATTTTTTACAAACTAAGATATGGTGACCGATTTCGAAATGTGTCAGCAGATGTTGTGACGGGTTTCGAGATATAAGTCAGCAACCTCCCTGATATTAGAACTAATATTAGAAGCTAAGTGGTTTCCTGTCATTCATACTTTGTTTCAATGAACAAAATATTAACCCATTCACCACAATTTTGACAAGGTTTCTGCTTCAAAATTTTTCAGAGTATCAAACTTTCCCAGAGTTCTCCAAAGTCTGATGAGCTTGCCTCTCTCATAGGAAGAGCTCAGTGATCAGGCTTAAATTTGAAAGAAAGTTATTCCACATACTGCTTCTGTCTTCTGGAGAGATGGTCTTGTGCCACAGATGAGCATTTTTCATTAGCTTTAATAGAATTTCTTTCTGCCCACCCAGAGAACAATTTGCTGCAACACGTCAGTTAATTTCAGAGAGGATATTTTAAGCTACATGATGACATAGTTATATAGGACTAACATGAAAATGGTTTCAGACTTTTTCCTTTAAGTATAACATTTTAACTTTACATTTACACTATATAGATAAAGCCCAGAATGGGGAATTTCAGGAGGAGAGAGCTAATGTAAGATGCTGCAATACAGATCTCAAAAGATGTGTGTAAATTATTATGAATCCACAATTCAAAAGAAAAAGGAGAAAAACCATTAGGTTAACTGAGATAACACAGTGGTAAGCATTTATGTATGAGTTAACTACTTGACTCATCTATAGGAATCCTACAATATTCAGTAGGTCTAATTTCACAAAGTGATTTTTCCATCTGACTCAAGCCTTGCTGCAAATTCCTTCTTTCTCATGCCCATGAATATGAAACTGGCTACCTTCACAGGGATGGAGATACTGAATCAGGCTAAAGATGAAAAGATTTTTGTGTTACACCATGCTTGTCTTTTCCAAAACTCTGGTGAATGCTTTCCTGAACTGCAACATCAAGTCTCTGAACAAATCAGAAATCAAAAGCTAATAATTATTTCTGAAAGAAATATTAGGCTTATTCTGACTCCTTGCATCATCACATTGGCCATTCTTGTCCCCAGCAGACAGAATCTCCTATTTGAAGTAGTGTTACTGTTGAAAGTGGTGTGACTAGTGTAGTCAGAACATGGAATTAGATTTGGCTTTTGTTTTTTTAAATCCCATACTGTATTTCTATGATATTTTTGTAAAACTGTCATTTGTTGACCCCACGTTCCCTTGTAAGTTTCTAACATATTATTCCATTCAAAGGTGGATAGAGCAGTAAAAGAACTGAAACCTTATTTTGGAAGACATACTAACATATATTCTCTGGAAGGCAGGTACTTTATGACTTCTATAGCAATCTCCAGCAGTTTAATATTGCTTCAATATTGTTAGGCAATATAGGATTGGTCACGGACAGAATTGAACTTTAACATATTTAGAAACAAAAATATTTTAACTCTTCTTTCAGTGAGTCCTTCCATATTATCTTGATGAATAAACTAATTTTGTATATCGTTTCAGGATTTTCCTGTGAAAGCCTGGACAAATCTTGTGTACTTCTTTCCTACAATACAGGAAATAATACACAGATTGTCCCTAAAACTACATAAACTTCACAGAATCACAGAATCACAGGGGTTGGAAGGGATCTCGAGAGATCATCGAGTCCAACCCCCCATACCAAAGCAGGTTCTTTAGGACAGGTTGCACAGGGAGGCATCCAGATGGGTCTTGAATATCACCAGACATGGAGATTCCACAGCCCTTCTGGGCAGCCTGTCCCAGGGCTCTGTCACCCTCAACGGGAAGAAGTTCTTCTGCATATTGGTGCAGAACTTCCCATGTTCCTACTTGAGGCCATTACCCCTGGTTCTGTCTCCACAGACAACTGAAAAGGGGCTGGCCATTTCCCTGTGTCCCATACTTCAGATACTTACTTAGAATTTCTAATTGACCTAATGGAAACACTCTAAAAAGAAAAAAAAAAAAAGAAAAAATCTTTTCTGAGAATATTACTGATTTCTTTTGGTTTTCATATAAGAAAAAAATGCTGTCTTTTGGAATTATAATGCAGTAGGGATAATAAAAGAAAACTGTAGCTTAGTCTACTAATACTCAAAGTGTTACCCTCCTTATTTTATTTGGTTTGTTAGTTCAATGTGACATTAATTTAGAAGATTATGCAACTTTAATATTTTTACACATCTCTTTTTTTCAGTCACTGTTAAAGACATTGAGTCAGCATTTCTGTTTTAAGTTCTGTTATTCAAGGATCAAAATGGCAAAAAAATTGAAATAAAATACCCCAAAGTCCACAATTTTAAACAATAAATAGTGGGAAAAAAACCCAAACCCAACAGTACCAAAATCTCAATAATGGATTGAGGAAGATACTGGTACAGTAGACATTTTTCCTGTCTGACAGACAAAAAATTTCATGATGATCATTTGGTGGTGGGAGGACCTATGTTCTCAAAAGTCCTAAATTAGTTAATTGCCAAATGTATCTGACTTCCCAAGATCATAATTTTCCCATGTTTTCCCATTTCAATTCTTATTCAGCTGTTAATATTTGTCAGTGGGAAGTGATGTTATGTGGTTTGAAAGAGACTTGCAGGTGCCATGAATAAAATTTGGATCATCCAGATGATTGACATTTCCCCTTTCAATGGTTTTGATCTCTGGTAAAAGCAGCCTGAGTTTAGCAACACAAGTCAGCTTTTATCCTGGAAACTAACAGCCACTGCAGTTCTTAGTAAGACATCTTGAGTACAGGGCATTACTATATGCATGTGGCTTCCAAAAGGGATCTTGCATACATCTGGCTGAGTAGAGGCTTGGTGTTTGTGACTAGGCATTCTAGACTCCAGTAGAGTTAGATCATGGTACCTTGGTACAACAAGGTGCTTTGAGTAAAAGGATAAGGTCACTTTATCTGACAAATAGGAAAATATTTTCATTAGGCTTTGAAATTGCTGATGTTGAATCTTATCATGGTTCTCTTTCAATTCTCTCTTTCTGAAGTTACTCTGCTCTTACACAAGTTCTTCATGTTTCCGAATTGTTTATCAAGATGAGAACCATCCCCCAGAACCATATTATGACCTTTAACATATACAGAAATTTACCATTTATCACAGGTTTTGTTTTCCCTCCCTTAGTCAATTTTTTCATGAGATTGTGTTGTGGAATTCTCACAAAGGCCTCAATTAGTTTAAATGGAAAAAAAAAATAAATTGCTTCCATGAAATAGATTTTGAGCACAGAAACAGTCACAGTCCTCCTGTTAGAGATCCTCCTACTATATTGTCAGATGTTTACAGGCAGAGGGAAGCTTCAGAAATACCCCCCCTGAAAAACAAGTTGCACAGGTATGACTAAGGAGCACCCAGTAATTGTATAAAGAAGGCTTTTGTTTTTTAAAATACAGTAATTGCCCATTCACGGGTGATGATTAGTCAGGAGAGACAGGTGCTGGGGAATTAGAGGAGATGCATGACTTTTGAGGCATGACAACTGTATGGAGGGACTAAGATCTCTAATATCTTAAAAAAGCACTAAGTACCAGTCAGTGTTCTTGGCTTGTAGAAAATACATTTTAGGACCTTTACCAAAAAAACCCCATATATCTTTTCTTTACAATCCTGCAAAAACAAAAAAATCTGTAACTGTGGGTGCATGGTGATTTTATCTTGAAGTCTTTCCACTGATGAAGAAAGAATTACAAGTCCAATTAAAATAAACATTACTATCCGAAAAACTATGATATTTTAGGAAAAACTAAAATTTCCTAGAACCTCTTACAATTACAATATGGTCAGCTGATACAATCCACAAAACATTTCATTTTCATCTGCACTCAAATATTTTCGATAATGCCCTGTGATTAAAATGATAAAAAACACCCCCAGACAGTCTGAAGACTATCTGAGTGACAGCAGGTCAAGTCAGGTGGCCACAGTCAGAAGCAACATGGCAAAGACAGATTATGAAACAGTAAAGAAATCTTGACTCCAGTATAATTTGAGTTAACTTTTTGGAGGTCTCCTGGTTGTTTGTATATTTTATCTTATAAATTGGAGGCATGAAGTTCAAAGTCATTTATATAATACTGAGGCCTGAGTTGAATATTGGATATTAGCGGAATTATATGGTTAATAAACCCCTAAATACTATCTGGTCTTCTAACCAAAACATCAAATACGGTCTTGCTCATTATTTTTTTTTCAAATTAGTGAAAACATTTCCTTCATTGCTGCCTACTGCAAGCAACACTGGGGTTTGTGTAATTTTTGTCCTTGCCATTGCTAGATTCAGGGACAAAGAAATACACTTTTTATCTGGGGCTTATTATCATACATAGGAAAAAAACATAAATATGCTTTGTTCTTGCTACTGCCATGTGGACAAAGATGAATGCATTTTTTGGCTAGCTTTGCTGCTGTTGCCAAGAAGAGATGAATATTATCTTATCTTTTTTGTTTTGCTTAACAAAATCCTGCCCCAAGGTGAAGGCAAGGCCAAGGGCAGACAAATATTTCATATGGAAAAGAAAGATAAGTAAATATTCACCACAGGGATGTTTGCTCCTGCATGGAAATGCTAGTGAGAATCATGTGAAGAAGAGAAGCATGTTTACATCTTTTTGATTCACTCTTTAACATAGCATTCTCCTTAGGAGCATTGGAACCGTTTTCCACTATCTGGAAACATCCTGTAAAGCATTCCTGCTCTGTGCTGCGATAGTGCCACTGCCCTTTGTGCACAAAGACTGCTTAAAATACTGGCTACATTATGCCAGATACAAGAACTTCATTATGTTATTGAGGAAAAAGGAAAACAGTTAATATTGTGTTCAAAGGAATATTCTATCTTTCCCACTGAGCTTAGCAGTCCAAAAGTTCACGTTTTAGGAGTCCAAAGCTGCAGCCTTTGTTCATCCAAATGACTTAAATGGAGAGCAAAATTGCTTTTAACTGGACTTGAAGATAAAATTCTTATCAGCTCCTTGATAAGAATGATACAAAGATAGTTTTCAAAAACTGTTACATGGACAGGAAAGGTCAAATTCAGAACTGCATCTGAATTTTTTGTCTCTGGTGCTTGGTTTGTGTTTGTTAGTGAAGAGAACGTTTGCAAGGACTTAAAATGCTGTCAGAGTTTATCTCAGGATTTTATGCCACTGCTGGTCCAAATTCTGCAATATACCCGTGGACCTTCCAGTGCAAATCAGTCTGTACATGTAGATGTATACGTGTCTGTATATAGAATATGCATTGTATCTCTGTGCCTGTGTTCCCCTTCACTGGGCCCTCAGATGTTTATCAGAATGGGTTCCAGAACTGCTCAAACATGACTTGACTTCTCTTTGTAAGGACTTTGCTTTGAGGCGATTCGACATCCCCTCTCTGACCATGACTTTTACGTAAACCACCTCCGCTAGACCATCACCGCTCTGATTGATGAGTTTGACTTTAGGTCTTTTCTGATTGTTTGTTTTGGTACATAAAGCTTTCCAAATGTACCTGAGGCTTTGTTACTGTGATTTGAAGTTACAATTTATCAACATCCCAAACAGCACGCTAAGACTTAGAATTCCTACTTATCAATTTAGTAAAGATCCTGTCTTTAAAAAGAACCTTTTTCGAACTTATATTTATTACGGCTGCAAAACTAGCCAATTGCAAGCAGTTTATAGAACTTCTATTCAGCTTCAATAACAGTAGTGTTAAAATAACACCTTGATAACAAATAACTTCTATAATTCCCTTATAAGTAAGAAGTGAGAAAACCAAGCTGTTACAAGCCATTATTGTCAAACATATTTTCAGAATATACTTAGCTCACCCAGTTATTTGAATTCTTTACACCTAAATGTTAAGGGCTCTGCTTTGAAAACAGTGCACGTTGCTTATTTAAAATAAATAAATATATAAATAGACTGAGAATGCATCTGATGGTATTTACAGCTACATTATGACAATCACTGCTGGCAGCTTAACTTAGATTTATGCAAAGTTTATGCACATACGACTTTAATATTTCTAGAAGAAAGGAACTAAAAATAAATGGAATTTCCGCACTAATCAAACCATTACTCTATTTTGGTGGCAACATTTCAAGTATTATTACTGCCACATTTCCAAAAGGTCATAAAATTAATGTAACTTTTTTCAAGAAAGAAAACACAGTAAAAATGATGAATATCAAAGGGATAAGCTAAGTAATGGTAGACAAATGTTCAACACTTTAAAATCTAGACAGTGTAGTTGTACTATGACCTGTTTTACTGTTCCACATGAGGGAATCTCCTGTAACTGAACTCTATTTAATCTCACTAAAGCTCTGTAAAAACCCTGAAGTCTGCTCATATGTTACCAAATGATAGGTGGATACTGTGCAAACACTCAACAGATGAAAACTGACATCTTAATGACACCATCAGGCATATGAAAATTTACACCAGCAGGAAATAGTGCAACATATTTTCAACTATTCTTTACTAATTGTGTATGAATAACACAACACTGTCTCAAAAAGTAGAATTACAGGAAAATCTCACATAGTTTCACAAGGCAAATCTTATTTCCATTATCAGTATTTTCAGGTAAAGAAAACACAAAAGTAATAAACCTGTAAATTTCATCAATATCGTTTCCTAGAGGACTTTGCATTATGGGAAAGCTTGTTTGAATTTCTTCTTTTTTATTTATTTTTTATTTCTTCCAAAGATGATATGTCAGGAGCACAGAAATTTATTGAATTAGTTCTGGAAGATAAATTTACTAAAGAAAGTTTCCAAAGTTGTGAAGCTCTTTTTAGCCTTTCTTGGGGTCATTTATATATTTTTGGTTAACTTTTATACAAATTTGATTTAAACTTAGAATTTCAATTGGCTAAACCCAAGAAATTTCAATAGTGATTTGAACACTTTTGTTTGTTAAGTTTCACATAAATTACAGTAAACCCAGAGATTTTTTCCCAAAACTGAAAAACTTCAACTCAGCAAGCACAGAAAAATATTCCTTAGTTCTTGTTAATTTTTAGTGGAAGTAGAGCACTCATTCCTTGTCGAATCGATCTATCACCGCTATTCCTTTCCTTTTGTGAAAGCCAAGTTATTCTGAGAAATTAGCAGGTTTTCTTTTTGTTTAATATTGCATTAAATGCTTAACATATATTTTAAAAAAGAAATTGATAGATGATGCTTCTACCTGGCTTCTACTCCTAAGTTCTGAATCAATCACTGTATAGGATGTGAGATGTTCTGGGGCATCTCAAATGGCAAGAGAAGGGTGTCGGTGGCCAACTGAATCAAGTACTGAAGTCTCAGAAACATTTAAAATTTAAGATAAATTCTGAAAACATAAGTCAATTTTTTATGTCATTGTAAATGAAAGGAATGCACACAATATTTTGTGAAATTAATTTTCAAATAATGGGGGTAGGGTGGAAAAAAAGCGATGCTGCCAATCACTGACAAAGGAAGTGCAGTGAGCACTTCCAATAAATTATTAGATCTTCCAGTTTAGATTTTAGTCTTAAGCAAAGCCTGTCTCAAGTAAACCCATCTTTTTTCTATTTATGAATAATAAGTCTAAATCAAAGGAAAACCTGTTCCAAATGGATAAAACCCAAAAAATATTTCAAAGTAATTACTCTGAGCTAATCAGATTTGATCTGTAATCTGGAATACTGTCTACTTGTTACAGATATTCTCCTCTCATTGAGCTAACTCTACCACAGTGAAAAAATTATGAAAACTAGGTTAACACTAAGGACAAAATGGCTTTCAACCCTGAATAGCAGCTAATCTTTCAGCCATACATCAGATTGGATACTATCAGCAAAATAATTATTTAATTAAAAGAATTTGTGTAGCTTTTAACAGCAACTCAAAACCCCAAGTTTCACACTGCCTGAAATAAAGGCAACAAAATAAAGTGCCTAGTTTCTAGTAAAGAGAGTATTCTGTCACTGACACAATGCATTTCAGTAACTTTTAGGGCTTAACCTTCCCCCTATACTGTACCACAGCGTAGTGAAACACATAGATACAGAGAAATGTGGCTAGCTGAGAAAAAACAAACCCTTTTCCAGAAAACTAAGCTTTAAATAGCTTCTTACCCTAGAAGCTACAGAAATGCATGAATCAGACTAATATATGCATAATGGACTAAAATTCATGTGTATTCACTCTGCAGAGTTACATTGTGTGTACCCAAACAGTCTTTGAGACAGAAGTATCAATGTAATTTAAGGAAGTTTCCCATTTACTGTGTTTTGTTTTGCATTGTGAAGACTTCCTAGAAAGTTTAAACTGGATTTTTGTAACAGGGGTTTTTTATATTAAACTGAAGTAGAAGATGGAACCACGTAATGCACTCCAGCTGCAAACAGGCATTGGGTCTTTGGAACCAGGCTACAGGTAGTCTGAATATAAACAAAATAAAATGTTATGTGTATTGTGTGAAGACCATACGTGTAAGTATGAATTTTAGGAACATCTTGAGAAACCTAAAAAAAGTTAGCGATACTGTCATATTAAGGTCTAATATTTGAACTAGTCTGAAGCCAAGTGTAACTACTGCATTCCCAATGTCATAAAACAATTTTTGAAGTTGATAGTTCACAAAATGTCAGATCTTGAGTTTTTTTATTAACCTATGAGTAATGTTCTCTCTTGTATCCCTGCCCAATGTCATTGAGAGCAGAGGATTCCAGTTAGGGAAGGAATATGCCAAGGTGGTGGCTTAATCAAATTATAATTATTTAAAAACTGCTCAGAAGCTTGAAACTGTAGGAAACATTTCTATGGAATTACTGAACACAATTCATATAAGACAAAATGAGTGATAAATACTTCTCAATTAACTAAAAGAACAAGTCCATATCATTTGTGCAACAAATATATATGTAAATATATTTACATTTAAAGATACCAAACTGGATACATTAAAATGGTTAAAAGATTTGATTCCGTCTCAGTTCTTACCTATGTGGGTATTTGTTTTTCTTAATGGCTATGAAAGAAAATATTGGAACTGAGTTCATACATGATAAATTAGATTCTAAATAAATAAGAACTGGGTTTAAACTTCTATCTGATTTCCTGAATTCTTGAGGAACACGAAACATTAATTGTGCATTATTGATTCAACAAGGAAGTGCAATCATTCAAAATCTATAGACCTGCATATATCCAGTGAAGTATCTTGCTCACTACCTTCAAAAGGAAATGAATGAATATAGAGTAGTTTCTAAACCTCAGACTAATTCTATGAATGAATGTCCAGAAGTTAAGCCAGTCTTCACCAGAGAGTCTAAACATCTTCCTACAAACACACAAGAGCGCATGAATGTTCATGAAGCAAACACTCACATAAGAAAGGGATATTTAACAGTGCTTGAGATTCTTCTGAGATTCATGCATTCACTTCCAGATCTCCCTGTGTTTTCTCTGGAAGTCTCTTTATGTAGGAGAAATATGTAGTTGATAGCTAAGGGAAGGTCTAACTGCAGGCATGTCTTTCATGTCTGAGAATGAAATGAGTACAGAGACTGGAAAATATGTAATCTCTCTAGATAGTGCAAAAGAAGGGGGGGGGGGGGGAAGTCCTTGACTTCAAGAGCCTTAGTAAATGATCACTTGCAAAGCAAGATATGTATACAAGATAGCTCAAAAGAAATTGTTTATTGGTAAGTAACTTTCCCTTTCTTTGTTATCAGTGCACTTTTCAACTGGAAATAACCACGACGAGATGCTGACTCTAGCTATATTGGTTTAGCATTCTTTTAGTACTGATGTAGTGTCACTTTTGAAATCATTCCAGGCTAAAATAAGCACCCAACTTCTCTGGCTTGGAAAAACTGGCTCCACCATCTTCATCTTGTACCTGAGCTGGGATTTATGTAGCTTTTGGCAAGCACAAACGAGGCTTCTCACCCAAATACCTGAACATATATTTAAGCCAATCACATGCACACATACACACATATTTGCCAAATACCATTGATTTTACTGGCTCATTGTACAAAAAGATATATAAAATTTGGTTTCATACCATTTGACTTATTTTCATGCTGTGTGTATAAAAATCCACTATTTAAAAATATTTCTCACTTCAGATTATATTCTTCATAACATTTATGCTTGTCCACCTCTCCTCAGATATAATATAAACATGATAAATTTCCCATATCCATTATTTGCAAACCTGTATAACTTGTACTAATCTTATACACTTAGCTAAAAAGTTCTGATTTAGAAAGTTGAGGTTTCTTGGGAATTGTTTTACTGCTGACCTACTGCCTAGTGAGAATCTATGCTAAGGGGTACCAGAGTGACCATCCATTTTTTGTTCATGCTGATTCAAACACTTTAATGTGCATTATTTTACTTCTAGAGCTCACTGGGGTTCAACTACCACTGTTGAACATCTAATCTGCACACTTGATGATTTCATTATCAGTAATTTGTACACAACTATGACCTTCAGTTTTACATCAGTATTTTCTAATGATTTATTTTTAAAATACATTTTGTAGTTTCTAGAAGATTCTGGGAAGCAGTGATCAAAAAGGGAGTGTAAATGCTCCCATAGAAAGGCTCATCTGCTACAGCCTTTCAAAACAGTATCTCCTCCAAGTCCACAGTGTACCTACTACAGGTGCTGCACTTTGAAACTGGGAAAACATAGGTAAAATTCAGTGTATAATACATGATATTTTAAAATATGAAGCAAATCTATACTTCTTTAAGATTAAGATTTGAACATAAATGATGTCTGCATATTTGTGAGTTCTAAATGACATGTTAACAAGGCCTGAAGAACATATATATACTTATATGTGTTGGTGTAAACTACTGTGAGCAAGCAGAAATCTCTACATTGTTGACGATAACCAATCAAAACTGATCAATTCAGAGCAGAAACTGTGGTTCTGATGAAGGGATTGTCGTGGTTTCACCCCGGCTGAGAGCTGAGATCCACGCAGCTGCCTGCTCTTTAAAGGAAAAGAGGAGGGGGAGAGGTGTGTGGCGGGGGTGAGGAAAGGGAAGGGAGAAGGAAGGGGCAAATAACAACCCAACACCAAGAAACCAAAAGCCCGTGGGTTGGGATAAGGAGAGTTTACTAGAATAGCAGAAAGATAAAATATAACAAAGCTGACAGGACTTTAGAGCAAAATTATATGAAGCTGTTGATACCCAATGTAGTGTCTCACTGAACCCACAGCTCAGGCCATGTCACCCAGAGCCGTCCCGGAACCTGATCATCCCCCAAAACCGCGCATCCTGGAGCCGCCCCGCTCCTCCTCCCATCAGCCCCCCTTTATACTGAGCAGGACGTAATTGTCATGGAATACTCTCTTTGGCCAATTTGGGGCACCTGTCCTGGCTTTGTCCCCTCCTTTCTCATTAATAGAGAAATATGAAGAGCTGAGAAAGTCCTTGACTGCTTGACCGCAACTAAAAACATCAGGGTGTTATCAGCACTGTTTTCATTTTAACTCTCAAACACAGCATTCCATCCGCTGCTACAAATGAAGTGAACTCCATCCTGACTGAAACCAGGACAGGGATTTAAAAAATGGGAAATTTAACTACAAAACTGCAGAATTTTTATATCACAGATTGTACCAGGAAAATGAAGGTTATCAACTGCTGTTCCAATTAATACTGTACTCCCTATGGGATGAACATGTGCAGAGGACCCAAAAGTTCTCTGTGGTACAGCATTAATCTTCTACATGCAGTACAGCTAATGTTGACAGAGCTGTGGCTGTTGTCAGGCCTACTAATGACTTTAGAGTTTTTGACTTCATCTGCCTTCTAGTGATTTGCTCTCTGAAGATAAGTTTGATGAGGAAAAGATAAAAAGTCATCAGCACCTTTAGTTTACAGAGACAGAAACAATGCTGAGTAATTACAGCTTATTTTTCTCTAAGAATGTTTTGAGAAATCATATTCCTAAATAATTTCAGAAAATTAGGTAGAAATTTAAAGTTTCTTCAATAATTAGGAATTAGGAGAAGAAAACACTACAAAAGGTGATAGAAAGAAATCCAAAGTAGGATCACAACTAGAATAGTTTGGGTTGGAAGTGACCTCTGAATATCATCTGGTCTAATCCCTCTGCAATGAGCAGGGACATCTCAAGTCAATCAGGTTGATTAGAGCCCTGTTCAATTATTCAGCCGTGGTTTGTTTCAGATTTAAGGATAGGAGAATAAACCAGAAGAGATTCACACTGTTAGGCCAAAACCATTGAATAGTGCAGGTCATGAGTTCATTCAAAATGTGTTTTTTAGGAAGACACATATCAGACCACGATAAATACAGAAAATCTTCTATGCCATAAAAAGAACTGCTCAATCATTTTGATATTCTGGACAACTTCCTTTTCCATGGTTCTAGTGAACCATGGAATTCTGATTCTATTATTAGCAAGAAATTGGTAACAATCGTTTGTACCCTTACATCTGAAATTTTATTTTGTGGATAAAAGCTGAACTACTTTTTTCTACATAGCTAAGAAAGGAAGGAGTGAATAAACAAGCAACTAAATCAAGGAAGAGCAAAGAGAGAGATAAAAGAAGGGAAGCATTGGGACAATCCAAAGGACCTGAATTTCCCTGCATGGAAATCATAAATATCTTAAAGAATTGGATAAAACTTGGATAGAAAAAAGGTAAAGATAAATTAATGAAGTTTAGGTGATGTCCAAGAAACATTTAGGATGGGTGACAGGTTTCTCAGACCAAACACCTCGCTTAGTATACATGAAAGCATTCCCCAAAATCTATTCTGCATTTATTCTCATTATTCAAATGCCTGAGTTGGAAACAGACACTCCACAGCTCTGTGCAGTAATCACTTGCAACAACCATCATCAGAATTGCAAGAAAATGCATTTCTCCTTCAGTAACAGCTGTGGGAGAGATCAAGGATTATCCTCCTAGATTTAGACCATGTCCACACCAGCACTAGTGTGTTACTAGTTACACAGCCCCAGCTAGGCAAGCGTTTGTGCATCTGGAGATGGCAGACTAACGCAGAGCTCAGAGTGTCAATTTATCCTGTGTGAAATGACCGGGGGAGGGAGACATAATGAACAGCTGCATTGAGCTGAGAAGCGTAGGAGAAGGTGAATGAGAAATAGGAAGATAAGGAATAAAGTGAGAAATAAGAAAGGACAGAAAATGAAAGGACTGTATTCATATGTAGAAAATGTGTGCAAAGTCACTTGCCATTAAACACAGTAAAAATGAGAAGGGATGTCATTGTCCATCTGACTCCATTTATCTGATAATCAACACTTTTTATACTCGTAATCCTGAACTCTCGTTTTAAACCCACATTAATGAGATGATCAGGCATTTCTACAACTGCCTTATGAACCTTGCCAAAGAGAACTCATTTTCTCAGATCATTTGCTGCAGTATCAGTCCATCGTCTCATCCTGGCCAGACTGTCTCACCTGTTAGTATAAAATTATGCAGACATATAAATTAAAGTGCTTTGACATTCCACTACTCTTTTTTTTGGTTTTTTTTTTTTTTTTTTTGGCTGAGGAATCTTTGGTCAGTAACCAAATCAGCAGTTTCAAAATATTAGCATTTACCCATTTTAACACAACTACATTTTCTTTAACCAATCACATAGTTTCATATGTACCCAGGTGTGACTTGTTATGCTCTTCAACATCTTCTCATTCTGAAAATTATTATTTGTATCTGCAAATCAATACATTTCCTGTTACCGTCTACTTTTTAAGCAAGCACAATGAGGTTCATTTTGACCTTTTAACTCAATGAGAGTTATGCCAGGAGCAGCAGTCTTGCATGACATTTTTGGGGAGGCTTGTGTTTCAGGCATACAGGGTTTGCTACTGTTAAGCCTCAGACTTCTGGTCTCCATCTCAAGTTTTAAAGCACATTACAGTATGCTACGTGTGCCGACCCTAGCTAAAACTATGCCAGCATTTCCATAATAAGAGCTCTTATTTCCAGAGGTCCCAGCTGTACATTCAGCTGTAAAAATGTGCTAGGCTAAAATTGGATGTACAGGATTCAATGTGGAACTAATACAAATTAAAAAACCATTCCACTTGACTATTTCTGAGCTATAGCTTCTGAAAAAGTAACGGTTTGTGAGATTCCTTTTTGCCCTCTCATCTTGTAAATCAAAAAGTAATTTAACTTTTCCAAAATAATTATGTTGTTACGTGATGAGACCACTTCTGCTTCCACAGGAAGGATTCCTCTATACCTTAGACACGGGGATTTATTTTCATGTATACAAGAGGGCAGCATATGTAGTTGTTTACCAAGAATTCAAAAATGACACACTGTCATCCTGCCTACACAGTTCACTGCTACTGATGTTTTATGCTCATCAGAATCCTACTCCTGCAAAAGCAAGGATGTGTACATCAATATATAATTTTGGTTTCTTGGCAGGGAGCAGAACTCATAACGCACTCTGTCTTAAACTAGCTGTGGAAACCTTGTTGCTTTTACTTTATTCCTTGTGCTTTGTGCTGTTCTTTTACTTCATTTAGAATAAAGATAGAAATAATACTAAAAAATAGATTAAATTCTGACAGGTCTTCCTATTTCTCCCTAGTTTTATCTCTTTAATTCCATGAAGCTCTCCTAGGCCCATCCTTAACGATCCCATGTAACATGCCTTGCCTGTGTCTTCTGCAACCTTGAAGCATACAGTTCTCTTCCACTCAAGCATATTGTAAGGGCTCAGAGGACGTGTCTGTGTGCTCTTTTGCAGACTGGCATGATTGATCTGTCTCACACACAAGCTGTGTGACAGCACCCCAGTAGTACTTACCAGCTTGAGCCTACTGATTTGTGGCTGATTCAGGGAGCCTCTCACCTCTATCTACCAAGTATCTCATCATCATAACCAGATTGGCATGGAGATGGATGTTCCTTTTGCATCTTGAAAGCCTCCAGTTATGAGGACTCTGACACGTCCCTGGGAAGGCTGGTCAAGTAAATCACTGTAAAAAAATGTATTTCTTGCATTGAACTAAAACATCTCTTGGTGTAACTTCCACCTCCATGTGACTGCTTGTGAAGAGAGAGCCTGCATCCTATTTTCAGTCACCTGTTAAGTACTTTCCTGAGAATGAAAGGTCCATCAAGTTAAAGTATGATATCTAAGCTCTGGATCAGCACAGCACTGACAGGAAGGAACCTCAACTTTCACCCATGGATGAGTGATTTTCACTAGCAGATTGTCAGATTTTTCAAGTCTCAGAAATCTTAAAAACTTATTTACGTGAAGATGCAAATCATGTTAAAGAAAAAGCAGTTTGGGGTGTTCTCATGTACTAATACCCTTATGTAAGATCTATACCAATATGATTGGAGAAGGAATCTGATGTGTAGCTTCTGAAATCACTTTTAGGGCAGGGCTGACACTGCCATTAAAAAATTGCCTTTCAGCATAGTATTATGCATAAACAGTAGGCATGTCCTTGTGTGCACTTAGATAGAACTCTCTTTGTAATGCCAAAAAAATTAATTGCTGTATAGTACTGAGTTCAACTCTAATTTGCATTAATTAGGAACATGAATCATGTGTGTGAGAAAGGAAGATCCTGTTAAATTAGAGTTCTGTCTTAATACTTTCTTGTTAAGCTCTTCTTCAACTTTGAAAGATGCTCCTCTGCCACCGTGAGAGTCAGCAAATTACAACCGGTCTTGCTCTGCATCCTTGGAGAAGGCTATGAAGACATCAGTCCTTTTGAATCTGTCATCCTTTGTGATTCCTCCTCTTGTCTAATGTGTTATTCATCTTCACAATTATCTTTCACTCCCTTAAATTAGTTTTTTCCATATGATGTTTTCTTTAAATATGAACGATAATCATTGACTGGAAATTGTGCTTTTGGGAGATTTCTTTTTTCCCAACTTGTTCCTTTCCACATTTTTTAATATAGAGAAAACATGGATTTGCCTCTCTCTGAAAAGAAATCAACGTGACCTTAGGAAACATTAAAGCCCAAAAAGAGTACTAATTGCCAAAAATGAACTGCTATAAAATTGCAGTGTTGCCACATTTAGGTAAAGGATATTTGTTGCTAAAACCAAGAACATTGCTGTAGTGCAGGGGGCCAAATGCTTGGGATGATTTATCCAAGTCTCCTTCATTATATTACATTTTAAGTTCATGTCTATGTGTAATCCTGGTTTTAGTTCTGGAAAAGCAAAGCGTCACTGAAGCTTAATATAGAGGCTTACTCCATAGCATATGCTAATGCCATTTGTGCATCTCTACTCTGAACAATGGTATAAGCTTGTGTATTAGGTAACTGTTACTATTTTAGTAAAGTGGCATTTATTATTATAGGTTAACGACATTAAAGAACAATGGTAAATTTATTTCATATGTTCCAATTTTAATATCATATACTCAATGAGTTCTATTATTTATATTTTGAGGTGCAATGTGTTGCTTTTGCTTCCTTTCAGCTTTGTTGTATTGATATCATTCAGTATAATCTTACTTGTTTATAGAAAACTGATATAGCTCGATGTCAGAGAAGGTGGAGTATCTGTACTTTGGACCTTAAAATGTTGTGAAATTTAATACATGTATAGATGAACTTGATTGTGAATACATAAGAAGGCAACTGAACTTTGGTTCCCATCTGTAGCCTACAAGGACGCATCATCACATAAAGGAGATGCATGACTTGGCAGAGTGATGCTGTACCAGATCTCACATAAACCTGCTACAACATGTCAAGGCATTATCATACCATCCTGCTTACCTTGGGAGAGTTCTCAATCCAGTGCAAAATAAAATCAGATGATTTGCATGTTCCATTACAAATTTAGTTCTCACACTTGCACTAGCTCCAGTCCTCCTATATACAATTTTACTGAAATGTTCAGGACAGTTGAGTTCAGACAAATCCATATCCATAGAGAGGCTTCCTTTGTCCTGAACTACCATAGTCCCATGAACCTCAACAGGCTTGAAATATTTAAAGCCACTACAATTTCCATCAATGGAAAAAAAAAAGTCAAAGAAGGTCTTAAGGTGTGCTGACCCAGTCCTGTAAAATAGTGTTCCAATAGACTGGATTAGAGTCCAGTTTGGACTGTACTCTTGGAGAGAGATGGAGACAAAGAATCCTTCATTTGCTGTTATTTCAAGAAGTGAACCAGAGAGTAGACCAGTTTCATTCCTCTTTAATTGCCCAGGTATTAGGATTGACTAGCCCATCAGATAAAGAGCATTTCAAAAATGTATATTGGGGTACATTACTGCTGCACTCCCAAATCCTCTGGAAGCTGCCTTGAGCTTTCAAGCAGAATAACTCAGACCACCAAAATGAGCTCTCTGTCACTCACAGTCTATAACAGACTTCACTTCCCTCATAAGCCACCTTTATTCATCTCATTGTAATACTCAAAAGCATATTAATCTATTGCCATTTTCCAAATTAATAGCATATTTTTAGTGTAAAACAATCCTAGATTGTTTCCTTTCTCTCTTTTGTGGAAAAACAAGCACAACAAAAATACCCCAGCAAACAAACAGCCCAAACCAAAACAGAACCCAAAACAAACAGACCCCTTCCCTGCTCACCCCCCCAAAATAAACACTCCAAAACCTCCAGGGGTTTTCAAAATGCTTTTTTAAATCTATTCTGACTCTTCAGACAGAAGTTCTTAGTTAAATTCTGAAGACCAAAACCAGCAAGAAATCTCCTAACATTATAAATCAGCCCTCTGACCTTTTCAGTTTAATGTATCAGCTGTGCTGTGACTTTAATTTCCCTGCCTTATATCTGACTAAACTTTAGATCAGAGGGACATGTTACAGAGCCCTACACAGTATATACCTATAAAATAAAAATATGTTTTATTTCTATATATAAAATATTTAATTACCTGGTAGCATCTGGTTGTTGGGGAGTTGGGACCTGTCATTTTATAGCTATTGGATTGTTTCCTATAGGTTTTTCTCCTGGTTTTGTTATCTTCTTGTTAACATTTAAATGTTGAGGCCCTTTCAAGCACAAACTTTTCCTCCTCCCTTACATTTTAGTCATTCCTTCCTCTCTACAGTCAGCTCTTTTTAGAGACAGATTGAGTTTTATGTTTCTGATTGACCAGGCACCAAATTAAGATCAGCACATGGCTTGGGGTTCAGGGAGAGGCATCAGGTATTGAATCGTCTGTATGACTGGCAGGTAAAGTCACTCACCCAAAAGGCAACCTGTCTTCCCCAGAGGGTGGCTCAAAGCTTTCATTACAAAATATTGGCCATTTTCTTCTGTTACTTAAATGATCATCTCCCCTCCCACATACACTCTGAAAGATAATTTCCAGAGGTCTAGTTATTTCAAATCTGTTTAAAATTCACAGGAGAAAACAATGCCTGCCATACTTAAAGCAAATACACATCTTGAAAAGCTGCTGCAACCAGTCCAGTGGGTTTTTTCATAATTTTATTTATTTGAAATATGTTGATACATACATAAAGATGCATGAATTAATATTAATCCATATATTTTGAGTAGATTTTTCATTACAGAATATTAAAAAAAAAATCATATTCTTAGTACCACACTAGTCTCATTCCCCAGTTAAGAGAACAACAGCAAACTTGCCAAAGCTAGGAAAAGTTTCTAAATGAGCTAGGAATCAAATTTTGCAGTTTTCCTTCTGGTAGCTGAAGCATGTCACAATTTTCTCCAAAACCAGCACTTACCAGGGCTGTTCCACAGGTCAGATATGCTATATGGTACAGTTCAATCTGACCCCTATTAATATGGGAGTGATGGCAAAGGGGCAGGGGGGTGTTAGCCACCTCCTTCTGTCCATCACTTTAGGCAGTAGATACCTGTAGCTAATGAGAGATTGCCAAGGGCTAAGAATAGCTTTGCTGCCTTTACAGCCATGGGAATTCCCACTCTTCCCAGAAAGAGAATTATCATTACAGGGATCTGTTAATACACCAATCCCACAAGCATCCCTGAACCATGATGTTTCCCTCATAGATATTTCAGGGAAGTATAATTCAGCTTTTACCCCACTCAGGATGACTAATGGGCCGACTGCAGCTTCACTGTTACAAGGCAGGCATAGGGATTTCAAGAAGCTGCTCAGATTTATTGCAAAGATTTCAAACCACGGGGGAAAAAAACCAAAGGAGCATCATCACACAAAACTATTGCTAGTGATTGGTTCACACTTAATTTTCAAGATTGTTCAAGCTTTATTTTTTTAATGTATGAAAAAAATACTATTAAAGACTTTTTAAAAATATCCATATCATTGGTATCACCATCTTCAAACTACCATGACCAGTCACATAAGCATGCTTCTGTTTCTTTAGGTGCAAAATTCTGCTGCAAAGTTGGGCTAAAAGGTTAATTTCTCCAATGCCTTAGTATTTGATTCTACATGGGATTAAGCAGGAGCGAAAAAGAGGAGAATAAAATTGTTTCCCTTTTTTTTTTCTCCTATGTAAGCAGGTTTGGCAAGTAATTTAGAGAAATGTTATTAACAAGAGAACAGGGGATCCCTGAGATAGTACTTTTTAGGTAATTGCAGTCCACATGGAAAAAACAATCTTTGAGAACTATTATGCTAAACTGTTATATTAGTTAAGGGCCAGGACAATTTTTTCAAACCCAGAGCCACAAATACCTGTGAAGTAGTCAATTGACAATGAGGGTGCATCTGTCATCACATAAGGTACTTGAACTTTTTTTGCACTAGGGCTATATGAGAGTACATATATATCAGAAATACTAAATTTATCTCAATCCAAGATAACCAGACATTTCAGAAATGGTACATCCATTCATAGGATAGGAGCACAAGTGTCTTTTCTTAACTTCATGTGTCATTACAGTTTTGGATGATGATTTCTGGCCTTACAGAGGCAGAGAGATATTTTTTTACCGTGTCAGAAAGTAGAAACCCAGCTGTGCCCCAGAAGAGATACCCAGAAAACTGCACAAGCATTAGCAGGTGTCCATGCTAACAAGGAGTTAACCTGCAACCAGGACACAACAGTATAGCAAACAAGAAGCCAAAGCTGTCAACAACTTCATTGTTCTGTTCATCCACAGGCCTGTTTCAGAATCATCCAACATCTAAATATTCAGTAAAAGCTGTGAAAAATATCAACTGTCCTGTACAAAAATGTGTGGAAAGTGTGTCCTAATTAGCCAACATTTCTGTTATTTTACTCCCTTCTTGATGAAGGATTATAAAAATCAATGTTTAAGCATATTGTGACTACAGCTATAAAATTACTAGTGTAATCTTGAAGGTTAGTTCTCCAATTAACCTGAAAGCTTCAAAGGAATGGAGCTGATGTGAAGACTGCCATCCCCATATTTTAGATGCTCCAAATCTGTGTTTATGATTTAGCTTTATTAATAAATTATTGTTGTTTCACTCATATATTTATGCATTTGTGGTCGCCAAAATGTGGCAAAATCAGTTTCATTAAGAACTGAAGAAGGAGGTAGTGAGTGGGAGGACCATAAAGAAGGATTTCCTGGCTACCAGTCACATCTCTTTAGGTTTTTTTTTCCTTTAATTTGAAAACTCTTTGTGCAGCATTTGAAACAATGAAATCAATATTCATGTTCATTGAAATAGCTAACTAGTAAGAGATACATATAGTTTGTGTACTTTTTTTTTTGCATGAGGTCAATAGGTTAATTACACAAGTAAAAACTCTAAATCCTCTAGAGACTACTGAAGTGTGTAAATAAACAGAGTATTCTGCAAAGTGCATTTAACGTCCATGCAATTTATTCCTTTCCATTCGGTGGTATTGCTGAAAGAGCAGTGGGGATTTTAGTAGCAATTTTCTGTGCTTTCTGCTTGAGAAAGTCTGCAGCCTCAGTCATTTGTATTTGAAGTTGATTAGAATGAAGTTAGAGTGCTCACATTTTTTTTAACAGCTTCTGAGAGTGTTTAGCTCAGGGGCAGGGAGAAGAAAAACAAATATTCTTTACAAATATTTTGTCTTGAAAGCATTTCCCTAAAAGTACAGCTCTGTGTGTGTGGTCAAATGGAAAAGGCATACTCAGGACTACTGACAGAGGTATCTTCAGACATCCGGTAGTTAATGAATGCAGCCCTTGGTAGAAGCTGTTCTGATCTGAACATCACTTAATAAGTCTACCTGTGAATTGGAAAGGGTAGAAGCTTGCTGAGAAATAGAGATGTCAACTGTATGATGAGAAACCAAGTTTAAAAACCATATTAAAACATGACTGCTTTCCAGGGGATATTTGTCCATTTAAACCAAATGTATTCTCAAAGTACAGTATAACACAGGCTGTATTTTCTTATTGATAACAGCAATGGTGCTTAAAATATGCTGGCACTGACATTAATTGTAGTTTCAGTTTGCCCTAGGAAGCACCTACACTAAACTTAGGTCTTCTGTGTTGTCAGGAGAGTGTTAGTAAGGTAATACTTCAAACTTAATTAATTTGCTGTACAGGAAGCCCACAGTTAAGCAAGTGCTCATTCAACAAATGCCATATTTCGGGGTTTTTTTTTTTAAAAGATCCCACATAGAAATACAAATGTTTTCAGGTGAAAGAACACAAATCCATGTCTAGTTCATACAAGGAATTTACAGACTTCTAGATTAACATACTATGCAGGCCAAAGTAGCAAGGGCTCTCGGCATAGAGAAACTCAAGAAAATTCAGCTTCTCTCCAGTTAATTCCTTTAGCACTAGGCATATTCAAAGCATCTCAGCTGACAAAGATATTTTCAGTAGTAAGAAATGTAGATAATCATTGCTTTTGGAAATTAGATTTGTTATTGTAAGTGCTTTAATTCTGAAAATTTCCCCCTCCCCTTTTTTTTATCCTGTGGGATGACATTGCAAATCAGAGCTTTATCTTTTCCCTGGCATTTATTCTGACTCCTGTGTCACAAGAGTAAACACCAGTCATCGCTGGAATTGTTACTGCAGTTATCTTAGTAAATTTTACCTTATCAGAAAGACAAAAAGTGAAATTTCATGTTTTAAAAGGATCTGAGCACTGGTAATGTGGTGCCCTGCATGTATAGTTTCTCACTTTTTTAGGCATCAAATATGGAATAACACTATTTCACAAATTACCTTCTGAGGAACACTGAATCACTCTTGGCATACTAAAGTATAACCTACCACTACAAGAGACTTCCCTCCATTATAAATTTCTTTTATCTGTATGAATTTATCATAAAGCATTTGCATTTTCTGCATTTGATACATTTTCAGCCATCAGACACCTATCATGACTGATTCCTGTGCAATTTCGAAGGTTTAGTGTTTATGAAAGCAAAACCTAGGTAGTCCTTTGCAATGTTTTGTGGCAACACAAGCCAGCAGAAAAGGCAACTTCTGGGTCTTCTGACAGCGTGAGCACAATGATCTCAAATACCGTATTTTTCACACATGCGCTATGAACAGAACTGCAGCAGAATGACCCCTGTAAATCTGAACATACTCAACTGATGTATTGAAAGTGGGTACATTTCAAAACAAATGACACTCAAGGATTCCTAAATTTTCACTTTCCTGGTTTAAAATGAAGTTTCATTCATTACTCAAACAAGGGACTTTTGTTAATTACTGTGATATATGCAGATTGGCACCAGCCGCGTGCGCGTGTTCCCCAGCTTCTCACAGGCATTTATGGTTCTATGGCTACTAATTGCACAGCTGTCACTCTCTTTTATGATCTGAGCCATATTGTTTGTGTTCTTTATATCAAGTAAGCATATTGTCTTGTTCAAAGGGAAAGAGTGCAATCTTTTGTGTTAAGATACCACGTCTTCAGATCTCTGTGTTTGCATAGGGAAATTATCCAAAGCAGCACTATGGTGATTACGGCCAATACTTGGAGTCCTGCTTCTTTGCAGGTATGGAACTCCTCCATCTTGAGCAAGTCCATAGATTTCTCTAACATGAACCCTATTTGGGTCCTGGAATTCCTCAGGTGCATTTAACAAGTGACTTGTGAAACATTTTACGGATGTAAAATTGTCCTGAGTTCAATCAAAGTGGTAGATGATTGAAACTGAAACCAGGAAGATTGTGTGTACCTTTTGATTGCTTAGGAGTGAAAACTCTTCCCGTGAGAAACCAGAATTAAGGGTGTCTCTTGGTCTGAAGTTTTATTTCCTGCAACGTTAGCAGGACAGAGCTATTTCAGTTCACCTCTTGAATCTTGGAAAATGGACAGTTTGATCTGATCAAAGTTACTGAAATGACTTTTAAAAATATATAGAGTATAAAATAAGTTTTTACTTTGAAAAATTAAAATAAGCAGCTAAAAATAGATTTTACTTTATATGTTACAACTGACCAGTTCTTCAAAAGGATATTTTTTTACTTCTAAGGTGTTTGCATGTTGAAAGTTGAAATTGAATCGATATTTGGTTTTGGCTTTCTTATAAAACTGAATTCATCTTTAAATAATTAATAATACCTGTGCTATCGGAACACAGCAATTGACTTCTGAAATCCTGTATTATCATCATAACAGTGTTATTGAACATGAGCAATACCTTGAAAAATATATCATAATTTCTATTCAGTAAAATAACAGTGAATTTATTAAATAAAAAGAAGGGTAGACTAAGTTTTTCTGGCAGCAGGATCAAGTCTTTTAGTCAGATCTATTAAAAAAACCAGAAGACTCCTGATTAAAGGACAAGTAATGATACTAGGCACAATTTAGCATTTGGCTAGTACCAAATAAAGCAAACTGAACTGCTGCTTCTTTGTCACTCTACTAAAAAAAATAATTATTGCAATTGTTGATCTTTTAAAATGTTCTTAAAAGAGGCTTAGCATACTTAAATCTCTGCTAAAGGAACCAGAAATCAAATGAAGTTAATAATGATACCTTAAAGGCATCTATTTTTCCTCCGTGTGTACATGGCAAAGAATTGGATTGAGAGATGGATTCTGCTAAAAATATCCTTACACAGAGTGAGCACAATTCCTACAGAATCAGTTCACCCATCCTTTTAAAATCCCCCTCTGTAAAACCTGCAGGAAGCACAAGCAAAAGCTGAGGAAGGAAATACTAAAGCCTTGAGAAACAGCTGTATCGTGTTCTGGTGTGAGGACACCGTTGGTTTGAAGGCACAGGGGCTGGGCTGAACTTGCTGACAGCACTGGCATCCTGAAACTGCTCTGGGCATCATCAGTGGGGCTGCTGCACGTCAGGAGTTGCGTGTATGGAGCTGAAGTTTCTGAGCCCATCAGCTCAGAAGAGGTTCCCTAGAACTGACACAGTGAAATGATGAGACTGCAAATAAGACAAAGCACATTCCTGGCCAGCTTCTAAGCCCTCCTCCTGGGGAGGCCAGACCCCTTTTGCCAGGGACCTGATGAAAAGGCTGAGCTTTTTGAAGTGCTCCTGTGGAGCTGTCTGTGTAACCCAGGAGTGGCTCTTCAAACCCTTCTGCACGAGGCAGCTGCATTAGGAAGGGAATCAATACCATCCATCTGCTGTCTCAGGAGACTGGGTTTCCATGAGACATGAACACTGAAACCCAAATGCTCTTTTACATTCCATGTTTTTAAGGATGTCCTTCCTAACCAGCTTTGCAGAAAGAGTTCACTGTACAGCTGGGGAAGGGCTGAAGCGCTGTGGGAAAGGACTCAGGTTCCAGAGCTGGTGCAGGACTGTCTGCCGTGGGTGCCCCGTTCCCCCGCTGCACCCACGTAATGTGGGAGGGTGGGCAGGGGCCGCTTCACCACACGCTTGCTGTGCCAGCCGAGCCCCCGGCCCAAAGCATCTCCCCCAGGCCCGTGCCGCCGGTTTCCCCGGTCCCGGGGCAGGAGCGAGCGGGTAGTAACTCCCCGCCGAGGTGCGGCGCTGGGTCAGCTCTGCCCGGGGCTGGCCGGGCGCTGCCGCACGGGCCTCGCTCGCGTCCCGCCGTTGCCACGGGAACGTTTGTGTCCGGTGCTTCATTGCCAGCGGCAGCAGCCCGGCTGGTGGCCGCGCTCCGGCGTGTGAGTGTCCCTGCGGGCCCCCGGGAGCGGGAGGGGGGGGATAGCGGTGCCCAACGCCGTGTTTTTGGGGCGGGGGCCGCATTCCGAAGGTGCGGCCTCGGGAGGGGCGGGGGCGGGCGGAGCGCCGGGGCTGGGGGCTGGAGCGGTTCGGGTGCCTGGCACAGCGTGCCCGGGGTGGGGGTGTGGGGTGTGAGCTGGGTCCCGCCCGAACTGTGTCAGGCCCTGGTGCTCACCCTGCTGCCGGGGAGGCTTCCCTGCAAGGAGGCGCTGTGTTTGGGAGGGAGGGAGGGCGGGATTTCGGGGGGGGGAGGGGCTGCCTAAGGAGCGAAGGGGGGGCTCTGGTGCCGGGCTAGAGGAGGCGGCAGCATTTTGTGTCGGGGCCTGTCCCCTCCAGCTGTCCCGCTGTGCTCCCCATCAGAGCAGACTTCCCAGGCCAAGGTCTGCCCCCCCATGGGATGCAGCTGTGGCCGCATCCAGGCCCTGGGGCAGGAGTGGAGGGGATGGAGGCTGATAGCAGAGCTCTGTGGGTGACAGCAGTGGTCAGGATGTGGACACAGCACAGCTGTGCACGGTGAATTGATGCCACAGAAGCTGGGATGTGGTTCAGAAAGGGAGAGAGGATGGCTTTTAGGGGTGCTGGCAGTGCCCCATGTTCCAGCTTGGGTGTGTGGTTCATGGGTAGATGACCAAATCCTTGTGTGGCAGCAGAGCCGTGGCTGCTGTGCACATGCAGAGAGCCCCTGGGCAGCGCGGACTTGTCACCTCGTGCTTTTAGCTGCAGGCTGCTGTGGGTCCAAGCGTTTGCTTTGGGTAGGGTGAGATACTGCCCGTGGAAACAGCCTGATAGCCTGTGTCTGCCTATGAGTTCCATGAGCTTTGGCTCACATCCTGACAGGATCCACTACAGAATGGCAGCGCTTCGCTAACGTGCTCCTTGGCCCGGCAGAGGCAGCTCTGACCCCGCTCAGGCCACTTGCTCCCGACCTGGGGACCCGGTAATAGTCCTTTTGGCTCCTGCTTTTCCACCCCGAGGTCTCTCTCTGTGTGGAAGCTCTGATGTGTTGCCAACCACAATGAAACGTGGTCCCGATGCAGGAAAAAGAGTAAATCGTGGGGGGAAGGGTTGATGCAAGTTGGGAAGCCCAAGATAGCAGAGATGAGGTGCTGGGGGAGGGAAAATAGTGCTCTAAGTGCTGACGGCAGGAGCTGTGGCTGTAAATTCACAGCACGTGGAGCTCTGGCAGGCCCTTGGAAGGGAGCTTGGTCCGCCTTGCCCGCCTCGCCGCCAGCTGAGAGCTTGAGTTTATGAAAAGCAGGAAGGGGAAGGTGTAACACGAGGCTCCTGTTAATTATCTCTGCCGTGGTGGAGCTTTTACAATAAATTGTGGGATGGCAGTACTGAAGTGATAAAAAGACGAGAGGGGCTGGAGTATAAAGGTGCCAGGTGAGGCTTCCTGGGGAGCAAGGCTTGATTTAGAAAGCTCTCAGCCACTTAGTGGCGGGCTGAAGGGGCAAGAGATTAGTCCTGGAAATTCTGCTTCTCCTTTCCTGGCTCCCGTGAGATGCTGTTTATATGGTAATTGCAGCTAAGCAGGTGATTTCTAAGGAAGAAACGTGATCCTGCTACTTAAGCCTGAAGAGGGCAAGATGATTTAGGTGAAGAAAAGTGTTCAGGAGCATCCTGATTCTCCCTTTTAGCAGATCTCCTCTCTGGCTCTCCCAGCAAAGTGTAATAGAAAGGCAAATGAACCGGTTACTCTGGAGAGAGGTGCCTTATAGCTGCTGAAGGGGGAGCATTTAGTGTGTTCAGTGAAGCACGATTCAGCCACCCGTCTGCGCTCCTGCAAGAGGAGTTGCTTGCAGTGTACGGTGTGGCAGGCAGGAGGCACTTGAGGCTCTAACATCACTTGGAGGGAGCTGGAGCTGCTGGGAAGCAGAACGTGGGAAGCGCTGAGTGTCAGAGCCCGTTGCTTGTGGTTTGCATGTGGGTGCCAGGCTGTGCGGAGAGCCGGGCTGGGGGTCAGGAGATGCCGGCCAGGCAGCGAGCTGGTTGAACTGGGCTCTGAGCTGTCACCAAGCGGCATCTCCCCCGCCCCCGTGCCGCCGGTTTCCCCGGTGCCGGGGCAGGAGCGAGCGGGTAGTAACTCCCCGGCGAGGTGCGGCGCTTGGTCAGCTCTGCCCGGGGCTGGCCGGGCGCTGCCGCACGGGCCTCGCTCGCGTCCCGCCGTTGCCACGGGAACGTTTGTGTCCGTTGCTTCATTGCCAGCGGCAGCAGCCCGGCTGGCAGCCACGCTCCGGCGTGTGAGTGTCCCCAGGCCCCCCCGGGAGCGGGAGGGGGGGATAGCGGTGCCCAAGCCCGTGTTTTTGGGGCGGGGGCCGCGTTCCGGAGGTGCGGCCTCGGGAGGGGCGGGGGCGGGCGGAGCGCCGGGGCTGGGGGCTGGAGCGGTTGGGGTGAGTGGCACAGCGTGCCCGGTGGGGGGGTGTTGGGTGTGAGCTGCGTCCCGCCCGAACTGTGTCAGGCCGTGGTGCTCACCCTCCTGCCGGGGAGGCTTCCCTGCAAGGAGGCGCTGTGTTTGGGAGGGAGGGAGGGCGGGATTTCAGGGGAGGGGCTGCCTAAGGAGCCAAGGAGGGGCTCTGGTGCCGGGCTAGAGGAGGCGGCAGCATTTTGTGTCGGGGCCTGTCCCCTCCAGCTGTCCCGCTGTGCTCCCCATCAGAGCAGACTTCCCAGGCCAAGGTCTGCCCCCCCATGGGATGCAGCTGTGGCCGCATCCAGGCCCTGGGGCAGGAGTGGAGGGGATGGAGGCTGCTGGTGCTGCCCTCCTCTTCTTGTTCACGGGCCTTTGGGTGTTTGGAGCTTAAACCTCAGTGTTGCAACGTGTAAATGAGGGTTTCGGTGCCTGAAGGGTGGGGTGTAACTGGGTGAAGTGTCTGTGACACCTCAGGGTTAATGCAGTGCTGAGTAGGACAGCAGTAAGCCAGGAAATAGGGCCCGTTGTCTGTTCTGGCAGCCAGGAATGTGTGTGTGTGCTGGGTAAGTGGGTATGAGGCTGGAGCCTGCCGAGGTGAGGCTGGGGGTGATGCTCCTGCCGCTGCTTTTGGCTGTTTGCCTGTCTCCAGTTTGGCATCTTTTAAATTCAACTGCTGTTGGTTTTGCCAGAGATTCAAACTCCCTCGTGAGAACTGGGCAGGGATGCGCAGAACTCTTGTTGAGAAGGTGTTTGCAGGTTGAGATTAAAAGATTTTGACTTGGATTGGGGTTTGTGGGAGCATTTTGGGTGAGCTGGGTGATAGCAGAGCTCTGTGGGTGACAGCAGTGGTCAGGATGTGGACACAGCACAGCTGTGCACGGTGAATTGATGCCGCAGAAGCTGGGATGTGGTTCAGAAAGGGAGAGAGGATGGCTTTTAGGGGTGCTGGCAGTGCCCCATGTTCCAGCTTGGGTGTGTGGTTCAAGGGTAGATGACCAAATCCTTGTGTGGCAGCAGAGCCGTGGATGCTGTGCACATGCCTGAAGCCCCTGGGCAGCACGGATTTGTTCGCCTCGTGCTTTTAGCTGCAGGCTGCTGTGGGTCCAAGCGTTTGCTTTGGGTAGGGTATGATACTGCCCATGGAAACAGCCTGATAGCCTGTGTCTGCCTATGAGTTCCATGAGCTTTGGCTCAGATCTTGACAGGAGCCACTACAGAATGGCAGCGCTTCGCTGTGTGTGATGGAGATGGAGAGGTGGTTGTCAGGCTGGTGACTGGGCCATGGACCTAAAAGCCGGCCATGGAGCGGTCAACCCGCATTCCTTGTGGGGGGGGGTGCTGGAGAAGAACTGCTGTTAGGATCAAGTCTTTAGCAGCCCTGCCTGCACAGACGTGGTGTTCATGTTTGAGCTCATTGCTGTTGTTCCTTTAATGGCTTCATGGTTTTCTTTCTGCTGTTACAGCCTCGAATGCCTGTAGAGAGCCTCGAGTGTGAGTGTTAATAGGTGAAAATTAGGGCCCTTGTTCTCCCGGGAGAAATGCTCTTGGGGGCTGTGGGAATTTCATGCCTGGAAGGAGTCACATTTGCTGGATAATTTCTGTAGCTCAAACCAACCGACTGAGCCTGGAGACTCTAGTTCTTCATCAGAGCATTGAACTCCGTGCTGCGTTAGTTAGAAACACGGCAAAGCTCCTGGCACGGAGGGTGGGCGTTGGGCTGGCGAAGTGGGAAGGGGTCTGGTCTGATCTTGTTCACGCTCGGGGCAGCCGCGGTCCCTGGGCTGGAGGTTGGTGTAATAACCCTGAGCAGGTGATAAGGTCGGGCACAAAGTCGCCTGGGGTCAGCTCCTCTTCCTGGATTTTCAAAGTCCCATTGTTGCTCCTTCCAGATTAGCTGAGACATGGCTACCAAAAACGTTCGTCGATCTAGTGAGCTTTCTACAATATTACAACGGAGAGTAGTAACAGCTCCAAAGAAGAAGTATGTAAATGTAAGTACCTGCTGTGGCCAGATAGGAGCTGTGGTAAGGCTGGAAACCTGCCCTGTGTCCCTCCTCTGCCTGCCCCTCCTGTTTAGCCACACTGTGAAGGTACACACCACCACCCCATCTCTTTGCTGCCATACTTGTGTTGGAGGTGGCCATCAAGGTGCAGTGGGAGATGGAATGTGGGCTGAAAGTCCAGAGTCTTGTCTGAATGTGCTGCTGGAACCCAGTTAATGGGATGTCCTGGGCAGTGCACTGGAGTAGCTGAAGCATTGGGGTGCTTCTACCCATCCTCTTGGTGAGGGCAGCAGTATCTTCTGTCACGGAAGCATCCTTGCAGGCGCTGCTCTGACCATCCCTGCCCTCCCAGCAGCTGGGGATGTGGTGGGGCTGCTCAGACTCTGCCTGAAGACTTGAGAGACGTGTCCAGTCCCAGCTAGAATGGGGTCCAAACCAGTTCTGTCATGAGTGTCATCCTGGGTTGAGCGCAGATCCAGCCCTTGAAGCAGCTGTGGAGTTGGGGCAGTTCCTCCTCCCCATCCATGAACGTGGGGCAGTTCCTCCTCCCCATCCATGAATGTGCCTTTTGCTGACCAAGGCTCCCTTTACTGGAGATAACCTCATGGAGGAGGTATCTCTGTATGCTTCTGTGGAGAGGGCTGTGAGGCCAGAACAGAGAGAAAACAAGGGCTAATTAAAAAGATAACTAAAGCTTGGACCCAGCACAGCGCTACTTTTCTGCTCTCCTGCGATTCAGCCGGCAGTGACATCTCCACACGCCGGCTGGTTGTGAGCATTGTGCGAGGATGGAGTTAGGGGGTTTCTGATGACTCCTCCCCACTCCTTTCAAAGGTCACTGCCTGAATCCTGCAAAGCTAAAGGGGAAACAAATGCCCAAAGAGCAGAAATCCTCAAACGTGTCACATCAGAGGACGAAGGAGAAGCGCAGGGGACAGAGCCGCTTGGTCAGAGCGCGTGTTCCGCTCTCCATCATTCATTGACTGATGTTAAATATTTCAGCGGGGAACTTTGGGGACTCCCAGGACTGTCCTAGTGGCTGTGGTGACAAATGGTTTATCAGTGGTGCTTGAACAAGAAAAGCCTTTCTGAAGAGAGGTGTTTCTGCAGCTCTTGTTGGTGTTTTGTGTTTCAGTGGACACCCTCTGCCTTCCTGGAGAAGTCTGTCACCAAGGCGCAGAGGCTGGCCAGCACCCGGGAGCTGAGGCGGTCCCGGATTCTCCCGCCTCTAGACGCGAGTGAAAGCTCCTGTGATGAGGTAGACCTTTTCCTGCCCTTTTCCTTGCCGTTTGATGTGATGTTTGAAGGAGGTGTGTGCTGGTGGCAGGCTTTCCCCCAGCTTCTCTAAATACCTCGGTGACAAGGTCCTGCTGTCCTTTCAAACCGCTGCTGCTGGTCGAGTTCCTTCTGTTGGGGAAAAGGGAAAACATATTTCCCCCCTGGGATGATGTTGAAGCGACATCTGGTGCTAAGCCAGGATCAATAACCCCCGACCAAGTTCTGCTGGAGTTGAGTTGCTGTCACCAAAGGGATGGTACTGGGGGAAGGCTGGGGTGGGACACAAGGGCAGGAGCTTGCCATTTTCCATCCTCCCTCTGAACTAACCTCCTCCTTCCTTGCTTTGGTGTAGTCACAGCAAACCCTCAGGGCCGTGACACCCTCAGCAGTGGCAGAGTGGACCTTGGAAGGCCGTAGACCCTGCGGTACCTGCTCAGGGCTTAATGAAGCCGATTTGTTAATGCTTTGGCTTGGAAGGAGGAGCGTGAGCCTTCAGAAGGGTGCGAAGGTTGCAGGCTTCAGGGTCTTGCCAGGGAAGTCCCCATGGGCAGAGTGGGGGGGATGTGTTTTATCTGGAGTAACACTTGCTTGGATGGGTGCTTAAAGCTGCTGCTTCCACAGGACCAGTGGGTATGACACCACCCAGACAGGGGGTTACTGGGGGGGACAGTGAGAGACCCGTAAGGAACGGGTGAGGGATTGCCTGGGACAGCACGGGAGGTTGGGAACGTGTCAGATGAGTGCAGGCAGAACTGGCAGCGAGCTGCAGCTACTGGCTGCAGTGTCACCATGGTGTCTGGGGACAAGTGGGAGACCTGCCTCTGTCTTTCGGGTGGGCACAGTGCAGCTGGAAGAGGGGAGACGAGGCTGGGAGGACTTATCTCTGAGGAATGCCTCTGCCTGGGGGACAGGGCAATGGCTGTCTGGCTCCTTGCTGAACCAGTCCAGGGCTGAGAATAGCATGCTTGGCTCTGGTAGGGCTGTCCCCGTGCCTCCCGCCTGTGGGCCTGAGAGCACCAGCTTCAGGAAGGCACCCAGTCCCTTCTGGAAACTTCAGAGGCGTTAGCAAGGCATCGGCTGTGCCACAGTGTGCAGCAGAGAGAGCAGAGCTGTCCCCTGCCTCCCCCAGGGCTGGGCTGAGGTGAAAGGGAAGTCAGAGGTTAGATGTGCAGCGAGAGCTCTCAGGGCCTGGGAGGAGCCGGAAGAGGCTGCGCCGAGGGCAGGGCTGGAATTGTTGGTGCCCTTCAGTACCTGTCAGGAATCTCTCAGGAATAGCTTGGGTATGGAGCAGAGCCGGCTCGGGGCTGGGGAGGTGGATCAGCTTTGGGAGGATGGGTGTCCCCAGCCTTGTCCTTGCGATGCTGTGGAAAGGGGTAGGAAGTCTCTGCCTCCCTTGATGTTAAAACAGTCATCTCGGTAAGGAGTTGTGAGGGCCTGGGACAGGCTGCCAGGGAGGGGGTTGAGTCACCGTCCCTGGGTGTGTTTGAAAAAAGGGCAGATCAGGTACTTAGGGATATGGTTTAGCACAGGACAGGAACAGTTGGACTCGATGATCTTAAAGGTCTTCTCCAACCTTGTGATTCTGTGATTTCACCAATGGCTGGTGGCAAAGTCCATCCAACAGTGTACCTGAGCATCCCCCAGCAAGCTTCAAGTGGGGTCACTGGGATGGAGTTGGTGCCGCGGCATAACCGGGTGCGGAGCGGTGCTGGAAGCAGGTCCTTGATCTGCTGCAATCCCTTCCGTGGGATTACTCTGTTCTGGTGCTTCGGCATCAAGCTATCAGGTGACTTGGTCTGGTTCTGCCAGCTCACTGCGGAGGCAGCTGGATCAGCAGGGGGGTTTCCTCTCTGCAGGGTACCAGCCCTGTCCCAGTGGTGCTGCTGGAGGGAAAGGTCGTTACAGAAAGAAGTGCTGTTCCATTCCCAAAGGCTCCTGTTAGTGGTGGGAAGCAGCGGTTTTCCTTCCGCCGGGGACTGAACGTACCGTGATTTGTTCCTTCCCCTCAGGATTACTCCCAGCCGATCACCTGTGTCACAGACAGGGGACACTTCATTGTGCGGATCCGAGGTATTGGTGCCCGGGCGGTCCTGGACTTCCCCCTCCACCTGGACTTCTCCACCTGTCCAGTCAAGTACAGCAGCCAGAAGACTCTGCTGGTTCGTAATGTTGGTAACCGGGAGGCCCGCTACTCCATCAGCACTCAGAGGTAAGGGACCTCACTTCATTTGCCCAACAAAAGGTGTGTGGGGGTGTTTTTCTTCTAGAGCTCTAGAGCAGCAAGTTTCACTGCCAGGAGCTTGCTCCAACACGGGCTTCCCCCAGAGTCACAGTGTCCTTCAGGTGTCTCCAGGCACTCCAGCGTGGGATCCTCCACAGCTATAGATGGGATCTCTGCTCCCTGCCATCCATGAGCTGCAGGGGGACAGCCTGCTTCACCATGGTCTTCCCCACAGACTGCAGGGGAATCTTTCTCTGTGGTGCCTGAAACACCTCATCATCCCTCCCTGCTCCTTCTTCCCTGGCCTTGGTGTCTGCACAGTTCCTCACATCATCTCACTCCTGTCTCTGGGGGCAAAAAGCAGCTTCTTGGTGGTTTTTTTCCCTCTAACTGTGATTCTGAGGCACTGTGACCATCCCTGATGGGCTCGGCCTTGGTCAGCAGCGACTCCAGCCTTGAGATGGCTGGGGTTTGCTCCGTGGGGCTTCAGAGAGCTTCTGGTTGCTTCTTGCAGAAGCCACCCCTGCAGATCTCCCCCTTCTCCACCAGAACCCAGCCATGCAAAGCCACAACACAGGTACAGGCACATGTGAGAGAGGAGGAGGACAGCAGTGGGGTAGAAGGGAATGAGAGATTCATCTGAGCATGTAGAGGCCAGCTGATGGGCCTGTATCCTCTATGTTTTATCTGTGCAGGTTGAACTTCTGGTTTAGTTGATGCAACTTCTCTTTTCTGGCCTGAGCAAAGTCAGGCTCTTGCCCATTCACAAACCAGCTCAGGTGCCACCGCTGCCCAATCTGCTGTCCTGCTTGTGCCACTTGTCTTTGCCTCCCCTCTGTGGGTTCCCTTCCCTGGCACCAAGCGTAGAACTTTCTGCTCTCCCCATTAGGGTGCTTTTGCAGCCCATCTCCCATCCTTAACTGTTCCTCACAGTACTGAGAGCTCAGCTCGTGCATCTGGTCACATCCTGGTGATGTTCCCTGCCCGGTCATCGTTTGTCCGAGGACTTGGCTGTTTTCTGTTCTGCTTTTTGCTCCAGAGAGGAGCTCGTCAGTGAATGTGTGGGGCCAATTCAGCATCTTCGATAGCTTCCAGAAAACGTGGTGGCATTTTGGCCATGATTTGACTGCTTTTTCATGAAAAAACCCCAGCCAGCCCCCCCAGCACTGCCCATTCTTCAGTGTGCTCTGTGCCTGCCCTCCCTCCGCAGCAGGGCTGTGCCCAGCCCCTAACCGCAGCGCTTGGGAATAAAAATCCCAGGAGGCTAAATCCAGTAAGTCTCTTCCCATTGCTCTTGTGGTTCAGGCAGGAGAATGAGTTTCTTCTCCGTGACATTGGCAGAGAGAAATGTCATTCCAATAGGTTTAAGATGAAAATGGTGTCTGGGAGCAGACAAAGCGCAGCTCTGCCTTTTCCTGCGGCGATGGACGTTGTGCTCTGCTGTGCTCCAGGGACAGAGAGGGTCGGTCTGGGATTAGATCCCTCTAGGAGTGTCCCCACCCAGCTCGGAAAGCTCGGGAGATGATCCTCCAAGGCAGAGCGCTCAGCGATCCCCTGTGGTACCCATACACTACAGGGAGGTGTGGGGATGCACAAAGACCACCCGAGGTTCTGAAATTAGGGCGGAGGTGTAGGAAAAGGGGGGAAGGGAAGGTTGGGCTTGGGAGGTGCTGAGTGTACCTGGGATTTTTCAGTGCAGTCTGGGATGCTTTGTCCTGAGGGACTGGGTTTGCTGGGATGGTTATGCTGCTTGACTTTGGCTGTTCTACTGCTGCCACAAAGTAGCATGTGCAAAGGTTAAGCCTTTGGGTTTGGTGGGGTTTTCCCTGCTGTAGGTCTGGGTGGACAGGGTGGGGCATTTCAGTCCCCAGTAACTTTGCTGTCTGCCTTGGGGCTGGAGGTAGCTTTTAATGAACTAGGTTCTCCCCAACTCAACTGGTTTTATGATGCCAATTAAGGCAGCAGTAGACGAAGGAAAGCTTGGCTGTTAGAAGATGAAGGTAGCCCGGGACTCGCAGTATAGTGCAGCCTCCTTGCACGCTGCGTTTACTGAGCATGTGGCTGCAGGAGAGAAGCCAACGTGGTGCTTTGAGGGCCTGTGTCACAGACTTGCCAGCTTCTTTCACTTGTCAGCTGCCTTTCTGCATTATGTCAGGAGTATGATGGCCCTTGGTATCCTCGTGGGACATAACTTGAGCCCACTTCTGTCAAGATGGGGAAGCTTGACCCCTGGTGAGAGTAAGCAAGCCCTAAATACCAAGGTAGATAATTATCAGAGTGCTTACAGGTCTAGTGTTGCTCTCTTGCTGAAGGGCCGTAATGGGCAAGATTTCAGCAGGTCCTGGTGTGAAGGAGTCTCCTGGGTTGGTGTGCCTAGATGAGGTTATAGGAGTTGGGGACTGCAAGGTGCTGCTGGGAGATCAGGCCCTGCGAAACTTCAGACATTGTGCAACAAAGCAAGCGGACAGCTGGATGTAGTAAAAGCATGCCAGAAGAAAAGGAGCTATTAACCCCCCCTCCAAACCTTCTCTCCTGTCTTTCAGGAGTAGCAGGTTTCTAGGTGGCAGAAAAAAACCGGATGTCCCAGGGACATCAGGGTCAAGCTGTGCATGCAAACACCTCTTACCTGCTCTGGGCTCTTCAAAACCCATTCTCTGATGGTATGGTCCAGACTGGAGCCTGGCTGCAGAATCTGGGGGGGATGAAGTCATTTCATACCCTCTGGACTTCGGAGAGCGAGGGTAGCCAGCCGTGTTTCTGACCCCCTGTGTTCTGGGTTGCTGCTGCCAGCTGCTTGTTTGCTCCTCACACAAGCGAGCTGCCGGGAACTAGACTGCAAAAGAGCCCCCAGAGCTCCCACCACAGTCCTGATGAGTGTGTGTGTCTCTGTTGCAGCCCTTTCTCTGTCGATCGCTCCAGCGGTACGCTCGGCATCGGTGAGGCCATGCAAGTAAGAGTGGACTTCCACCCGCTGAAGTCTGGGGATTATTGCGGTTCCCTGATAGTTCACTACGACACAGGTGAGTGTCCTATCTGCAGGTCTGCGTCCTTCAAAGCAGAACAAGGCTGAACTTCCTTTGCAATCTACTTGTAAACACTTTTGTTTCAAAACCTCTGTGTATTTTGGTGCTTAGGAGGGCAAAGGCTGAGTCTGTCCTTATTCTGTCTGTCTGGTGTCCTGGCCCATCCCCGGGTGTTCCCTGCTGTCAGCACAGTAGCCAGCACCCCACACTCCTGTGACAGTCATCTGCCATCATTGCCTATTGTCCCAAGCACCCAAATTCCCTTGCTGGGTGCTATCCCCCAGCTTTACCTCCAAGAAAAGTGAAAACCAGCTGGTGTTTCGGGGCTGTTAGAGTGCATCCCCCTCAACAGGAAGGAGAATGCTTTGGGAATCTGTTTTCCTGGGAGCTGCTGGGTGGAGGAAGGATGAACCTTGAATCTGGGTGACCGCGTGCGTACGCGCGTGTGATGTTCCATTCCGAACCAGTGCTGGATTTGGTCCTGTAAGCGTAACGTGTGTGTGGGGGGTGTGTCTCTATGGGATGCTGTCACATGCCCACTGTCCCTTACACACCTCTGTCCCATATGCCGCTTCCCCGTGGTCTTGCTCCAGCCCCTTTTTCTACGCCGCCCTCTAAATCCCACTCTTGACAACATCAGGACTAAAGCAGCCAGGACGTGGGGTTCCTGGGATTTGTCAGGAAGAGACAGGTAGGAAATCTTTACGAGGGTCCGAGGTGCCACCGAAGTGCCATCAGCTTCATAAGTGGCTTTAAGAACAAGTTGAGGGGGGGAAAACTCAAGGAGAAGGTGAGATGTTAAACAGCTTCTGTCAGGATCTTCGTGGCTTTCTTGAAAAACCTGAGTCTTGTTCTCACTGAAGCAGCTGGTTCCTCCACAGCTTACATGGGGTTGGGTTTCTGCAGTGATGCTTAATGTTTGCTGCAACTGGGACAAGCCTGTCCCTGTCCCTGCTTGAGCAAATGTAGAGGAAGTCACAGTTCTCCCTCTGCCCGATATTGGGTGGATTGAAGTGGCAGCTCTTCAGACTGTCCTGATCCAGGAGTACGGGCACTGCTTCTACAACACAGGGAAGCTCTTGTCTGCATCCCATCCTGCCATGGGCTGTCGCTTTGCTCCTTGCTCTGCCACCTTCTTTTCTGGCCCACACGCTGCAGGCATCTTTGGGGGGGATCAGTGAGAGACTGGGAGAGACTTGACACTTGTGGTGGGCCTGGAGGAGATGCTGTGTGAGCTGTGGCTGAGGTGGGACTCCCCTGGGAATGAGGGGTAATAAAAGCTGTAGCCCTTTCTTCTGTGACCTGAGGCTCGCTGCGTTTCTCGTACTTCCATCGGCAAGTGAGAGGAGTAAAGAGTCCCCTTTGCTTTCTTCCAGGTGAAGACATGAACACACACCTTCATGGAGTGGCTGTAGACGTCAACATCTGTCTGGATGAGGAGCCTGTGACCATTGAGAAGACCTACCTCACGCTGTCGAACCGCAGATGCGTGGCCATCCACAACCGCAGTGACATCATCGCCCGCTTCCAGTGGAAGGCTTGTGGCACGCAGGAGGAGGAGGATCAGCGGGAGAGAAGGTCCGTTTCAAAGATGCCTTTGGTTAGGTACCCTGCCCAAGGGGAACGCTACCGTCTGGCCTCGAGGGGGGTTGGTGCTTTTAGGAGAAGTCAGCCATCCACAGCATCAGGGTGGGTGTCCCTGGGCTTTAGGGTAATGGAGCTGGGTGCTTCCCATCCCAGTTCCATCCACCCTCTGGCTGAGGGTGATGTTTTGGGGAGGAAAGCTTGATTGCAGTGAGTGGATTTCCTCTGAGAGCGAGCTCTGGTGTTTGTGGGAGCTGCAGACTGCTGAGAGCCAGTGGCTCCCGGGCTGCAGAGAGTCTGTGAAGCTTCATTGGCCCAGGAGGATGAGGCCATCTCCTGAATAGGTTTGGGCTGTCCAGGTTTCCAGCACGGGGTGTTTCTGCCTTTCCTTCGAGCCTGGGGAGAGTTTGTAGGTGGAAGGGTCTGCAGGGAAGGAAGGTAGGGCAGCATGGGCCTTGGAAGTGCATTAACCCCCTGTCTTCATGGTGGTGAGAGATGGGGCTGGATCTTCAAAGGACGTCTTTGGGGAAGCTTTGAAAGGCCTCCCTCAGGTGGCAGAGACACACTCAGAGCCAGGGAGGTGGAATGAGGAATGGGAGATTGCACTTCAAAGCTTGGGTGATTTGGGAATCCTTGTGTGACTTCTCAGAGTGGGGTGGATGTAGGAGGTAGCGTGACCGTGGAGCTGATGAGGAAACTGCCACAAACTGGAGGCTTTGTGAGGGCTTCTGAGCAAATAAAGGTGAAGGGAATTAGGTGAGAAATGCCTTGAAGGCCAAAAGTAGTTTTCCACTGTTACCTCTTTTTAATTGCACAGTGTGTGACTTGTGTGTGAGCTCAGTGTGTTAAAAGAAAACCTCATGACCTCCTCTTGGTAAAGGAATAGTCCAGGGAAGTGCCCCCTCTCCCCACCTGCCTGTCTCAGACTGGGCCCTGAGTGATGCTCTGCCCCTCAGAAGCCTTCTTTTTCCCCAATTACATTTGATCTCCTGCCAGCTTGTCCCCTAGACACTTCCCAGGATGTTTGGGGATGGTCGTAGCTCCAGGGCCGCTGACCTGCTGTCAGAGGAGCTGTTGAGGTCTTGGATCAGGGAGGATGTTTTCATGGGAGAAAGCAACACAGGACCCCAGTTTGTGCCCCAAGAAGACCTGGGTCATTGGAAGCTCTATCCAGAGGTTTGTCCTGCAGGACTCTCTGGGATGTAAGGGTGGAATTACTGTCTGCTGATGGAGGTTGAGTTGAGGGTCGCTCATCTCGGGCTGGCAGCCCCCGCTAAACGCGCAGCGTTGCAGGTCAGCCGTGGAGGAACGTCTGCCCTTGCGCTCTACGGGGAGCTGGCCAACGCAAGGAGTTTTGGTGCTGGTGAGGGCACTCGCCCCAGGCTCTGTCTGTGTGCAGCCAGGAACGGCCAGGACTGTGTTTCCTTTCCAGTTGTGTTTGAATTGAGCCGGGTGACAATCGCCGTGTGGTTTCTACCCCACGGCCTCGATGTGCTGCATACGGAGCCGTCTGCTTCCCCCCTCCCTGAGTTGTCAGCTGCTGGTTCCTCGTGGCTGTGGGACTGGAGCGTGAAGGGGGACAGCAGTGCACCCGCTCGGAAGTTCTGCTCCCTTCCCATCTCTGGCTTGTCATCCTTCAAGTCCGGGATGATTTTGGCAACTACTCCCAAGTGAGGATTAACTGTGTCAGAGCTCTGAGGAGAAGGGGAAAAGGAAAAAAGCAGGTGGTTTAGGGCCAGGCTGAAGGGTTTGGGCTCAGAGGTGCCAGTCCTGACGTCTTCATCAGGTGATGTTAGGCTTCCTTTCTCACAGCCTCTGTATATCTGCACCTACCCACTGATTTCACTGGGATGCTGTGGTGCCTGAATGCCGGAGCCCTGGGATCCTCTGGTGGAGGCGGGGTGGGGAGCAGAGGGGCTGTGGTTGTTCCTTACACCTGCGGGTCTGCAAGGGAAGAGAAGACAGTGATGCTGGGAACCTGCAGCGCAGACCAGGGGGCTGATGCCCTGCCTGGTGATACGCTGCCCTGGTGCTCCTCATCCTCCTCTGCCTCCCCTGAGCATCCTGGGGGTAGGAGAAGCCAGTTTGAGGATGGAGATGGATTCCCCATTGGTTGTGGCAGCAGCTTTGAGCTAGGTCGCTCTCCTGAGGGCTGCTCACTTGTGTAAGACCCCAGGACGCAAGATCACCTTTCCCGCCTCCTCTCCCGCAGCATCCCCGACCAGAGTGCCAAGGTGCAAGGAGAATCCCTGCTTTCCTCCGACGGGATCTTCAGCATTGAGCCAGCGGTAAGTGAGAGCTTTGAAAGCTCCCTTTCTCTTCTTCCTCGTCCTCTTCCTCCCTGAATGAGGTCACTCAGCAGATCCCTGCTTGATGTGCTGGGAGGAAACATTGGGTTTCTGGTGGGGCCGGGAGAGCTGGTGGCAAAAAGCGTTTCCCAACTCGTGATGGGCACCGGGAGCCTAAAGCTGGGCTTTGCTCCCAGGGCTATAAATGAAGAGCTGCCCAAGTGTCCTGACCACGTTCAGAGGGATGGAGCCTTACATGTAAAGGCACACCTTCCACAGGGCTAACGCAGGGTGTGGGACCATGTCAGTTGAGATGCTGACCCGAAGAGCGAAGCGCTCCTCTGTGGGAAGGAGGGCAAATTCAGCCCCCGGAACTTTGTCACTGTGAGGGTGATGGAGCCCTGGAACAGGCTGCCCAGAGAGGCTGGGGAGTCTCCTTCTCTGGAGACATTGAAGCCCCCCTGGATGCATTCCTGTAGGATTTACCATGTGTGACCCTGCTCTGGCAGGGGGTGGGACTGGATGAGCTTTCGAGGTCCCTTTCAGCTCCTAACGGTCTGTGAGTCCGTGACTGGCCGGCACCTCTGAAGCGATCCTGCTGGACTCGCTGGAGTGTGAGCCGGGCTGGTTGCTCCGCTATAGCCCTAATTTAAGAAAATGCCTCTCCCAGGTGCCAGTAAAGGTCAGGGACTGGGAAAGTTTTTCGTAGCTGCTTCCAAACTCCCTTATAAATATTGTTGATCAGTGTTACTGGCTCTTTCCTCTTCCCTGGTGCTCTAAATATCGGCTCATGGGGCCACGGTTGGAACGAAAGGATGTGACGTTTGAAGATAAATGGTTTGCTGTCTGCTTCTGTTTTAGGAGGGAGAGATTTGGCCAAATTGTTCAGCTGAAATTAGTGTGACCTTTAAGCCTGAAGAAGCCAGAGTGTATCAACAAAAGTTCTACTGCGACATCTCAGGTACGGCTCCTGTCCCCTCCTGCTCTTGCCCGTGGTGGGGAGGAGCCTGGCTGAGGTATCATGGTGGGAATTTGGGGAGTTGCTTCTCCCTAGACATCCTAAAGCCCTGTGGTGGTTAGATGCTGCTGCAGGTGGCGAGCCCTGGAGCACCCAGGTGTGGAGCTGTATGTTGGGTGCAGGTGGTGCTGAGCTGCATCAGTATAAACAGCAGATTTTTGTCTTGGGTTGTGTTTTCCTGAGCTTTACACCTTCCTGAGTGGATTTCAAAGCTCATCTTAGCACATGGGAAGAGATTCAGAGGTGGCGTTGGAAACTCAGCATCACCCCAAATCCTGTGTTCAGTTTGGGCACCTGACTCCAAGAAGGACATGGAGGTCCTGGAGCATGTCTAGAGAAGGGCAGTGGGGCTGGGGAAGGGGCTGGAGGGCAAATCCTCTGAGGAGCGGCTGAGGGAGCTGGGGGCGTTCAGCCTGGAGAAGAGGAGGCGGAGGGGAGACGTTATTGCTCTCTCTAGCTCCCTGAAAGGAGGCTGTGGGGAGCTGGGGCTCAGCCTCTTCTCACAGCTAAGTAGCGAGAGGACGAGAGGGAATGGCTGCAAGTTGTGCCAGGGGAGGTTCGGGTTAGAAAGGAGGAGAAATTTCTTCTCCGAAAGAGCGGTTGGGCATTGGAAGGGGCTGCCCAGGGAGGTGGTGGAGTCACCGTCCCTCAGGAAAGGTTGGATGAGGTACTTAGGGACATGGTTTAGTGAGTAATAGAGGTGGTGGGGGGATGGTTGGGCTGGATGATCTTGGAGGTCTTTTCCAGCCTTAATGATTGTGTGATTGTTTCAGGGTGCAAAGTGATGGCTCAATTAGAAAGCAGCCCAAGGGTTTGGTCAGAAAGGAGAAAGCAGCCCAAAGGCATATCTGCCAAGGGAAGGGTCCTGTACCTTTCCCTGGATCTTCCTGGGCTGATCCCTGCCAGCCCCAAGTCGGAGGCTAGAGCCTGGAAAATGCGGGATCAGAGGGAATTGCTGTTCTGACATTGAATTCTGTCCCCAGGCCGTGAGACCAGGCTGCCCCTGTTCATCCAAGGGGAAGGCATAGGGCCTCGGCTGCGCTCCAGCTTTGAGCGTCTGGACATCGGGGATGTCTTCATGGGAGCAGCACACAAGTACGAGGTGAGCTGTGAGAGCTAGCAGGGCTTGGGCTGGAGCCTGGTGGCTCCTTGTGGGATTTCTGGCAGCTCAGGAGTTGTGAGCAGGGCAGTTCTGTGCCAGCTGGACAAAGGCAGAGGTTCTATGGAGTTATCACCGCTTTGCCTGGAAAAAACCCAAAGGCAGAACTTGTCCCGTTGTATTTCCTTTGCCTTCTGCCTTGCAGGTGTTCATTGTTGAATTAGAAAGCAAATGGGTCTTCTCTAAAGGAAATGTCCTTCTGTGTTTCCATTTTGCCTTCCTGCTGCAGGTGGTGCTGTTTAACAAAGGACTCATCCAAGCTGCCTTCAGCTTGGTTCCTCCAGCTACAGCTCTGGGCTCCTGCTTCACCTTTCTCCCCAGCGAGGGGGAGATTTTGCCAGACGATCTCCAGGTCATCCAGATCTCCTTCAGTTCCACCATCCTGGGGAAGTTCACAGAAGAATTCAAGTTCAATGTGAATGGATCCCCTGAGCCCGTGACCTTGTCTATCAGGTGAGTGGGGAGGTTACAGGAGCTTGGTGGGCACCTCTGGAGTTATCTCTGGGTAGTGATCTCCCACCTGCCTCATTTTCTGGTGAAGCAGAGAGAAAAAGGTGTTGTGGGAGGTCTTGGCATGGGGATGCTAGGTTAAGAGCTGAGAGCCTTTAACCTTGGCTCCAGTTTGAACCTTGCAACCCAGGGGTGATGACCTTCCTTCCTTCCTACGCCCTCAATATACCCTGTTTAACTCTGAAAGACTTGGGTGCCTGTGGGAAGCACCTTGGCCTTCTTGGTGGAGCTTTCCAGGACACTCTTGGCACGGAGTTTGGCAGCGACAGGTTCCTATCGTGACCCTTTGACACCCCAGTGTGATGATCCTGGGGCTGGAAGTGACTACCCATGCTGGGAAAAGTTTAACTGGAAAGGTGTGGAGATGCCTGCTGCCCAGGGTGGGTACCAGGAGCTGGTAGCTCCTTCCCCCTTTGGGTTGCGGCAGACGTGTGATGGGCTGTAGATGGGTCTGGGATGGGTCTGTGATGTCCCACGTGAAGGCACAGCGAGGCCAAAAGCACTTTGGAGACCCTTGAGCAACAGGCCAGCCTGGGTGATTTTGTGTTTTATAATCCTCTGTTAAGAATCCACCCAACCTGGGTAGCAGCAGGCTCAGTGTCATCCCTCGCACTCCTGTGTTGGGACAAGGTGTCCTCCCAGCTCCTGTGCAGCGAGTGCTGCGCTGCCTCCTTCCTGCAGCTGGAAAAGCGCCGATGCAGGAGCCTGGGAGCTCTCTGCAGCAAGAACTCGGGCATCATCCTGTGGGCCGGTGCTGGTGCAGAAGATAATGTGCACCAAGCCGAGGAGGGGAAAGAGAAAAGGCTGCTAAGAGAGTCAAAGCTCCTTTCTCAGGCTCTCAGCAGCGGATAAACTTGTCCCAGTGGGTCATAACCATGGGCTGTTGGGATAGTGTGGTGTAGGCAGGCAAGATGTGGGGCTGGCTGTGCCTCCTCGGCCAGCAGCCTCCTGCTAGATCAAGGTAGCCAAGAAATGAAAGGAATCTGCAGTGGGTTTTGCTGGTGAGGCAAGAGAAACCGGTAAAAACAGAACAAGAAGTTTATTGCTTGAAGAGAGAGCGGGGAGTCGGTGTGACCAACTGGAGCTTCAAGACACCCACCCACCCGCTCGAGCTGAGCGCCCCGCTCCTCGGGAGGCTTTGAATGCTGGATTGAGTCCCATGCGGAGAACAACTCCCATTTGGATGTGAGCTGGCTGGTGGGACACTGGGCTATGAAGAAGGGAACGAGGATGAGTGTTTGAGCAGTTCTTTGTTATCCTTCCCACTCAGCAAGAACCCCCGAGTCCACTAATGCTGCCATAGATGTGATCGTTCCCAAAACATCCGCGTTTCCCCCCCAGGTGGAGCTGGGCTCGGGTGGCATCAGCCATGAGGTGAATTCATGAATGGTGTGTGGCTCCAAGGGCCGATTTCAGGCAGTGATGGCGAGTTTCAGAGTTTGGAGCTGATTTTAGGGACAGGAGAGGAGGTGTGGTGGGTTCAGGGCCCCGTGTTTGGTTTAAGATGTGTTGTTCTTGGCTGTGTCAGCAGTGAGAAGCTGATACATTCCTGTGTAGAATTGTTGCTGATCTTGTTGTGGTCGGTGGGTGTCTGTGCGCTCCCTAGGATTCTGATAATTGTGTGGATCCAGATCTCCTGAGAAGACGCTCAGCCACTCAATGGAAACGCTGGCTCCAGCTGAGAAGAAGGGAACCTGAGGGGGGTTACTCCATTGAGTCCGCTTTTGTGTGGGCATCTCTACCCATGCGTTAGAGATGGGGAAACTGAGTCACGGAGCCATCGCTTGTTTGGGGCCCCTCATTGAGCCAACTTGGGGGCATAGCTTTGCCCTATCCTGCCTGACACTGTGCCCTAAGCCCCATCTGATAGCTGCTGGCCACCTCCTGTCCCCTTGAATGAGGGCAAGGGTGTGAGGGGCTGGTTTGAAACCCGCCGTGGTTCTGACACCGGCTCTTACCCGCCCGAGCAGCAGGGAGAGCTGAAAGCTCTGCAGTTCTCTAACTCAGCCAGTGCCTTGTCTGTCTGTCCTCACAGTGGCTGCGTCATTGGACCAACGCTCCACTTCGATGTGCCTGCCCTCTGCTTCGGTGACGTCTCCTTCGGTGAGTGTGCCCTGGGCTTGGACCATGGGCCGAGAGGTCCATGCGTTACCGAAACGGGGCGCTTGGAACCTCAGAGCACCCAGAATGTGTGTTCCTCTGCAGCAGCAGCCTTCAGGGTGTTAAAAGCAGGACTGATACCCTTGGCAGCAGAATGGCCGCGAGGGTATCAGTCCCTGAAATGCCCCGGGAATGGGAGATGGGGAAAAAAGGGTGATGCTGGCGGGGGAAAGAAGGGCGGTGCCTGGGAGGGGGAGAAGGGCGACGCTGGGGTTGGGGGAAAAGGGAGACGTTGGAGGGGGAGAAGGGTGATGGAGCTGTGAACCAGCCTGAAGCTGCTCTGGATAAATGTTGGGAGGACAGGAGCCATTCAGTCCCCTGAGCCTTAGTGTGAAATGTTAATTAGTGCTGGGAGGGCACCTTGTTATCACCTACCCCATAATATGCCCAAGCCATAGCTCTGCGCAGAGCTCCTTCCCTGTGTCCCCCCACCCCGAAAGCCCAGTTCTGCTGTGCCAGCAGTGCTGGTGGCTGAGCATCCAGAGCTCCATTGAAATGCAGGTTCTGGTTCTCCATCTCTGCCTCACAAAAGGCTTTTTACTGAGATGAGCTGAAGTTTTTAATGGGAAATCAGTTGTGGATTGATGGAAGGGCCATTATCGAGATGGGCCAGCCAAACCAGATGTCTTCTCCTGGGCTGGTCTCCTGCCTCTGCAGAACATCCCCACTGAGTGGGGTTATGCCACTGGTGCGGCAGGGAAAGCTGGTGTCAGAGCTTTTTGAGCAGTAATGAGACGTCGCCGTTCGTTAGGGAAGGTGAGACACGGCTTCTGCTGATTTCTCAGCCAGTGTCAGGCTCAGCTCCTGCCAAGTGGGCTGCAAACCTTCATGTGCTCCATCTGGTCGCCCTGAAACAGGAGATGCCGTAAGGATCCAGCTAACAAAACTGCATCAGAGGGCTTTGCATCGGGCTGTAGCTCCCCATTTCATCCATCCCTGCTTTTACTGCAGCTTCTCCTTGGTGCCAACCTGCTCTTCCGTATTGCAAACCACGGGGGGTGTTCATGGGGACTTTTATGGATCCGATTCTCAGAGTAAATGCTCTGTCTGGCTGCTCGCTCCTATGAGAGATGTAACTGGTGCCGGTGTCGGGGCAGCTGAGAGAGAAAAACTGATGGCTTTGGGCATCAGAGCTGCCAAGGAGGGATCTCCATCACCACCCTGGCACAGAGCGTCCATGCCATTAATTCCTTGCTGGGCTTCTCAATTAGCTGCAGTTCAGATTGAAGAGAGCCAAACTCCAGGCGCAGTTTTACCGTGAGGGGCTGTTCACCCCAGGAATGGTGGGATAACGGGGGCATAAATCCCTCTGTGTGTCTCTTCCCCAGGCTTCCCTCACACCTTGTCGTGTCGCCTCAAAAACACCTCCTTGGTGCCCATGACTTTCCACCTTCGCATCCCCGGGGACGGCTCGGGAGGGCCCAGCGTTACCAGTGCTGCTTGGCTGTTGAACGACGATCCTCAGCCCTGGAGATGGGGAGTTGAAGGTTCCATCAGGCCGGCCGAATTTACCATCGAGCCTCGCAGCGGGACCATCCGCGCCCTGGGATCCAGGAATATCAAGGTGTGGGGAGAATCCGTCCGGCCGTGCTTCAGCAGATGGAGCTGAAGCTTCACTGGTGGGGAGGGTCCGGGGGGGCTTTAGTGATGGGAGGGAGATAGATGCACTTCTGTTGTCTGGGTTGGTCTGGGGTGTTTGTGAAGGGGCATCGGTTTGTTTCCAGAACCATCCGCTGAGCATCCTGTGCCCTACGGTCAGGCGCGGAAGCCACGTGTGTGCTTGAGCGCTGCGTGGAGCTGTGGCTTTGGCTTAACCGTGGGCAGAGGAAGGATGAGGACAGCGGGTGGCCATTAGAGAGATGCCCTTGTGTAAAGCAGTTTGCTTTTCTTCCCGGACTTGTTTCCCCTCTCCCAGTGAGCAGAGGAGCTGCATTCACTGCAGCCATCCCTAGGGGGGGCTGAAGCAGCTCTGCCAGGTGTGACCTGCACCCAACTTCTGGGGCCCTTGGCATTTGGCCCTGGCTGTAAAGCTGAACTCGCTGGGTTTGAGGCAGCGCATTGCCCCGGGATTTACGCTGTTGTAGCTGAGATTAGAACCGAGATTAATTTTAATACAGTGGTGAGCAGGGCAGTTGTCTGATTAGGCTTTAATTCAGCTTACACACACCCTGTTAACCACACAGGGTGTTGAACCAAGCAGATGCTCTCAGGAGACCTTTATTGCTCTCAGACTCTGCTCTACACATGGAGCAGCAGAAGGATTAGGGGAAAATCCTTCTCCTTACCATGGAAGGAGAATCAGGGGATGCCACACACGGAACGATAGTTTTTGGGGGTGGTGAAGGTCTTTGACGCTCTTCTCTGTCACCAGGTCACCCTGTGCTCCAACACTGTGAAGAAGTACAAGCTGGTGCTGGTGGTGGATGTGGACGGTGTCGGCAAGGAGGTGCTGGGGCTGCTCCTCACAGCCAGGTATCGGCGCTTTCCTTCGCGGCGTGTCCTCTCTCCTGGTGCATCGTCTCTCCTCCCTTCACACAAAGGCCAGCTCCAAACGAGAAGTATTACTTAATGAGCTCGTTAAGCAGGGCTTTGAAAGCAGCCAGTGTTGAGGAGCATCTGTGCTCACCAGACAGGCACAGCCCCCAGCCTTTTCCTAATTATATTAATTAGATTAATTATAGACCTATTTCTTTGGTGGGTGAGGTGTAACAGACTTCCAAAGGGCTGTCTCTCTCCTCCTTCCTGCAAGCAGTCAGTGGGGGAACTGTGTCTGTGTTGCCACCAAAGCACAGTGTTCCTTTGGGATGTGGGGAGCAGCCTGGTGTCTGTCTGGCTTAACAAAGGCACGTGCTAATGGGGAAGGGGCTTAGGGCAGGACTGGTGCAGGAAAAATAACAGCAAGATCTTCCGAAGGAGAAACAGAGTCCTTGATGCTGAGGAGAGCTCAGGTTTTGCTGCTTCCCTCTGGTCCTTTTGAGCATGAATGTTCTCACACTTAAGCTGGAAGTCATCCCTGCTGCAGCCAGGCTGGATCCCGCTGTGCTGTGGGTGTCGGTGTCATTACCAGTAGGATGCAGCTCACTGGTGCTTTTCCGCCGTCTGGTCAGTGTCTGGGCTGTGATTTTCTTTTTAACAACCACCCACTGCGTAAGGCAGGGGCTGGCTCGGACCTTCCATCGCCACAGCAAGCAGTTGAGGCTCTTCAGGCCCCTTTTCTGGAGAGGAGGGAGTAGTTTCTGCTGAGATACTGGGCCATACTGCACCAATCCTTGGTGGGAAGGTTCCTCCAGAGCTCAGGGCTTGCTGTGGGAATCAAAGGGAATACAGGAAGCTGAAGGCGATTTATTGCTGTCGGGGTAATACATGTCTGTCTGACAGTGACAAATGTGTTCCGCTCCTCTGTGCCCTATTCAAGGAGGAAACAAATTCTACGTTCTCTCAGTATCTCTAATTCCCTTTGGGACATCTCTTTGCCTAGATGCATCGCTCCTGAGCTGGAAGTGCGGGACCCCACTGTGACATTTGGCCGGTGCTTCCTAAACTTCCAGTACGAGCGGCCGCTGACCCTGGTGAACAAGAGCCGCGTTCCAGCCTGCTACAGGCTCCTTCCTCAGGTTTGGCATCGCATCTGCCCTCAAGAGTTATCCAGGGGTTTATTAAGGGGATGAAAAATAATAACAAAGGGGTGGGGTAAGACCTTGCTGGTTTATATTCAGATGGGTTCTTGTTTTCAGCAAACCTTTGGGTGTAGAAGAACCGCGCCACACCTCCCCCCCCCCCCCCGCATATAGACTTTGGGAAGAGGTTTGTATTCTAGCCTTTAGGTTGATTTTATGCAGGGTGGTGAAAAGCTGCTGTGAGGAGGCTGCTGGCATGGGTGTGTATGCCTGTGGGTGCAGCAGCTTTTGGACCCCCTTGGGATTCAAAGCCCATCCCGGTCTCCTAGCTGGGTTCCGATGGTAGATGTTAAGGAGTGCAGGTTTCGTCGGAGGTCGCTCTGAAGTTGGGTTTGATTTTGTCTCTTACAGAAGCACAAGCAGGGTGATGCTGTGCTGTACTCCAGCCCCGTGTTCTCTGGGATCATCAAGCCTTACAGCACTGTCAGGGTCCCGTTGGTGCTGGAAGCCCAGAAGTTGGGACATCAGTCTGCTTCTGCTGTGCTCACTGTGCTTGGGAACAAGAACTCCCCACTGGTGAGTCCTCGAGGTTCCTAATTCCAGGGATCCTTCCCAGGGCTGCAGTACGCAGCCAGGGTGGACAAGGAAAGGGGTTCGTGGTACAAGCAACAGCCAAGGTCTAGAGGAGAGGAAGGCTGGTGGGACTTCTTGGGCAGGTGACAGTCTGAGAGTCCGATGTGGCACATAATTACAGATAGGAGAGATGGGATAACGAGCGCAGTCTGCAACCCAGCATGGTCCCTGGAGCTGAGACTCTGCTGCGTGATTAGGTGAGCAGGAGCTGCTGCTTCAGAGCAGGAACTTTTGTTCAGGAGGGCACTGGGACACCCTGTGTGAGAAACCACGCTGAGAGCTTGGCCCATCACGTCGAGAAGTATCCGTCATATCTCTGCGTAAAGCCCTGTGCATCTCCACACCCCTGGCATCTGCAAGGCAGGGACTCTTCCTTTTTCCAGCACAGGCTTGGAAATGGTGAAGCATTCCTGACGATGTTTCTGGAGCCTCCTGAAAGATGCTGTTAGCGTTCAGGCATCCACAGCAGCAGCAGTGACAGCAAGATGTAGGCAGGAGAATGCCTTGTGTAGTGTCCTGGCTTCATCTAGCTGAAATCTAGAACAAATGTAGTTAATTAAATTTAAGTTTAGAATGATATTAACTTTGGAAGCGGCTGTTTCAGGATGTCTTGCCATCTCTCTGAGCATGAAGTAGGATGCCACAGGAACCTTAAGCTTTCTGTACCCGAAAGGGAGGCTGGCCTTTTGAAAGCAGGCTGGGGATTGAAACTGTCATTAAAACAGATGGAAACAATGCTGCTCAATCCCTGGATGCCAGGGAACATCTCAAGCCTGGCCTTTGTGGCTGTGCTGGTAGGAGAGACAGGCAAGCCTGAAGTGGGACAAACCAGTTGCTTGGGCGTAGATGTGGTGTTTCCCTGGAAAAGGGGGATTTCTGCCCTCTAGAACCAGCCTGCTGTTTAACTGCAGGTTCCTTGCAAAGCTTTTCTCCTTGAGCTAACAGCTTCTGGGTTCAAAGCTTCACCTTGCCTAAAGTATTTGCCTTTGGAAGTGAACATCATCTTCATTTTCCTTGTGCTTCAGCTGGAGGATCCCAGCTCTCCCTGGCAGGGGGTTGAGTGGCTCCACAAGCCCGTGAAGTCGGTCTTTAACATGCAGCATTTATGCTCCCTTGCCGTGAGCGCCGGTAGAGGCTTCCCTGGGTGTACTGAGCGCAGGGATGGGAGTTTCTGGCCGTGGGGCGGCATTCTCCCTGTTTCCTATAGTCTAAGCAGAGTAGTGGATTCATCTGAAGTTTTCTGGGCTAGCAGAGCATCAACTTGCACATGCTGCACTGGTGGCAAATCCTCCCCATAGGGATCCTGAGACCTCAGCCTGACCCCGGGGGAATGGCTGCAGCGCGTCACGATGGAGCAGAGCGCGAGCTGGCTCTGAAGTCACCCCGTCAGCGCGGATACCGAGTCTGCGGCCGCACCTTGCATTGCGTTGAGTCCCTCTGGGTGTCTGTTGCTTGGTGTTGGGCTTGTAGTGGCTGCGTGCCAGCTTTGGTGTGGTGTATTCTGTCATCCTCTGTGGGAAGGAGCTGGTAAAACCCAGACCTGGGGTTACTGGTGGTCACTTGGACCACGGCTGTCTGCCAGGGACAGATGCTCTTCTTTCCTAAAGGATCTACCGTGACGTTATGGTACCCAGAAGCAAAGGCAGAGTGGTGCTGGGGGGTGTACGTGCAGCAGCATTACCCAGAGCAAAACTCCCGTCGCCTTTCACGGGTGTCACATTGCCCGTCACGCTGTTGAACAGGGTTTTTCTTTCCCCCTTTATGAAGACAGCAGATGAAGAGTTTCGTTGGCTTTTTAATAAGCCTTCTCCTTGGTGAGGATTCATTGTGTTAGTGCACGTTCCCTTGTTAAAACCAGCTAGCCTGAGCATCTTCCAGATGTTATTGTGTCCACCTCCAAAGGGCTGTGCCCTGCCTTTGCTGCTTCCACCCCACTGCCACTGGGAAGCAAAGCCAGCTGGTGAGACACAGCTCTTCCCTCCAGCTCCTTCTTCCTGGCAGCTCTGGGCAAGCATCAGTAAGACCTCAGCTCTCCCTACCTCCCTCCTCCTGGAGCGATGAAACATCTATCATCACACAGCTTCAGCTTCCTATTTTTGAGGTACCAGCCTTGGTACGTGGCTTGTTGGGGGTTTTTTGGCTCTTGCACAGTGCGCTGTCAAGAGATGAGTGTTTACAGACGCTGCTCCTTCTGCCTGAACTGGACTAGTGATTCTGACAGCTGTCAGTGCCTTTTCCTCGAGTGGGCCATCGTTAAAGGTTTTCCATCACAGAGGCTGGTTTGTCCTGAGGTTAAATCCCACTCCGTGTCCTCTGGTGAATCGCACAATGATTGTCAGTGCTGGGAGTTCTGTGTGTTTGGGTTCTGTTGAAGGGTTGAAGTGTTCTTAGGAGCTGGGCTTGTTCAGCCTGGAGAAGCTTTGAGGGGACCTCATTGCAGCCTTCCTGTCCCTGAAGGGAGCAGAGGAACAGGAGGGAATCAGCTGTTCCAAAGGGCAGACACTGGCAGGACAAGGGGGATGGAGTGAAACTGAAGGAGGGAAGGGTTAGATGAGATATCGGGGGAAGTTCTTTCCAGAGAGAGTGGTGAGGGCCTGGAAGGAGCTGCCCAGAGAAGGGGTGGGTGCCCCATCCTTGGGAGTGTTCAAGGGAGTGTTGGATGGGGCCCTGGGCAACCTTGTGTAGCTCCAGGCATGGAGGTTGTTGGCCCTGCCTGTGGCAGGGTGTTGGAGCTCTCTGGTCCTTGAGGTCCCTTCCAAGCCAGACCGTTCTATGAGTCGGAACTGGTGAAGTCCAACCAGAGCAGATGAAGTTCCCTGGTTTTTAGCGCTGTGAGAAGGTGGCTCAGCACAGGAACCCGTCTTCCTCCTCCTACCATGGCCTTTACAAGAAGAAAACTTGGAGGGTCTCAGGCTCTGGAGAGAAAAGCAATCCTGCTTGAGGGACAGAATGAATAATGAATCTCTTGTTCCTGTAGTACTGGGAGTGCCCAGAGGCAGCACCGAGAGGCAGCCTACGGACGTGATCTCTGCTGCCAAGAGCCTGCTTTGCTGGGGGCTCGCGCTGGTTTTCAGGGGGCAGCTTTGTGGGGGATGCGGAAGAAGTTACCGGCCAAGTGCGGCTGTCTGGAAGTCCTAGAGGACAGTTTGGGGCAAGATCCAGCGGGAAAAGGAGCGGGAGCAAGAAAAGGGGCAGGAGCAGGCATGGGGTAGAGGAAGGAGAGCTGAGCAAGGGGGAAAATACAAGTGTGGGGAGCTGGTTTTCTTTATCCCCCAGTAACAGGGGCCTGTGGCTTCCTGATGGGATCACTGTAGATCCCACACTTGCTCCAGGCCTTCTGCATCAGTGTTACAACACCTCAAACGACCGACAGCCGTAATCACCCTCCAGTCTAGGGGTGCCCTGAGAGCCATCTCTTCTTTAAACTTTCCCTTGCCTTTGTTTTTTTAATCTTCCCTACCTGGACAGGACATCAGCTTGAAGGCCGTTGGAGAGGGACCAGTTGTCCACGTGTATCCCAGCAAGATCGATTTTGGCGATATCCAAGTTCTGGCAGACGCTTCTCGCACTCTCTACCTCTCCAACCAGAGTGTTATCCCTGCGTCCTTCCGGGCAGAGGTGGTAAGTATCTGTGGGGATATTTCCCAACAGAAATGATGGCTCCATAGCAGCCTGGGACTTGATTTTTGCACGTGATGTTTCCATGTCGCTATCTGAGAGAGCAGCAAGGTATTCCACCGCAGCACAGCAAGAGAAGCCCAGCACTGGGGGACCCCTCAGGGAGGCAGGGAGTTTTCCTGGATGGTTGAGCAGAAATTGATGCCAGGTCCTTTTCACAAGTTCTGGCTTTACATTGTGGGAGGTGTTTTGCTCTGAGCTGTGTATTTGGAGCTCTGAGATGAAGAGAAGCCCGTAGCCTTTTTCTCCTGAAAGGAGCATGGGTTTCCTGATCATCTCCCTGCTCTCTCTGCGTCTGTTTCAAGCTCCTCCTGGTGATGGAGACCATTGCTCTGCTGCCAGCTTGCTCCCTGTGAATGTGGCTTTAGAAGGACTGGGGGGTCCAGTGCCCTGATCGCCCCATCTGTAAAGGGCAATCTGGAAAAAACAAGAGGAAGAGAGAGGAAGCTGGGGCCGTGCCCACAGGGCACAGCTGGCAGGTTTCTTCCTGCTTGTTTCTTCACTGCCCCTCTGTAAACATTCAGAGCTGGATTTCCCGAAGGAGAGAGTGCCAGGGCACCTCACTGCGGCTGATGATCAGTGGGAACGGAGTGCTTCAGTCCTGGGGGGGCTGTTGGGAAGCACTGCCCAACTCTTGGGGAAAGAAGACTTTGGGCATCAGGATTTTGCTACACCCGTTTGGCAGAGTTTATCCTTCAGGCTCTCGGCCATATCCCCCGGCTGCGTGGCTGCTGCAGTGGGGTTTGAGCAGTCCTGGCCTCGAGCCTTTGTGCAAACCCGTCTGTGGGGAAGCCAGGAGAGATGCAGCTTGCCTTGGTGTGCTCTCCCAAGGGGAGGCTGGAGGGGAATAAAGCTTCTCCCGAGGATGAGCATCCCTTGGGTTGGGCAAAACAGGGTTAAAGAAGTGGGTCCATTAAAGGAGGGTGCAATAGAAGCTCCAGCATAGTTGCTGTTTCCAGACGCTTGGATTTAGGGAAACGAAGCCTTTATGGATTTACCCTCATGTCTTTAGTCCTTTCTCCTGCACCCCAGCAGAGAGCAGGGTCCGTGGTGTCCGTGCTCACTTAGCGTCTGCCGTGTCTTACAGGCTGGCAAACGCTCGCGCTGCAGGATTGAGCCCAGTAAAGGAGTGATCCCCCCCGAGACCAAGGTGGCTGTGACTGTCATAGCAAACTTGGATGACATTGAACAATTCAAGGACAAGGTGATCGTGTCCATAGAGAACAGCCACAGCTACAACGTCCTGATCCGGGCTTTCGGCATTGGCACCACCATCGTCATGGACAAACCACTTGCTCCAGAGCTCAACTTGGGCCCCCACTTCAGGTAAGTTATCTCTCTGCTCCGGGCTCTGCCGTGGGCCCAGCAAGGAGGAGTTCTGCTGAAATCCTTGGGGCCGGTTCTCCTCCAGCACTCCAAGTCCTGGCTCGGTGCCCCAGGAACTCCTTTAGAAATGTTTTCTGGGTGGTTTTCAAGTTGTTAGATTCCCTCAGAAAGCCACTGAGCCAGACACCAGTTGGGAAATTTTTCCCGACTTGCCTTTGGTTAGAATCCATGCATTTCCTTGCTTTATGGAGTAACGATTTGGAAGAAAACAGCAGGTTCCAGAAGCCTCCAGCAGGGAAACGTGACGTTACAAGTAGAAACACAGTACACCGTACTTTTTGCAGTAGCCTTGCTGGCTTCTTCACTGGCTGTGGAGTATCGTCTGGCAGCGGCAGAGAACCTTGTCAGTAGCTTGTTAGCAACTCCTTGACTAAGTTACCAGCACTGTTTGGTTTCCCTTCTGCCCCAGGGAGTCCGGGAGGAGCAGCAGAATTTGTCTTTGCCCTGTATCATCTCTGATCTTGCTGTCTCTCTCCTGTCCCCTGCCAGGCTGCTCTCTATCAGATGTAGATACTCTTTCCTCCCTTCTCCTGCCTGTTTTCCTTTCTGTCTCTTCCGCCAGCTGCCACAGCACGGAGCAGCCATGGTGGCTGCAGGACCGGCCCTGAAAGGGAGCGGAGGAGAAGTCTCCTGAGGTTGGGTGGGATAAAGGGAGAGGGTTAATGGCAAGAGCTTAGCTCAGAGAAAGGGATTGGTTTGATCCTACCGTGTGTGTCTGAACCTGGCAGGTTCTTGCGAACAGGGGAGGGAAATAAGGTTTTTCAAAGTGTTTGAGACCTCTTGGAGCATTCCTCGGAGAAGGAATCACCTTCTCCAGGTGCCTGTTCCTTTCCCTGCCCAAAGAGGGTCCACAGTTCTCCCATACCCTAACCTTTGGTTAGAGCCAGGAGGTTAATCCTACCTTAAGCATTTAGAATAGATTTTAGGGGTGCAAATATGCACCCACAAGCCATCCACGTCAGCAGGGACACTTGTCCAGCATGTCCTGTGCTCCATGCGGCCACAACTCAGCTACACAAGGCAGAGGACAAGGCTACCGAGTTTCGTGTCCTCTGCCCCCCTTCGCCTCCTGGCCTGCGGGTTGTGGAGCTGCTGGGCTGCAACCGGGTGAGCTGAGGTGGGACCAGGGAGCATGGCAGATGAGTTGGGCTTTCCCAGAGCTGCAGGTTCTGCTCCAAGCTTTCCCCCGCTGCTGTCGGCAGCATAAACCGTTTCCTGCCCAGCTCGGGCCCATTGTTGTTGAGCAGCCTGTGGCCAGGGCTGGTTTGTTCTCTGCTGTCGCTGCTGCGTTTGCCTTTCGCTGTGTGCAGCAGACACGCGGTTTGCAAGCTCATCCTCCATCCCTTGGACAGACACCAACTGTTGCAGGAGCTTCTTGTTTCCTGGCCGTGCTCAGATTTATAGGGGGTAAAATAATCCTCCAGCCTGGCCTGCAGTCAGCGTTCCTTGATGTGAAGGAATCAGTCTCCATGGAATATTAATCTGGCTTTCTATCGAGCTGGAGTTCTTCATCTCTTGTTGTTGCTCTGGTCCTTCAGCCGCTCCATCTGGTCTTGCTGCTGTGCTCGTGTCGGGGAAACATCGCTTGATCCCACGTTCTCCCAGCACATCTGGCTTCCCACAATACAAACCCAGCTTCAGTGTTCAGCCCAAGGATGATACGTTGGGGATGAGGAGTCGGGTGCTCCTGAAGGGATGGGACAGACGAGGGGGAATAACTGAGATGCTGATGTCCTTGGTGAAGCTTTTCCTTGCTTTGCGCAAACAGACCGGCTGCTGAATGCTGATAAACTTAGGGGCAACCACGGTCTGGCTCTTGGTGTAACTTTGAGCTGGGTCATTGGTTTTGGAGGTGGATTTGTTGCTGGGTGAGTGGTGAGATAAGGCCAGCGGGGCACTGAAGCCAGGTGGGTGCTGGGAAGAGGCAGTTCCTGAGCCATTTTCCATCTCTGCTTCTCTTCTAGCCTACGTCCCTGTTGTTACCGCTTCAAGATAACGAACGCAGGACGACGCATCCATCGGCTCTATTGGAGAACGGAAGGTTCCCCCCCATCTCCCCGTCGTGATTGTCTCCCTGCCATCCAAACCAAGGGCAAAGGTTCCTCCAAGACCCCCAGACCTGCCAGTCCCGTGTTTAAGATTCAACCTCTGACAGTGGAGCTGATGCCAGGCCAGACTGTGGAGATGACTCTGGAAGGCTCCTCCAGCACTCCTCAGGTGAGGTCCCCCCCGGGTGCTGAGCTTTCCCCATCGCATCACCTCCACTGGGGCTTCTCCTGCAGCCCCTTGACTTCTCCCTGGGAAGATGAACAAGTGCTTTCAAGAAAATATCTCAACGCCCCGAGTGACCATGTCAGCACCAGTTGCACTCCTTGCTGGCCACCATCAGTTCCCAAGGGGTTTTTTTGGGGTGTTTCTATAGCTACCATCAAGCCAACTTGCCCATACCAAAATAGGGGCTGAAGGAACAGGGGCAAACGGTGGGTTACAGGGAAGGAAGGGCAGAGAAAATAAGTTAGGCTTAGCCTAGGAGCAAAGGCAGGGAGTGGATTGAGAAACCGCGAGGTAATTTCTCTGGGGGAAGCAGGGAGTAAAACAAAGGCCCTGGGAAGGGAGGGGAGCGTCTGGGAGCAGCGTTTTTTTCCCTCTACAGACAAACATGGGCAGAAGACTTGCTTAGAGCCCAGTCCTGGAGGAGAAAAACGAGCCCAGCGCAGCAGCCAGAATGGTGGGAGTCATGTTCTCCATGAGGGAAGCTGCTCCCAGGGATCATTAGAATTGACAGTTCCACTTGTATTAGTATTCCCAGAACAGCTCACCCCAGGCTCTCGGCCGGCCCCGTGTCCCAAGGGCGGTCAGGTCCGGCAGCGCCCTTGGATGGCAGCTCAGAGCGGGGGTAGCTCAGCGGGATCGCTGTGTCGTCTTCTTCCTGGCCCCTTCTTTCCAGGGGAAGCTCTGCAGAGGAGCTGCCAGCTAAGCCTGGGGCGCATTCCCTTGCTCCAGGCCCACTGGGCACAGATGTTTAGGCGAAGGTGGAATAAATCTGCATGAAGCTCCTGCTGTGTTTTGAAAGGTGTTTTGAAAGGGTTGCCTCGGCGGAGGCTCCAAGATGTGATTCCCGGCTCAGTTGGTTGCGGTGGGACTGTCCCCGTGCAGTTGTGAGTCCCGAGGTTTTGCTGAGGTGGAGAAAAAGGTCCAAGAAAGAAACTAAAATGCTTAGGGCATTGGAGAGGGTGTCTTGCCTGGAAATCTTGAGAAGGGCACTGGGAAGCCCTGTGAAGGGCATCTGTGAGGCAAGAGCATGGGGAGCAGATGTAGCTTTGGGTCTTGAGAAGTTGGTACTCTTGAGGTTGGTCAGAAGCCCAACTCCCTGCGGTGCACGTAGAACCCAAGAGTTGTGAAGACTGTAGGCTCCCGAGAGGAGTTGGCTTGTGGAGCTGTACCAGAGGGGGAAGAGTGCAGAGAAGGGCAACCAGGCTGGTGAAGGGGCTGGAGGGCAAATCATACGAGGAACGGCTGAGGGAGCTGGGGATGTTTAGCCTGGAGAGGAGGAGGCTGAGGGGAGACCTTATCACCACCTACAACTACCTGAAGGGAGGTTGTAGAGAGGTGTGCGATGGTCTCTTCAGCCAGGTGACAGAAGATAGAGCAAGGGGAAATGACATGAAGCTGTGCCAGGGCAGGTTTAGATTGGATATTAGAAAAAAATATTTTACTGAAAGAGTTGTCAGGGCCTGCAACAGGCTGCCCAGGGAGGTGGTTGAGTCACCATCCCTGGATGTGTTCAAAAAAAGGGTAGATGAAGTACTTAGGGATATGGTTTAGCATAGGATGGGAATGGTTGGACTCGATGATCTTCAGAGGTCTCTTCCAACCTTGTGATTCTTGTGATCCTTGTGAAGAGTGGAGGGGGAGGAACCTGGGGAAGTAGAACCATGAGAAATCAAGGGAATGGGTTACCCAGCAAGGCTGTGTAAGCCCCTGGATCCCTGGCAGGGTTCAAGGCCAGGTTGGATGGGGCTTTGGCCTGCCTGGTCTAGGGAGGGTGTCCCTGCCCATGGCAGGGGGTTGGACCTAGATGATGTTTTCCAGCATGATGATCATGCTGAGCAGCAGGGCACATCATGGCGATAACCGTTTGCGGGGGGGGGGGATTATTCCAGTTCCACCTGACTTTGTGGGTGCCTTTTGTGGACGTTGGGGTGTAGCACTAAGGATTTTGGGAGAGCAGAATAAGTAGGATGGAGCATGAAGAGAGGACTACCAAGGAGACCAGTGACTGTAGCTTTATGGCAGTGTAATAGTTGTGGAGGGTTGATGGCCAAGATCCCATGGCATGGGTTTATCCAGGCTATCAAATTCCTTCTGTGTCCACGGCTTGCAAATTCCATGGTGTTTTCTGGGCTCGCTGCTGGCACTTGGTGGGTGACGTGTGACTCTTGCCCACAGGTAGTGAAGGAGCGGCTGGTGTGTCATGCCATCGTGGGGAACCAGTTTGGGAAGAGACGGATAATGCAAGTGGCTGTCACGTGCGAGTTCATTGCTCCCACCCTGCAAGTGTCGCCCAGAGCAATGTCTTTCCGGGTGGAGAAGGTAGGTCTCTGGGTTGGGTCCTGGTGTTTAGTAGCATGGCTGAGGACTGAAAGCCCACGGAGGGGTGTGATGGCCTTCAGGGAAGGAAGTTAAACATCTTCTCCAAGTCCTCAGGGCTTTGCCATTGGTTTGAGCAGGACCAAGCTATTGCCATCAACACTGAGATCATTATTTCTCCCCTGTGGGGTTGGGGACCATCTCTCCAGCTCTATTTTGCCTTTCTTGAGCTGGAGGCAGAATCGAGCTGCTGAGCCCATGGCCAGGTGTGTGGGACCCACAAGAACAGCATGGGCCTCTCACAGCCATCCTCCTGTGTAGGGACTGGGGCGGGAGAGCAGGTCGCTGTGGCCGATGGATGCCAAACGCCCTCCTCACCCCCCAAACCCCCCGTGAGGTGGTCTGTGAGCAAAGCGACCGTGTTTTTAGAGGTGGGACTGCTTAACTTCACCGAAGGGCGGAGACTCACCCCCCTCCCTGTTTTTTCCCCTTGTCTTTAGCAACCCAGCGATGTCCTGAGCCTTCAGTACAAGCCTCTCTCTTTAAAAAACACCTCCTCCCTGCCTCTCAGCATCGTCCTGATGGTAGAGCAACCCTTCTGGGTCTGCAGTGCGTCCCAGCAGCCTCTGCCAGACCAGGTGAGCAGCCCCAGACCTTCCCGCTGGTGGGGTTTGAAGAGGGAGGGGGATGGGGGTGCGTTTCCTTTGGGAAGCCCTCCAGGAGAGGTGGTTATTCCTTTGAATTGGCAGTCAGTTGGCATGAACAGCATCAGGTTTGAAAAGGAGAGAAAATACCACCTCAATTGGGGAAATACCTCCTGGCTCTAAGACAACTCGGAGCAGGAACCTAGGTGTGGGCCAACCGTGAGGTGAAGGTGTCTCTTGGAAGCCCTCCTTGGGTGACCTGAAGAGCTGCTTGCTCTCTTTGGGGGCAGCTCTGCCCTTGGGAAGGCCGAGGCGCTTGTCACCTGCGCTGCTGGCGGTGGGAGGTGTCAGACATGGGCTCTGCTAGAGACATGTTGGAAGCACGGCCACCGTTGCCATGCAGGTGATGAGCCCTCTCCAGGCTGAGGGCACAGTGCCCTAGGGCTCATGTTGAGTGTGAAGACAAAGGGGTTCCTCTAGAGTCAGGGCACGCCAGGATTTATTTCCCTCTTGCATTATGGGTGCAGAGCACAAGGGGGTGAGCCTGAGAGTCTCAGAGAAGAAAGCTGTGCTGCATGGTCAGGGGCACGTTATAAAGAAAATGAAGGCTGAAGCAAGAAGCCCACGTTGGGGTTGCACTTTGAACACTGAGGCGTTTTGTGCCACCAGACCTCGGAACTTCATCACACCAGTGGTTAATACTCGTCATCTTCTTGCAGCCCATAAAGCTGGGGACCGGGAAGGAACTTAATCTCTCCATCGGGTTTAACCCTGCTTATGAAGAGGGTTGGAATAGTTGGGAAGCAGGGAAAACTCTGAAGATACAGTTTCCCGAGCACTCTCATGAGGAGCAAGTCACCATTCGGGGAGAAGTCTTCTTCCCAAATCTCCATATCCAGACCACAACCTTGGACTTTGGCTGCGTCTTGAATGACACTGAACACCAGCGCCACATCCAGATGACCAACTGCAGCCCGCTGCCCGTCCAGTACCACTGGCTGTTCCTGGCGGACGACTCCAAAAGCCACCTGAGGTACGTGCACCTCTCCTTGAAGCTCTTCGTCCGCTGTCCCGTTTGTCCTTTGCAAAGCCTGAGATGGTTTGTGTAGCATCCGACAAATCCCTTTCACTTTCCCTTGTGGAAAAAGCACCTGCCAGCTTCAGGCAGGGAAGGTGCCCAGGGAGTGGGGCTTCTCCACAGCTTGAGGTGGGGATTTCCACGGCTCAAGGCAAGTGCCACCTTGAACTGAGTTCTCCTGTGTTCTGCTGGCCATGGCATTCACACAGCGGCTGTTGCGTGTGTTCCGGCGCTCATTGTGTGTTGTGTGTTCCGGCGGGTTCTGCTGCGGCTTTGGGTGCAGCAGTAGGTGTCAGTAGGAGGACTTGTCCCAACGTCCCTGGGCACCAGGGCCACCCAGTACTGGCCTGTGCTTTCCAAGCCCAAGAGCAATCTCTCAGTTGTGCTGTAGCGCATCTCTAAAGGCGTTTTCGAGCGGTTCTTCCCGCTGTGGCCTCTCTTGCATAGGTCAGAAGTTGACTCCGGGCAGTTTGAATTCCAGCAGCCAATGGTTTTTCCATACCGCCCCGGGAAACGGAGCGAAGTTACCCATTGAGGGGCAGCTGTTCCGAGTCCTAGAACAATTGGCTCTGCTGGACGCAAGCCCGCAGGTGCTGGTTCTTCCAGCAGATGCCGAGTCACCCAGCTCTGTTGCCTTGAGGGTCCTGAGTGTCCTTCTGGCAGGATCCTCTGCTCCAAAGGGTTTGGCATTGCCCCTTTGCTGGCTCGTTAGCGCTGCGGCCATTTAGGACAGCTCCCTTTTCTGCTCCACATGTTAATTAAGCGGTAATGTGCTCTCTCAGGGTCCCTCAGGAGACACCATGTGATCCTTGTGGCAGAGCTGGAAATGAAGACGGTCTCCAAGCTATTAACACCTCACATTGCTCATTAAGAGCCCGGCAGAAGGGCAGCATGTCAGATCTATTTTTCTGGTCCACGTTAAGCACTGTTGGTGTTGTAAATTATCAGATGAAACTAACTGGGTGTGACATGGAGGGAATCAACCGTCAGGGCTGGTGACGGTGAGATGGACAGAATGGTGGCCAGACTGGTGTGTGGCTGGAGAGTCTCCAGGCGCTCCCGGTGCGTGTGTCCCATTGGCACAGGCACCTCCCTTCTCACCCAGAAGAAGTCAGGCTGCCCGAAGGCAGCTGAGGTACCTGGGTGTCCCGTGCAGTGCTGGGCTCTGTCCAGTTGAGGCACAGCAGGCTGGAGGCTCCAACCCACCCCAGCCCCAGCTCCATTCCAGCTCTGGCTCCATCCTGCCTTGTTACACGTACAAAAAGCCACCAGCGTCGCTGCTTGCTCGTACCGACCCGCGGCTGTGGGTCACTCTTGGGGAGATGTTCTTCATCTATGTCTGGCTGAGCCACAGAACTTCTTGCCGTGGCTCTGCAGGTGGGGAAGGCACGGTCTGGGGTGGCAGGTGCTTTTGGGAGGGTGCTGCTGGGTCTGTACCAGCCCATGGCTGCCTGGCTCTGTCCCTTTGCCCTCCAGTCTGGGCTTCTTGCAGGGTTCGTGTGTGTCTCCCTTTGCTGCCACGCTCCCCACCCCGGTGAGGTGTTCACCCCTGTCCCCATCTGCTGCTCCTTGCACCCGGCTGCCGGCACCGCCGCTATACCGGCATCGTTCCCAAGCACTGACCTGCTCTGACCCGCTTATGGAGCTGCTGAGCTCCCACCTTGGTGCCGGATCCTGCCAAGGAGCTGCTCCTGCTGCCCTCCCTCCTTCCCACTGCAGCTCCACCATCAAAGCTTTGTTGTTTTCCAGGTTAACTCCTCCAACACCAAATTCTTTCACAAAAGCCAAACCACCAAAGGAGGAGGGAGCTCAGCTGGAGTGCCCAGCACCTTCAGAGAGCATCCTCGGGAATGGGAGTGTGGAGGAGCCACTTGAAGCCCTGGCAGGGGTGGGGGATTCTGTCCCACAGCCACCAGATGCAGATGACACCCTGGAAACAGAGGTAGGTGATTTTCTACACCTCCCATCAGCGTTGCCTCCCCCAGCTTACTGCAGAGGGCCCGTGCTCATGTCAGCCTTCCTTCTGCTACCCAGAGAGTGGGCTTGGCAGCAGGGCCAGCGGCTGGATGCAGGCCTGTGGGGAGGGAGAAGTTGGAATCCCAGAAGGCTTTGGGTTGGAAGGGTCTCTAAAGATCAAATCCCACCCTCTGTCATGGGTAGGGACAGCCTTGCTGGCCCAGGCTGCCCAAAGCCCCATCCAACCTGGCCTTGAACCCTGCCAGGGATGGGACTTCCACAGCCCCTTGGGCACCCTGTGCCAGGGCCTCCCCACCCTCAGAGTAACGCACGCACATGTAACCTCTGTGGGACACCACAGGCCTAGGAAAGTGCTGTCAGCATCTTTGGGAACACGTGCTTGGTGAAGCTTTGCTGGGTTTGGAAATGTAGAGACCACAAAAAGCATCGAAAGATGAGAAGACTCTGCCCTCCCCAGTACCTTATCTCCTGGGGAGATGCCCCATAAATCTTTGTAGTAGATTCTGCTGAGGCCAAGGCCGTAGCACAAAGCATGTCTTCACCTCTTAAACTTCCAGAGCAACCACAAAGCCCTCATCTATAAACAGGGGGTCAGAAGCCCAGGGCCAAGGTTCCTTTTGGACAGTGGCTTCTCTGAGGTTAAACACCAGCTCCTCACTGCTGGAAGACAGGAAACCATCTCGGCTGCCTTCTTCAGGAAGGTGCCTGTGGAAAAGAGTGTGCCAGCTGAGCTCTTCAGCTGATGAGTGCAGGAGATGAAACTAAGCACCACCCAGAACAGGAGAGTTGCGCCGAGCGCTTCCCAAGTCTTTATTTTCCTGTTGGTGGAGTTTGGCTTGCAGCTGTACTCCTGGTTTGTCACAGAGAAGCTGCCCTGTGCCAGGCATCAGGCTTCTGGCACGTTCCTCGGGCAGCAGCGAACAGGCCCAGGCTGGCACCAGGCTGCACAATGGAACCCTTGGGGTCTCTGCCAGCCCTGAGCGCCTGGTGTACCCCGCTTCCTCCTGCAAGCTGGCGTGTAGGATGTACAGTTGGAGCCCGTGTCTCATCTGCGGGTGGGCTTGGACCCATGCTCAAGCATTGGCAGGGACATACCTGTACTTGGCTTGCGCCCAGGTCCCATCTCAGCTGCTTCCTGGCTTGATGAGGTGGTAGAGCCACGAGCGGAGTGGTCTGGCTCAGCCCCACCTGCTGCTTACTGCAGCCCATGGCACTTGTTTTCCAGCCTCTACCAGAGGGTGCTGCGGAGCCAGACGGTGCTGCGGAGCCAGACAGCACTGTGGAGTCTCAGAGCTCTGTGACCGTCAAGCAGCTGATGTCAGATGTCAGTCTGGAGCTCCCCACCATGGAGGTGGACGAGGTGAGTGGGAACCTGTCTCGCTTCCGTGGTCACACTGGTGGCCCTAAGGACGTGTGTTGGTGTTCCTCTGGAGGCAGTGGGAGGCCCGTTCTGCAGCAGAGAGAGCTTCTGGCTGCCAAGAGACCTCCCAAATTACTCTAACGTGGAGTATTAATTAACACATTCATTACTGAGTATGGGAGAAAATTTTCCCCATGGTCTTTCCACTTTTAAGCAGGGTGGCTGCAGGATGAGACTGGGTTTGAGGAAGAGGCCCTCCAGCCATGTCTGTCCTTTGCTGCAAGCAGTGGCTCCCTCCTCTCCTGCACCCATTTCCACACCTGATGTCTCAGTGTCTCTTCCCCTTCCTCCAGGTTTTCCACATCCTGCCGCTGTACGGCGTGCTGCAGCCGGGCGAGAGCGAGCGGGTCAGGGTCACCTTCTCTGGCCATGCAAACATCATTGCCCATGTCACGGCGCTGTGCCGCGTGGAGGGTGGCCCGACCTACGAGGTTGCCCTGCGTGGGGAGGCCTCGCTCATCCACTACCTCCTGGACAGCACGGAGATGGACTGCGGGCTGCAGGTACCAGGCGCTTCTCTTGGCAGGAATCCTTGAGACCATCCCTGGCAGGTGGCTGCCCACCGAGGTCCAGGACTCTCACTGGCTTCTTTGGTTGTTTGGCTTGGAGGTGCAGCTTTGGGGTGACAGGTCCTGTGTCCAAGCTGGTTTTAATGGTCATCTCCATTGCCCTTCCTGAAGCTGGGAATCCCTCCTCTTCAATGAACTCTGGCTCCCAGGGCAGGCGGTGATCTCCAGGGAGTTGTGCCCTGAGACATCCATCTGCAGATCCGCTCCCGGATCCTGGGGTCCAAGGAGATGGTCTCTTTCAGTGCTCTCCATAGACCAGACCACGGTGGGCTGGCCATGCTGGATGGGGCGGTTGCCTTGATCTGTCCTGAATTTCCTTGGAGCCTTTGCAGAGGCTCTGCTCCATCCAGGGCTCCATCCAGGGCTCCATCAATCCGAGAAGCGGGGGAAGTCCGAGGGGACTAAGCTCACTGGAGATGGATCAGAGACTGAATAGGGGCTCGGCCAAGAAGGTCCTTGGCACTAGTTAAGGCTTGCTGTCCAGACCACTGAGCACCCCTAGCTCAAGGGGGCTGGTAACAGAAGAAGCTTCCTGGTGGGAGCCATGGTCCTCCTTTGTGTTTCAGCTGGCTGTCAGATGATGCCTTAAAGTGCTGAGGACTTGTATCTTAAAATCCTAGAACAGTTTGGGTTGGAAGGGACCTTAGAGGTCATCTTGTCCACCTTCACTGAGCAGGGACATCTTCCACTAGGTCAGGTTGCTCAGAGCCTCATCCAGCCTGACCAGCTGTTTCCAGCAGTGGGGCATCCCCCAGTTTATTACTGACCTTTTTGAGGTGGTTCCTGCACCTCTGCGCGCTGCCATAAATACCTGCATGGGTTCCTCAGGTTGGCCTGGGAGAGTCAGGTGCCCGTCCCTCCTCTTCCTCTGCCTCTCTCCTGCGTTGTGTCCATCGGCTCTCATCCCAGTGTCAGCAGGAGGAGATTGCCAACATCCAGATGTGTGTCCTCAGTTTCCCGCCCCTCTGTCTTCTCTCCAGCTGTTTACCGAAGTCACCAAATCAGAGGTCACCCTGCGGAACAGCGGGAAGATGGGATTCACCTACGTGGTGCTGAGCCCCAGCACGGCCACCGCGGACAGTCCTCAGCCTGGCGTGCCCCTGGTCCTGCCCAGCAGCGTGAGTAGCACGAGGGGTTGACGCTGGCTCCACATCAGGCTGCCCATGAGGGGGTTATAGGGGAGGAACAAAAGGTTGGGCAAGCAGAGTCCTAGTTGTACCAGGTGAAGTTGTGCTGGTAGCGGCACTGGAGCGGGATGGTGCAAGGTCTCCTGAGCGTCTCCTTCCCCTCAGGGTTGGGTGGTGGGACAGGACTTCCTCCAGGTCCCTGCCTGCCTCCTGTCAGCACTAAGGACGTAAATAGTCCCTCTCTTGGGCACGCAGCTCCTGCGTCGGAACTCGCGCCGGCCCCTCGCTTCTCCAGCTCGTAGCATCCCCTGTCCCAGTGCCTGGGTTCTGCCTGGATCCCTCAGCTGAAGCAGCATTCCTATCAGGAATGGCGATGGGAAGAAGAGGCCAAATGGCTTTCACATGTGTTCGTGCCAGTCTGCTGCAAGGGGTGACACTGCTCCAGAGGACACGGCTCTGCTTGGCCCTGGGCAGTTGCTGCTGTGCCAGCAGCTTGGCAGGACTTGCTTTTGCAGATGCCATGTTGGGAGCTGGAGTCCGGGGCTCCGGGGACCAAGAGGCAGGATGTGTCCTGCTCAGCAGCTTCTCCCTGCGGCGTGGGGGGGAGCAGGGAGCTGAAGGACCAGCCCAGTGAGCTGAGAAGAGCTGTGGCTGTGCCCTGTCCCCTGAGCAGTGTTGCCACCTGTTTGTATTGGCTCTCAACCTGGTTGGCATGAGCCCAACTCCAGAATCAGACAGCTCTTCTCTAGGAGCCCAGTGAGGAGGGGATTTGTGGGGAACCCCTTCATCCCTGGAGCTCGTCCGAGCCTCTGCCTCTGCTTTTCCAGGGGTGTAAGTTTGCAGGTCACTGTGAGTCTAGATCGTGCCATGTACCCTCGGTGTAACCACCCAGGCAGGAGCTGTTGGTTGGGCTCATGAGTAAGAGGTCAGGCTCTTGGACACCAGCCTGGGAGCCACTACAGTGCCATGACAGGAGCTGCTGGCCCTGCTGAGAGTTTGGGCACGCCACTCCTCCTCCACAGCAGCTGGCAGAAGGGCTTTTCTTTGCTGCTTGGGTCTGGCAGAGGGTGGGCAGTGTTGGCAGGAGGACAAACCACAGCCCGGTGTAGGAGACTTGAGCTTTTGGATGCAGGGAAGCTGGAAGGCGATGTGTTGTGTGAGAACCTGCAAGGTGCCTTCTCATCTCAGCTTACCGGTGGTCTGAGCCACCCCTCTGCCAAGCCCTCTGGTTGAATTCCCCTCCTCTTCTTCCACACCTCCAGGGTTACATTGGACCTGGCAGAGAGCAAGTGCTCACTGTCTATCACCTGCCGGGAGTGCCTGGAGTCTTCTGCAGGACCTTCCAGATCCAAGTGGGTCACCTGGAGCCAGAAGAGATCAGGCTGAAAGGAGAGGGGAATTTTCCCAGGATTTATTTGGACCTTCCAAGGAGAATCAAAGGTGAGCACTGTCTGACTGCTCCTCGGGGAGGTCCCCTGGGGGTCTTTTTCTGCCCCCCTGTGTCATCATGCTCATAGGGCAGCTCACACCCACCTCCACCAAGCCTGGAGGTTTCAGGGCTGTTGTTCTTCTGGTTGCTTTCTAGAAGCACATGGGCTTTGCTCCAGAGAGCCATCCTGGCCAGTGTCATCTGTTGGTGGCCTGGATAAAGGGGACAGCTAGAAAGCAGTGTTGGGGAAAGCTGTAATGTGGGCTGGCAGGGATTTGGGCAGGGGTGGGGGGGATGAGATGCTCCCTTGTGTGGAGGAAGATGGGTGGGAGAGAACATAGAAGAAAAGCAGCATCCTCTTTCCATGCGTTGCTGGAGGAATGTGTTTGTGGGAAGGGCCAACGCTGGGGGTGTGGAGCTTCCCAGCTTTAACGGGGACGCCGCTGCGCCCACACTTCTATTTGTGGCTGTTTTCTTCCTTCAGGAAATGAGAACTATGAGCACATCCTCAAAGAGGCAAAAGAAAAGCTGGGAGGAGGCAGCCAGAGAGACGACGCGGTGGTTGTCAGGGAGGCCACGGCCAGCGAGCCACCCATGGACGACTCTGGCACTGTGGTGAGACCGGCTGCTGCCCTGTTTGGCAGGGGCCACCCTCTCCCTGTGTCACTTGTCCCCCTTGCACGCTGCAGCTGGCTCCCCTGGGCTGGCCACAAACATAGGGCTCCTCTGGTAGTGGTCCTTCCCGTGGGTGCCTGAGCTTCCTGAGTGCCCGAGGGGGAGGTCCTGAAGACTGTGCTCAAGCAACTGAGATGTGTCTCCAAGAGCTGTCAGCACTGATGTGGTTCCCTCATGGAGAGAGCTTTTGTCTGAGCTGCCCTGGCAGCGGCTGGGGACAGGCAGCTAGTTGGAGCTCTGGCAGGTCCTTGACTTGTTTGGTCAGATCAGCTTGCATAAGGGTGGCTGAGCAGGCGAAGGTGCTGGAGTTCATCTCCCTTCAGATACGGTCCTGGCAGATTCTGAGCAGCTGGACAGAAGGACCCCATCATAGACTGTATTGGCAGGGACATCCAGAGGCCATCTACCCCCTGCAGCGAGTAGGGACACCTTTAAGTAAATCAGGTTGCTCAAAGCTTCATCCTTGAACGTCTTCAGGCATGAAGCCTCCACCACCTCCTTGGGCAAGCTGTGCCAGGGTCTCACCACCCTCAGAGTGAAGGACTTCTTCCTGCTTCTTACCAAGAGCAGGGTGGGATTAACTTCCCTTTGCTAACCAGCCACTGTCTTTGTTTTCCTCAGCTGGACGTTGGGCTGCAGCTGGAGATGGAGAACATGCTGATGGAGCAGCACGCCCTGGAGCAGCAGAAAGCTCTCTCCTGCGGTTCCCCGGAGGACGCTGCCTTTGACCAGTGTGCTCGTCAGAGGCTTCTCAAGTTAGTAGGGCCCCTGTGCTCTGATGGTAGCGCACAGTGGTGCGCCCCTGCTCCTGGGAGCTCCTTGTCTCTGGGAATAGCTGGGGACTTGAGAAGGGGGTTGATCCTGACAGTTTGGACGTGCTACCAGTGAGCAGCCTGAGGACTTTTTTCCAGTGGCTTTTCATAGCAGAGGAGTTGTGCCCAGTGTCTGTTTAAACTCATTTTATTCTAAGAACCTGTTAGTAGCTGATAAAAGCTTGGACCTGGGTGCCCCGTGACGTACCAAAGTCTTCTTAGCAGAAGATCAGACCTTGGGCTTCGTGGGCTGGAGTTTCTCCAGCAGTGACTACAGAAGCACCCGCTTTGTTTGCATCCTCCTCCACCTTAAGGACTCTCCTTGCTTCTCCTTCCAGAGTGGAGCTGCCCGAGTACATCCTGGACTTTGGCCACGTCGTTCTTGGTGACATCCACACACACGTCGTGAAGATCACCAACCCCGGGCAGCTCCCCGCGTCCTTCTGCGCCGACGGACGGGCTCTGTGTGGCACCGGTAACCCATGCTGGAGGGACTTCCCGCGGGCTTGAAGGACCTGTCTCTGACAGATGAGCTGGGGCCACGGGGAAGGGTTTTGAGTGCTCTTTTGCATCGTTTTCTCTTCCTTCCTCCCCCTGCTCGGTGCTCGGCAGCCTGAACTCTCCTGGCCCGCAGTGTGCAGCCACCTGGGCTGCCCTGACGCTTCATTGCGGGGGCTCTGTGGGCTGATCACCTTGGTCACCTCTCAGCATCTCCTGCTCTTGGCTACCAGGAGCATCTCCTGAGTGTCTTTGTGCGCTCCATGAGCTTGTGTTGGGAGCAGACGGGACCCTTGGTGGTTTGGAAGCGCTTTGTTTAGAGTTCGTAATGGCACAGTGCTGCTTTAGCCTCTATTGAGACAACAGCCTGTGAGGTCAAAACAGGCTTTCAAAACAGGTCCTTGAGGACCAGGATGGTGACTTGCTGCGTCTGAAGGGTAGTCAGGTGTCTCCTCTAAATTGTCTTCCAAGCAGCACCACAGCACAGGGGAATCTTCCCTGGAACTTCTTTGGAGAGGTCTGCGCATCCTTCCTGGGGGCCTGGTGAAGGAATTGCTGGTGCTCCTCAGCTGATGGGTTTCCGTTTTACCCTGCGGGTCTTGAATTCAGGCTGTGAAATTCCTTTCCCTTTGAGCGGTGACAAGAGAGAAGGAGTGGCAGTCTTCTCTGGAGACACAAAGGGTCCTTCTGCCTGACAGTCCTGTGGACACCCATACGGTCTGAAGATACTTGTGACCAATTTCACGTTGCTGGTGTATCTCAGCTGCTTTATTTTCACCCATTCAAGGTTTTAGTGTGGACCTGGGCTGCGTGAAGAACCTGCCCTTCTGTGAGACAGAGACATTTCAAGTGAGCTTTGACCCGCAGAGTGCCAACCTGCCGGTGGGAGAAGTGAATGTTGTCCTGCCCATCAAGGTACTGTATCCTTCCTCACCTCCCTGTGCCAGCACGGCCTTTTGAGGCAGCTGTCAGGTTGGGGGCAGCAGCAGATGTTGCCTGGACCTTCAGCTGGATGCTCTGCCCCTCACTAGGCAGAAGGCGGCCCCACATTTCCCATCTGCCTCCATGCCAGTGTGGCTGAGCCATCCGTCTGCGTCTCCAGGGACAGACTGGAGTTTGCTGCTGTCCAGTGTGGACAGAGTCAGGAAGCAACCATCCAGCTCCACAACCAACTCCAGGTCCCCTGTTCCATCACTGTGAATGAGCCCATTGTGAAAAGGAGGAAGAGACGACGCGGGACACGTAACTTCTCGGTTGGGTTTTCTGTGCCTCTCGTGCCTTTTCTGCCGCTGTGGGTGCCTCACCGCATGGGGACGGCTCGTGGGAGGGAGATTGGAGGGTATGGAGCAAGGCTGGTTCACCTGGACTTGTTGAGCAGCTGATGCTTCGCTTCTCTGCCACCTTCACCCATTCGTCCTCCTCCAAGGACGGTGCCTGCCCGTCTGCCTGCCCTGCCCACAGGTTTTCCCTCCAGTTCTAGGCTGTAGTGGCCACATCTGGTCTGGATGTGGGTGCTCTTGGCACCGTGACGGTGTCTCAGAGCACTGTGGGAACTTGAGGGTCTGTCCTCACAGACCAAAGAGAGGTTCCTTCCTGTGCCCAGGTGGACAAGTATTTGCCACTTTACATTAAACAAAAGCTGCTGAGGCAGTGGAAGAACAAGCGCTGTGTCTTCCAGGTGCTGCCCTCGGCCGGGACCCTGACTCCAGGACAGCGCTACAAGGTGCGAGTCAGGTTTACACCCCGGAAAGAGGTGAGATTGACGTGCGGAAAATAGACTCTATAACTTGCTGAGAAGTATAAGCTCCATCCGAGTCCTCATCCTGTTCCTGCAGCCGAGGGGGAGGCTTAAAAATATCGTTCAGATCCTGTTCTGGTGCCTGGTAAATTTTATCGGGTCTGGTACACCTCTGCCCTATACTGCACGTCGAGCAACACCGCCTCAGTTTACCTCTGTGGTTTTTATTCTCCCTCTCGAGTGCTAGTACCATAGGATCTTGTGGTGGGACTAATCCACACTCCCTTTGCCACTCTGGATGGTGTTGGAGGGTATAAAACATACCCAGATATGTAACTTCATCCCATTTTCCTTCTCTTCTTAGAAATAATATCAATTGTAATAAGGTGTTATAATCTAATGTTCCATTGAGCCCCATCTTCTAATTTATCCCAAGGCCACTACTGATTACAATATTTCATAAGTGTTTTCTTCTTTTCAGTGCCTCCTGATCCCACCAATTCCTTCCAGTGGGCTAGCACACACCCTAGGGGATTCTTCTTAGAGGCTCCACTTTGATTGTTACCCATCATTTTAGGCTTAGACTGCGACGGTTACAGTTTGAACCTTCCCTTTCTAGTACTTTCTGTGGGGACGTAGGGGGAAAACTGCGCCTGCGCGTTTCCAAAAACACAGTTAGGTGAACACGCAGTCAAGCAGCAGAGCAGTACAAAGTGGCCAGCGCTGGTGAGGGTGAGACCCCAGTTCCCTTGTCTGAATCACAGGATGCGCCTACAACTCCACGAGTGGTAAATGTTCCTTTCTACAGCACTACAGCCAGGCAGTAGGGGCAATGTCCTTGCTATGGCTGTAGTGGTATATTGTTCCCTTGCCCTTAGACTTTCAGGTTGTCATCGCCTTCCGAACGAGTGCGGCTTTACCCACCGGAACAACCAGACAGGTGGGTGTTACTGAGACTAAAAGGTCTCTTCAAGCTCAGATAATTTAGAAAGAATCTAAATTTTCCTTTTCTGTTGTTTTAATTCTAGGCAGAGGACCCAGGCTTCTGCTCCAGCCGATGCGGATATGTGGGAGCGACGCTTTAAAATTGAATGCTGTGTCTTGTCAGCACTTATTATTATTTTTATTATTTTTCTTATTGTGTTTTTATTGTTGTTATAGTTGTGCATAGTAATAAAGTTTTGTTTTTGTTCAGTTATACAGTTCTGTGCACTGAAAAAGATTAGTTTTGTTTAGTTAATCAAGAGTTTCTATCTATATCTCTATTGGACATCAGGGGGAGAAAGTTGCTACACCACGTGACTCATAACTTTATAGTAGACAAAGAAGGGATATGGTTCACAGTAACTTTGCATGCGATTCACCACATCTTGGATCAATTAGATTAGACACGGTGGAAATATTTAATTTCCCACATATTCCTTTCTCTTAGTTTTATTGCTCTTCGAGATCTGTATTATGTTTTTGATCTCAACCTTCATCTAATATCTACCACAAGTTCCAACCAATCTCTTCACAGGGATTCGGGACTACAAATTGGGGCCCTTTACTTAGTTTACAGTAACTTGATTTCACAATCACTCACTCATCACACCACAGCAAACACCAAGATTTACGCCAGACAGCAAGTTTTACGACAAACAGTTGACATTCTATTAATTAATTGTCTGTTAAACTCTATCTATATCCATCCCCTCAGCATTATTCCATGTCACTGAATCACTGGTACCAGCAAGCAGCCCCAGCCCAGGCCCCTTCCCGGGCTCAGCGGGGCTGTCGCCCATCGTGGTTCACCGCCCGTGGTCCCTGCGGTGCCGGCACGTTCCAGGCAAACTGGGAATCCGCTTCAATGGTGGAGCGTTCCCAAAGGTGGTTTGAACGTGGCCACTGGGACTTGGAAACTGGTGGCTTGTGGACACGAGAGCTCTGGCTCCCAGTCCCTGGGTGTTCCCGTTGCTGGCCAAAGGCGGAGTAGAGATGACACCCCTGATTGCGAGCGGTCGGGAGCTCCTCGCCCCTCTGATGGAGCGATACAGAGCGGATGTTTGCCTGAGGTGGCAGTGCCAGGACTGTCTGGGCAGTGTAACCCTGAAGGAGGAGGAGAAGCAGCCCCTGAGCCCACCCATGGGGACCTGCACTCCCCCAGTGCGAGCTGAAACCCCTGTCAGTCCATTTAAATCCATGGGATACCCAGTTCCACCTGATGCCAGGAACCATCCTGGTTCCTGGGAGCCAGCGTGCCAGGGCCCCAGCCCCTGCTGCACATCAATAGCCATGGGTGGGACCCCACGGTGCAGCAGGGGGAGGGTGTGGAATAAATGCCGTGGGGTCCCACCCACAGCAGACAGTCCTCCACAAAGTTCTCCAATGTGAGTCCTTTCCCACAGGGCTTTATCTGTTCATCAGCTGCCCCGACGTGGATCACTGCTATGGTGGGAAGTAATAAATCCCAATGTCTCTCCAGTCCTCCATGGGGTCACCAGCCTCCCCCCCAGCAAATCTCTCTCTCGCTCATCTCTGTGGGCTGCAAGTGCTGGCAGAGGCTTGCTCCAACGTAGGGTCACAGCATCTTCTTCTCTCTGTCTCCACCTGTTCCATCCAGCGTGGAGCCTCTCCACTGGCCACAGGTGGGGTCTTGGCCTTTTCCATGGACTCTGGGGCAGGGGGGGAAACACCCTCTCCACCGTGGGTTTCTCCACAGGCTGCAGGGGCATCTTTCTCTCTCCAACACCCGGGGCGCCTCCTCCCCAACCCTCCCCAGCCTGCGTGTCTGCACAGCTCGTTACATCTCCTCACTCCCTTCTCTGGTGGCAAAATGCAGCTGCCAGCAGGGTTTTTTTTTTTTTCCTCATATATGTGATTCACAGAGGCGCTTTGGCCCAATATTTACACTTTGGGGCCACAGAGAATTCCAGCAGCTCCTCACAACAACCATTTTCTACAGCCCCATGTCTCTCCCAGCACCCAGCTACACAAAACTGTGACACCGGGGGAGCGGCGCGCTAATGACCCGGGTTCATTAAAGGTGTTTTCATTAGACGCTGGGGTGTGGTGGTGACAGCAGCGACCTCCGCGCCACTGACGCCTGGCGTGGTGCGGGCGCAGAATGACAAGGGGCCATTGTCAGGGCACCGGCACGGCCCTGGTGCAGGCATTGCCCAGGGTGACCTTGTCAGGCCGGGGAGGGGGACGGTGCCCGGGCATGAGGGGCCCCCGGGTGCCACCCATGTCCCTGTCCCACCGGTGACCGGAGCGCCTCTCCGAAGCCGGGGCTGCCCTGGGCCAGCAATGGTGCCAGGAGCCCCTTGCAGAGCCCAGCCTGCCCGCGGGCACACGCTGGGTGCAATAAATCCCTGGCAGGCGTTAATTGGAGAGCACCTAATTGGGAGTGGCATCCTCTCTTGCAATGCTCTTGGGGCCAGACTGCTCCATGCCTGGCCCTGACCATGGTAATGGACATGAGGGTCCTGCTGGACCACAGTCAGGGCAGCACCCATGCCCATCGTTGGAGAGAAGCTGCAAAAGCAAGAGAAAAAGTAGAAAAGAGGGTCGTGTAGAGATGTGATTTGTGCGTCACGGTAAGGAAGGTGCAGACAGAAGGACGCCCCTGGGACAACCTTTTATATAGGAATGTTGTGGTTCTTGTAGTAATGAAAAGTCCAGAAACCTGACTGGAGGCTGCTGCCTCAGCCATGAGAGGGGATAAAAGCTTGCGCAGTTGTTACTAAAGGTGTCTTCGATCCACCGCGATCGCAGTCCGGGCCTTTAAATACGCCACCAGTGGCGCCCAGTGCGGGGCACTGACACGACTCGCTGCGATCCGGTGCCGCGGCTCAGCTGAACTCAGGGCAGAACGCTGACAGGAAGCGCTACCGGCGCCCCAGTGCCTCTCGCAGGAGGAAGGTGAGCGGCTGAGAACTGTGGGGATGAATGTGATCAACAAGATTGTGAAGGAACATGGGAAGAAAAGGGATAGTGGAGAGTTACAGCAAATTTTTCTCTGGACTTTTAAAAGTGATCCTTCCACAAACAGTCACAATATTTCTCATGCAGAAATCTGGGATGAAGTTGGGGTCAGATTTGGGACGGTGCCACTAAAATGGCTTTGCCAAAAACGTTATCATTTCCTCCAAGTGGAATTGAGCCATGAAGGTGAATTCATGTTTTGAGGAAATGAGGGTGGAACAGGAGGCTGAAGAACAAGCAAAAAATGTGTGTAGAAGAGTAAAACCTATTACCAGGTTTATTTTTTTTTCTTCTCCATCCAAAATACTCTGAGGTGGGATAGCCCAGGTGAAAATGAAGCTCTTTTGATTTCAGCAATGCCTCTCTGGAACCATCACAGCTGTGTACATCTAACTTTCCCTGAGGCGTTGATACCCATTGCAAGGAAATCCCTTTGTGCTAGGATGCAGCTAGGCTGGCTTGGGTTATCAGTTTCCAGCAGGTGTGCTGCTATGTTCTGAGGGACATGATCTGCTTCAGCTGGGTAATACTACTTAAGTTTATCCAAGTGTGGCTGGTGAGGAAATAAGCACACCTTGTTCCCTTCTAGCTGCAACAGCAGCATGTACTAACTGTACCTGTTTCTAAACCAGAGTACCTCTTCCCATATTCAAGCGAGAATCAATTGTCTGCCAAAGCCAATCACCCCTGCAATATTTCCAGGGCACAGGGGAGCTGCCTCAGTCCCCCTGTCTCCTGTGGTGTTTGATTGATGTGCGAGAGCCAGGTGCCCCAAGCAGCCCATCCTCCCTGAAAGGGCAGCTGTGGAGCCCCTGCAGCAGCCTCACTCGCCCAGCCCTTACCGCTTGGGTGACAGAGATGAGCTGCTTGAAGCTGATAAGAACGATGTTGAAGACAGAGGCAGTGCACACCAAGTAGTCCACCACCAGCCACAGCTTGCACAAGCCCCGGCCAAGTCTCCACTCACTGGGCACCACGAGGTCCACTACTTGAACCAGCATTACATTCTCCACTTGGATCTGAAGGTCAGTAGCTCATACTCTCTGCTGGTTAGCGATGGTGGTTTGGACCACCACAGAGTCTCTGGTTACAAGAGTTACTTCTCATTAACATGGCCTCAGGTCATAAGGAAATAGACTTATTTAGTTCGGTAGCCGCAATGAGTGGGGAACTCCAGAGGAGAGATCTCTATCCCTCTGGGTCAGTTCTCTCTCTTGACAGTGGATTGAAAAGAAAACAGTACAGATTCTGTAGGAAGACAAAGAGAACTATCAGGATTGTGTATAGGCTGATAAATAAAGCATATGCTTAGGTCATGGATGAGTTATGTTATGCCTCTGAGTTAGCTAGACCACAGTAGGACTTTATACACAACAAAATTGAAACTACCCATGGCGTATCACAATGTCATGTTCTCTTACTCCTGATTATAGTATGCCACAGTTCTTATCCTGCCATGGACACTGAGGATGAGTAATACTTCTTTACTTTGCCCCTCAAGTATTCTGAACACATTACAGTGCAAACATGAACGTGAGAGTTTGGAAGTGATGCATGGCCCATTAATTAAAAAATAACTTTTTTTTTGAGCAAGATTTTATATCCTTTTTCCTTCTTCTTCCCTTCTCTGCTGTTCTTTTTCTCTCCTTCTTGCTAGAATTCTCTACTTATGTTCAGCTTTTCCTGCAAACAGCCTTTTACCCCTGAGGCACTAGTAGATTTCAAACCAGGAAGCCAGAGTCATTTATTTCTGTTCACTGTCTCCTGGACATTGCAGTGATTACTAATCAGGTGTGGTGTCAATCTATTTTCTAAATAGGTGCCTTCCTTCATAAAGAACCATCATAATCAACACTATTGGCCACAATACAGATAAGAAAGTTCTGAGTACTAGAATTATCTTTCTCAACTGCAGCTTGAACTGTGTCAGCAGTACCAGCCCTATTCTTGATTAGGATAATTAGAATCCATGAAACCACTAAAAAAAGCAAGGTGGCTTATTAAAATTGGCGTTTCAAATTTGAGATCTGTGTCTTATGATCGCTCCAACGTAGAGAGAACTTCATCTTCTTATAGTTGAGCATGTATGGAGAATGACTGTAAATCATCAAGTTTTGAAACCTGGGGCATACCCTTGATTAATGAAGTGGATGGCATGATGCCTCTTAAGCCATGGAAAAGAGTGCTATAGTTTATGTGCTTATACATTTTTATGTTCTATAGTTGACTCACTCTTTAACTTTTCACATGCCAATTAATTGTGTGGTTTAAACATCTTAAATAGATGTCTTCATCTGCAACCCATTAATTTATCTTCTACTGATGAACAGAGATTTTTAGCAAGAATGCTAGAAAAATCAAAGTTTCAGAATTCACAAAGTAACTTGCATTTGCTTATGGAGCTTCTTTAATGGGTAAAATTAATCTTTTGCCCTACCTGCAATGAAATATGTTGGACCTTCAGAGAATACTATTCTTCTGTAGAATGTCCAAAGCAAAACCCAACCACCTGTTCAGAAAAGCTTTAACGTTACAAAGCTCTATTTTTTTCTATTGGTCAGTTACCTTAAGGTGACCTAAACTCTTATTCCAATGTAAAAGGAAACTAGCTGAAAATACTTTGTGTAAGAATACCCAGCTTTCTGGCTTCTGGGTCTTGTGCTAAAACATGCCTGAGCATCCTAGTAGAACTGATTTTACTAAGGGCAAAGAAATTTGATAAATAGGTGCATCTTGTAGATGGGCATCTCATTGGCAAACCTCCAGTTGTCTGGGATTTCACCTGTTAACCAGGACTGTTGATAAATGATAGAGCTTGGCAAGTTCCTCCGCCAGCTCCCTCAGTACTCGGGTGTATCCCATCCATCCCCATGGATTTGTGAGTATCCCGGTGGCATAGTAGGCTGTAGACTGCTTCCTCCTGGATTATGGTAGTTTCATTCTGCTCTCCATCCCTGTCTTTCAGCTTAGGGGGCTGAATGCCCTGTGGACAACTGGTCTGGCTAATAAAGACTGAGGCAAAGAAGGTATTAAGTACCTTAGCCTTTTCCTCATTCTTGGTGGCCATGGTCCCCTTCACATCCTGTAAGGGACGGAGATTCTCTTTAGCTCACTTTTTGTTGCTAATGTATTTATAAAAACACTTTGTGTTATCTCTTACAACAGTGGACAGACTGATTTCTAGCTGGGCTTTGCTTTTCTAATTTTCTATCTGCATGACCTAACAAGATCCCTGTATTCTTCCTGTTTTGCCAGCTCTTTCCTTTTTTTTTCCTGAGTTCCATCAAAAGCTCCCTCTTTATCCAGGTCAGTCATCTTCCCCAAAGGTTCGTCTCATGGGGACAGCATAACATTATTTATGATTTATGCTATACTGTAGATCTCTTTTATGAACTGTATTTAGTCAACAGGGGTACAATTTGGTAACTTTCTGACTTATTCTTTCCAGCTAAAGGAAATATGAATTGTTAGAGGGTTTTTTATCAATAATATATGAAAATATACTTTTATCACCTAGTTAGTAGCAATAACTTTTTTACCAAATTTTGTGGGGTGTCTTAAATTCCTCAAAGGATCTCCATTTCTTCTGCTCTTCTTAAATGAGAATCGCTTTGAAATGGATGGAAGTAGAATATATTATCCATTAAATTTATGTTTTCACTTTCAAGCATTGCTTCATACTTCTGTCTTTAACATGTTAGGGTTTTTTAACTTTATATGTAATAACTGACATAGCAGACTAGCAGTTCATCTTGTGTAAAAGCCTTTCTCCATCAGTGACTGATAGAAGATGTTTTAAAAGAAACTTCAAAAAAACATATAAGACACAATTGTAGAATTGCATACAACTGAAAGTTGGAGCTTCTTTCTGGTTTATGCCTTGAGGCACACCTTTCTATTTGTTTCTTTCTGCAGATGCTCTTCTAACATTGAAAGAAGGCTGTACAGAACTTACTTTCAAAGAGTCAAAATTTAACAGCAGAAATATCCTTTGTCCTCTGAATTTATCTAAGAATTTTCTGAAGAAGGTTGTTTTTCAAATCTCCTGTGTATCAGAGACTAAAAAATACCTGCTGTGTAATGGAAGCTAGTAGAAGGCTCATCTATCTCTTCATACAAAATTCAATGGTCAGGAGATGTCATTACAGTGCAACACAGTGTGTAGTGTGTTGCTTCTTCAAACGGTTGTATAAAACTGTCTCCTTAGCCATTTTATCTTTTCTGTCTCTTTACCCTTGTGTTGTTGCTTTCATTTATCATCACTTTCTTCATTCCCTGAGACTTCAGGATTTTTCTTTTCACTCACAAATGTCTTCATCATTTCTGTGTTAGTCTTTAACATCTAGCAATTGTTTTCTTACCCTCAGTCATTCTAATGAACAGAAACATACTTTAGCTGCACATAGATCAAATATATTAGAGGCTTGTTTTGAAAGCATTTTGAAAGCCACTACAGAAAGGCTACTAAATGTTGAGAATAGAAATTTCTTAACCTTCACAGAGCCTACCACGTGTACAACTTTCACACCCTGCTCTCTTCACTGCCTAACAAAATTGTACCCTTGTTACATGTTTTCCTTTATTGTCTTTAAGGGGAAAGAATCTATCAACGTAAATCTTAAATATCTCCAAAAGTACAAGTAAAAATACATAAATGTATGTAACAGATGCAGAATTGCCTCCTGGGATGCATGTATTATGCATACAGAACTGTCATAACATCCTTCAGACAATCACATTTTTTCCTTTGCTCATGGTCTTTACACCTGTCTCGTTTTGACAATGCACCCGGATGTAATGCGGATACTAAAATGTAACTAACACTATAAAAACATATTTTCCACTTTTTGGAACGTACTTATTCATACAAATATAGGATCAAATTAATCCACCTAGACTAGAAAAAGCAGTAACCACGCAAAAGCAATTTCCTTTACATTTTAACCAATATTCTGAAAATAGAACTATGATTCTTGAGAAACAATTGTCTTCTGGACAAATCAATGGTCTAAGTCTAATCCATAATTTTACAATATTGTTAATATCATAGCTTTCACATTGAAGGACAGAAAAAAAGAAAGCGGCTTTTATTTTCATCACAATAAATCTAATTGAAATATTATGAATATTGAATGAACAATGAACAATCCTATTTAGATGTTGATTAATTTCAAAATCTTTTTAGCAGAAAACATGTAGATTTTCTTTCAATTTAAGACCTGTTCTTTTCATTGTATTTTTTTTCTAATTCAAGATTAAATTATTTTTGATATTTCCTCTACATTCGTCTTCCAACATCTGTTTGTCTTTGGTTCTGCGATGTATAGCAGCAGTGGGGAAATGGAGTTTCTCTGTTAAGGAAGAAGGGTGAAGCTGTTCTAGAGCACCTCTAGAACCACTTAAAAATGCTGCCTGTCCGACCTTCAATGTAAATATCATCTTTAAGTTACAAATCTGCTTTTCAGTTGCCTGTTGGCAGTTGATTTATGTGATAAAACCAAATAATCATCTACCTTTCCCTTGACATTATACGTTCATATGTAAATAAGTGGAATGGAAGTTTCCATTGGATAGTCAAGGGGCCAAAACCGTATTTGAATGTAGAACTAAGATGTTTGGAGTATGAATGCTGACAAATAAGAATTGGTAAAATGCAATCTCTGCAAACATGCAAGGAGTTACATATTCCATGACAATACAGAACCAAAGCAAGAGCAACACACTTGTACACAGGGGTGGAGTTGGAAAATTTAAGAGATCTTAGATTATTAAAGATTTGTCAGGTCTCTTATGAAGCATGCTCTTGGATAAAGTTTCTGGAATTCTGCTATGCTTTTAAGGTTATGTGTTTGGTTATGATACCAAGATCCTTCAGATGGCAGTGATTTCCCACTGATGCTCCAAGTGCAGTATCTACTCTATAACCTAGAAGGTAATTCTTTTAGTTTCTTCTGAGAAACCTTTATATAAGGCTAACCAAGAAATATTGTTGTTAATATTATTGTTGTTATTTAATCTTGAATGTACTCAATACAGCCTGTGCATTGCAAAAGTATACAGCAGTTACAGGTTGTTCTTCATTCCCTGCACTAGGTATGGATCTTTGAAAGTGATCTTTTGAAACCCTACAAACATTTGGAGCTCAATTTAGAACAAACAAACTTTACAAAAGTTGTGCTGAAGTCCTCGCTGCTGGTCTTGGATGTGCCCAGTCAAAGGTCAGAGACAATACATAGAACCAGACAACAGTGTCAAAGCAAGTAAGCAGATAACATCTGATACTATTGCTTTATTGAAATTTAATACACTGGGAGTGTCTTTGAGAATGGTTCTGGTTTTATTTAACAGAAATGACCACAAAGTTAATGACTTACCTTTAAAACAAAAATAAAATGTGTTGATTTGGTGATCTTGCATAGAGCCTGATGAATAAAAGAGGTTGTTTTGGGCTTTGGCAGACTCTGAGGTGGTCAAAGATTTTTAATGTCTTATCGGTTAAATGCTTCAATTACATTAGGTAGGATATTGCACATTGCTGAGTAGTAGATGAGCAATAACTAAAATTATTCCATAATTTCGGGAGGTTAATGCATCACTTTTTAATGATTTTATTTCATTTCACTGTGGCAGAAAAAATAACTAAACATCACTGCCTCTGTCTTGGCAGATTCGTAATGTGTATCAGGAAAGGCACAGATACTGTCCTCAATATGTTTATTTTTAATTGTAATTGATTTCTAAAGATATACATGAGTAAAAACATTGTGAGGACAGTTCTGTTAATAAGTATACATATACACTGCAACCCTTCATATCAACAGCATTAATAAAATGTTAACAAAAATGTATGGAGAAATTATAACAAATTTTAACAAACCATTTCTAACTAATGTTTCAAATTTTTATTATATTGCATATATAATAATGTGTAGTGCATTCAGATTAACTATGCTTAATATTGCAACTCTTCTCCTGCCATACCTTTCTTCCTAAGTATGTGATATGAACCATGACATTACAATCTTAAAGCTGTAACAAGAATCAGTTATGTTTGTACTATTTCCCATTCTCATTATATTCTTTGTCACACAATGAATTAATGTTGTGCCATTCTCTGTTCTCATTACAATCTTTTCCTTATGAATGGGGTATCAGAATTTTAATGTCTTTTGTAATCTCTGAGTTATAGGAGTGTCTTACACTACCATGACCTTGTTAATATTCTGCATTGTGATTGGCTGGTTGCACACTGCTGTGTACGAGGGTACACTGAGCAGCCAGTCAAGTGGTTTTGACAGTGGCTAATTCAAAGTGTTCCACTAAGCTGAAGTAAAGCCCACAGACCTCAGTGTGTTATTACTGCTAAACCCAGCTAAACACAAGAAAGTGTTCATTCCCTTCCCAGGCATGAATCAAATATCAGTATTTCAGCCACTGCAAGTTATGAAGCACTCAAGAGAATGATAGTATGCAAGTGCATACACTTTCTGCAAGTCCTTTTGTTCTTCCTTTGCTTTTATGGTTTCCTCAGTTTTAAAACCTGTTGTGTATTTCTCCACATTAAAGAAAAAATAAAATTTAAAAAGAGACCTCTAAATTTCTATTCTTAAATCAAAAGAAATTGGCAGTTAGGTTTTGGCTGTAACTGCTTGCTGGGTCTGGTGTACTGAGTGTGTGATTTTGACAGGTTAGAAAGGTTAATATATGAGTGCACGTCCAATCCTTTTTTCCACTGCTGAAACTCAGAAATAGAGTATATCTGCTTTGGATTCTCTGTGCTTACAGCTACGATTCTGCACATTTTCCAGTTATATATTTAATTGTCCTCTTGTCTTTTTAGGATCTTTTAGATCTCACTTTGTGTAGTATTTATGATTAATTTTAAAAAAAATCTTTATATTTAAATCATAATGTACCCTGATATAAGTCAGAACATATTGCAGAAACCTGGAAAAACAGCATATAAATTATAAAAAAGATTCATGTTTATCAAATATGCTTTTCATGTTAGTTGATTCTTGAAAGCATTTTCCAGTTTACCCAACGTAAATTATATATACGATAATGAATAAATGTGGATTTTCTTTTATTTTTTCAACCTATCATATAGTAAATACATGTTCATAACCCTAAGGAGGTGCTATTAAAATTTGGTATGTGAGAAAAACTCTAAATCAGTTAGGAAAATGTTAATACTGGCATGCTGAATATGATGACAAGTAAATTGGCATTTGTCAGTCAGTACCATGTTGGAATAATGCCAATAACTTAGTCTTTTTTTGGAGAGTGTAATTTTCCATTTAACAGAAAAGTAACTATAAACAACAAACAGTCTTTTACTTAGGTGCTGCTGAAACCCATAACTACTAAATCACAACCCACCCATCATTCTGGGATAGACAAGCAGGTTGCATTGGTTAGGAAATTGATATTAAGAATTGTGCAAAACCATTTTGACCGTATGGAGACTGTGGGAATGAGAACACTTGCTTAAGAGTTTTAATGTAAAGCGCAGCAAAGGGTATATAGCACATATAATTCTTTGCCTGTTGTCCAGTTGTATTTTCTGTCCGGGGGCAGTAGTGGAGTGGTGTAAGAAACACTGGTCAGCGGTGGTTTACACACTCAGCTTCTTTATTTAATTGTTTTCTCTTTGGAACTCATTGCTGTGCATTCTCAGCATCTCCAGATTTTGAATTAATTTATCCTTATAATATTCCCAGTAAGGTAAAGAAATATGTTACAGCTGGCGAGCTGAATGTAGATAAAATTATTCGCCTGACTTGGCCTAGTAGCAATGTCGTTAACTTTGTCTCTTTACACACAGTCAGGTGTGTGAAGGAAAAGTCAGAGTCTGGAACCTAACCAATGACCAGATAGGAATATTGGGACTAGCAGGGAGGGTTATTTTTGTTATTTTTAAAGGATTTGAGGAACAAAACTCCGCTGTAGAAATTTACACTTTGGTCAGAAAATGTACAAAAGACCTTTAGTACTGGAAAAACAAATAGGTCAATTCAGATTGTGAACAATCTCTGTAGGCATGTATTTTGGAAAGACATTTTGCTTTCTCTCTTCTGTATTAGCCTTTAAGAATAAACTACATATAGACAAGAAGTTCCTTTCCATGGCTGCATTGCCATGTCATCTGTGGAGATAGGACAAGGGGCAATGGCTGCAAATTGGAGCACAGGAAGTTCCGCACCAACATGCGGAAAAACTGTTTCACAGTGAGGGTGACAGAGCCCTGGGACAGGCTGCCCAGGGAGGTGGTGGAGTCTCCTGCTCTGGAGGTATTCAAGTCTCGTCTGGATGCCTATCTGAGTGATATGAGATAGGGAACCTGCTTTGGCAGGGGGGTTGGACCCGGTGATCTCTCAAGGTCCCTTCCAACCCCTACAATTCTATGATTCTATGATCTCAGGGAGAAGTGTCCTGGAAACTAAACCTACCACTCGCAGTTGGCTTTTTTCGGTAGAAACAAGGGGGCTTGTGATATGAGATCACAAAACATCATTAAAGGTTTATTAATTTATGCAAGAGTCAAAGGGCTATGGCCTTCACAGATTAGCTCATTTGTTACTACATTGATGTATAAAAATTTATCCAAATAGTATTTTTCCCCCTTTGTTTTCCTCTTTTTGCATATTCAGTAGTTACTTACACTCTGGTCCTTTGCGTTTCAATTGGATGTTCCTGTCAGCATTTAATTACTAACAAAGTCAACTGTGTAACAAAGTCAAGAGAGGAATATGTGTAAAATTTTAAATTTGTCTTTGGGGACTTGACTTAATTTGATTTGGGTAATGTAGTTAAGCTAAATGAAGTTCACATAACATAAATTCTGTCCCAGAACAGTGGTGTCCACAACTTATGTGAGGATGAAAGTTCATGTGTTTTGAACTCTGAAGCAGTCCTTTTACAGGTTAAGCTCATAATTCTGGGATTTGTTCCTATTGTGTTAAAATTACTAAAGTTATCTGGTTTATAATTAGTACCTTCTAGCAGATAGAACATGACTTTAATTTCCAGAATTTTTGGTGCCTAGATCTGGACTACTTGCCTTAAATGAAAGCCTAGGTGGTGTTTTTATGCTTTTTCCCCCCCTTTTTCATTTACATGAGTTGTTGAGCTGAAAACTGTACTCTCTAGAACATTCTTGGTGCTATGTCCCACCTGTTCTTATGCTTTAAATGTTGTGCTTGATACTAAAATCAGTTCAATAGCTGGTTGTATTAAAATGGTTAAGAGCTAGGACTCTAGACAGCAATAGTTCAAAAATATGTGAAAGCAGTGGCTAAAACCAAAGTAGAGCACTGAAATGCCAAGGCAAAGGCTACTTCTGCATCCTTAAGCCCACCCTTTTCCATAAGGATTTTCATTTACATGATTGATGGCCTTTTTTACCCTACATCTTTTTCATCTGTTAACCTCTGGTCTTTCTGAACTGGAACAGGAAAACTAACTGTGAATTTGTAAGATAGGGGATAAAGCACAGAAGTATGTATAAATGGGAATTTATTGCCAGATATCAGAAGACCAGGCCGACTGAAAAAGACGTAACACGGGGTACATGATGTGACTAGAAAAAATAAGGTTGCTTACTATCTGATTTTGTTTCTCATTTTTCCTTTTTTTTTTCCTAATGAGAGTAAAATAATTGCATTCAGAAATCAACTTTCTCATTTGCCTGAAGGATTTATGCTTACATTTACTGAAGTGATGACCACAAATGGAGCTTCTGTGAAGTATATTTTCTCTTTAAAAAACAAAGGTGAAGGAGAACAAACGTGTCTCAGTAGCCTTGGCATTCAAGTTAATAAACATAAATGTCTGCTGAGTTTAGGAAGTTCTAGATTAAGCCCAACAGTATACAAGCTTTAATTGACATGACTGCTGATGAAGCATAGGTCTTGCCTGTTTTGTCTGTTCAGCTCTGATTTAGCCAATTGTATAGCAGCAGAAGGCTCTGAAGGCTTTGCAAATTATTCAAACATAAACTGTAAATATGGAGAGAGGGAGAAATCATGGACATTTCTTTCATACTTTTTACTCTGCTTCAGAAAAGAAGATTTTTTTAATAAGATCAATTCTGAGTGTGTACGGAATATATGCTGATATATATTACATTAATTATGACTTAGATGTGTGTGTGCATGTAATTCTTTTTTCTTGAGTGACATCAAACCTTTTAGGCTTTCTACCTAATAGTGGCTTCCTTTAGCCACAAGTCTTCCCATTTCTGATGTTAGAAAAAAATTCTAGGACAAGTTTCTATGCAATGACAATTTGCCCAACACTCTCTGAAAGTGAAAATTCTTACAAAAGTAATGACCAAAATGCAGCCCTCTCTGGTTAGAAGTACAGTAATGCTGCACTTCAGCATTTTAGGGTGTGAACTAAAACAATAGCTCTTATTCAGTTGAAATTGTGAGGGGAATTTAGATAAGCACAAGGTAATTATCCAGGTTAGAATTTGGCCGTAACACAGGATCTGACACCTCCTATCAAGAAGTATGTAATCACATTGTGTGATTTTCTGCAAGAAACACTATACAGAGCAGCACTGATTTTCAATGCCCTTGTGAACAGTGTTTCACAATATATGTTATTTTCAACACTCTGAGACAATTCTCCACAACTGCTTTTAAGATATTTCCCCTAGTGCAGAGATTATTTTTTTTTTTAAGCACATGTTCTGAAAAGCACTGACAGCCTCTTCAGCAAAGGAGCCAGGATTGTCAGCCATTGATGAAAAAAAAAAAGAATCTGCTTTGACACCCCAGAATAAGCTTCTGGCAAAGTTATGTCTTTCTTTTAGATGTTTGGATAAATCACACGGCTCAGATCATACATTATGCCTAAGTTATAAACAAATGCTGCTGAGGTAAGGATATTTCTCAGTCCAATGTACTGAATCTCTAGATGTCACTTGCCTGCATCAGGGTAATGTTTGCTCAAGGCTTGGCTGTGCGTTCCAAGCAGCTTATATGGATCTTCATGAGACCCAACCAAACAGATGTCTGCATTACCGTGCAGTCCTTTCTTAAACACCTGCATTGCTCCACCAGCGGCACCATGTTTAGTGCTCTAGAGGAGATCCACTGTAAAAGAGAAAGAGCGAAGAATTTGTGTCCATATCTGGTGCTGTTCATTCTGTAACCTCTGTAAGGCCTGTGATCATGACAAGTGAGGACTTTCTTTCCCATGTCTGTGACGCTTGATCACTGTGAGTTTTTTCCTTTATGTGGTTCATGGTTGCTGGTAGGGTCTAACTCCCAGATGGTTATACACATTGAAAAGCACCTATGGACAACTGAATTGCAATTTTCATTTAAAAACTGTTACCCACATATAAGCAGACTGTTAAAACAGTTGTTCAGAATGTAGAGTGCTTTAAGACCTCTCTGTTCCAAGATGCTGAAACTCATTTCTCCCACTCAGGTAAATTACACCATTGCTGTCCATATCTAATCCATCACAGCTAGCATCTAAGAGCAATCAAACCCCAAACTGCCAGGAACTGTGGCTCCACATGCTGTCTAAAGCCGTTGTTTTTTCAAGTCTACATAATATTACCATACCCACAAATGATGCAAAACTCAGTAACTGTGATTTATCCCTAACAAAAGAAAGCAGAATGATTATTATGTACCTTTCTGTTCCATACTTTGGTTCACCCACTATGTTATTTCATGACTTCTTCAAGATTTCATGTTTGCACTCTGTTGCCAGATACCCTGTTTTCAAGAGACAGGCGAGGGAGGTTGGAAGTGAGCAAAAGAATGAGAACTCCAAAGGTGAATTAATGAATGGTGATGTTCAGCTGGCAGACGGCATCACAAACATCTACCTTTTTTAAAAACCTTTGTCAAACAACAGGCAGTAGATTTCAAATGCATGAAAGAACGTATTTGTGTCTTGTTATATAGGGTGAGTTTTGTTGAGTGTCAGATTTTAGGGAAAATGGGAAGCATAAGTGTTGCCTCTTCTAAATTCAGATATCTGTATGGGAGGCATCTAGTTAAAGTCAGTATCCATTCTCTCACAAGAATAAAGGAAAGAGCTGAAGATCTCCAGAGAAAATCTCCTCAGAATCTGATTTATTCTACCTAGGTTAGAAACTTGTGTAGATTATATTACAGGCTGGAAGTGTCATTCTCTTTGTGTTAATGACAGAGGTAAGTAAGACAGTTTAGTTAGGCTAAATATCTAACTTTTTCCTGAGATGAAGTTAAATGGCATGGATATTAACCTCACCTCTATCTGTTGTTCAGTTTCCTTTGAGAGTAGAGTGATTCAGACCTGTAAGACAGTTGAAGTATGAAGGAAAGACAAAGGAAGCCAAACCAGGCAAACGTCATGATGATGACCAAGAGGCACAGGTAGTGAGTCAAGAACTAAAGAGATGTAAAAAAGGGAAAATTAAGGTATCACATATAGAACATTTTAAAATTGGTAACTCCAATAAGCATTTTGTCACTGAAAATGTAATTATACTGACATAATCTTGTGAGACAATAGAAGTCCAAAGAATAATTTAAGGCCAAATGCTGAAAGAGAACAGAGACATCTAATCCTTTTGTTGGCCCTTTAGAAAATAAATTGATTTGGAGTTCATACAGGAAAGGGTAGCACAATCTACCTCTACATACCCAACTAAAGATGGTATAATAAAAATATGAGGTTTCCTAAATAATATCAGGGGCTTTCCAGAACAACTCAGACACACATGTGGAGTATAACCTGAATAAGTTCAAGACCTTAAGGAGAGCTCTGAGAATAGACCAATAGTAATGATTGCAAGCTTGCCTTCCAGTATTAGGAGCTGGTAAGAAAAGGGGGAGAGGAGCGCTGAACAAAGTAGGCAACAAATCTACGGATGAGTAAGAAACTGTTTGCTTTATTTAGGCTTCAACTTAAGCAAATGATAAGAAAAGAAACTGGTGCTAGTTTGAGGTTTCTAATAATGTTCTTTGGTTTGGTTTCATTTGGTTTGGTTTTGTGTGGTTAAAAATATATAGGAATAAAGTGGGGCAGTAGTCCTAAAATCAGATCTGACATTTGCAGGGAATCATATTGCATCCAGTAGAAGACTCTCACAAAAGAAAGTATGGAGGAAGATGAAATTACACAGAAACATGTAAAATGTTTATAAATTCTGTAAGAAACAGATGAGACAAATGAAGTGCGTTTATTAATTCTGAAATGGTTGGCACAGATGAAACAGACTGGAGTGAATCTTGTAAGTGAAATAAAAATCCAAGGTGTCCTTTCAAGTGTAGAGGTGAAAAAAGAAGATGCCATCCAGATGGATCTTGACAGGCTTGAAAGGTGGGCCCAGGTGAACCTAATGAGGTTCAACACTGCAAAGTGTAAGGTGTTGCACTTGGGCCAGAGGAAGCCCAGACATAGATAGAGACTGGGAGAAGAGGTCCTTGAGACTAGCCCTGCTGAGAAGGACCTGGATGTTCTGGTGGGTGAAAAACTTAACATGAGCCAGCAGTGTGCTCTTGCAGCTCAGAAGGCCAATGGTATCCTGGGCTCCAGCAGAAGAGGGGTGGCCAGCAGGGACGGGGAAGTCATTGTCCCTCTCTGCCCTCGTGAGGCCCCATCTGGAGTCCTGTGTCCAGATCTGGGACCCGCAATACAAGAAAGTTGTGGAACTGTTGGAGAGGGTTCAGAGGAGGCCACAAAGATGATTAGAGGTCTGGAGCATCTCCCCTACAAAGAGAAGCTGAGGGAGATGGGCTTGTTCAGCCTGGAGAACAAGGAAAGGCTGCGGGGGGACCTCATTGCAGCCTTTCAGTACCTGAAGGGAGCATACAAACAGGAGGGGAATCAAATTTTTAAAAGGGTAGACAATGGCAGGACAAGGGGGAATGGTTTAAAGCTAAGGGAGGGAAGCTTTATCTTAGATATTAGGGAGAAGTTCTTTACAGAGAGAGTGGTAAGGTGCTGGAACAGGCTGCCCAGAGAGGTGGTGGATGCCCCATCCCTGGAGGTGTTCAAGGCCCGGTTGGATGGGGCCCTGGGCAGCCTTGTGTAGATCCAGGCCTGGAGGCTGTGGAAGGGGGGTTGGAACTCCATGATCCTTGGGGTCCCTTCCAACCCAGCCCATTCCATGACTATGATTCTATGATATTGCAGAGTAACATCATATGTCAAAACAAAGTGCCAGTGCCACAGTTTTAGACGGGAAGACTGCTGTGACAGTAAGGGGTTTTTTCATAAAGTTATTTGCAAATAATGGATAAATACAATAATGATAATTATTCACTGCAGACTACCACACAGGAGGAGACAAAGAACTTAAAACTGCTAGCTTAGCTCTTAGAGACAGTCCATGACACTTAGAAGAACATAAAAAGGAGAGGTGAAAACAAATAAACACAATATGTTCATACAAGTCAGGGAATTTCAAAGGCAATAAAAAGGGTTTATAAAGTACATTACAAAGAGAGACACTATAGATATCGTAGGGGGATACCTGAGGGGAAGATACTTATATCCAAACAGCATCCTGACCGATTTGTGAGCATAAAATACTGTAACCAAATGACATTAAATATTTGTACAGACAGCTGTTCCCGTTAGCACTGACACTAGGAGTAGAGGCAACTTGCTGAAGTTTATAGATTCTGAAGATTGTTAGGCCACTGGTACTGTATAAGTCTGTATTTGTGTATATGAGCAACAAGGACAGTCCTAAATCCTGGGAATAATCTTCCTTTCCTAGGATCCTGAGTGCTCTTGGGTCCCCACATTCAAAAGATCTCTATCATGTGAAAATGAGCTGAATTGTATATTGGTATTTATTTAGTATGAATAGGATTATAAAACATGCTGCTGTTATTTCCACTTCCCCCAGATGAGATCACTGCTGGCTGCTCAAACATCTCTGCTTCAACATAAAATCAGGCAGGTGAGCAGACGTGGAGCCCTCACATAACTGCACAGCAGGCTCGGCTAGTATGTGGCCACCAAAAGCACAGCCATGCAACTGAGACTGTGCCTCCCTGCCCAAAAATCTTCTCTGGAACAAAACAAAAACATCTTGGCTGGAGCCATTCTCACCTGGGAGGTAGGAGCTACCAGCTGAGAGGCAGATCCAGAGCCTGCTGCCTTACTCTGAGACATGTGCCTACGTGTATCCTAATCTGGAAACAACAGTAGTAGGTTGCTTGAGGTTACACATGCGGAGCGATCACAGAGATATATTGTGGTGCTATGGAAATAGTCCAAAGGAAAGAAAAGAGAACAGTAGATGAAACATACGCAAATTTTAGTTTCATATACAAAAAACAGCATAGAAAAGTTTTTCAGCCAGGGCCATTATCATGTGAATTACAAGCTGCATGAAAATTATGCATGTGACAATTAATTTATGTCATTTTTTTCAGATATGGAGAAATATCGTAGAATATTGGTGTGTTTTAGGTTCAGCCTTCTATCTGACCTCTACATTAATAATTTGGAAGAGACGGTAAATTCATTGAGAGGATTAATGACAAGGACAGAAGAGTAATAAAAGGCATCCCAGAGAGATTAGGGTAGAAAACAGCAAAATCAGTTACATGCTGAGCTGGTCTGAATTAACAAAAGCAGAATAATCTGAAATACCAACACCATACAGAGGACAGAAACCAAAAGGATTTTATGTGGGTCGAAGACGGGCATTAAATGTGATATCAAACCATGATATGATGCGATAGCCAAAAAATGCCATTCATTTTGGAAAGAACCACCTCACTACAGAGTATGAAGAGTGTACTCCTTTTGGCTAGGAGTCTGGTGTGATCCCAACCACAGTACTGCATTCCTTCCTGGGTATCTCATTACCAGAATTACAGTTTGGGAAAAGCCAAAGTAATTAGGAAACAAGAAATTGTTGACACAGGGTGGCGGGGGTGGCAATTAGTAAGCTAAATTTGGAGACTTAGGTAGCAATGTTTAAAGGAAGAACATAACACATTAAAAATGTCCTGGAACTGCCAGAGATGGAAAAGAATTGGCTGATACAAATCCTGGCGCAACTGAGCTAAGGCTGAGAGAGGGGGAGAAAAAACAAAAGATAAATGCAGGCGAAACAACCGGTTATATTTCCTGCCAATTGTCTCTATTAGGCTATCTTCCAAGGGAAGCTTTTTTCTCTTGGGATGTTAAAATGTGGATTGGACAGAATTCTGTGAGATGTATTGTTTTATATAGCTTAATAAGTGGTTTCTGTCACTAATATGGGCCAAATATATCAAGAGAGCATACAGTTCCTGCTGTTATTAGGAGCAGGTATTCAAGCACAGAATGTGTCTCTCTCATTCTTCTATAATGTTCTACAGTGAGGTGCCCTTGCATTTACCATTTCCTAGAGATCTTTGATCTTTTGAATGGCATGTAACTGGCTGTAGGGATCAGCGAACGCAACATTTCCAACTGACTTGTATTTAACGTGAGATTTCTAGCTGAGAGAGTGGGACCATGTTTGAGTATGTGCTGCTTCCAATTCACTGAACTTAGCAGTTTATACCCTGTGTTTGGTTAAGAATGTTCTCAGATACGATTCTAAAATGTTATTAATCCTTTTCATTATTGTTTTTAATCATTGTGGGTACATACTATGTGCCAAGAATAGGCTGTGAGGTTTAGTTTTCTTGCCTGATAGTTTAATAATTCTCTCTTGAATTGAAGAACTTGCTTTCAGAAAGATTTGTCAGGTTAAAAAAAGGTTTTGATTTAATATTTGAAGATGGAGTTAGTCTCCTGCTGTGCTTTAAGCATTTGAAAACCTGCTGCAAAGTGGTATTTCAAAGACAGCTTAATATTAAATTCAGTTTGCAATATTCATATCTAATTGTTGTAAGACCCGTTGTTCTGTTAATAAGTGGCAGAATAACAATGTTATTATGTTTAGCTTTCACATGCATTTTTAGACCTTTGTTAAAGGACATTGTTCTTGCAAAGGCTTTCCTCAAAGCAAAGAAAAACACTTACATATACAGTAGATAAACTCCTACAGCTTCAGAGCAGTCTGGGTGTTTATCATCTTGTGCAGAACTGATTTGAGTGTTATTCTGCTCAGCTATTCTCAGAGTACACATTGTATTCTCATTTAAGCATTGGCTAGTTCTGTTATCCAAATCACTGCATTATGAAAATAAAATATCCAAGAATATGAAATGATATGAATAGGAAAATATGCCATTTTTTACAAACAGCATGCAATCTAGTCCTCTGTGTTTTCTTCTACAGCAGAGGCAATATAATAAAGAGTTTTATATGACTTCAGCACTGATGTTATTGAGTGATTTAAAGACATTTTCCCATTGTAACTCAGCTGTTCTGCGTTTTTAGAGATTGTTTTTACCAATACTACTGAAAATATCAAGAGAGCAGTTGCAGAAGTGACACTGGCTACTTGTTTCTGTTGGACGGCTTTTATCTGGCATAAAACTATTAAGCATACAGTCACTATGAATCATTAATAGCCTGACAGCAAAGTTGACTGCAGTGGGAAAATCAAGTCAGTTTTATTATTCATTAAGACATTCCTGAAGGAGCTAACTCTTCACAGAAAGAATAGACAATAGAATTATAATATTTCATACTTAGGAATGTGGTCATGTGTTAAACTACTTTGCTTTCTTATAATCAGATTTTTTCAGTTACTTATGCTAATCATTTTGGTAACATTTTTATTGCATGCATTCCACTTAATTCAAAACCTGTCTTCTAGGATATCGAAGTAATGTCTGAATTTCTTTGTAATAGTTACCTTGTACACACCTTCCTGTATTAAATTTTAGTTTCTCAAAGGATTTTTATAAGCTAAAATTAGGCCAACTATGAATTTAAACCTCGTCTGAAGACAGCGCCTCACATTCCTCTTCACACAGGTTTTGCTGTTTTCCAAACAGAAAAAAAAACCCCACAGGTTTTGAAAAGATGTGTAGAGTTGTGATGCAGAATGAGGTCAGGGAAAGGAACATACACTGGTGGCTTGATGCACACATTCCAGTAATAACAAGAGCACTGAGACATTTGACCTCTTGGGTTATTTCTTTCATTTTGTCCTCTTTTGATGTGGGATAACAGCTCTCAAGTTAGAGCCAGAGAATTAACCTTGGGGTAGGGTGCTGTAGAGAGATACTAGATTCCAGCTGTTCTTAGAATAAAATTTGCAAACGTTTCCCTGAGATTTGTGAACTCAGCCTAACTTTTAGAGATACATTGGGTATGGGTCCATGAACACTGTCTGTGGGGTTGGCTCAAAATGTATTTGCCTATATGAGAGAGTGAACCCCTCCCAGACTTGTGTCTACTTAAGACATGCACTTATTCGGCATGCCAATCTCTTAATTTTTCTGTCTTCAGAATGAGAATCCCAATACCTCACAAGAAATACCAGAAGTCTAATGTATAAAGTGTTTCAATATTTCTGGTCATAGATATAAAAGTGGATGTTCCATGCTCACAACATTGTAGATTCCCCCATATCCATGCACATGGAACAGTGTTTTACTCCCAGCTTTTCATTTGGTCCAGTACCTGAACTTGGCTGGGAAGATGATCTTATATGACTGTGTAGAAAAATTTATTTTAAAAGAATAAGCAAATTCAGAGGTGCTCTGTTTTAGGTACTGGGCAGCTCGGGGACATTCAGCGTTATCATCAAACTCCTTAGCTTGTTCAAGACTGGCATTTTAGGATGAGACTTCTATGAAAACAGCATGATTCAAAACATCATCTGGTATCAGATGCATTCAGATCCATCAGGACTAATGTATCTAGAGTCATAAGTGCAGAATATCTGCTTGCAAACTGCTGCAAAACTATTAATGAATCTAGGTAATCTGGTCCACATCATGCTTCCATCAGAGGCATAAAGATAGTGCTATTTATAGGCCAAAAAGAAAGCACCAAAATTAGAGAAGTGTTACTAAAAGAGCACTACAGAAAAGCTAGCACATTCTGAGAACAATCTGTCTTCAAGTAGGTTCTGGCTTCTACCATATATTCTGCTACCTCAGCTCTTAAAATCTGATGTAGAAAACGAAATCTTGCAGATGACACCCTTTATTGCTAAAGGGTGTTTGGTATGTGGGGAACCTCTAAAGGCAACATCTTCTATTTATCCACCTTAAACCAGGATGCCCACATAGACAATTCGATTCCTTCCCTCATCTCAGATTTCTTTTAATCTCCATCTCCAGAGTGCCTCTGACCACTGACAGCTCCTCCTGCAGATTTTCCCCTTCCTGCTTTCGTTTTCCTGCTTTGGTGTTACGCCGGTGAGCTCAATGTTGTTATACCGTGGTACTGTATGATACTCTGTTTTACCGTATGGATATTATAATTATAGTAACATGCTGATTAAGAACTTCAGACACAGATGAGCACTGCCAAGTACTAAACACTATGTATAAAAATGGAAGAAAAATCCTAGACCCATCAAATAATGTTTACAAGATACAGATGGATCAGACAGATACTAACGGATCGGGGAATGCAAAGAAACAGCAAACCTACCATATTTGTAAGTATGATAAGCTATTCTCTTGAAAACATAACACAATGCAAGCTATTCCACAATGCGTGGAATACTCTCTTTGGTCAGTTGGGTCACCTGTCCTGGCTTCGCCCCTCCTTTCTCATGAAGAGCTGAGAAAGTCCTTGACTGTCTGACAGCAACTAGAAACATCAGGGTGTTATCAGCAGTACTCCCATTTTACTCTCAAACACAGCATTCATCTGCTGTTAGAAATGAAATTAACTCCATCCTGACCAAAACCAGGACAGGGAACACTGAGGAAATCCAAGAGCCAGACAAAATGATAAACTGGGTAAATGCCGCACTTTTTGAAGGGGTACAAACAGGCCAAGGAAGCATTTGTCAAGATCAAAGTAAAGGACTTTGTGAGATTTCAGACAATGAGCACCGCCAAAAAATATCTGGCTACGTGAGAGAATGGAAAAGGTGTATGTTAAAGGTATTACCCAACAGGAAACTGCTAGACTTGTTGAAGACATTGCTAGAATGTCATACCTTAGTCATCAGTAACATTGGGATTATGGGCCTGAAGAAGAGGTAGGATGCTCGTAATCACGGTGATTAGAAAGCAGATAAAAAGGGAGAGATTGCACTGGAAGAGTATCAGTGCTACTTTAAGCACGATCTGTCATTGGTCCCTACATTTAAGTGAAGGCGTCTCTCACTGTTTCACAGTGTACCTCTGACAGCTCATCCAGGTCTTTCCATTTAATCGTTGGCTTTATTCTTTTCATCTGCATTTTTAAGCAGTGGCCTGTTCCTATCACTCTTTCCCCACATCCCCCTCAGAAAGCTGTTTGGGTTCCTGACCTCTCAGTTTCTCCATCGGCACTTCAGGTCCATTTGCTCTTCTCTCACTGTCTCCTCTCATAAGATCGTAAAAACCATTTTTTCTCAGTTTAGACTCATGGCTGCACAGCTCCGGGCATGAGCAGAGCCCTTGGGAGACCCATTGTTCCTGTCCTCTTCCAGCTTGCAGGCTCCCTGTTTGACTCCCCATCGAGGTTTGAATGTCTGTGGTGGTTTAGGCCTGGCTGGAGGCCAGATGCCCACCACAGTTGGTCTATGACCCCCCTTTGTAGTTGGACAGGGGAGAAAATGTCTATTGAGAGGTTTAGGAATCAGTGTAAGGACAGAGAGATCATCCTGTCAACAACAACATGGGCAAATCACACTCAGCACAGAGTGAAGGACAGAAAACTCTCTAACTTATTACGCTACAGAAACAGCGAAACTGGAGTGGGGAGCGACCAGATCTTAAAGCAACGTGAGCAGATCTTAAAACACTTTCCCCCCCACCACTCCCTTCTTAGCAGACTTTAGTCAGGATTATGCTCCCTTCTTCCCTCCTGTTGTGGCACAGGGAGGGCAGGGACTGGGGAAGATGGGGTTCTCGGTAGCACCTTCCCCCTCCCCGCCATTCTAAGCAGACTTCCCTTTAGCCATGATTTTGCTCCCTTCTTCACCCCAGTGGGGGTACAGGGGTGCAGGGACTGGGAAAATGGGGTTCTCGGTCACTTCTTCATGAGCTGTTTTCCTTTTCCAGATCTTATAACACCTCTACCTCCACTCCCACCCTTCCCTTCTTAGCAGACTTCACCCTAGTCATGATTTCACTCCCTTCTTCCCCCCCCCACATCATAGCATGGGGAGGGGCAGGGACTGGGAGACGGGGGCTTTGGTCAGTTCCTTGCAAGTTGGTTTCCTTCTTGGCCGGGGGGGGGGACACGACATTCATTCCACACCCTCCCCCTGCTGCACTGTAGGGTCTCACCCACAGCAGACAGTCCTCCATGAACTACTCCAATGTGAGTCCTTCCCCACGGGGCTTTACCTGTTCATCAGCTGCCCCGCCATGGGTCACTGCTGTGGCGGGCAGTCATAAATCCCAATGTCTCTCCAGTCCTCTGTAGGGTCACCAGCCTCGCCCCAGCAAATCTCTCTCTTGCTCATCTCTGTGTTTCTGCTTCTCTTCATGGGCTGCAAGTGCTGGCAGGGGCTTGATCCAACACTGGTCATAGGATCTTCTCTATGTCTCCACCTGCTCCATCCAGCATGGAGCCTCTCCACTGGCCACGGTCATGGGCTTCCTTCTTCTCTCACAGGACCTGAAGACAATGATGAGATGCCACATAAATGGCCAAAGACTGAAACAGAGCAAGACTATGAAGAGTGGAAAAAGAAGATCCTGGAAAATGCTGCTAAGGCACAAGAGACAAGTAGGAGTCTCTACAGTGCCACCGAGTAGTACAACTGCTGCTTGCTCATCATTTTAACTCTCCCTCTGCTCTAAGAAGAGTTCCTGTAGCATAGGAGGGACAGCTACCTGGTAGCCAGCTGGTTTTATTTATTAGCTGTTTAAGGATTTCAGCAGTTACTTGAAGTAAATTACACCGTAATTGAGGTGATTTTACAAAAGCTTGTCTGACCGTTCCCCAGGCTGGTACCTGAGCAGCTGGGGCATGACACAGAATAGCTTCATTCTCTTGCTGCAAGAAGAATAATGTGTTAAGAGTAAAGAAACTGTAATCTTTATGCTCTTGGGCCCCTGGCTAGGAGTAGTCTGTGAAAAAAAGAGCGAGGGGACTAACAGTCCCTCATTGAACTGCAAAACCAGCAGAGGAATTAAGACCGATTTTTTTAAATTCTTTTTTTTTTTTTTTTTTACTTTTAGCAGTACAACACTGCTGTACAGTTACACTGCAGTGTAACTACATGTCTCTTATGTCTTCTGCCCTGGATGTGCAAAGAGAAGTTAACTTTTATGACCCCTCATTTCAAAACAACCCAGAAAGCCCCAAGTGTCCCTATGAACCAAAAGTAAGGTATCTGACATCTGAGCATTTCGATTGGAAACGCTGTCCCTGGCTGAGCTTCTCAGCAGTACATTAAGGGCTTGCCAAATGCCTCACTGCTGTGCATGCTCCCTGCTTACCAGGGTGACACCAATGGCACCAGGATCACAGTAGTCAACACCATTACCGGCTTTAGATGCCAGCATGTGGCGCTGGGTCTTTCTGTCACACTTACTGACTCGCAGGTCACCCGAGGTTTGCCCTTTCAGCACTTTGCAGAGCTGAAAACAAACTTCACAGGACACAGTGAAACACCCTGTAAGGCTGCAGAGGTCAGCTTCACTGGACCCCAGAGCTGTGTGATGGCTGCCAAACGGGAAGGGACTCTATTAGGAGCAAAAGAGCAATCCTGCTGGCCAGGTGCACCTTCTCCTTGGAGAAGATGGAGAGGAAACACGTCCAAGACACCAGTGAGCATCCATGTGTCAGCCTCTTACAAAACCAGAAGAGGGAATAGCACCCGTTAGCTGGAAAATTAAACCTTCTGGCCATTTTCCTGTCACTTCTCCTCCCAAAATATAAAAAAGGAAATCATTTGAAGCCAACTTAATTAGCAGGAGCTAATCTCATTGCAGATGCAAGTTCTGAAATGGAGCTGTAACTGTGGAGTGGACTTGAACACTAACGCTTGATGCGCAGAGAAAGTGCTGGATAATGAACCCATGCAGAGTAAGAGCTGCAACAAGTGCCTGCCCTTTAAAGCCCAGTCCAATACATAGCAGAGGGCTCTCAGGGCGGGAGAGGATCCAGCCTCATACATTAGCATTATGTTGTTAAGACCTACTCAGAGATGCTTTGAGGTGGGTTGGTGCAGGGATTTAAACCAGAGCTGAGAAATAGGCTTATTGCATTTTAATGGACTCTATTAGTATTCATTCAGAAATAGGCAGACCCATTAATAAAATACCCTTTATCAGGCAGAACCACTGTGGAAGGAAAACATGAACAAAAGTGGGCCTTCACAAGAGGTGAGACGTTGTCAAGGTTATTACGTTTGATTTTAATTCTTCTTCACCCTTTCGATCCTGGAAATGCTGTGGAAGTCCAGAATTCAGGACTATGGAAAGGGAGAAGCACAACTGGAAAAGATGACTAGACTAGTGTAAGCCAGGCTTACAATCTCTTTATTAGCAGCCAACACTTTTGCTAAATCAAGAGATGTGAAAGTCCATAAAGTCAAAGACAGCTTCGCCGTGGTTTGATGCCTTTGCTGCCAAGCTAGTGAGAGTAGTGCTGGATTCTGTGTTTCCTAAGAGTCTACCCAGCTCATGCTGAGTTTTGCAGAATCTAGAAGAGGAAGAAAGGAAACCACAGCTTTAATAAATAATGTTCTGCTTTTAGCTGAGAGATTGTAAGTGGCTCCAAACTCTTTATACATCAGGGAAAAGTTTTAAATACAAAATAAGGTAGTATCATGAAGAAAATGTAGAATGTTAAAGAGCAAAGTGAGGGGGGAAAAAAGGGCTTCCACCTCCTAACTGGGTTAAAGGCAGTCTGGCAACACACCGTCTCCCTGCTACTGAACAGCATCAACACCTATTTTGCATGTCACACCATATCAACTTCTCAGCCTTCAGGAAAGTTGTCAGGAGGAATAAAAAAGCCCTCAACCTATAACTTACAAAATTAAGGGCTGCAGTCACAGACCATGAGAAGAACTTCCAAGTTTTAAATACAGTAAGGAAACTTAGTGTTTCCTTTAGGAAAACACTGTCATTTTACTGCAGTTCAGCTCCAGGTAGGAAGTAACAAGTACAAAGAATAGAAAGGTGACTGAATAGGGATTGGAACACAGCTGCCAGGGGCAGGGAGAAGTGGAGGGAAGACTGCAGGCATTTCTCGCCAAAGAGGGGTTTGGGGGTGGGTTTCCCACTGCCGCCCAAAGGACACTGCTTAGTACCACAGAGGCTGAGAAGCAAAAGCCCAGAATCCTGTTCGCTGTTCTGAGCAAACGGCCAAATAGACACTGAAAAAAGTGTAACGAATCTCTGGAGTTCCCCACTCATTGCGGCTGCCCAACTAAATAAGTCTATTTCCTTATGACCTGAGGCCATGTTAATGAGAAGTAACTCTTGTAACCAGAGACTCTGTGGTGGTCCAAACCACCATCGCTAACCAGCAGAGAGTATGAGCTACTGACCTTCAGATCCAAGTGGAGAATGTAATGCTGGTTCAAGTAGTGGACCTCGTGGTGCCCAGTGAGTGGAGGAGACTTGGCCGGGGCTTGTGCAAGCTCTGGCTGGTGGTGGACTACTTGGTGTGCACTGCCTCTGTCTTCAACATCGTTCTTATCAGCTTCAAGCAGCTCATCTCTGTCACCAAAGCGGTAAGGGCTGGGCGAGTGAGGCTGCTGCAGGGGCTCCACAGCTGCCCTTTCAGGGAGGATGGGCTGCTTGGGGCACCTGGCTCTCGCACATCAATCAAACACCACAGGAGACAGGGGGACTGAGGCAGCTCCCCTGTGCCCTGGAAATATTGCTGGGGTGATTGGCTTTGGCAGACAAGACAATTGATTCTCACTTGAATATGGGAAGAGGTACTCTGGTTTAGAAACAGGTACAGTTAGTACATGCTGCTGTTGCAGCTAGAAGGGAACAAGGTGCACTTATTTCCTCACCAGCTACACTTGGATAAGCTTAAGTAGTATTACCCAGCTGAAGTAGATCATGTCCCTCAGAACATAGCAGCACACCTGCTGAAAACTGATAACCCAAGCCAGCCTAGCTGCATCCTAGCACAAAGGGATTTCCTTGCAATGGGTATCAACCCCTCAGGGAAAGTTAGATGTATACAGCTGTGATGGTTCCAGAGAGGCATTGCTGAAATCAAAAGAGCTTCATTTTCACCTGGACCATCCCACCTCAGAGTATTTTGGATGGAGAAGAAAAAAAAAATAAACCTGGTAATAGGTTTTACTCTTCTACACACATTTTTTGCTTGTTCTTCAGCCTCCTGTTCCACCCCCATTTCCTTAAAACATGAATTCACCTTCATGGCTCAATTCCACTTGGAGGAAATGATAACATTTTTGGCAAAGCCATTTTAGTGGCACCGTCCCAAATCTGACCCCAACTTCATCCCAGATTTCTGCATGAGAAATATTGTGACTGTTTGTGGAAGGATCACTTTTAAAAGGCCAAAGAAAAATTTGCTGTAACTCTCCACTATCCCTTTTCTTCCCATGTTCCTTCACAATCCTGTTGATCACATTCATCCCCACAGTTCTCAGCCGCTCACCTTCCTCCTGCGAGAGGCACTGGGGCGCCGGTAGCGCTTCCTGTCAGCGTTCTGCCCTGAGTTCAGCTGAGCCGCGGCACCGGATCGCAGCGAGTCGTGTCAGTGCCCCGCACGGGGCGCCACTGGTGGCGCATTGAAAGGCCCGGACTGCAATCGCGGTGGATCGAAGACACCTTTCGTAACAACTGAGCAAGCTTTTATCCCCTCTCATGGCTGAGGCAGCAGCCTCCAGTCAGGTTTCTGGACTTTTCATTACTACAAGAACCACAACATTCCTATACAAAAGGTTGTCCCAGGGGCGTCCTTCTGTCTGCACCTTCCTTACCGTGACGCACAAATCACATCTCTACACGACCCTCTTTTCTACTTTTTCTCTTGCTTTTGCAGCTTCTCTCCAACGATGGGCATGGGTGCTGCCCTGACTGTGGTCCAGCAGGACCCTCATGTCCATTACCATGGTCAGGGCCTGGCATGGAGCAGTCTGGCCCCAAGAGCATTGCAAGACCTGGCCCTGACAATGGCCCCTTCCCCCGGTGCCCTGGGAATGCCCCATTCCCCTGGACCCTCCGCTGAAGAAGCAGCAGATGTCGCTGGGGAGCCAGGTTGGACCCACAGTCTCTGGACCATCCCCCGCCCCCCCCACTCCCCCGAACCAGCTCCCGCCGACCCACCCCCCACCCCGGCGCGTCTCCGATTCCCAGGCAGCCTCCCCCCGCCCCCCTCCCACCGCTCACTTCTCCCATCTCGAGCGCTGCCACCTTCCTCTTCTCATAGAGCTTGTCATGCTGCGCCCGCACCACGCCAGGCGTCAGTGGCGCGGAGGTCGCTGCTGTCACCACCACACCCCAGCGTCTAATGAAAACAACTTTAATGAACCCGGGTCATTAGCGCGCCGCTCCCCCGGTGTCACAGTTTTGTGTAGCTGGGTGCTGGGAGAGACATGGGGCTGTAGAAAATGGTTGTTGTGAGGAGCTGCTGGAATTCTCTGTGGCCCCAAAGTGTAAATATTGGGCCAAAGCGCCTCTGTGAATCACATATAGGAGAAAAAAAACCCTGCTGGCAGCTGCATTTTGCCACCAGAGAAGGGAGTGAGGAGATGTAACGAGCTGTGCAGACACGCAGGCTGGGGAGGGTTGGGGAGGAGGCGCCCTGGGTGTTGGAGGGAAAGATGCCCCTGCAGCCTGTGGAGAAACCCACTGTGGAGAGGGTGTTTCCCCCCCCCACCGCCCCCGAGTCCATGGAAAAGGCCAAGACCCCACCTGTGGCCAGTGGAGAGGCTCCACGCTGGATGGAACAGGTGGAGACACAGAGAAGAAGATGCTGTGACCCTACGTTGGAGCAAGCCTCTGCCAGCACTTGCAGCCCACAGAGATGAGCGAGAGAGATTTGCTGGGGGCAGGCTGGTGACCCCATGGAGGACTGGAGAGACATTGGGATTTATTACTGCCCCCCATAGCAGTGATCCACGGCGGGGCAGCTGCTGAACAGGTAAACCCTGTGGGAAAGGACTCACATTGAAGAACTTCATGGAGGACAGTCTCCCATGGGTGGGACCCCACGGCATTTATTCCACACCCTCCCTCTGTTGCACCGTGGGGTCCTGGCAAATCCACTGGAAGGAACACGCAGAACTGGTCGGGTTCATGGCTGTGATGGTCCTGGGCACACAAAGAAAAAAGGACTAATGAGGTGCTGGGTGGTTAACGATGCCGTGCCGTAACTGACATCAGGCGCTGCCAGTCCTGGACACCATCTGGAAGGAGTTACTTGGTGCAGGGGCACGACACTGGGAGCATGAACACTTCTGCTGCTTTTGAGGTGTTTCACCTAGAAACATTTCACTTGCCTTGTTTCCCAGGTGGCTATCGCTTAGTGGCTATCGCTTAGTGGCTATCGCTTAGTGGCTATCGCTTAGTGGCTATCGCTTAGTGGCTATCGCTTAGTGGCTATCGCTTAGTGGCTATCGCTTAGTGGCTATCGCTTAGTGGCTATCGCTTAGTGGCTATCGCTTAGTGGCTATCGCTTAGTGGCTATCGCTTAGTGGCTATCGCTTAGTGGCTATCGCTTAGTGGCTATCGCTTAGTGGCTATCGCTTAGTGGCTATCGCTTAGTGGCTATCGCTTAGTGGCTATCGCTTAGTGGCTATCGCTTAGTGGCTATCGCTTAGTGGCTATCGCTTAGTGGCTATCGCTTAGTGGCTATCGCTTAGTGGCTATCGCTTAGTGGCTATCGCTTAGTGGCTATCGCTTAGTGGCTATCGCTTAGTGGCTATCGCTTAGTGGCTATCGCTTAGTGGCTATCGCTTAGTGGCTATCGCTTAGTGGCTATCGCTTAGTGGCTATCGCTTAGTGGCTATCGATGAAGCAATTAGCAGGGATACACCCTGAAGGTGGAGAGACCCTGACACAGGTTGCCCAGAGAGGTAGTGGAGGCCCCATCCCTGGAAACATTCAAGGTCAGGGCAGATGAAGCTCTGAGCAACCTGATCTAGCTAAAGGTGGCCCTGCTCACTGAAGGGGGCAGATGGCCTTCGGAGGTCCCTGCACACCCAACGCAGTCCAGGATTCGATGGCCAAACTCTTGCATGACAGCACGGCAAGATGAAGGCAAATAGGTAAAGTGAAGTCCAGCAAGGCTCCTTCGGAAGATGGTACCAAGCAGACTGCTGGCCAAGCACCATCAGATCACAGACAAGGTACAGATGTGCCTCAGGGCTTGGAAGAGCCTCTGGTTAATGGGGGGTGATCAGGAGACCACCAGCAGAAGCCATGCCCACACCCACCTTCTGTTCCTGCTGCGCAGTCCCACTGCCGCCATCTCAAGCACTTTCCTGTTGAGATCGAGCTCTGGCTCCTCTGGTCCCTGCAACTCCGGGTCGCGTCTCTGCCGTGATGTAGTCGGAGTCTTCCAAGTCAAAGTGGCAGCTGGGCATGAGGCTTCTCCCCTTCACAGCCACTTCTGGGCCCTTCTGATCAGGTCTCAGGTTTGGAATCCTAGGAAGAAAGGGACTGGTGTTGGGCCAGGCTAGCTGGTGGTGGCCAGGCTAACTGGTGACCTGTGTCTCCCCCTTTCTGGATCTCTCATTCCAGATTTTGCAGCCCTCCAGGAGCTTAATATTTCATACAACATCTTTCCCCCGTGTCTCCACACCTCCTTCTACCAAGGCTGGATGCTCATCTTGCTTTTCTCCTGTACATGTGCAGTTTCCCTGCCTCTCTGGGGCTGGCTGCTGCCAGATCTGCACTCCTACCCACCCCGATCCGAGGTATAACCACGACTGCAGAAGCGAGCGAATCCTGGACGTCTCCTACCTGCAGAGCATGCGGCTCTCAAAGTCCCCCACGTATGTCGGAGAGAACTTCATCTGGAAACGCTGCTCCTGGCCAGCAAGGATGGTGCCACTGTTGGGCTCGATGGAGAATGGCAGGGTGGGGGCACGGGCGGTGTTCAAAGAGCAGCTTGAGGAAGAAGAGACCTGCTCCACACTGTGGTCCAGCTGGCTCAAATGGCTGGACTGGAGCTTCACAGAGCTACCAGAAGCGGAGGAGAGGAAATCCCCTGTGATAAGGAAGAGGACATCTGTCAAGGAAAAATCCCTCCCAAAAGCTCTGCCTCCTGGTGCAGGCAGGTAGGAGGGAGCTGGGATGTACTTGGAGCATCTCCAGCCACAGGCTTTCATCAGGAGGACTCCCCGTGAAGAGCAGGGAGAGCGGCCAGTTGGCTTTTTGCTTCTAGGCTACTGCTTCCTAAATCATATTCCCAAAATATCCTGAGGGACCCATGTGAAAGCGAGAGCTGGGGGCAACAAGCACAACGAAAAGGCCCCGAGAACTGCCTGGAGCACACCGGACCACTGAGCATCCTGCTGTAACAGCACTGGGCTGGCAGATGGGGGGTTCAATGGGACCAGGACTACCCTGGCTCCATCTCCATGGCCGGGTGGCTTGAGGCAAACCTCTCTTGCAGAGCGGTTCCTGGCCAGCATTCGTTCCCAAACCAGACCCGGCAGCCAACTGGAGACACGATTTGGGGTGCTGGTTTGTGTGCGGTGGCTGTGGGGGACAGCACTGCTCCGTCCTTCACACCCTTTCCTTCCTTCCTCCTCTCTGCCAGGCTTTCCCAACCCACGGCCAGAGAGCTCAGCAGAGCCCAGCCCAGCATCAGCAGGAGCGTGCCCGTGCCGAGGAAGAGCCAGCACCAGGACGCACACGGGAGGGAGATCGGCACGTTCCTGGCATCGAGGCCAGCGCCGGGTTCTTGCTCAGCTGGGCTGCTCCTGCTAGGAAGTGTCAGAGCTGGCAGCTCTCCTCTCTCAGCCCAGCCTCCCCACTGCTCCCAAGGAGACCGTGTGCTCTGACATCATCCCTGGGGGTTAATGAGTCACTGCCACCCCATCGAGCTCCACAGCTGCTGCGAGCAGGGTCCCTGCCTGCACCAAACACTCCCCTGCCCAAGCCAGGAGGGTTTTTTTTAGACGGTGACTTTTGGGAATTGTGCCCAGATGGTGCCAGCAGGTTGGTTAACTCACTTGTCACACCTCAGCTTTCCCAGCAAGAGGGGCCCTGACACCCCCTTCCCAGTCCAAACCCATGGCGCGACTCTCCCTGAGCCACACTCAGCTCCCACACAGAGCGCACGCGTCGGAGCCAGTGCCAGAGGGTCTGAAACGCGGGGAGGGGGCAAGGAGAAGGAAGATGCTGATAAAAGTGGATAACTGGATAGGGATGGAAAAGCAATTCCTGTTTGGAGGTTGTGTGTCTTCTCCCCAAGCCTTTAGCTACCCACAAGATAACCCTGGCACCCCCAGACAGCCCCTTACCGTCCAGACTGGGTGGGAGCTGCTCCATGGTGCTGGTGGTACAGCTCGCTTTGCTTTCATCCTCCACAGCCTCCAGCCAGGTGTATTCCAGGGCCACATTCCCTGTGTTGGACAGCTGGAAACTGAGAAGCAAGGAGGGGAAAAGGAAAAAGCCCAATAAATACCAAGTGAGTTGAGAAGTGACATGGTCTGTGGGCTCCTGGCAGCACTTTCTTCAGGCTGAGGAGCATCTTCTTCCCCGGACAGCTCTGCCCTGTCCAGCTTGTGGCCCTGGTGTGTCCCATGAGAAAGTATTCCAAAGTTTGGAAGTCAAAGAGAAAAGGGCAGATGTGGTATCCCAGAGGCTTAATCAAAGGGGCTTCTAGGATTAAGGTCTTGGATTAAGGCTCTCAGGTCTCAGCCTGACATTATTTTGGTTGCAAACTCATCCTGGAGCAGATGAGGACAGGAGACACGCAAGGAAAGCGAAACCACGGCTGCTCCCGGCAGAAAGGCACAGCAGAACTGAACTTCTCCTGGCACATCTGGGCAGGACGGCAGCCACCATCTCCTGCTTGGCTTTGTGTGCAGGTAGACGGGCTCCAGCACCCAGCCAGGGCCTGGGAAGGATGAAACCATAGAGGGTCTGTGTAGAAGGATGAAGAGCAGCTGAGACTGAACATAAACCGGGAGGAAGGACTCACGTGAACGTCCTTGTCTGGAAGAGCAGGGTCTCCTTGAACTCAATCGTGTCCGTGTCCATTTTGAACTGCGCATAGTCAACGACAGCGCTGAGGCGAAACTCCACCTCACGGCTGCTCTTCTCCAGGACAGTGTGAGCTGGTTCTGGGTCCGTCTCGATCACCTCCAAGGAGAGAGGAGAATCACTGAGCAGAGCCCAGAAAGCCAGACTGAGCCAAACCAGCCCCGTACAGGAACATACCATGCCCATTTCCTTCCCTGGAAAGGTGACAAAGAAAGGTCACCTTTCTGCTGGACTATCTGTTTCTACCTCCTGATCAAAGCAATCACCACTGTGACCACAAATACACCCATGGGGACAATGACCAGGGATCAGTCCCTGTGCTTCAACCGTATAAAGTGTCCGACCCTTCTCCTGGCCCTCTGTAAATGCAGCAGACCTCTAAATGGGGATTTAATTCTCCCACTGGAGCTCTGTGAGTGGAGAACCTCACGAATGAACACACATAGAAAGCAGCTCTTCCTTTCCAGGGGTTTCATACAGGGCAACAGCAGGGGACTGTTGCTTCCAGATGTCTCGTGTAGGGCTGGGGACTGGCATTTCGGGGTGGGAACAAAGTCATTGGGAAGCCTCTGAGCGCTGATGCTCTGATGGGGAAGCAGTTTGGATAACAGGTTTTGCAATGGTTGAGAAACTAAGGAAGAACCATCACCCAGGAGAGGTGTGGTTGGCAACAATGAGAGCAAAAGGAGGAGCTTCTGGAGATGACACTTCTCTGGACTCCCGCACAATGGCCACACAGTGCCTCCATAACAAGAGAGCCCCACGACACAGAGACCACAGCCAACACCTCTGGTGTCAGCGCAGAGCTCAGAGCTCACCCACACCCAGCGCTAGTGCTGCTCCCCACGTCTCACACGAGCCGGAGAGCACGGCGTTTACCTCCTCCTTGGGGAAAAGGAGAGATGTAACCACCATAACGTATCGGGTGTGACCTCCCTCGGCTCCTGGTCAACCTCACGGACGGATTAAACATCAGGAGGAGGCGGGAGCCCCTCGGCCAGCGGAGACGTCGCTCTGGCACCATCAGCAGCTCTTGTTACACAAGCATTTGTTACTGTTGCATTTGTGCTGCTTACCTTCTTCTTGAGAGGCCACGTGGCTCCTGGGGCCTCCGTGGCATCCACCCACTTGATGGTGCGCAGGTGGTCATCCCAGTCAGGAACGTGCTCCGGCGGCAGCTGGAAGGTGATGCTCGCCACCATGCACTTCACAGGGTGCTTTCTGAAGGCAACGGCCACGTCCGATTTCAAGGTGACTGTGATGTCCTTAGCGCAGCCGGCATGGAGGTGTCCCACCTAGGAAGAACCAGAGAGAAGATCCAACTCCAATCCCCAGCCAGAGCAGCACAGCCAGTGAAGGGAGCAATGTGGTGAGCAGCCGTGCCAGGAATCTCCATCTTCCTGCGCTTCTCTCTGAGGGTTGATAAAGCCCAGGAGATGCCACCTCCCGTAACACGAAGCCTTTGCTGCAGGACTGAGAGCCCGGCCCCGGCAAAGCCAGGGATGAGGGATGGCAACTCCCGCATGCAGCAAAGCTCCCACGCGGAGCCATTTGGGATTGCTCCTACATGGCACCGACGTGGGTTCCAGCTGATAAGGGGGAGCTCCCAGGAATGTGTGGGGCAGGGCCGTGCAGTGGGGAAAGGCAGAGCCACCCCAGCTCACCTTGGGGGAGAAGTGAAAGGGGGGTTCCGCCAGCCACTCAAAGCGCATCGCCTCCCCCTTGCTGCGGTTGGTGATGGTGAAGGTCACGGGGTAGGGGGTCCCGATGTGACACTCCCCGAACTGGATGTGATCCACTCTGACAGCTGTTAGGAATGAGAGGAAGGGATCTCAATGTGTGGTGAGGTCCATCCACCCCTCTTACACACACAGACACATGTGTCCAGCCCCTCTCCTTGCCCCAAGCCTTCCTCTGTCTGGGAGATGCCGTTCCACACCCTACCACTCCCACAAATCATAGAATCATAGAATGGTCTGGGTTGGAAGGGACCCCAAGGATCACAGAGCTCCAACCCCCCCTGCCACAGGCAGGGACACCAACCTCCAGGCCTGGAGCTACACAACGTTGCCCGGGGCCCCATTCAACCTGCCCTTGAACACTTCCAGGGATGGGGCATCCACCACCTCCCTGGGCACGCTCACAGAACCCCGTGTCCAGCAGGCGACAGCACAGACCTCATTATATAGAGGCCACAAATTATCACACGTGGTCCTCCTCACCTCCACAGCACCCCACAGGCCAGCAGACCCCCTTTTCAGGATACTCAGCCGAACGCTGGTATCTCTGACCCTCCCTTGCCAGCCCACAAGCTCCTCCCCAGACAGAGGATGTCCCTTTGCCTTCCCAAGCGTGGCTGCTCTGCAGGCTATGAAAGGCAGCAGGATCTGTGTGCTAAGCCCACAGCACCCCTGCCCTGGCACAGGGTGAGCAGCACCATGCTTCCCTGTTCCTTGCTCTGGCTTGGCAGCCTCTCCTCTTACCCTCAATCACACCTTCCTCCAGATCATCTTTAGTGTCCTCCTCCTTGCTGTCTGCCACTAGTCCATGGATGTTATCTAGCGTGAAGTCATCCTCGTAGCCTTCACCCACCAGCTCAATGTCGGTCTCTTCATAAGGGTTGTCCACCACAGACATGTGGATCTTTGCTTCCACACGTTGGGCCAGCTTGGGTTTGAAGAGCACATCAAACTCTGCTATTTCCTTGTGATGCAGGACCAGGGAAGCGGTGTGGGGCTTCCTCTCTACACAGTGATGGAAGCCAGAGAAAAGTCATACAGCTCCACAGAGAAAACCTTTCCATGGGGTCTGAGATGCTTAAGAGGGTGAATCCAGCTGCCTCTAAGCACCGGTTCTCCCATCAGTGGTTCCAGACCCTCTTGCTACATTCATACCACCATGCACACTGCTCCTTAAGTATCTTAACCTCAGGTGAACACCCATCTCTCTCTCAGACTGCACCCAGCCAGCCCCTGCCATAGTAAAGCTGAGTTATGCAGTGGGTTTGGCTTCTGCTGGCTGGCTGCAGGCTCGAGGGCTGTCTCTGGTCAGGGTGGTAACTCCCCACTCATAGCAAAGACCTTCACACAGTCCATTCAAGTGCTGACAGCGCCCCAAAACTCAACCCACCATGTCCAGAAGAACAGAAGAACTTCTTACAATTTGCTAGGAGGAAACCTTGCAAGGAGTCCATGTGTAAAACTGGGGGTACAGAGAGCCCCAGGAGCCAAACTATCAACATCTGCCTGTGCTGGGCCAAGCCAAGAGCTGGACAGACATTTTTCCCGTGCAGACAGCCACACTTCACCAAATTTACAAATTTACCTTCTCCATGAGAGTCCTGCATGCCCGCAGCTTGGTAAATACACTGTGTGGTGGGCTTGGCTTTCAAGGAGAAAACTCCTTCTTTGTCCAAGAGGTCTATCATCAGCTGAGGGAAAGGAACACAGAGCATAACCACACTGGTGTGGGTACAGGGCTTTCCAGCAGATCAACGCTGTCCTGCTGCTGGCTCAGCCCACTTCAAACACAGCTCAGTGCAAAGCTTCAGTACAATTGGAAACCCCAAAAGGGTTTGGAGGTGTCAGCACACCAAACAGGACAGGAAATACTACAAGTAAGGAGCAGGGTGTAATTAAACTGTAAGGAGGAACTCTTTCCCGGTAAGGGAGCCCTGGGACAGGCTGTCCAGAGAGTCTCCTTTTCTGGACACATTCAAAGTCCACCTGGATGCGTTCCTGTGGGATTTACTCTGGGTGACTCTGCTCTGGCAGGGGGTGGGACTAGATGAGCTCCTAATGCTCTGGGATTCTGTGAAACTACAACCAAGTTTAATTACAAGGCAGTGAAATGCCATCAAATGAATCTGCCGTGACCATGGCTATAGCATGTTCCATGGAGAACCAAAGCCTGAGAAGAGAGATGGGGAAATTCCAATTCTTGTGCTGCATGTAACTGCAAAGGACAGACCGGCCAGAAAGCCCCATCTCCAGGAGGAACACCCTTCCTGGGAAGCACGAAGGGGTCACTGTCCTGCGACAAAGGGGCACTGAGCACAAGGGAAGGGTTTCCTTTGGCGTTTGCTGGGACCTCTCCTTGGTGGGATGAGACCAGAGCATTCCCCGAGCAGGCCCTCACCTGCACAGGGACGGTGCCATCGTTACGAAGGACAAGAGGGAGTTTTTCTAAGTCACCCAGCAACAGCTTCTTGAAGAGGAGCAGGGGGTTCCCTCTCCTGTTGTGAAGGACCGGGCGCAGGACTGTCACGCGAGGCAGATTCCCATCTCCACTGATCTCAAAGGTCAGGCTCTGTGCTTTAGCTGCCGCAGGGCTGCAGGGGAGACAGAGGAGACATCATCACGCTTGGTACCAACCCCTTTCCCACTTCCCTGGCTGCTGCTCCCATACCCCAGGACACAGGTTCCACCTCATCCCAGTACGATAAGAGCCACTCATGAGAGCAATCTGCTCTCGAGAGCTGAAGCCCTCTGGAATAAGAGCAGTCGTTCCCCTCCATGGAATCAGGCAGTACAGCGGGTAAATAACAGGGACACAGACAAGGCACAGCAGCTCCCTGGCTGCGGTGACATGAGAGACACACAAAAGGCACCCGAGTAGTATCAAAGCAAGAAGGGAGGAGTAAATAATGTGTCAGGAAAGGATATTGCCAAGGCCACAAGAGCAGGAATTGCTCATCAGGGCAGAAATCTGAGTTAGCGTGTCCCACCTCAAGCAGCCCAAGGGCTGGAGAAGAGCAGGTCGGAGCCCCAGCACAAACACGGCCAGCACAGACCTCAACGTACCCCCAGGGAATCACAAGGGTTCTTCTTATGTTAACATAAACAAGGAGGCTCTATCTTGTCATTAGGGACCTGATGATCTCTTGAGGTCCTTTCCATACCCTACAATTCTGTGATTCTGTTACTGCTTCTTGTGTGGTCTAAAGCTAAGGACTCAAACCTGCGGCTACCAAACGACTCTGGGTTACTGGAGTTAGGTCTACGTGCTCCCAGAGGGGAGGCAGCTGTCAGAAAAGGTCACCTCTAAGATCCCCCCAGGTGAATTACCTTGCCTGGGCATCGAGGGAAGCCTCAAAAGCACACTGGTAGTTCTGCGTGGCTTGTGGAGTGAAGGTCACCGTAGCAAAGATGTGGGAGCAGCTGGGAACACTCATCCAGACAGGATCCACCTTGAATATGTTGCTCACGTAGCTGTCAAGCTTGGAGGAACCCACAGAGTGGTGTTAGGAGGAAACACCCTTCAAGGCAATGCAGCCTTACTCATCGATACATCATGGGGAACAGCCCCAGACAGGCCCCTCACTCTCCAGGGGTGACTCCAGAGCGGTGCCGACCTTGCCCAGGGAGCTGCTGTAAAGCCCAGGAGGACAAAAGCTTGTTCTGAGCACCGAGCGGCCAGCCCAGCACATGTGGGAGGTGGGACTGTGTGGGAAACCCTCCAAATGATCTAGAACTGGCTCTTAAAGAGAAGGAAAAGACCAGGGAGCCTGAGGAAGTGATGTTCTGAAGCCCTGGCACATCAGCCCAGCAGAAGAGCCCCCCTCCCTGGCCCCGAGTGTGACCCCAAGAGATACTGAGAAGGGTTCAAGTCTCTCACCAAAGAGCCAGAGGGGTGAATCAAAACCTTGCTTGAGACAGACTGAACTCAACCCAACTGTCAACCTGCATCTCTGCCATGTACTGCCACCTGCCCAGAGCCAGGCCAGTCTGGGCAAGAAGCTGCGATGCATCTGGAGGCCACCACACAGAAGAGAGACAGTCCCCGAGGCTCCTTGTTCTTACCTTTCCAGGGATGGGTTTGATGGAGAAGACCACATCACAGGGGACTTTGCCCACGTTGCAGATCTTGAAGCGAGCTGTGGCCTGGTGCCCAACCAGGACGTTGGTGAAGATGAATTTGTTCTCATCTCTGATGAACACACCCTTGTCTTCCATTTTCTGGAGGACGTGGCAGAGGTAGATGCTGCTGCAGATTCGGTGCTCCTCAAAGATGGACTCTATGTCATCAACCACAAATGCTACAAGAAGATCAAAGGGAGGGTGAGGACCGAGAAGCCTTCCCGCTGAATTTATCTGGACCCTGCTGGCCACTCAGAAGCTGCCCAGGTCACCGCAAAACCCAGCTGGGTTGGGTGTGAGGATGGAGCTTGGTCACCCCCAGTCTTAAAGGACATTGCTTTCCCTTCATCCTTCCACACATCCCTCCCAGTCTCTCTGCAATGGCTGACTGGAGAACTGGAACCTCTGGGGGCTTTAAGGGGGAAATTTAGGGTCAGGGTGTGTGTCCCAGGAGTAAGTCTGGGTGCCGATGGCAGGGAAGCTGTGGGTGAGGCGTACCTGGGAGGCAGGACTCGGCAAACAGGGAGTAGGGGATGCCGGAGGGATGGTCCTTGGGGTCTCTGTTGTTGATATTGATGGACAGGCTCTCCTTGCACGTCCCCAGCAGCTTGACGTAGCAATCCACTGTGATCATCTGCTGGCCCCCAGGAGGGATGGAGCCAAAGCCAGGGTACACCGTGAACATGCCCACAGTGAGGAGAGTCTGCAGAGAGAGTCCCGGCAGAGGCTGATGTCCAACAGCCATACCAGCAGCAAGGACCATGCTGCTGCTCCCCAGCCTCCCGCTGGCTCTGACCCCCAATCCCAGGGCAGGGACAACACCACAGCCCGCAGGGAGCCCCAGGCTGACACGAACATGCTGGGAGGAGGGGGAGGCTTGTCTCAAGCGGCACAAAGAGAGGAGCTTGGCTGTAAAGGGCAAAGGTGGGAGCTGAGCTCCTTCAGCCTCAGAAGGTCATCTCCAATCAACAGATGGGGAGTTCAAACAGGGATGTTGGGCCTCTGGGGTTTTCCCAGATGTATTTTGGCTTGTGGCTACCAAACAGCAGACCTGCTCCTCTCTCATCACCCCACAACTCCAGCTCTGAGCCAGAGCACCCTCAGCAGGACCAAGCAGCTCCTGCCTCTGCTCTGGCTGGGAGATGATGGAGCCTTGAGCTGCCAGGCACACGCAAGACCACGTCACCTCCCATGGTAATGAGACCCCAGCCCAGGCTCCAGCAGCACGTGTCAGGGAGCGGAGCCACCCACCTGTGTGAGGGGGTTGGTGTTCTTCCACAGCAAGAGCCTGTTCTGCTGGGATGTAGCAGATGTTTTCCTCCCGTTTATGTTCTTGGGAGGGCGGGCAGATTTTGGGAGTTGTGAACTGAGAGGAGAAAGCAGAAAACATCCATCATGCTGAGCTCCCCTTGCCTTTCTCCAAGGCCAAAGCCAGCCTCCCTCCCCATGGAGGAAAGTCCTCCTGCTCCCAGAAAGCTGCCCGCACCACCTTCTGCTGCAGCTGATGGACAGATCAGCTTTATCCCCCTACACACGGGGATACTGAGGCATTTTTCACACGCCGGTGATGCAGATGGACAAGAACCCAGGTTCTTCACCTTTTCCTTTGCACTGCATCCTGCTCTGGTCTGGAGATGTGGAATTTGAAGTCGAGGTCACCTTTGTTCTCCAGCATGAAGGTGCAGGTTTTCCTGGTGCCACTTGTCACGGCACCAAAGTTGAGCGAGGCGGGGTAGATGCTGTAGTGGCTGAACACGGATTTCGCCAACACCCTCACTGGGATGACGGTGATGGTCCTGCCGCCTTCAGGCTCAAACACCTGCAGCCGGAGGAGGAGTTGGTAAGCACAGTGGCAGCCAGGCTCTACCTCCGCACCAGGTCCTGCCACCAGCCATCAGCTCACTCTCCCTGTTCAAACACCTCCTCCTGAGACAGGTTTTCAGCTCCGCTTAGGAAGCATCACAAATGGTTTCTGAAAAACCTTCTTGCACACATATGAGAGAAGATTCCCTGACTGACCTTCCTGCCAGAAGACACGTGTCCCACTTGCGCTCCCTAGACACGATGTGTTGACACTGCCCGGTCCCGGCGACTCACCTTGCAGAGCAGGATGGGTTTGTCCTCAATATTCAGCTCCCTCTTGGGGTGGAAGAGCAATTGCACTTGCACAGGGTGCGCAGAGGCAGCCAGCACGCCCTTCTGTGGCTGGACAGTGAAGTGAGATGCCAAGTCGGCTACGTTGGCATTTGCGGTTTCCAGGCTGAAACTGGGATGGGAAGAGAAGGAACGGAGAACTCATCAGTTCAACTGTCGGTGCCACCAGCACAGACAGGACTTCACACAAGAGGGTAAGAATAAACCAGCAAGAACAAAGAAGAGACCAATAAACCAGACAGAACCCAGCTCTGCTTGGGGAGCGCCAGACCCTGAGTGCAGCCAGGAGGGTTCCAAATGCTTTCACTCCCTCCTCTGGAGAGGCTCCTAAAGAGAAATGAGCTGACCCTCAAAGAAGGAAAACGAAGCTCGGCAGCGAGCGGCTGAAATGTGCGTGAGGGTGTCTCCTTCGGCTGGGGCGTGAAGGACTGCTGGGGATGGCTGGACTCTCCATCTCAGACTGAGGAGGCCAGACGTTGTATTTACCCAAAGCACGAGATAGCCAAGCGTGGGAAGAGGTTCTAGCCCCGGGTGGGAGGCACTGACAGAGGGACCCAGGCTGGAAGGATGGTGCCACCACCTACTGACAGAGGGACCCACCTGTACCCAATGTCGTACTTCCCCTTGTTCTTCAGGGTCAGCACTCGCTTCTCCTCATCCATGACTCTGAGGGTCTCAAAAACCACGCTGCCGTTTACACCTGCGGAGCGGGGTAAGAAACTATCAGCGAGCTGACCCACGCTTCAGCTCGGAGGTGGCACAAAACCCTGCTCAGCATGGCTCCCTTCCCAGCAGCTTTCTCCAGCTCCTTTTGCTGCCCCGTTCCTTACTCGGAGAGTATCTGCAGTGTTTAGCAGCTGAGGAGCTCAGCTTCTGTGCTTCCAAGCACAGATCAAAGAGCTCGTGTGCTGTGCTGAGCCTTGAGGCATTGCCAACCTCTGTCCACATCATTGGTGTTTCAAACCAACCCTGCCCATGGTGTTACATGCTTCGAATCACAGAATCACAGGGTTGGAAGAGACCTTTAAGATCATTGAGTCCAACCCTTCCTGTCCTGTGCTAACACATATCTCTGAGCATCTCATCTAACCGTTTGTTAAACACACCCAGGAGCGGTGACTTCACCCCCTCCCTGGGCAGCCTGTTCCAGGCCCTGACAACTCTTTCAGTGAAGAACTTTTTCCTAACATCTGAGCTGACCCTGCCCTGGCGCAGCTCAAGGCCATTTCTCCTCATCCTTTCACCCATCGCTTGGGTGAAGAGACCAACCCCCACATCTCTGCACCCTCCTGTCAGGTCAGTGTAGGCAGCGATAAGGTCTCCCCTCAGCCTCCTCTTCTCCAGGTTGAACCTCAGCTCCCAGCTCCCTCATCTGCTCCTCAGGTTTACTCTCCAGCCCCTTCCCCAGCCCTGTTGCCCTTCTCTGGACAAGCTCCAGGACCTCCATGTCCTTCTTGGAGTGAGGGACCCAAACCTGAACCCAGCCCTCGAGGTGCAGCCTCACCGACACCGAGCACAAGGGCACAATCCCTGCCCTGGACCTGCTGGCCACGCTGGGTCTGACACAAGCCAGGATGCCGTTGGCCTTCCTGGCCAAAGTTCCTCCAAAGCTGAAGTTTGGAGGCGAGAGACTCGAGGCTGTCTCAGCCTCAGCCCATGCAGGGCATGTGCTTTAAGGACCCGTGCCACACTTGCACACTATCCCATCTTGTCTTCTTGGGTTGCCTGTCTCTGAGGAGAGGCACTTGGGTTTGGGGGCATCCACTCACCTTTAGAGATGTTGATGGTCAGAGCAACGTCTTGGGCCTCCGCGCAGATCTGGATGTTCTCAATCTGAACAATTCCCAGGATGTTTTCTGCATCTGAGACCTGAGCCAAGAGGGAACAAACACTGATTCAAATGTGCTCCTAAACTCTTTGGGGAAATGATATACGAATCCCGGTCTCTGACAGCTGCTGCCACCACAGCCTGCCCTGCTTGACAAGTCTCTGCAGGTCCTCAAGCTCTCCTAACGCGTTCACCAACTGGGCTGACCCAGCGGGATTCTGCTGCGGTACGAAACCCTGTCCGTCAGCCCAGCTCCACGCTCTGGCAGCAGCTGCTCCAGCACCCGGGGAGGCACAAGAGGCGTGGAGGAGTCCCAGGGCGGGTGGAATCAACAACCAACCCGCTCCTCCTGAACCACCCAGCACCCTCACTGAAATGCAGCCCCTAAACCATGGAGAACACAACCCCAGGGCAAGAGTTCAGTGCTCTACGTGAAGAGCCCCGGCCAGACTCCAAGATGGGTGCAGGGAGCACACGGACACCCGGACAATGGAGCATTCAACCACGTGCAGCGGCACAGCGGTTGTCACACGGGCTCAGGATATGGCCTCAGCACCCAGGTGTAAGCCCTGCACCAGCTGATCATCTGGGATGACGTGGATGCTAAGGCATGCACCCCGGGTTCCGGGGAACCCCAGCTGGAGGCAGCAGAAGTCGGGCTGGTAGCACCCCTGTGTCCATCAGGCACATCTCCTCCTGCCTCCACAACATACTCGCCCGAGAAAGCTCAGCTACTATCGCCCCCTTCCAGGGGCAGCCAGCACGGCACCTCACGACGCCTCAACCCTTCTGCCCTCTCCTCAGGGTACCCCCACGAGCATTCCCCATCCCTGGGCTGGTCCCTCTGCCCGGCTCTACGCCTTCACCTCCAGTCGGATCGTCTTCTTAATGTTGAGTGTCGTCGTGGCCTTTAAATACAGATGGACTTCTGACTTTGCACGGGGCTCGACAGTGCCCTTGTCCTGGGACACGGAGAAGTCTGTGCCGAGGTTTTCCAGCCCACTGAGCTGCCAGTTCATGGGAAGCGGGGTGCTGTTCCGCAGCACCAGGGTCCTGTGTTCCCTTCTGCAGAGACAGGAAGACACTCAGCTCAGTGGTTGTGCTAACCACGTACCATTTAGCTGTGGCTTCAGTGGCAGAAGCCTGAGAAGTGAGGTCCTGGGGGCGTGAACCTGGGCGCTACAAGTGTCTCCATGAGGTGGAGCTGTTGGACTACTCAGAACCAGCAGACAAGCAGGAAATCAGCATGGTTTAGATTGCAAAGGGCCTTAAAGATCAACGTGCCTATGGCATGGTGTTGCTGGGGGGCTACAGCACTTGTGGTGTTACAGGATACCAATCACAGCAAGGAATGCTGAGCTGGTGACTGGGAGCTGCTGGGAAAAAGAGCCATGACTGACCTGTGCAGAAGAATCTTGCTGAAGTTGACCTGCTTGGGGCTGACCCCCAGCTCCACCTGCACCCCCTGGCAGCAGAGGTGGAAAACCACAGGCTCTGGGTTCTCTTGGATGCAGCAGATGAGGTTGTCTTCAATGAGGCCAGATGAAGTGGGGTACGCCCAAATGCTCAGCTCCTAACCCCATCCCCACAAAGAGAAACACAGGAGAGCGTTGGGTGAGCAGGAGGAACGGCTCTGGGGCTCTTCCACCAGCACTCGCACTGCCTGCCTGTCTCCTACCTGCTTCTCGTTGGGTTTCAGCTTCATGCTGCTGGGCTCCAAGAGGAACGTGTTGCCTTTGATGTCGTGCTCAAAGGAGAAATGCACCTCTGCTTCCAGGGGGGTGACACTGAGGATGGTTAACTTCTCGCAGTTGCCTGGACGGTGCAACGTCTTGTACCTGGGTGCACAAAAGAGGAAGAGGCTGCAGAGGAGATGCCGGAACCATCACCTGCCCCAGACATGGAGGAAAGCACCATGTCCAAGCTGAGAGGGGGCTAAGGATCACTTTCAGGGGCACGCTATGTCCTCCATCCTTGCGTTACTTTCATGTCTGCACCATACCCGATGCCTCCAGCCTCCAGCCCAGAGGCAACCTAAGGGTGGCCACCACGTTAGAGCCAGAAACATGCCAGCAGCGTCACCAACAGCTTTGTTTGGCTGACTTGATCCAGGGTGAGGATCAGGAAAACGTCATTCCCATTTTCATTGCTCTACGGGATCCCCCCAGCGCACACACTGGGCAGGTCAAATCAAACCCTCCCTGAGAGCAGATTAACCAGTGGGTCACAAAGCCACCGGCAGAAGAACCACCCATGCGGTTGACCCACTGAGATAAAAGTTGGCACTTTTTTAACATGCTGAAGATGAGATGTGGAGAGTGGAAGGGGGGGCAAGTCACTATCAAACTGGATGCAGCATGTGGGGGTTGGAAGATCATCTCCATCTCTCCAAGACTCACATACCCGTTATCTGCTCAAGTTCACAAGTGTGGGGCCCTCAAGCCCTGCGTATCTCCCAGGTCTCCACCTGGGTCTATCCTGAACCATGCCACTGGCTGAGGAACACAAGGCCCTGGAAATCCCATCCCATCCCATCCCATCCCGGGGTGAGGAGCACGTACCAGTCTCTTGACTTCCCACACAACAGCGGTCCAAAGTGGAATACACCCGTATCCATGACATACTGCTTGAAGATGATTTCGTCATCCGCCTTACTATTCCTCCAATGAGGAAACACCACCCTGGGGAGAGAAAAATGTGCAATGAGGAGCTGAGAGATGCTCTGAGCAGAAAACCTGGTCAGGAAGCCATAACCCTTACTGGTGGCTGAGGTACCAGTACTGGTTCCCAGTGCCAAGCATGGGAATTGACGCTGGGCTGCTCAGCCACCACGTTCTGCTCAAGCCAGAAGGTCCCAGGGGTACAAGGGACAGCCACGACTCCACGTTTAGGGGGAGGCAGTGTGGGAGGCTCCCAGGGGCCAGCCTTACCATGGGTCCTGGCTGATGGTAGGATACAGGCAGGTGCCCCTGCAGTGCAGCTGGAACAGATGGTTGGTCCCCAGCACCCCAAAATGCAGCGTCCGATCAAACTGGCCCAGCTCCATGGAGGTGAAGAGGATCTTCAGTTTCACCTCGCCATGGGCAGGCACTATCCACCGGCAGCTGCTCAGCCTGGCAATTAGAGAGGCAATTAGAGCTTGCTAATGACAAGGAGGGGGGTGGTCGTGGACCTGCCATCCCATGGAGGGACCGGCAACTTGGCAAGATGGCAACAAAGCACAGGGATCACCTCGTCCCTCACAGCTCACCTGGCTGGTCTGTCTGGGGTCGGGACGATGTCCACGCTGCTCTGGCACACCTCGGGGGTATGTGCAGGCGTTGTCGTGGCCGATCCCTGGAGATGTTTCCTGCTGCGCCCAAGGCTCCGCTTCTCCCGGTTGCCTGAGCCTTTCTCCTTTCTTGACTGGGCTCTGGTGGGGGTGAGCTGCTCCTCTGGTGTCTTCCCACCAAGGGGAGAGAGAAAACAGGGTGAGAGAGAGAGATGTGAGCCCCCAAGACATCTCCACCCTGGAGATAAGCCACAGGCTTGTTAACAACCAGGAGAGACAGGAGCAACCAGCATCTACTAGATTCATGTGTGCTGGGCACTTGGGTCTCCCTTCCTGGGCTTTGTTCTGCTCTCCTCGCCCAGGACCCTCTCCTCAAGCGAAGTTGAGGGCTTTAGGTGCTTTCTTTCCCCTCTTGCCTAGTTCTCCCCACCCTATTTCTCCAGTAGAGCCGTCTCTCTTGGACAGACAGAAGGGACAGACGCAGTGCCCCGACCTGTCTTCACCGCCCTTCCACAGTGACCATTCTCCATCCCGCCTGCCCCACCACGTGCCACCCAGCTCGGTCCCCTCCCCAGCACCTTCACTGTGGGCAAGGCGAGGACATCCACGGGAGTTTTGGTCTTTCCTTCTTCCACAGTGGTGTCTTCTGGCACAACAAAGGTGAAGTGCTCGAGGTCGTCGTCTGCTGCAGGGACCAGTCGCTTTCCCGGGTAATGGATCACAGAATAAAATACGGTGGGAGGAATGGGAGGCCCTGAGGGACCCACCCCCAGTTCATCCAGGATCTAAAGTGTAAGAGAAAACCCTGTTTGTAGTCCTGTCACCTTCATCCTCACGCTACTTCCCTACAGCGCTGCCAACAGTGGGGGGGGTTTATGCCCAGCGAGGTGGGTAGGCTCCAGAGCAGTGCTGGGACCTAGAGAGAAACCTCTCCTCCAAGTGACTCAGATGAAGGGAACAATGGCCATGAACTGTCCTACCCTGGGACCGTTTCTAGTGATTCCCAAGCTGGGAACCTCTCTGAACTGACAGGATGCCTCAACACACTCTTTCCACCCATCTGAGGGATGCTGAGGACCTTCCCCAGCCACGTGACCACTGTGGAGCATCATCACTGGCCTGGACAAGGTTCTGTGCTGTTGTCACCAGATGGGACACAACGCACCATGGCTCGGACCACGGCAGGCTCAGCATGGGAGCCTCATAAGGCTTTACCTGCTCTGCCACTGGCAGCTTGCCACTCTCCAGGATCTTCTTAGTGACATCTTCTGGGCTCAGCACCTGGATGTCCAAGCAGGGCACCCCAACACCCTGGCTTCTGGCAGATCCTTCTGCGCTTTCCTCTTCTGGCTGAGATAACTTGGCATTCTCGAGAGACTTCAGCGTTCCCAGCCGCTCCTTCTCTCTCTCCTTCTGGACCCTGCAGCTGGATAAACGGTGGCGCTGGTCTCCGGAGTGCTCTGCCTCCTCTTGGGTTGGAGAGGACTGCAGGGTACCCTGAACCCTGTCCCAGAATGCCAAAGTATGTGCGAGATCTTTCCGCAGCGCCTCATAGATCTTAAACCTCAGGGCCAAGTTCTTCTCACTGTCACTGAGGGTCTCACTTTCGGACTGCCCCTGTTCTGTGTCCGAGGACTGCACGACCACTGCTTGGCCCTCGTCCCTCAAGGAACTCTTGCTCTGCTGTTTCTTCTCTCTCTTGCCACTTGCAACAGGGTCTGGCTGCTCCTTTGTAGATCCCTTCACGATGGACCCCTCGTTGCCATCTGACACGTTGCTAGTGGACTTGTTCGTGTTCTGGGCAGGAGGAGCAGAAACAAAGCAGCGAGCGGTTCAAAGGGCTGACTCAAAGGCTGGAGGAATGTGATCGCCTTTGAAACAGCCTCATCCGAGCCCCGTGCTGGGTGCTCCACAAATCCCACTTCCCAATGGCTCTGGTTCCCACTTTAGCTCAACTGAAACCAAATTCTCCAGTGTTTGAGGAGCCCAGAAAACAAGCCAAGAATGGGAACAGCTTCCCAACCCAAACGGGGAACTTCAGGCACCTCCGTACTCCTGTGCTGTCCTCCGGGCTTGCTTCCAGCATGCTGGGAATCCCCAGGGCTGGCTGACTCTTTGGGAAGCCTGGTTGCTAATGAACGCCTAAGGCCCAGCAGTACCTCCTGCCAGACGCCGTATCCCTGACGGATCACAGCTCAGGGCTGTAAGTCACGTGCAGAGGGGGAGAAACGCTGGATTACAACTTCCCAGCACTGCCCAGTGACTGTATGGAGTTACGTGAAGCTGCCGTCCCAGCAGAGCAGCTCCACCCAACAAGCCCATGGGAAACCCTCCCCGGTGAAGCAGCAGCCTGCTCAAACACAGGCTGCCATCTCCCAGCGCGGCCCCGCGTGTTGCCCGCAGCCAGGTTCTCGCCCCCACGTGCAGCTCCTGGCTTCTCAGGAAACAGTGCAGCTCCATGGGCAGGTCCTCGGGGTTTTATCATCCCTCTGTATAAACACAACCACCCACCTGCCTCACTCCAGGCTGGCCTTTCTGCCCTGAAATGCTTTCTTTTCCAAGCTCTCTCCTCCCACGCGTTTTCTTCTTCAGCTCTTCCTCCCTCAAGCGTTCCAGCTCCTGCCGGTGCTTCTCCTCCAGCTCTCGAGCCAGCTGCTCCATTTTCCTTCAGGAAACAGAGAACATCCCCAGGAGTCACCACCAGCAACCCGGGCTCGCTGCAATCCCACGCGGTCCTGCACTTTGCTCATTGACCCTGAGGCCAAGTAGAACCCTTAGATCATCTCCATGGATTTCTCTCAACCTGGGGAGGCTGGGAGCATCCCAAGTGAGGAGAGCTGGGAGGGGACCTTCGGGGCCAGCTGAATCTAAGCCTTGCTCTCAGAAGGTCTCAATCGTGCAGCTTCTCTGGTGAGGTCCACCCGGACGCCTCCAGCATGCTGCCCAAGAAGACCGACCCACCATGTCTCCCTGCACCAACTTCCCAGTGCAAACCAGCTCACAAATCACCAACACCCACTTATCCCTGCACCAGTTCTTGGCTCCCCCAGGCCCCCTTCCCAGGCACAGTCTGCTCCTTCATTATCAGGAAGGAAAGGCTGTGGTAACCCCCCTCTGAAAAACAGGCTCTGAACAAATTCCCTGCCAGAACACACAACAATCATGGGAAACTCTTGCTGTCCATCCTGGGAGTCACAATTCAAAGCATCCCTGGTGACCTCCCATGGAAAATGTAAAAGTATGTGGAACAGGTTAGATTCCCTCTGAGATCCACAGATGATGCTCTAAGATGGCTTCCAAAGGCTACTGAACCCTCCTACTCTCCCCCTCTACTCTGCGCTCATGAGACCCCACCTGGAATACTGCGTCCATAGAATCATAGAATGGTCTGGGTTGGAAGGGACCCCAAGGATCATAGAGCTCCAACCCCCCTGCCACAGGCAGGGACACCAACCTCCAGGCCTGGAGCTACACAAGGCTGCCCAGGGCCCCATCCAACCTGGCCTTGAACACCTCCAGGGACGGGGAATCCGCTACCTCTCTGGGCAGCCTGTTCCAGCCCCTCACCACTCTTTCTGTAAAAAACTTCCCCCTAATATCTAATCTAAACCTTCCCTCCTTTAGCTTTAGTCCATTCCCCCTTGTCCTGCCATTATCTGCTCTTTTAAAAAGTCGAATCTCCTCCTGCCTATAAGCTCCCTTCAGGGACTGGAAGGCTGCAATGAGGTCCCCCCGCAGCCTTCTCTTCTCCAGGCTGAACAAGCCCAGCTCCCTCAGCCTCTCTTTGTAGGGCAGGTGCTCCAGCCCTCTAATCATCCTTGTGGCCCTCCTCTGAACCCTCTCCAACAGTTCCACATCCTTCTTGTATTGCGGGCCCCAGCTCTGGACAGAGTACTCCAGATGGGGCCTCAGTACTCCAGATGGGGCCTCGTCCAGCTCTGGGGTCCCCAGTACAGGAAAGATACTGAGCTGTTTGAGGGAGTCCAGAGGAAGGCCATGAAGATGATAGAGCTGGGGCACCTCTCTTATGATGACAGGCTGTCGTGGTTTCACCCCGGCTGAGAGCCGAGATCCACGCAGCTGCCTGCTCCTTAAAGGAAAAGAGCGGGGAAAAGGGAAGTGGGGGGGCGGGGGGTGTGTGTGTGTGTGAGAGGTAAGGGAAGGGAAAAGGAAGGTGCAAATAACCCCAAAACCAAGAAACTAAGAGGCCCGTGGGTTGGGATAAGGATAGTTTACTAAGATAACAGAAAGATACAATATAACAATGCTAACAGGACTTTAGAGCAAAAATACATGAAGCTGTTGATACACAATGCAGTTTCTCACTGAACCCACAGCTCAGGCCGTGCCACCCAGAGCCGTCCTGGCACCCGACCGTCCCCCAAGAACCGCGTGTCCCGGAGCTGCCCTAGGCCTTCCTCCCGTCAGCCCCCCCCCGCCCCCCCTTCCCTTTAACCTGCTATTTTCCTTTAAGGAGCAGGCAGCTGCGTGGATGCCCAGCTCCAGACACTGAATCCTCCAGCCCAGGGGACCAGAGCACATCACGCATTTCCTGGACCACCTCTGCTCAATTCCAGCCACAGTTTTCTTTGCCCACAGCCACCAGCTGTGTAAGCAGGAGATGCTGCTTCTCACTCCCACAAGTGACCAGCAAGCTGGTTTTATTCCTTAAAAGCCAAATGTTTTGCCAAAGCCAAGAAGGATCAGAACAGTAGAAACCGTTTCCTTGGCACCCTCCAAGCCAACTGAGGGGGATAAACAAAGCAAAAATGGGTATTTGCTTATAAAAACACTAAGTTGTTATTCCCTGTAGGATGCTGCTACCTCAGAGATCTTGAGAAATATGTAAAATGGCATTCAGGATTAGCACAGACTTCAAAGCATTTATCCTCTTTAGGCAGTAAAGCTCTGAGCTGCTCAGGCAGTTATACTCCAGGGACCTCTCAGAGCTTTTCCAAATATTAGTTTGAGAGGTGGGGCACTGGATAAAAAAAAATTCAGATGCAGCCTGCTATTGTTAAGCCTGTGTACATGTAATTTATGCAAGAGGGAAGAGTCCTTTTAAAAGTCCCCCTGGAGTCCCCTCACTTTAACAAGCTGTTTGAATTCTCTGCAGTTCAAAAGCTTAGAAACACTAAAACTAATTACAACTATTACATTGATCAAAAGAAAATAAGACAATCACAGTCTATTAAAAAAAAAAAATTCAAGTGTCAGCTCTGTTGTATTAAACACCCTCCTGGTTTTCCATGAAAAGAGCTACACAGACATCAGGACAAACAAAGGCTGGGCTTCAAAGTTTCCCCTTCTTTTACTCTGTTCCCCTTATAATTATAAGCTCTGATGAGTGTAAACGACCCCAAACAATAGGTGCAGGATTCAGAGGAAAAGCTTGTTAGAAATGCAATGGGAGAAAAGAGGTCAGGCTGCAAGACAGCACTTATCACCTTGGTGTGTCCCCCAGAACATCCCCTCCCATGGGGAAAACACCAAAGGCATTGAGAGCTACAAAAGTTTCATAAAAATGGGAAAAATACCTGGCAACCACAGCAGGGCTTAGAGTAGCCTCAAGAGTAGCTTAAAGAGGAGCCACAAAGGCTCCAGGTAGACACACAACTCTGGTTTCCATCCCTCTCTAAAGCAAAGCTACAGCAAGGACTCATTTTTCTTAGTTTGCCTCAGCTAAACCATTTCTCTCCTCACAGAAAAGGAGGGAATGATGCTAATTTTTCTTCTCGAGGGCATGTCGAGCATCAGACCTTTCCATTCATGACCTAATACATCCCTAAGAGACATTACAGCCGGCCAGAGGCACAGCACCGTGCTGCTCATGGTGAGTCAGGCCATCTCTCCACCAAAAAGGAGCAGTCATCATCTTTGAAGCGTAAGAAACTGCTCTCTAGTAAAAGAAAAAAAAAAAATCACAGAGGGGTTTTAATAGTGTTACTGGTAGAGAACTAAACTATTTTGATAAAACTGACACTCAAGTTCCCGACGCGTTGCCCGAGGAGGAGTACTTCCCTGCAGAAGCCATAGAGCAGATGGTTATAAATGAGACTTATTTCATGGACACCATTTAATGACTGCAAATTCCTTTAACTAAAAATCTCATTTTATCAGAGCATAAATCATAGGCTTTGAAGGGAAAAAATTTGTTTCAGATTCCTCATTCCTCCTTCTCTAAGGCTTCTCTATGAATACCACTTCAAATAGCACATCATTAACGCCATACAAGGGTTTTATTTGTCAAGGCTGGCTTCTAGCACCTATTTTCCTCCTTTTTAATGTTAGTTAATTGAACACAGAACAAAAGGGCCCTCTGTTCTCTGCCTGAAGTGCCTCATCATTGTAACATGGAAATCAATGTAGTATGTTTGCTCCAGCATCGCTTCAGAGGTGTCACTATCAAAGAAAAACAACACATCTCCAGATCAGCCCAGTGGTAAGGCACAGGAGCAGACAGTGTCATCAGGTACCATTACTAACCCTACCTGGATTAGGAGGGCCAAAAATAAAAGCCCACTCCCCCATCACTGCCACGTGTGGCATGTCTAACTGAACCTTGTGCCATTTAACATCACTTCTGATCAAAACCCTTCTCTGCTCCTACAAAGAGGGAACGCCAGCCTTCCAGAAGACAGCACCTACACATCCCTAACAGCCTCTCTGTGTTCCAGGCTCCTGACTCCTGCCAAACCACGGCCCCATTGATGAGCAGAGCACTTCTGGAGTGAGATCTTGTTCAGGACCAACGGTGGGGTGTGGGGGGACACCCCATTGTGCAGAGCTAACACAGCTACATGGAGGGAATGAGCTATACAGTACATACAGTGCAGTGCTTGGGAGCCACGGTGCTGCAAATGGAGTTTCTGAGAGTCACTGGTGATGGATACAAGCAGCAAAACTGCTTTCAGGTTGTCTGTCATCAGTGTAAATAAAGCCTTTAAACACATCCATATAAACACACATCTACATGTGCCCTCTACACCCACAAAGAGACTGTGTGCTGTACAGGGCAGGGAAAAGAGACAGCATGGGCACATCTGCTGCTGGAAGAGACTCCTTGTCTCCTGACCTGGCTGGAAGGGAACTTCCAAGCTCAGGTTCCCATTTCCACCAAGATACCTTACAGTCAGAGATTTTCTTCCTCCCACATTTTGTTTTACTTCAGTTTCCACCAAATTCCTGGGTGTTTCTACACTCTTGGCTAAGGGAAGATTTGGCTTTAACCCTCCTGTGGCTGAGTAAACTCAAGTTCACCAGACAGTCACATTCAGCACCATTGTGCACAGCCTTTGGGGTGCTGCTCTTTAATACCTTTAGCAAGTGAAGCCCAAGGGAACTCAGAAGAGCCACCACTACACTAAGAACACTAAATTCTCTGGTGTCATCACTTCAGATGAGCTTTACCCCACCAATGCTAGTCAGCAGTTGATCTTTTCAAGCTGCACTCGAGTCAATAGAGTGGGCAAGGAATGTCTCCATGCTTGTTCCTCTTAGATTTGTAACTACAGCAAGAGCAATGCACTGAAGGCCTAATTTCTGATTTGGAAAATAACAACCTATGAAGCTCAAGACACTGCTGTGCTCCACGCTCTGGCAGCAGCTGCTCCAGCACCCGGGGAGGCACAAGAGGCGTGGAGGAGTCCCAGGGCGGGTGGAATCAACAACCAACCCACTCCTCCTGAACCACCCAGCACCCTCACTGAAATGCAGCCCCTAAACCATGGAGAACACAACCCCAGGGCAAGAGTTCAGTGCTCTACGTGAAGAGCCCCGGCCAGACTCCAAGATGGGTGCAGGGAGCACACGGACACCCGGACAATGGAGCATTCAACCACGTGCAGCGGCACAGCGGTTGTCACACGGGCTCAGGATATGGCCTCAGCACCCAGGTGTAAGCCCTGCACCAGCTGATCATCTGGGATGACGTGGATGCTAAGGCATGCAGCCCGGGTTCCGGGGAACCCCAGCTGGAGGCAGCAGAAGTCGGGCTGGTAGCACCCCTGTGTCCATCAGGCACATCTCCTCCTGCCTCCACAACATACTCGCCCGAGAAAGCTCAGCTACTATCGCCCCCTTCCAGGGGCAGCCAGCACGGCACCTCACGACGCCTCAACCCTTCTGCCCTCTCCTCAGGGTACCCCCACGAGCATTCCCCATCCCTGGGCTGGTCCCTCTGCCCGGCTCTACGCCTTCACCTCCAGTCGGATCGTCTTCTTAATGTTGAGTGTCATCGTGGCCTTTAAATACAGATGGACTTCTGACTTTGCACGGGGCTCGACAGTGCCCTTGTCCTGGGACACGGAGAAGTCTGTGCCGAGGTTTTCCAGCCCACTGAGCTGCCAGTTCATGGGAAGCGGGGTGCTGTTCCGCAGCACCAGGGTCCTGTGTTCCCTTCTGCAGAGACAGGAAGACACTCAGCTCAGTGGTTGTGCTAACCACGTACCATTTAGCTGTGGCTTCAGTGGCAGAAGCCTGAGAAGTGAGGTCCTGGGGGCGTGAACCTGGGCGCTACAAGTGTCTCCATGAGGTGGAGCTGTTGGACTACTCAGAACCAGCAGACAAGCAGGAAATCAGCATGGTTTAGATTGCAAAGGGCCTTAAAGATCAACGTGCCTATGGCATGGTGTTGCTGGGGGGCTACAGCACTTGTGGTGTTACAGGATACCAATCACAGCAAGGAATGCTGAGCTGGTGACTGGGAGCTGCTGGGAAAAAGAGCCATGACTGACCTGTGCAGAAGAATCTTGCTGAAGTTGACCTGCTTGGGGCTGACCCCCAGCTCCACCTGCACCCCCTGGCAGCAGAGGTGGAAAACCACAGGCTCTGGGTTCTCTTGGATGCAGCAGATGAGGTTGTCTTCAATGAGGCCAGATGAAGTGGGGTACGCCCAAATGCTCAGCTCCTAACCCCATCCCCACAAAGAGAAACACAGGAGAGCGTTGGGTGAGCAGGAGGAACGGCTCTGGGGCTCTTCCACCAGCACTCGCACTGCCTGCCTGTCTCCTACCTGCTTCTCGTTGGGTTTCAGCTTCATGCTGCTGGGCTCCAAGAGGAACGTGTTGCCTTTGATGTCGTGCTCAAAGGAGAAATGCACCTCTGCTTCCAGGGGGGTGACACTGAGGATGGTTAACTTCTCGCAGTTGCCTGGACGGTGCAACGTCTTGTACCTGGGTGCACAAAAGAGGAAGAGGCTGCAGAGGAGATGCCGGAACCATCACCTGCCCCAGACATGGAGGAAAGCACCATGTCCAAGCTGAGAGGGGGCTAAGGATCACTTTCAGGGGCACGCTATGTCCTCCATCCTTGCGTTACTTTCATGTCTGCACCATACCCGATGCCTCCAGCCTCCAGCCCAGAGGCAACCTAAGGGTGGCCACCACGTTAGAGCCAGAAACATGCCAGCAGCGTCACCAACAGCTTTGTTTGGCTGACTTGATCCAGGGTGAGGATCAGGAAAACGTCATTCCCATTTTCATTGCTCTACGGGATCCCCCCAGCGCACACACTGGGCAGGTCAAATCAAACCCTCCCTGAGAGCAGATTAACCAGTGGGTCACAAAGCCACCGGCAGAAGAACCACCCATGCGGTTGACCCACTGAGATAAAAGTTGGCACTTTTTTAACATGCTGAAGATGAGATGTGGAGAGTGGAAGGGGGGGCAAGTCACTATCAAACTGGATGCAGCATGTGGGGGTTGGAAGATCATCTCCATCTCTCCAAGACTCACATACCCGTTATCTGCTCAAGTTCACAAGTGTGGGGCCCTCAAGCCCTGCGTATCTCCCAGGTCTCCACCTGGGTCTATCCTGAACCATGCCACTGGCTGAGGAACACAAGGCCCTGGAAATCCCATCCCATCCCATCCCATCCCATCCCGGGGTGAGGAGCACGTACCAGTCTCTTGACTTCCCACACAACAGCGGTCCAAAGTGGAATACACCCGTATCCATGACATACTGCTTGAAGATGATTTCGTCATCCGCCTTACTATTCCTCCAATGAGGAAACACCACCCTGGGGAGAGAAAAATGTGCAATGAGGAGCTGAGAGATGCTCTGAGCAGAAAACCTGGTCAGGAAGCCATAACCCTTACTGGTGGCTGAGGTACCAGTACTGGTTCCCAGTGCCAAGCATGGGAATTGACGCTGGGCTGCTCAGCCACCACGTTCTGCTCAAGCCAGAAGGTCCCAGGGGTACAAGGGACAGCCACGACTCCACGTTTAGGGGGAGGCAGTGTGGGAGGCTCCCAGGGGCCAGCCTTACCATGGGTCCTGGCTGATGGTAGGATACAGGCAGGTGCCCCTGCAGTGCAGCTGGAACAGATGGTTGGTCCCCAGCACCCCAAAATGCAGCGTCCGATCAAACTGGCCCAGCTCCATGGAGGTGAAGAGGATCTTCAGTTTCACCTCGCCATGGGCAGGCACTATCCACCGGCAGCTGCTCAGCCTGGCAATTAGAGAGGCAATTAGAGCTTGCTAATGACAAGGAGGGGGGTGGTCGTGGACCTGCCATCCCATGGAGGGACCGGCAACTTGGCAAGATGGCAACAAAGCACAGGGATCACCTCGTCCCTCACAGCTCACCTGGCTGGTCTGTCTGGGGTCGGGACGATGTCCACGCTGCTCTGGCACACCTCGGGGGTATGTGCAGGCGTTGTCGTGGCCGATCCCTGGAGATGTTTCCTGCTGCGCCCAAGGCTCCGCTTCTCCCGGTTGCCTGAGCCTTTCTCCTTTCTTGACTGGGCTCTGGTGGGGGTGAGCTGCTCCTCTGGTGTCTTCCCACCAAGGGGAGAGAGAAAACAGGGTGAGAGAGAGAGATGTGAGCCCCCAAGACATCTCCACCCTGGAGATAAGCCACAGGCTTGTTAACAACCAGGAGAGACAGGAGCAACCAGCATCTACTAGATTCATGTGTGCTGGGCACTTGGGTCTCCCTTCCTGGGCTTTGTTCTGCTCTCCTCGCCCAGGACCCTCTCCTCAAGCGAAGTTGAGGGCTTTAGGTGCTTTCTTTCCCCTCTTGCCTAGTTCTCCCCACCCTATTTCTCCAGTAGAGCCGTCTCTCTTGGACAGACAGAAGGGACAGACGCAGTGCCCCGACCTGTCTTCACCGCCCTTCCACAGTGACCATTCTCCATCCCGCCTGCCCCACCACGTGCCACCCAGCTCGGTCCCCTCCCCAGCACCTTCACTGTGGGCAAGGCGAGGACATCCACGGGAGTTTTGGTCTTTCCTTCTTCCACAGTGGTGTCTTCTGGCACAACAAAGGTGAAGTGCTCGAGGTCGTCGTCTGCTGCAGGGACCAGTCGCTTTCCCGGGTAATGGATCACAGAATAAAATACGGTGGGAGGAATGGGAGGCCCTGAGGGACCCACCCCCAGTTCATCCAGGATCTAAAGTGTAAGAGAAAACCCTGTTTGTAGTCCTGTCACCTTCATCCTCACGCTACTTCCCTACAGCGCTGCCAACAGTGGGGGGGGTTTATGCCCAGCGAGGTGGGTAGGCTCCAGAGCAGTGCTGGGACCTAGAGAGAAACCTCTCCTCCAAGTGACTCAGATGAAGGGAACAATGGCCATGAACTGTCCTACCCTGGGACCGTTTCTAGTGATTCCCAAGCTGGGAACCTCTCTGAACTGACAGGATGCCTCAACACACTCTTTCCACCCATCTGAGGGATGCTGAGGACCTTCCCCAGCCACGTGACCACTGTGGAGCATCATCACTGGCCTGGACAAGGTTCTGTGCTGTTGTCACCAGATGGGACACAACGCACCATGGCTCGGACCACGGCAGGCTCAGCATGGGAGCCTCATAAGGCTTTACCTGCTCTGCCACTGGCAGCTTGCCACTCTCCAGGATCTTCTTAGTGACATCTTCTGGGCTCAGCACCTGGATGTCCAAGCAGGGCACCCCAACACCCTGGCTTCTGGCAGATCCTTCTGCGCTTTCCTCTTCTGGCTGAGATAACTTGGCATTCTCGAGAGACTTCAGCGTTCCCAGCCGCTCCTTCTCTCTCTCCTTCTGGACCCTGCAGCTGGATAAACGGTGGCGCTGGTCTCCGGAGTGCTCTGCCTCCTCTTGGGTTGGAGAGGACTGCAGGGTACCCTGAACCCTGTCCCAGAATGCCAAAGTATGTGCGAGATCTTTCCGCAGCGCCTCATAGATCTTAAACCTCAGGGCCAAGTTCTTCTCACTGTCACTGAGGGTCTCACTTTCGGACTGCCCCTGTTCTGTGTCCGAGGACTGCACGACCACTGCTTGGCCCTCGTCCCTCAAGGAACTCTTGCTCTGCTGTTTCTTCTCTCTCTTGCCACTTGCAACAGGGTCTGGCTGCTCCTTTGTAGATCCCTTCACGATGGACCCCTCGTTGCCATCTGACACGTTGCTAGTGGACTTGTTCGTGTTCTGGGCAGGAGGAGCAGAAACAAAGCAGCGAGCGGTTCAAAGGGCTGACTCAAAGGCTGGAGGAATGTGATCGCCTTTGAAACAGCCTCATCCGAGCCCCGTGCTGGGTGCTCCACAAATCCCACTTCCCAATGGCTCTGGTTCCCACTTTAGCTCAACTGAAACCAAATTCTCCAGTGTTTGAGGAGCCCAGAAAACAAGCCAAGAATGGGAACAGCTTCCCAACCCAAACGGGGAACTTCAGGCACCTCCGTACTCCTGTGCTGTCCTCCGGGCTTGCTTCCAGCATGCTGGGAATCCCCAGGGCTGGCTGACTCTTTGGGAAGCCTGGTTGCTAATGAACGCCTAAGGCCCAGCAGTACCTCCTGCCAGACGCCGTATCCCTGACGGATCACAGCTCAGGGCTGTAAGTCACGTGCAGAGGGGGAGAAACGCTGGATTACAACTTCCCAGCACTGCCCAGTGACTGTATGGAGTTACGTGAAGCTGCCGTCCCAGCAGAGCAGCTCCACCCAACAAGCCCATGGGAAACCCTCCCCGGTGAAGCAGCAGCCTGCTCAAACACAGGCTGCCATCTCCCAGCGCGGCCCCGCGTGTTGCCCGCAGCCAGGTTCTCGCCCCCACGTGCAGCTCCTGGCTTCTCAGGAAACAGTGCAGCTCCATGGGCAGGTCCTCGGGGTTTTATCATCCCTCTGTATAAACACAACCACCCACCTGCCTCACTCCAGGCTGGCCTTTCTGCCCTGAAATGCTTTCTTTTCCAAGCTCTCTCCTCCCACGCGTTTTCTTCTTCAGCTCTTCCTCCCTCAAGCGTTCCAGCTCCTGCCGGTGCTTCTCCTCCAGCTCTCGAGCCAGCTGCTCCATTTTCCTTCAGGAAACAGAGAACATCCCCAGGAGTCACCACCAGCAACCCGGGCTCGCTGCAATCCCACGCGGTCCTGCACTTTGCTCATTGACCCTGAGGCCAAGTAGAACCCTTAGATCATCTCCATGGATTTCTCTCAACCTGGGGAGGCTGGGAGCATCCCAAGTGAGGAGAGCTGGGAGGGGACCTTCGGGGCCAGCTGAATCTAAGCCTTGCTCTCAGAAGGTCTCAATCGTGCAGCTTCTCTGGTGAGGTCCACCCGGACGCCTCCAGCATGCTGCCCAAGAAGACCGACCCACCATGTCTCCCTGCACCAACTTCCCAGTGCAAACCAGCTCACAAATCACCAACACCCACTTATCCCTGCACCAGTTCTTGGCTCCCCCAGGCCCCCTTCCCAGGCACAGTCTGCTCCTTCATTATCAGGAAGGAAAGGCTGTGGTAACCCCCCTCTGAAAAACAGGCTCTGAACAAATTCCCTGCCAGAACACACAACAATCATGGGAAACTCTTGCTGTCCATCCTGGGAGTCACAATTCAAAGCATCCCTGGTGACCTCCCATGGAAAATGTAAAAGTATGTGGAACAGGTTAGATTCCCTCTGAGATCCACAGATGATGCTCTAAGATGGCTTCCAAAGGCTACTGAACCCTCCTACTCTCCCCCTCTACTCTGCGCTCATGAGACCCCACCTGGAATACTGCGTCCATAGAATCATAGAATGGTCTGGGTTGGAAGGGACCCCAAGGATCATAGAGCTCCAACCCCCCTGCCACAGGCAGGGACACCAACCTCCAGGCCTGGAGCTACACAAGGCTGCCCAGGGCCCCATCCAACCTGGCCTTGAACACCTCCAGGGACGGGGAATCCGCTACCTCTCTGGGCAGCCTGTTCCAGCCCCTCACCACTCTTTCTGTAAAAAACTTCCCCCTAATATCTAATCTAAACCTTCCCTCCTTTAGCTTTAGTCCATTCCCCCTTGTCCTGCCATTATCTGCTCTTTTAAAAAGTCGAATCTCCTCCTGCCTATAAGCTCCCTTCAGGGACTGGAAGGCTGCAATGAGGTCCCCCCGCAGCCTTCTCTTCTCCAGGCTGAACAAGCCCAGCTCCCTCAGCCTCTCTTTGTAGGGCAGGTGCTCCAGCCCTCTAATCATCCTTGTGGCCCTCCTCTGAACCCTCTCCAACAGTTCCACATCCTTCTTGTATTGCGGGCCCCAGCTCTGGACAGAGTACTCCAGATGGGGCCTCAGTACTCCAGATGGGGCCTCGTCCAGCTCTGGGGTCCCCAGTACAGGAAAGATACTGAGCTGTTTGAGGGAGTCCAGAGGAAGGCCATGAAGATGATAGAGCTGGGGCACCTCTCTTATGATGACAGGCTGTCGTGGTTTCACCCCGGCTGAGAGCCGAGATCCACGCAGCTGCCTGCTCCTTAAAGGAAAAGAGCGGGGAAAAGGGAAGTGGGGGGGCGGGGGGTGTGTGTGTGTGTGAGAGGTAAGGGAAGGGAAAAGGAAGGTGCAAATAACCCCAAAACCAAGAAACTAAGAGGCCCGTGGGTTGGGATAAGGATAGTTTACTAAGATAACAGAAAGATACAATATAACAATGCTAACAGGACTTTAGAGCAAAAATACATGAAGCTGTTGATACACAATGCAGTTTCTCACTGAACCCACAGCTCAGGCCGTGCCACCCAGAGCCGTCCTGGCACCCGACCGTCCCCCAAGAACCGCGTGTCCCGGAGCTGCCCTAGGCCTTCCTCCCGTCAGCCCCCCCCCGCCCCCCCTTCCCTTTAACCTGCTATTTTCCTTTAAGGAGCAGGCAGCTGCGTGGATGCCCAGCTCCAGACACTGAATCCTCCAGCCCAGGGGACCAGAGCACATCACGCATTTCCTGGACCACCTCTGCTCAATTCCAGCCACAGTTTTCTTTGCCCACAGCCACCAGCTGTGTAAGCAGGAGATGCTGCTTCTCACTCCCACAAGTGACCAGCAAGCTGGTTTTATTCCTTAAAAGCCAAATGTTTTGCCAAAGCCAAGAAGGATCAGAACAGTAGAAACCGTTTCCTTGGCACCCTCCAAGCCAACTGAGGGGGATAAACAAAGCAAAAATGGGTATTTGCTTATAAAAACACTAAGTTGTTATTCCCTGTAGGATGCTGCTACCTCAGAGATCTTGAGAAATATGTAAAATGGCATTCAGGATTAGCACAGACTTCAAAGCATTTATCCTCTTTAGGCAGTAAAGCTCTGAGCTGCTCAGGCAGTTATACTCCAGGGACCTCTCAGAGCTTTTCCAAATATTAGTTTGAGAGGTGGGGCACTGGATAAAAAAAAATTCAGATGCAGCCTGCTATTGTTAAGCCTGTGTACATGTAATTTATGCAAGAGGGAAGAGTCCTTTTAAAAGTCCCCCTGGAGTCCCCTCACTTTAACAAGCTGTTTGAATTCTCTGCAGTTCAAAAGCTTAGAAACACTAAAACTAATTACAACTATTACATTGATCAAAAGAAAATAAGACAATCACAGTCTATTAAAAAAAAAAAATTCAAGTGTCAGCTCTGTTGTATTAAACACCCTCCTGGTTTTCCATGAAAAGAGCTACACAGACATCAGGACAAACAAAGGCTGGGCTTCAAAGTTTCCCCTTCTTTTACTCTGTTCCCCTTATAATTATAAGCTCTGATGAGTGTAAACGACCCCAAACAATAGGTGCAGGATTCAGAGGAAAAGCTTGTTAGAAATGCAATGGGAGAAAAGAGGTCAGGCTGCAAGACAGCACTTATCACCTTGGTGTGTCCCCCAGAACATCCCCTCCCATGGGGAAAACACCAAAGGCATTGAGAGCTACAAAAGTTTCATAAAAATGGGAAAAATACCTGGCAACCACAGCAGGGCTTAGAGTAGCCTCAAGAGTAGCTTAAAGAGGAGCCACAAAGGCTCCAGGTAGACACACAACTCTGGTTTCCATCCCTCTCTAAAGCAAAGCTACAGCAAGGACTCATTTTTCTTAGTTTGCCTCAGCTAAACCATTTCTCTCCTCACAGAAAAGGAGGGAATGATGCTAATTTTTCTTCTCGAGGGCATGTCGAGCATCAGACCTTTCCATTCATGACCTAATACATCCCTAAGAGACATTACAGCCGGCCAGAGGCACAGCACCGTGCTGCTCATGGTGAGTCAGGCCATCTCTCCACCAAAAAGGAGCAGTCATCATCTTTGAAGCGTAAGAAACTGCTCTCTAGTAAAAGAAAAAAAAAAAATCACAGAGGGGTTTTAATAGTGTTACTGGTAGAGAACTAAACTATTTTGATAAAACTGACACTCAAGTTCCCGACGCGTTGCCCGAGGAGGAGTACTTCCCTGCAGAAGCCATAGAGCAGATGGTTATAAATGAGACTTATTTCATGGACACCATTTAATGACTGCAAATTCCTTTAACTAAAAATCTCATTTTATCAGAGCATAAATCATAGGCTTTGAAGGGAAAAAATTTGTTTCAGATTCCTCATTCCTCCTTCTCTAAGGCTTCTCTATGAATACCACTTCAAATAGCACATCATTAACGCCATACAAGGGTTTTATTTGTCAAGGCTGGCTTCTAGCACCTATTTTCCTCCTTTTTAATGTTAGTTAATTGAACACAGAACAAAAGGGCCCTCTGTTCTCTGCCTGAAGTGCCTCATCATTGTAACATGGAAATCAATGTAGTATGTTTGCTCCAGCATCGCTTCAGAGGTGTCACTATCAAAGAAAAACAACACATCTCCAGATCAGCCCAGTGGTAAGGCACAGGAGCAGACAGTGTCATCAGGTACCATTACTAACCCTACCTGGATTAGGAGGGCCAAAAATAAAAGCCCACTCCCCCATCACTGCCACGTGTGGCATGTCTAACTGAACCTTGTGCCATTTAACATCACTTCTGATCAAAACCCTTCTCTGCTCCTACAAAGAGGGAACGCCAGCCTTCCAGAAGACAGCACCTACACATCCCTAACAGCCTCTCTGTGTTCCAGGCTCCTGACTCCTGCCAAACCACGGCCCCATTGATGAGCAGAGCACTTCTGGAGTGAGATCTTGTTCAGGACCAACGGTGGGGTGTGGGGGGACACCCCATTGTGCAGAGCTAACACAGCTACATGGAGGGAATGAGCTATACAGTACATACAGTGCAGTGCTTGGGAGCCACGGTGCTGCAAATGGAGTTTCTGAGAGTCACTGGTGATGGATACAAGCAGCAAAACTGCTTTCAGGTTGTCTGTCATCAGTGTAAATAAAGCCTTTAAACACATCCATATAAACACACATCTACATGTGCCCTCTACACCCACAAAGAGACTGTGTGCTGTACAGGGCAGGGAAAAGAGACAGCATGGGCACATCTGCTGCTGGAAGAGACTCCTTGTCTCCTGACCTGGCTGGAAGGGAACTTCCAAGCTCAGGTTCCCATTTCCACCAAGATACCTTACAGTCAGAGATTTTCTTCCTCCCACATTTTGTTTTACTTCAGTTTCCACCAAATTCCTGGGTGTTTCTACACTCTTGGCTAAGGGAAGATTTGGCTTTAACCCTCCTGTGGCTGAGTAAACTCAAGTTCACCAGACAGTCACATTCAGCACCATTGTGCACAGCCTTTGGGGTGCTGCTCTTTAATACCTTTAGCAAGTGAAGCCCAAGGGAACTCAGAAGAGCCACCACTACACTAAGAACACTAAATTCTCTGGTGTCATCACTTCAGATGAGCTTTACCCCACCAATGCTAGTCAGCAGTTGATCTTTTCAAGCTGCACTCGAGTCAATAGAGTGGGCAAGGAATGTCTCCATGCTTGTTCCTCTTAGATTTGTAACTACAGCAAGAGCAATGCACTGAAGGCCTAATTTCTGATTTGGAAAATAACAACCTATGAAGCTCAAGACACTGCTGTGCCAAGCTGTGGTGACTTGTTTGTCACGTAGAAATCCTATTCCCACACCTCAAGGGCAATCTCTATTAATAGCATCCACACATCCTCTCCTGCCAAGGAATGAGCAGAGCAAAACATCACGCAGATGCTCCAGCTACACCAAATTATTACTGCAGCATGAGCAAGGGGAGGTCATTCAGGAACAAAGCAAATCTAGGACTGTCTGTGGAAAACACAGGACAAGGCAGAGTTTCTCTGGAACAACCATGCGACTGGGAATGAGATGCAGATACACAAACAAGCTGCTTTTGAAACTCTCAACTCCAGAAAAAAAAATCCAGCCTTTAGGTAGGCAACATTAACCATCTACAGCCTGTTCACAACAATCCCTAGGTGCCCAGAATTGATGATTGCTTGGTGCACACACTACATCAGTAGATGTTCATCATCGTTCAACAGGAGCTGTTACGCATGATTAAGAGCAATCTGTTAACTTGGATCCTACAACTGTGGACCAGACACTAAGGTGCAGAGCATAGTACACAGCCTTTTGTATACAAACATGCCAACCTAGTGCTAATACCCCAGTCACTTGACAGTCACAGCCACACATGGTTTGTCAGGCACTTGGTTGGAGATATGTGCCCACTCAGCCCCACACTGACCCAGGGGGCTGCAGACCAGGCAGAGCAAGATTGGGTGGAGAGTGGGGGAAGGCTCCCTGCCCTCAAATACTGCTCTGAAAGGCACACAGAGACAAGCATGATTGGGCAATGCAGTAACTACATGGTACTTTATACTTGGCTTGCAATGGGCACACAATATAGGCTGCCCAGGGGGTGTGGAGTCTCCTTCTCTGGAGAGATTCCAGCCCCATCTGGACACCAACCTGTGTGACCTGTCCTAGGGACCCTGCTTTGGCAGGGGGTTGGACCCCATGAGCTCTGGAGGTCCCTTTCAACCCCTATGATTCTGTGACTCTGTAATGCACATGGACAATGTACCAATAGGGAGGGGAAGGGGTCCCTTTCCTGGGTTTTCTGTAAGGGCTGCTTATCCTTTTGTCCCCACATGTGATTTCCTGCACTATAACCAGAAGAGCATTGTTAATAATTAAACAGTCACAATTAGGCTTGAAATCTGGAAAGCCAAGAACCTGCCTGCTGTTTTTACCTAGTTCTCCTTTGACTACAGCCAGAGGATGAGGTTTTGGACTCCAGACAGAGGCACATCCCAAGCAGGAATCGCTGAGCAACAGCTCAATGTACTATTTTAAGGAGCAAATCTTCACAGCATCTCCTTGTAGCCCCTCTTTCTCTCCCCAACTTCCTCCACTTGCAGCCCAATGTTTACAAGGATTTGCAGCTGTACACTCATCCTCCTCTTAGTCTGAGCCCACGAGGATGATGCTTAACACATGCCACCAAGTCAGGTACCAACCAGGTACCAGCCTCACGTACAGCGAGCAGTAAGATAACATCACATCCAGTTCTGTATCCAGCCCTTTAACACCAAGGTGTTTAAATCCAAAGGAGCCCTTCTCTATGCCCAGAAGCAAAGGCCAACACAGGGAGCTTCACCAAAACCCAACCAAAGTGGCAGATGGGAGAGATGCAGGTGAACTGGTGACAGATTCCAGACCCACAAGTTCCCTGTATTGCCAGAGTACAGCACAGCCATTCGCCAGCACTTTGGGGAGGAGACTGCAAGGGGATAAATCAAACTCAGAACATGTGGCTGGGCTCACACCAGCTCTATCACTTAAATTAGATGTTACCTCTGCACACACCAAGTCCCCAGGGACCTGCTCTCAGGACCAGCCTAACTTCTGTACCTTCCAAATAGACAGCCTGGGCTCATTTAGCAAATTAATAAAGAAATGGCTGTTCCTATTAATAGATTAGCATCACAGGGATTTCCCTTCCCCCCTTCAAAGGGTGTTCTTCCTTATCTCAAGTGAGGGGTCAAGAAAATCTCACTGACACCCCATGCAGGGCTAGGAGAGCCTCCACACACAGGCAGTAGCACTGCAGTGGCTATGACTAATATGCAGCTTAGTTGGGGAATCAGGATTTTCTGTTTACAACCACAAACACAGTTTATTTTCAAAAAAGATGCTAATGAGGCAGAGAACATCCACTTTATTTTTTGTTTGAGCCAGGCACAAGGAAAAAATACAAATCATGTGCTACTGTTTAGAGGAAAGCAGTTTAGATTTGTCCTGTCTGGTATAAACATTGAGAGCAGCTCTGATGTCTCACATCACACAGCATCATCTGCTCACCCATACGGTAGCTAATTGAGATAATTGCTGCATCTCTGATTTTACTCATTACTATTTCTGGACTTTAGATGAGAAACCCAGGTATAGCTCCATAAATTTCCGCGCTGTCACAGGGAAGCTCAGGGGATGCCCATTTCAGAAACCCCAGATTTACCGATGTACCCTTTCTGATCTAAGAAGCTGAGAATCCTTCTGCATGATGGTAGAAAGGACTTTAAGTAGACTTGTCTTCCTTTATAAGCTACTGCCTGAGCCTTTCTGGAAGGGAAAATATGCTATATTGGGGAAAAAAGTCAATATTTAGTCTTCTAACATTAAGTAGCATCTGTACAGAATATCAGACAGCATAATCCTCTGCCATTCACAGCCAAGTTAAAATTCCCTTAGTTTCTTTACTTGCAAGATGTTTCACTCTGGTCTCATTCTCTCCTCCAGGAACACACCAGCATTTACTCACAGTTGCTCAACTGTGACAGGAGAAAAACTTACAGAAGTTTGATTCCTGGGGTCAGATTGGTCAAGGCAGAGCTGAGCATCCCAAACCCACAGTCCCTCAGCTCCCTAGGGACAGCATCCAACACCAGCTCTGGCACAAAAATTCAGGGTCATCAGTACCCAGGGCACTGCTTTGGAGGAGGACATCCCTGCAGCAGCTGGTGGTCCTGCTCAGCTAGGAGGGGATAACCCACAGCAGGCTGGGCAGTGCAGGACACCAAGAGGTAACACACTGCATCTTACCAGAGGTTTAAAAAATACCAGTCTGACCTCCTTTAAGAGACCACATACAGGAGGGTTTCATAGAATCCCAGACTGGTCTGGCTTGGAAGGGACCCCAAGGGTCACAGAGCTCCAACCCCCTGCCACAGGCAGGGACACCAACCTCCAGGCCTGGAGCTACACAAGGTTGCCCAGGGCCCCATCCAACCTGGCCTTGAACACCCCCAGGGATGGGGCACCGACCCCTTCTCTGGGCAGCTTGTCCAGCCCCTCACCACACTCTCTGTAAAGAGCTTCCCCCAATATCTCATCTCACCCTTCCCTCCTCCAGCTCCACTCCATCCCCTTGTCCTGCCAGCATCTGCCCCTTTAAATAGTTGATTCCTCTGAATCAACTTCATCTTGAAGCCGTGCTCTAGAGGCCTCCCGACAGTCCCTGCCACTCACTATCAAACCAGAACCATCTATACAAACTAGAACTGTTCCAATTTTACCCTGATAATCAAGCACATGGTACCTGCCAGCTTCCAAGTACCCAACCTCCAGATATCCTAGTACTTCAGGCAAGAGCATCTCCTAAGATGCAGCATTTACTGACCACCCCACCCCTGGGGGACTGTCCCACAAGATACAGCATTTACTAAACCCTCTAGGTACAGGGGGAAGGGGTTTGGGGATGCAGAGGAAGGACCCCAACACGTGCATCCAAAGACTATGAAAAGCTTCTCATCTCCACACAAATAATACATTAGTTAAGATTTAAAACAGTCTACAGACAGCAATTACAGCCTGTTAGATATACCGCATAAATGGGGGTGTAACAAGGAGTGAATTTATCAGTACACAAAGTGATACAGAATAAATCTAGGTGTTCTGTCCCTTTACCCTCAATGTTTAAAACAGGAGCAGGCTGTAGTCCAGTTGATTTTAATTCAAATTTCATTCTTCCCTTCCTTTCTCCAAGCTGCCTCACAAGCTGGAGGAGCACACACATGGCAGAGAATATATTACTAACAACTCTTAAAATAATGCCAGGATATTAGATCTTCAACTGCATATAAAAGTGATACACTGTGTCTGCCTTATTCCAAGCTCATGCTTTGAAATTACACTGATCTGAATTATAAGGGAAAGCTTTTATCAAAACCCTCTGCAGTTTTGCACAACTTTGTAGTGTGTCAGACTGGGAAATACAACATCAGTGGGAGAAGGAGCCCAAAATCATCCCCGTGACTCCCCAGCCACCTGGAATAACCACCACTGCAGCTGAAGATCACCATTAAGTGAAGCACCATTTGCCAATCTGAAGGTAATTAGAAATTTCATCAGTAATTGAGACTCTTGGACAAGCAGAGCTGAGGCTGAGTGGACTCCAGAAGGCTGCTTTGGCCTGTGCAGGATGGCACAGACAGGCTGGTAGGACCCAGTGAGCACGGTCACAGCAAAGGTTAAGGTGACATTTATTACTTGGGAGGTTTTAAGCCATCAGGTGCCACACAAGCAGTGACTAAACCAAAAACAACAGATACCCTACACAGCCAGTACCTTCCAAATGCCAGTAAGAGCGTTACAGTACTTAAATGCACATTTGCTGCATTCATGAGCACAAACCCAAGCATGGGTGTAACTACACGTGATGCTCTGGGGTTGCAGATATAATTTAAGACATAAGCCAGATAAGGTAACAAACATAATGGGTAAAAATGGCCAAGGAACTGAAATACTGGCACAGCTGGTCTAGTCTGCCCTTGGACTGTGCTGTCAGTGTCCAAATTTGGCATCCCACAGCACACCAACTGTGCCTGACTCCTTACAGGGGCCATTTAAGGTGCATTAGTGAAGTTTGAACATCTCACAGCACAGAGAGGGGAGAAAGCAAAGGGGAAGAAGGAAGCTTGGCAGCACTTGGAGGTGCAAGAGCCACCGGTATTGTGAGAGCACCCAGAGCATCCCTCTGAGCTCTGCACTGAGGAGCCCCCAGGAGCGTGGGGTGCTGTGCACCTGGGTCTCCTAAGACTTCATCAGGAATGTGGGTAGCAAGCCCTGGGTGTGGCCTGAAAGCCAAATGAGAGCAATTAAGGATTTCTGCAGAAGCACAGAGCAGTTCTGGTTGTGCAGCCTGCCAGCCTGTACCACCACTGCTCAGGAGCCATCAGTGACATCCCAACATCTCCATTAGCAATTCAGCACAAACCAACTATACACATACCAACACAGGGTGATTCTCTGCTCTCACACTATCCAGCTAGGATATCCAGGCTACCTGCCAGCAGTGCCCTGGAAAAAAGACTACAGAACTTCATTTCTGAGACACAGAGCTGTGCTGACGTGCTGGTGGAGCTCCCTGCAGCAGATGGGAGCCCTGCTGCTGGAAGGGCTGACAAAGACTTACAGCACTGCTCTGCTGCACCAAGGGTTGGGAAGAGATGAGGGACTTGCCCCAAGCATCACAGCAAAACCAGCTTGGCTCCTGCACTTGCAGAAAGCAGGGAAGAGCAGAAAGGCTTGCTGTCCAATTTCAGGATTTAAGAAGATGCTCTTTGTAAAATGCCCCAATGGGTTGAAGAATCAGTCTGAGCTACCTCACAGGGACTGAGGGGAGCAGTACCTCTGGCTTTCCATCAGGATTGCCTGGCCAAGTTCTCCTGGAGGTGTAGCTCCAGGGTTACTTCAGACCCAGGCTATCCATATCTCTGCTGCCATGCTCGCACCAGAAGGTCCTATCAGCCACCAACAATGGCAGCAGCTCACAGAGCCACATTTGAAAGCTCCTTTCATGAAAGGAGCTGTGACTCCAGGTTACATCACCTGGTGCTGCACAGGTAACTCAGAGCCCTTCCAAGCCAGCACAGAGCTGTCCACGAGAAGTGGTCACCCCTACAGCATCCACCCTGAGCATGGAAGCAGCCTTGAAAGCAGATGCAAAGCCCCTCCAAAAATACCTCCCTACAGCAGTGAGCTCCCTCTTAGATATTTTGGCCCATACTCCTCCAACTCCACCAGATTTAGTCCCATGATGGATCAACCCTGGGAAGCTGCACCACTTCACTCCACAGAGGTCCACATGCAGCAACCAAGGGCTTCAAGAGCTTTCCAGCACCTCCGAAGAGGGGAAGAGAAATTTCACAACACAGGTGACAGCAGTGTTCTCCAAAATTAATACAGATCAGGTAAATTAAGGCTTTTCCAATAAATACTAACATCAGCCCTTTTTTAAACTAGGTGTCCTGGTTTAGCCCATTCTACTCCTATGGAGTCTCAGACTGCTTATTACCTCTTCCCAGGAACAGCCCCCCCCCCCCCCAAACAGTTTGAGACACAGAAGGCTGAGTATCCAAAAAACACACATCCCTGCTGTGTTAGAGTCAATTCCTCATGCAGCAGGGCTCTATATCCCAGTCTTTGGCCCCAAGACTTACTTTTCCTTTACAAATGCAGAGCACAACTGCAATCATTCTACCACAGACCATGAAGAAATCAATTTAGCAATCCAAACATAAATTAAGCAATGTTTTTGATTCAGTAAACTTGTTCCTCCGTAGATCAGAGCAAGTATTAGTGAAGGTCAGTGACCCATCCCCAAGATTTGCTTTGATGAAACTCATAGGAATTTTAGATCAGAGCACACTTCAAATTATTTGACCTGGAAATTAACCCTTTACATATTTGTAAGTGATTTTAACAAATTGCTAGGAGCTTTTCTGTTTGTGATTCAATGGTTTAACAGCATATTAATGAAATTACTTATTAATCAAAGCACCAATTCAGTAACTTACAAATACTTCTCCTGAATAAGGATCTCCAAACTGAGCAAAGTCCAACATCACTGGGGGTCCTGGTGGATGACAAGCTGCCCATGAGCCAACAGTGTGTCCTGGTGGCTAACAGGGCCAATGGGATCCTGGGGGGCATCCAAAGGAGTGTGGCCAGTAGGTCAAAGGAGGGGATCCTCCCCCTCTACTCTGCCCTGGTCAGGCCCCACCTGGAGTGTTGTGTCCAGTTCTGAGCTCCCTGGGATAAAAAAAGACAGGGATCTCCTGGAGAGAGTCCAGAGGAGGCTACAGAGATGAAGGGCCTGGAGCATCTCCCCTGTGAGGAAAGGCTGAGTGAGCTGAGGCTGTTCAGCCTGGAGAAAAGAAGCCTGAGAGGGGATCTGATCAATGGGGATCAATAGCTGAAGGGTGGGACACAGGGGGACATGGGCAGCCCCTTCTCAGTGTCTGTGGGGACAGGACAAGGGGCAATGGCCTCAAGTTGCAGCACAGGGAGTTCCACCCCAATCTGGGGAAGAACTTCTTCCCAGTGAGGACGAGGGAGCCCTGGGACAGGCTGCCCAGGGGGTGTGGAATCTCCTTCTCTGGAGAGATTCTAGCCCTGTCTGGACACCGACCTGTGTGCCCTGTCCTAGGGACCCTGCTTTGGCAGGGGGTTGGACCCCACAGGCTCTGGAGGAACCTTCCAACCCCTACAGTTCTGTGATTCTGTGATCACTAGAAAAGGATTTCAGGCAATTTTTATTATTCAGAAGGTATCAGGGTTAAATTATGGTCTGAAAGAGAAAATAAACACCTTTTGAGAGAAAACCACCTTTCTCTCAATGTCACTGACCTACCCGAGAGCTAAGTTCAGGGCTCCCCGATTCATCTTAGTGCTCAGTCCCACACTGTACAAACACCTTGTGGAAAAAGCTTTCTGTACAGGTTTTTTTTTTTTTTCAAGAAAAGCCCTGCATTATAACTTACATCCCTTCAAGTGACTTCAACTGTGCTCTCTGCACATTAAAAATGTTAAATTCTGGGCAAATCAGAACAAATATATTCCTTGCTCAGATCCTTTCACCTCAAGCAAGATCAAGTAATTGGTACAAGAACTTCATGGGTTTTTAGAGGAAAATCAAGGGAATTAACATCTTTCAAGCAGCGTAATAGCTCTACAGTTTATGTTAAAGTAAATCATCTGAGTAATGAATTTAATTCCTCAGAGTAACTTTCCAGAAAAATCAAAACTAACACATTTTAATGAAGAATGAAAGAATTTTTCACTGCAGAAGTCTGCAAAATATTTGAGTATTTTTAATAGAAAAGCAAAAGTGAGCTGAGACAATCCCAAAGCATGTTTAACAGCCACGTGCTACCCAAGTACAGACAGCAACAAAGCAGTGGCAGTGTGGAAGGGAACTGGTTCTCTTCACTTTGACAGAACAGAAGATGGATACCTCAAGGAAAAAATACACCCAAGACAGACCTCAGAATCTCCAATTCCACCAAAATGATGTTTCAAGTCCTGCTAAGCAGGAAAAAGCAGCTTTTTAATTGGCTTAAATGGCTTTATTGAAATGACACACACAACAGCAGTATTTGTAGATGGGATGTGACTGGGAGAAACGGGATTCTCTAACCAGAACAGAAGTCCTGAGGCTTAAACAGATCCAATTGCAGCATGAATCCATCAAGGCTCATCGTTAGCCCGGCACTGACTGATGTCTCTGCTGGTAACCAAGTGTTCCAAGCAGTGGCAGTTAAAACAATAACCGAAGTCTCCTTGCCTCCCCCACCACCTCCCACTTCCAGGCATTGAAGCAATTGTTTAGCAAGCCCATACTAATCAGGAGCTAATTAAATAACTAAAATTGTTTCAGCATTCATCATTTTCTTCCCATGAAGAATCACTTTTCTAGATCTTTATGGCCTTATCAGCATGGCTTGGACACGTGAAGGTCTGAGCTTACCCACACTGTGCTGCCAGCGCTGGGGCAGGAAGGCACCCACCATGCTGGGACCTGTGCCATCCTCATCACCACAACAAAAGCCAACACTGTCACCTCCAGCACCAACAACCTGAGCTGCTTCTCCACTCCTACAAGCCCAGGGACCAAGCACTGCAGAGCCCATCGCTGCCCCACACAAACACAGGAGTCCCACCTTCCTGTTGAACCTGGCATGATCCCACTGGAGAGGGCACCTCAAGATCTTCATCCCTTACTGCAGCCACCCTTCTCCCTTGGTCCCTTTCCAATTGCTTTGTCCTTCACAGGGATTTGATGTCAGAATATCAGGAGGGAAACACTCTGAGCAGTAACTTTGATGGTTCCCTCAGAACTCACTCTTCCTTTAAGGAATACTTTTTTCTTCCCCACCCCCCCCCACCCCGCCCCCCCCCATTCCAACCAGAAGTCCAGCAAAGTCCAGCAACCCAAACTAAAAGCCAGGGCAAAGTTTGCTCATTAAACAGTTTCACTGGCCCCAGCAGCCCCAGGACAGAGCATACCACTAGGTCCTTCGGGGCAGAGACAGCATCTCCCCAGCAGCCAGCTCCCCCACCTCACTCCCAGAAGGATGTCAGCACACAAAGCGTGAGAGCTTCTGCCTCACTGTTTCTTCACTGACCACCCCACCAAGTGTTTAAAACAAGCACACATGGATAAGCCCTCACTTGTTTTCTGTGGTGTGGAGACCCCAACAGAGCACGCACACACACACACAGGAGTCGCAGCTGCTGCAGCAGCCGGTGTACAGTACCTCTTGATGCAGCCTCCCCGCATCCGAATACAGCCTCCTGCTCCTGTCTGCGTCCATCCATCCCCTGGTGACCGACGGGAAAACCCCAAGCAATACTAAAGACAACCAAAAGCTTCTTGATTTCATCATTTCACACCTGTTGAAAACAAGAGAACAGTCGTAAAGCAATCATCTCACACCAAAACCCAGCTCAGATACAACAGCATGGCAGAAGCTTCGGCTGACGGTGCCTCTCCACACCAGGTCAGTGCTGATGGGACACTGCAGCCCCCACAAACACCCAGCAAAACCCCTATGTTCCCTTTTCACACCCATCTGTGTATTTATGAGCTATTGCTGTGAAACAGCTCGTGTGGTGACCAGACACTGGAGGAGAAACATCATGAATTGGGAACTAAGGAAGAATGCAAGGAGCCTTCAGTGAGAACACAACCATGGACAGGATTTCACAGCCTGGGCAGAAGGATGCAGATACACTAGCAAGAAATGAGGCCAAACTAGGTAATGAAGAAAAAAAGCCACTGGGATTCACCCACCCCATGCATGCTTAAAGGAAAGCAAGGTTTATGGAAAAGGACAGTCAAAGAACAGAGACCACCACAGACCCTCACAGGAGGCCCTCAGAGACCCGAAGGCACTCATGTAATGAATATGTAAATATTATTAGTTCCAGGAAATGAAATTAAAATGCATGTACTGGGATGATACAAGCTTTTTCTCTCCCAAGTGAAGGTACACACATTAGGTTAGAGTGATACCCTGCACACCCAGTGCTGCGATAACAAATGCCTGCTTTCTAAAACTCCAAAACTCAGATAGGTTCTTGACCAACTCTTCCAGTCACACTACCACAGGCAAAACCAAACCACATCAAGCACAACACGATGGTACTGCAGAACCCAGCAAGTGACTTGGTCCCATCTCTGGACAACCCACCAGCACCACGTCACTCACGGTCCAGGACACACACCCATACCCTCAGACCTTCAGGCCAGCCCAGTTTCTGCAGCGTGGCAGAAATATCATCATTCTCCTCAGGTTCAGAGGACAATGCTGCAGGAGACCAGCAAGATGCCAGTGAGGACCTTCTACCACAAGAGCAACCACCTGGAGCAGAAGTTCTTGTCTCACATGGGGTTTTTTAATTAATGTGGAAGAAAACAGAGTGCAGTTACTTGGACACCAGTCAGGCTGAGCTACCACGCGTTGCACACACGCATGGCCCCGCACTGATGCCCTGGCAGCTCAGCCTGGCAAGCTCCATACTTCATCCCAACTTTTGGGGGGAACCGGACAAGCAGATCGTGTCATTACTGCTCACATTGAAAATACCAAAGGCATCTCCAGGCCTGGCACCATTTCCATGGCAGCTGAGGGAAGTGCTGACCTTTCACAGCAGCTGCAGAGGATGCTATGGCAGACCTATAACGAAGCATAATGGCCACTTAATGAGGCAAGCGATGGCATTTCTATAGCATGCAAGTGACAGCCTGCTGCTCCGGCTGAACAACACACATTAACAAGGCGAGGTACCTGCTAAGGGCACAACTAAGCCCTGCTGAATCAAGTCACCATGACATACCTTGCCTTGACAGGACTCATTTAGCAGCATTCCCACACCACGTATTTGCTGCAGGGTGTATCCAAGCCTTGGTGCATCACTATTAATTCTGGAGCCACGACCATTTACACCAGCGCTGACTTGGGCTTGGCCATTTGATCTGCCCAAAAACCCGCTGTCAACGGGAGAGCACAGAGCCTACAGCCACCACACACCGGGCAGCTCAAGCATCACTTCTCCTTGCTAATGTAAACACCCTGAATTGAGAGCACTCAGGATGAAATCAACATTTATTAGGCTTTCTAAATTCCAATTAGAAGCCTCAGATGTGATGTTACCGGGGCTACAGATAAATGTTTAATAAGCCAAAGTCACTATATCAATAAGCGACAAGTACATTGTTACATTATGAATCGCTCCTGCACAGCAATCCTCTTTCCCACAGTTTTTATAGAGGTATTTTGTATGCTCAGCTGATGCCATCCCTGCAAACACAACTACTTCACTTCACAGTTCTGGAGACCTCTGACTCATATGCTGCTTGAAATTACCATCCTAGAGCAAATCAGGGGACTGGCTTGATGTATATTCAGTAAATAAGGAACCACTGGGAAGCACGACAGTGTTTGGATTAGGATGCCTACAACAGTGATGAAGCTGAAAGGGCAGCCTCCACCTGCTACAAACTACAGTCGTGTTATAAATGGAATTTGTAGAGCATCTTTCTCCAGTCAGTTTAGAAATCACTTATTTTTATTGCATACTGACTGACAGTACACTAATTGCTCTCACTCATAATAAGAGGAGGACACACTAATACACATCATATATCCAAATAGCCTAAAGCAAGCAACAAATATGCACCATAAATATCGAGTGAGGGTTGACTCTGAAGCCATACAGCACTTTCACATTACTTGGCACCCTACACCACAGCTCAGCATCGCTTTACCCTGAGGTAAGCGGAAGGCTCCTTGCAGAATCCAGTCTACAGCTGCACCACGCAACAAGGCAACTGGATTGGGGTCCAAAGTTCCCCAAAGTCAACAAATACAATTCGAAGTCACTGAACAGATCTGCACTACCAGCGTAAACTCAGACAAGTGTCACTACCAGCCTCCTTCCCTCACTTGAGCAAGGGGCAGATTCATACGACATGAGCCTGTACAGACACCACCAGCTAGATAAACCACAGCTCACACAGAGAAATGGCTGCATGGAACAAGCAATTTACTCAAATAGAAAAAAGGTGAGCAGCATTTGTGGCTAAACACTAGAAGATTCCCAAGAGCTGAGGGTGGAGGGGGGGCATCTATCTCACACCTGGGCTCAGCAGCACCTGTGAGCAGAGACAGTCTGATCTACCCTGTAAGGCAGAAATCAGCAATTGCAATGCAGACACTAGAAGCAAAACAGCCTATTTCCAAGCTAAGACGGCCCCGATATTAAGGCAGGTACTAAACAAAGCCTGAAAAAGTTTACCTTAAAGGATGCAGTTTCTTCCTCCAGCATCACAGCTCCCTTGCAGCTGGCACTGCCTTGCCAAAGGGGCACTGCCACAAGCACTGCGATGCCACTGGAAGAAGCTCAGACAACAGCTCACTTGAACACACAAGTGCTGCTGTGACAACAGCAGCCACAGAACACAAGCCCATCCTGAGCCCAGGCACCGACACACAGCCAGGGAGTCTCAGCAAGCAGGGAAACTGGTGCAGCACCTCGCAATGAAGAGGACAAGCAGCGAGCCAAAGACACAAGCACAGGTTGTAGGGCACAGGTTTTAGAGCTGCTCAAGCAAAAAGGGTCACCTTGAGAAACAAAGCCAACTAATGACACCAGCCCTTTCCATGGAGGACAACACAGATTGTTTGAAGTACTATGTGCCATGCAGGGGAAGCAGCTGAACAGCCAGACTGCCGCAGAGATCCCACAACTTTCTCCTCCACAACACGGATGCTTTAAGAATTCAATTACTGTGACTGTAATAAGATTAAAGCATTTGCCCAAAAAACCCCAACAGTTACCAGTTTTGGTTTCAGGGCTATTTAAACTGCAGCTTATTTCTTTAGCATTGAGAAATTAATAGTTCACAATCACTTCTAATAATTTCCAACGGGCTTCACATTAGGAAGGAGGAGGTTGAACTTAATCACCTGAAGTTATAGTGTTGCTACAGCAAAAGGACCAAAGCATTACCTCCATATAAACTGGCTCTGTTATCACCAGATAAGAATCCTGTCCTCAGTTCCTCTGCCATCAACTATCCCAGTTGCTTCAGCCTTATCTAAACAGCATTTCTATTGCCTGAAAAATAATTTCTAGGTCCATAATCCCTTGTTGAGTGCTACAAAATTAAGCTACAAAATTAAGGGGGAAATCCGTTCTAAGATAACCTTTTAGCAATGCTTAACAAAGGCAAATAACCGTTCCTACAGCATCTCAGATAAATACTTCAAGTTTTCATGCATTGAGAACTCACTGGAACGAGCTCCGATGTTTAGGTACAGACCAGGCATCTCATTTGGGCAAACACACAGGTACCAATATTTAGTCTGTAAATCCCCCAAGGCGTTTCCGTGCTTCCCAGAAAAAATCCGGGGAGCATCATCACCCCAGCGGGGATGTAGCACTGCCAAGGAACTCCTGGACCTCACACACAAGAGGCTCCAACCTTTGCTTCCGAGGCTGCCTCCGCGACACTGGAGCAACGCCCAGCCACGGGCTTACTCCGAGGTTACGCTCGGGGGAGCCCCGGACCACCCGTCCCACCGCCAGCCCAGCGCACAGCCGGTTATCCCCACCACCCAGGAGCGTTTCGGAGAAGTTGGGGAGGAAGCCCAGGAGCTCCTAGAAAACCATCGCTCCTGCCGCAAGCTCAACCCCGCGGGCTGCGGGCGGAGGCTAGAAAGGTCGCCCGGGGCTCGGGTGGGGAAGCGGGGGGGCTCCTACCTCGCTCGTTACCGGCGCCCGCCCCGGGAAGCGCCCGGCCGCGGGCAGCGGGGCCGGAGGCGGCGGGGCCCGTCGGGGCGCTCCGCGGGGATGGCCGCCGGCACCACGGCGCCACCCGGGGGCCGCGGGGGGAAGCGCCGGCTCCCTTCGCAACCGCGGCGGGACGCGCCCCCGGCCCCCGCCGACGGCCCCGAAGCCGCGGCACGGGAGGAACCCGGAGCCGGGAGGAACCAGGGGGGAAGGAGCCGCGTCTGCCCCGCGGGCGGCACTTCCACCGCTCGCTCTCCGCGCTCCGGAACGCGGGGCTGGGGAGGGGGTAACAACCCTCCGAGCCCGTCCCACCCCGCCGGCGGCTCCCACCTGTTACCGCGCCCAGGCGGGGGGTCCGCGGAGGGCGGCGGCAGCATCCGGAGGGCTGCCTAGCCCCGAGCGAGCGCGCCCCGCGGAGCGGACGGCAGCAGCGGCGAGAGGCGCGGCGCCCGCGGGCTCTCTCCCCCTCAGCCCGGGCGGGGACGGCGTCGCTCCGCAGGGCGCGGGAACCTCGCGGGGCAGGGCGGTGCGCAAAGCCGCTGCGGGGCGCTCCCCCGCGGCACTCACCTGGGAGGGAAGCGGGGCGGCGGGGCGGGGCTGCCCGGGACGGGAGCGGCGGCGGCCGAGGACGCGGCGCGGGCCGGGCCGGCCCTATTTCTGCTCTCTGGGCCGGAGCCGCCTGACGTCAGCGCCGCATTTGCATATTCCACCCAATCGCCGGCACCTGTGCGGGCACGCGGGACCGCCCCCTCGGGGCACGCGGCGGGAGGGGGCCGTCGGGGCGCCGCGGGGCGGGGGCAGCGCGGGGAGCGGCGGGGGGAGCGGGCAGCGGGGCACCAGCTCCTTTCCCTTCCGCTCCCCTCCCCTGGCGGCACCGACTGCCGGGTGCGGGGTTGCGAGAGGGGCTGGGGGGACTGCTTGGACACCCTACCCCGCCGGGAGCCTGAGGCCGTCGGTGGGCTAAAGACCCGGGGGTACCCCCTTGGGGTGCGCAGTACCTCGGGGTGCTGCTGCCGATCCCCCCCCCCCCTTCCCGGCAACCCCAGCGTCCGTCCCCGGGAGAGCCGCTCAGAGCAGTGCGGGACCCAGGCTCATCTGGGGCCGGGCGAGAGGCGACCACCGACCCCTCGCGATGTGTCTCTAAAACTGGGGTGTCCTTGTGGGGCACCGAATTTCGCCCGGTGGGACCCTGTAACCCCCCCACGACCGTGCACGGCAACCGCGCAGCGCAGCGCAGAACACGCAGCTTGCAAAGCGCTCCTTCTGTCCCCACGGACCCCTGGCTCCACAGGAAGGCAAACACACCGCTGCCCATCCATTCTCCTGTGCAGCATCACGTCTGCATCCAAAAACACAATCAAAATAAAGTAAAATACCATTTCCCCATTTTTTTTTTTAAAAAGGGATGTTTCCAGGAAGGGAGGGCACAAGGGGACTGCAGAAGCGAAGAGGATTTTTGGGGGGGTCCTTGATTGCAGAGGCAGGAGGTGAGCAGTCTAAAAGCCCTTATAAAACACACTGGGTTTTGTGTTTCTTCCCTATAAAGACTCTTAACAGCTGGATCCCGATGAATTAAATGGGATTTGACATTGGCTTCGGCGTGAAAAGGATGGGACCCATCAGATGAGGGCTTAGAAAGACACAGAAACCACGTCCAGTCCAGAAGAAAAGCTATGCCATGAAGTTACAATCGAGATTTTTCTTTGCCAGGAGCACCAAGTGATCAGACAGGTGGTTTTTTCCATGATTTTTCACACCTTTGGGTCCAGCCTGTTAAATGCAGCACCTCCAAAATACTTTCAGTGTATTAAGAAAATGTAAAAAAAAAATTAGCTTATTCTAGCCAAACGGCTTGTAGAGACTGTTTTAGGAAGGCAACGATCTTGAAATTGCTGATTTAAGGTTTGGATTAAAAAGAAATCACAAATGTAATAAACCGGGGAGTATCCAGGGTGAATTGTGGGTGGGTAATATAAGGGAGGGCTCTGCAGTGTCTTGACAGAAGAAATGAGTGCATATTTCACAGCTGGCCTGTAGGTTTAAGAGGTCTGAGGCTTTAAAAAAATGAAATAAAATAAAGCTGAAATCTAATCAGAGACAAATAGGTTATTTTCAGTGAGATCTTTCTCCTGAGAGAAAAAAATTGGAGATGGTATCGGCGGAGACAACTCTTCCCCATTTCCTGAGGTGAAGGAAGAAAAGTCTGCCCGCTTACCAACATCACTTACGCTATGAGAAGATGTTTGTGCTGTCAATTTAGCCATTTCTCTGTCTCTCTTGAAGGCAGACACAAGCACGACGTGTGCATTAGCAGACATCTGAGGTACCCGCACAGCCCCTATTTATTTATACCCACGCCTGCTTGGGGATGCAGAGTCGGGAGGCGACCGTGTTCCGCCGCCACCGCCAGCTTGCAGAGGTGATGCTCGCGACTGCATTTGTAGCAGTCGGCATATTTTCCTCGCTTTACACCGTCTGATGCAGGCTGAAGTGCCCAGGCTGGACTTGCTGTGCTTCTGCCAAGACAAAGCTCGGCATGGCAGTGCTGGAAGGCTGCTGCGACCTCTTCATGTCATCAGCTGAGGGGTCCCTGGTCCCGGCGTTGAGTCCCCGGGCTCACCTACCTGCAGCTGGGATCGCAGGGAGAGGGATGGCTAAACGAGGAGAGCACTTACCCTGCACAGAGGGTGCGTGGGGCGGTTGGGCTCACGTAAAGCGCCCGTCTGCTCCCCCATCAGTTATCAGATGCCAAAGGCGACCATGTTCCTAAGCCAGGTCTCCTGGATGCACACACCTCCTTTTCCCACCGTGAGCACAGTCAGGTACCAACAGTCATTTTAGCATCTTCTCTCGCACGCTTGGGTCCTATGTGATCCCCTGGTCTTTTGGTTGTGATGTGTTCCAACCTCCTGAGAATACCATTTATAAAAATCAATCAGCAAGCATCCCCTCCTCACCCCCTCACCCTCCATCCAACTCCACCCCCCTCCTCTTCAAACACCTTTTTAAAGGTCCTGAGACCTTCTAAAAGCCCTGTGGAAGCCTGGATGCATCCCAAGGGCAGTTTCTGAAAGGGAGCTGTGGGAGCTTTGCTGAGGGATGATGTCTGCTGTCCCCCCACCGTGCTGGTTCACCCACCTGCAAAGGCTGGGAGAAGCCAACAGCTCTGTTATAGAACTGGGGAAATAAACTGCTTGCTCCAGAGCAGGCTGGCAATGAAAAACTGATAAATTCCTCATCTAAAAGCCTGGGTGAGCTTGAAGCAAAATAATTGTTGCTTTCCTTTGAACTGGGAATTGGAGGGGCCCAAAAAACAGTGATTGGAGGCAGAAGGAAAAGATAAATGAACGATTTTAAAGACAGATTTGAGGAGAAGATTCCTATGCAGAAAAAGGGGGAAATCAAGTTTTCAAGTTTTTTTCTCTCAAAATACAGGATAACCAGTTTGCTGAAAGGGGAATTAAGCATCCTCTGCTCCTCTCAGTTTAAAAATAGATATTAAAACCAGAAAACAAGCAAGAAAGTAAAAAAAAAACAAAACCCCACCCTGGAAGTTTAGAGGGATGGAAGCTGCTGAAGTATGTTTCATGTAACAGAAGCAAACCCAAGGTCTGTGAAGAAGGAGAGAGACCTCCTGGGCCAGCCGCGGTCTCGCGTTCTTGGGTGAGAGGAGCTGGAAATGTGCAACTTGTTGTCAGCTTTGACTGATGCGACTTCAGGAAGTTGATGAGAAATTTTAAACAACAGATTGGCAAGGCAGAACTCCGTGTCACTGAAGATACGATAGCATTCGAGGGTGACCACGGCGGTTAGTTTAAGGGAAAGAGTTTTGAAGAACAGATGGTCTTCTCTTATTGGGCTTTTTTTTTGTTTTTAATTAAAAGACCCCTCCAAACAAACTCACAACACAACAGAGCGATGCACTAAGACTCCCTGATTTCTACCAGTAAAGGAATTAACTGGCAACCCTCTGAGCCTCCTGAAGTACTTCCAAAATCTTCCTCAGAAGGGGAGGAGAAGGGTTCATCTTTAAAAATTCAAACTTTGAATGACAGCGGATCACCCACCCACCCCTTGTCCAGTCCTGCTCTCTAAATGCAGTAATTAAACACGAGTTTTTAAAAGAACATTGTATTCACTGCAAGCAAGGAGCTGAGGAGGTAATAGGACAACAAGATTCATGCTCATCACTTTTAGTTATTTGAACCGAGAACCTAAATCAGACCTGATTAAAATAGGAACTCAAACCCAGATTCAACCAAAACTGGAGATATTAAACAAATACAGATGTGACAAGAGTCGTGATTCAATTATTAGGAGTCCATCTTTTAATTGCTCATTAAGATGACAGTGTGTATCTTTGCCTACATACATTTAGCAAAGCCTTTTCACTTTGACAGCGCATAAAATTACCCACGCCAACTGTATATCTCTTACTTTTTATGTCAACTTTAGAGTCGCTGGTTTTTCATTATCCTCTTGGCCACAAATTAATAAGGAGGAACAAATTTAATAGCAGCCTCAAACCTTTAGAGATTATCTCAGCCTTGTGTATCTGTGCCAGTTAAATTGCCATTTCTTTCTGCTTAAATTTAATGTGGTCATCTTGATACAAACACACACATATTTAACGCTGCTCTCAGGGCACAGTACTGGCACACCGAGGGGCTGCTCTGAAAAGCTGACGTGGAGCTCCAACTTGAACTTCTCCAACCTCATCACCCTCCCTTTAAGATATGACAAATGGTCCTGGAGCACCTCCCCTACAAAGAGAGGCTGAAGGAACTGGGTTTGTTCAGCCTAGAGAAGAGAAAGCTGTGGGGGGACCTCACTGCAGCCTTCCAGTCCCTGAAGGGAGCAGAGAAACAGGACTTGGTGCAGGAGTTCCTGGACACAGGTTTTCTTCCCATAAACAAGGTATGTTGGGAAACAACCTTTTATTTCAACATCATCTGCTGAAATGCAATTCAATTCCCTAAGCTGGCAGAGAAACTCTGGGAGGTTTGCTGGTCCACAGTACAACAGGGAGCTTGCTAACACTGACGGGTACTGTTGAGAGCAACGCATGTGTAAACAGGAATAAAAGTCTTGCAGGTTCTGGGGGTCTGAAACAACAAACAAGCAGTTGTCACCATTTGTCAGCTTCAGGGTTAAACAGATTTCTGGCAGGAGAAAGCCAAGTTCCAGAAGATCAGTATATGGAAAAGACAGCACCAGCTTCAAGGCAGAAGGGATGTGCTGGCAATTTCCTCTCAATTCCTGACAAGGCATCTCAAACACAGCTGGCAGATCTTCAGTCAAAACCAAACAGGAAGCAAACTGCTTGAGGCCTTTACGAATGTGAATAGAGAAACTCCAGAGAATTTTGACTATTGCAACATTCTCCACTGCTCCCTGGTCAGAGGGCCGAAGATCTGAAGTAGTGCTGAACTCAGGAGTCTCATCTCCTTCGTGAAGCCCCATTTCAAAAGAGCCATCTTCTTTGTCTGTGGTCTTGGTGTCACCCAGAGGGCTCCCTTTCTCCTCTGTAAAGCAGGAGGGGGGGGATCTCTGCACAGTCTGCACTATCAAGGCAGAAAGGTGCTGGGTAAAATCTTGGTTTGTGGCAGTGTGTGACATACAATGAAAAGGCAAGATGACAGTGTTACAGGGGTCAGGCACTGCACGCTGTTCTTCCTCTGAAGGATCCAAACTGCAAAAGAGATAACAAGGCAAAGTACGAGCCTGAGTTTCAAAACAGTCACAGCTACCTACAGCTCATGGTGCTGCTGCTGCTGCTCTGAACTTTGAGGTATAATCTTGTTACTGCAGTTACATCAGCCTAATTTCATAAAACATCTTAAACAGTCAAGAATGCATAGGTTGCAGTTGTATTCATTTCTGTATTTCTTTTATACATTTACAGCATTTAGTTGATAGAAATATTCCTAATTCATATTATTCCTTTGTCCTGCCACTGAATTTTCAAGATGCTTTCAGATCATCTTGTGTCTATACATTGTTTTGTCTGTACATAGTAACTATTTAATTTGTTAGATCAAAAATAGCATGGCCAGTAGGTCTGGGGAGGTGATTGTGCCCCTGTACTGGGCGCTGGTGAGGCTGCAGCTCGAGTGCTGGGTCCAGTTCTGGGCTCCTCACAGGACATGGAGGTCCTGGAGCAAGTCCAGAGAAGGGCAACCAGGCTGGGGAAGGGGCTGGAGGGCAAATCCTCTGAGAAGCAGCTGAGGGAGCTGGGGGTGTTCAGCTTGGAGAAGAGGAGGCTGAGGGGAGACCTTCTCCCCACCTCCACTGCCCAGCCAGGAGGGTGCAGAGAGGTGGGAGATGGTCTCTTCAGCCAGGGGACAGGAGATGGGACAAGAGGCAATGGGCTCAAGCTGTGCCAGGGCAGGGTCAGAGCAGATGGGAGGGCAAAGTTCTTCCCTGGCAGAGTTGTGGGGCTGTGCACAGGCTGCCCAGGGAGAGGCTGAGTCACCTTCCCTGGATGGGTTTATAAAAAAGGGTAGATGAGGTGCTCAGGGATCTGGTTTAGCTTGGGACAGGAACAGTTGGACTTAATGATCTTAAAGAGCTTTTGCAACCTTGTGATTCTGTGATCTTCATACTGTGCACAGCCACTGGTTGAGAGGCTGGGAGTGTGCAATTTATCAGAAGTTAAAAATAAAGTGTTCAGCTCATCTTCCATTTCCCAAACCCAACAGGCACTTTGCAAATCACTGGCTTGAAGCCACTGACTTTATTCCAGGGTTCAAAGGTTACAAAGACTTTATACTCTTACCACTGATTTCGCTTGAAAACAACTAGAGGCAGCGTGCAACCAGACACACTGGTTTGCCTTAAAGCCGGGTCTGAAATGCACCATCCACTATTGGGACTCAAAAAGCTGATGGGGGTTTAAGCCAGAGCTCAGGAGTCTCACTTACCACATCTGGGGTCACTTCCATGTGCTTTACAGGAATCCAACAGAGAGGCAGGTGCCTACGGAACAAAGAACCATCAGGCAGTGGCAGCTGCTGCCAGATTTCAGCAGAAGTGAAAAGCAAAGTCAACGTTGGCTCCTGCTTTTTAAGGCCAGCAGCTCCCTGCTGAGTCCTGACTGCTGTACCCGTGGGCAGCTGAACAGCTGACCTGTGAGGATGCTGACACACCAGGTTTTTAGTTCAGGCTGGGCACTCTGAGGCAGCCAGGAACGCAGTGAGAACAGATGTGGCCTGTAGGCCTTTCAGCACACTACAGACTTCAGCAGCAGCGCACAGCCAGGCGAAAAGGCAAAGGCCCTGGAGAAAGCCCAGCCACGCTGGCAGCAGAGGCAGAGTCCCTCAGGGCTGGCTGTCTCATGCCCTGAAGCCAGGCATATGAAGGGCATTTCCTATATCAAAAATGACATCACAACGCAGAAGTTAAACAGCTGGAGTTTGAAGGAGACCAATTAGGCCAACACCTATTGCCAGAGAGAAGGTTCTTCCACTCTCTGAGGAAGAGAACTGTCTTCCAAAAGGTGCTGAACTGCTCAGTTCAGAGAGCAGTTCAGCATCTCAGAGCACACTGAATGAGACACTAATGCCAGGTAAACATCTCAGTCCTGACAGCGACAATTCTCTGCAACTCTGGTGAATTCAGATCATGCACTCACTGTACAAGGTGGACCAAACCCACCACTCAAATTTGGGGCTACCTCCTTTCTCAATTATAACAGCTCAGAGAATGAAAATACCTTTGCTGTGGATTACTATAACAACACAAGTTTAATATCAGAAATTAGCTTGCAAAAAAAACAAACACTACCACATTAAAACTGCCATAAAATAAACACAAGTGTAGCAATTACCTGATTTTTACACCCAGAGTCTGGTATTTCAAAACATCTCTGGGGAACTGTATAGTCTGTAGGAGTCAAACTACCAGATTGCAAAAGACTGCTGGCTAGGACTGTTTCTTCACAAATTATTTCTAGAAGAAATACAAAGACCTTTTAAAATTGCTGAAGTAAAACCAAAATGAATGTCTAACAGTGTCTGTCAAACAACTAGAATTAAGATTGCATCATCAAAATGTGACCATCAGTCATTAAAGCTGCAGGGTCTCTTCACAGAACAGCCAGGACAGAACAAAACCAGGCACAATTTTAGTATCCATAAGTGCACTGGAAGGTGCACTGAAGACTGCTAAAGCTCATTTTTTAAGCTAACCACCAATTTAAATCTCAACATCTTGTGTGAGAATTCTCCATGTGATTTAGTTTTAACAGAACTGGTCCATTTCCTTGAAACTTGCCCTGAGTGTTACCAAAGCATTGCCAGGCTGGCAAAGCCACAGCAGAGCAGTTTGTGAGCTTCACAGCATTCACTCCCATTTTTGCAGGCGTCAAGCAAACAAGCAGAAGATCTGTAAAACCTTTAACCTGGCTCAGAAGGTCCTGTCCCTCAAATGCCACTCAAGGAAATGATCTTACCTCGAGCCGGCCCGCTCACGCGTGTACAATGTACGTGCAAATAAACAACAGAATTCCAATCACAGAATCCCAGCCTGGGCTGGGCTGGAAGGGACCCAAGGATCACAGAGCTCCAACACCCCTGCCACAGGCAGGGACACCAACCTCCAGGCCTGGAGCTACACAAGGTTGCCCAGGGCCCCAGCCAACCTGGCCTTGAACACCCCCAGGGATGGGGCACCCACCCCTTCTCTGGGCAGCCCCTTCCAGCCCCTCACCACTCTCTCTGGAAAGAACTTCCCCCCAATATCTGTCCTAAACCTTCCTTCCTTTAGCTTTAATCCATCCCCCTTGTCCTGCCATTGTCTGCCCTTTCAAAAAGCTGATTCCCTCCTGTTTCTCTGCTCCCTTCAGGGACTGGAAGGCTGCAATGAGGTCCCCACAGCCTTCTCTTCTCCAGGCTGAACCAGCCCAGCTCCCTCAGCCTCTCTCTGTAGGGGCCCCTGCTCCAGCCCTCTGATCATCTCCGTGGCTCCTCTGACCCCTCTCCACAAGTCCCACATCTTCCTTGTACTGGGGCCCCAGCTCTGGACACAGGACTCCAGCTGGGGCCTCCTGAGGGCAGAGCAGAGAGGGACAATCCCCTCCCTGTCCCTGCTGCCACCCCTTTTCTGATGGGAGTCCAGGATACCATTGGCCTTCCAAGCTGCAGGAGCCACTGCATGTGAGCTTCTTCCTCAGGCATAAGAACTCCTGCCTGTATCTTTCTGGATTGATGGCAAAGTTTAGTAGATGACACCAAACCATCTCTCAGGCAGAGGAAGCACAAGAGAGATTTACTGCTTGAACAAAGCAACCATGTTAGCCAGAAGGAAACTCAAATTGACAAGAAAACCAGAACAGGGCAGCATTATTTCTGGATTTCTCTTCTCTATATATGTTTAATCTTTGCCATAAGCCATTTGGAAGACATGTTTAAGTTGAATAAAATGCTAGTGAAACAGATGGTGTCTAGAGAAACTGCAGAGAAAACAATTCACAGAAATAGTGCATCAGAAAATGAATTCCATTATTCCTGATTTCAGGTCTAACAATGAAATAAATTGCCTAGCATAGCTCCATTTTTTTAAAAATAGACTTCTCAAAATCAGTATTTTGAAAACAACCCTTGATAGCTAGGTATGTAGCAAAGAATTCATTTCTGTTGTTAAAGCTGAGGAATGTCCTAATCCTGTCCTACTCCTTGCTATCCCACTATATATTAATATATTTATAAATATCCCACTATATATTTATATCCCACTTTTATATTTATTTTTATAAATATAAAAGCCCTTCCTCAAGACTCTACTACAGGAATCTTATGGAAAAGGACCACAGTCAGTAACCCCAGTCTTACACCAGTTTTCCTGTAAAATTCCCAAGTAGTTCAGAAAGATCTTGGTATTTTTTCCAAGATTCATGTGCTCCTTAAACATTTGCAATAATGGAAAAAGATGATTGATCAATAAGTAACACCTAAACAGTCACAGCCACTGCTAGCATGCATCTTTACAGCTAGCCCTGCATAAAACCCCAGGCTGCCCTATAGCCAGGCTGTCTCACTCCTGCAACTTCAATGCTTGATGCTTTAAAGCCAGCGTTGGCTTAATTTGGGAGAACCTGGCATTTCACCTGCAGGTGAAAAGTTATCCAGAAGGGCTCCAAAGGCAACTCAAGCACATAAATAGCAACTAAACCTGCATCTAAATTGCTTCTCCTTTAATTTAAACGCTGTCACTTCATTTTTACTGAGTGATCTAAGACCTCTACTGATTCTGCAGAAATGCCAGGAACAGACTCTTTCCAAAGACCTCTTCCCCCACCCACCAATTCACTGGTAAGAGTAAGCTGTTTCGCCCCAAATTATGGAGACTGTCATCACTTTTCTAAATGGTTACAAAGTCGTCCCCAACCAGATATACCCTACTGCATTTTAAGCTTTCATTCAGGCAAAAGCAAAAGCATCTTTATCTCTTCTCAGACACACATGAATTTCCCAGTCAGTCAGTCCCACGGGCCCCTGCAGAAGATGCAGGACACGCCACTGTTCTACGTTCTAATGCAGTGGGTACCCTTGGTTGAAGCATCCAGTGAAATGGGATTTTCAGGTAAGGTCAGCAGGTGCTGTGGAACACAACAGTGTGCTGAAATCACAGGCTCAGTCTGAACCCAAACTCCAGAACTGCCTCTTACTCATCTCCTTTTCTGACCTCCATTCTGGCCTGACAGAAACACAGCCCTTGCCAACAGCAGGAATGGAACAGATGCTCCAGCTCCCCTTGTGCAGACCAACAAGCAGAGAAGCAGTTTTAGAACGTGTCTACAGATGCCACAGTTCCCATGAAGGCATGTATCTAGACTAGCAAGAGAGATACAGTCCTCTGCTGCTGCTTTCTGCAGTAAAAGCAGCCCCGTGCCCCAACTTCTGTTCGAGTTAATTAACACCACAGTGAACATCAGGTCAGCTTTGCCAGGTCACATGGCACTTGCACTACGCCAAAGCTGCCGGGTCTGTCTGCTCTGACTTGATAAGCCCCATATCCCTTCACAGAACATCCAGGTACATCAGTGCAGCCCAGAGACGCAGAACCCAGAGGCTCAGCCCAGCAGCACGATACATACATGATTACCTTGGCTGGAGCTGACAGGACGAGGCAGAGAGGGAGAGGAAGGACGAACAGGAAGAGAAGAACAGTTTGGTTTGGAGCTGGCAGCGGTGAGCCTGGAGTCCTCACTGATCTAATAAAGAAAGTAGGCAATAATTAAAGAAAAATCCTAAACACACGGGACACGTCAGAACCTGAACTGCACTAAGTCTACAAAGATTTCCCAGTTGGAGTAAAAAGAACGTTACTACCAAATGTGTTTGGTTTCTGAGGGGTGCCACACGTTGGTGCTCACACCCTCTCAAGTTCCCATTTCCCACTAAGCAGAATTCCACTAAGAATTCGGTTAGAGAAGTCATTCTGATCACTGATCCCTGCACTGACAAAACCAGCAGCAAGTTTCACAAACCACAACGACAACAGGATTCTTAGGCTGCAGGGGCATCACAGCTCCTGATAATACAACTTATTTCCAGAACAAGATTAACCCACTGCACAGCAGACAGGAGAACAGGACAATTCAGACTTCTGATCCTTTCCCATTGCTCAATACTCGCAAGAAGAAAGTCTGGGAAAATCATTTCAGTCCTCTGCAACACAAGCACTGATCTCACACCTCAGCACTCTCTGTATAAGATGGAAAATACAGCTGTTGAGGTCAGCTGCATATTTATTGTGTGTACCATTAGGCCATTTTCTCTTTTCCTCCCACTTCCTCTATCCCAAGCCAGCAGAAAAAGGAACATCCTGAAACTGCATTGAAATCTAAATAGGAGAAAGAGGTGATGTTCAAACCTCACACTGCAGTAAAGCACAAACACTGCACTCACTTCCATGACAAGTGAGTTTAAGGAATTCTGCTCAAAGCCAATCTGGAGAGGACTCACAGGCTTCTTTTGTACCCAGCACGTTCTGCTCTCACAGCACCCAACTCACCTTTTTATCAGAGCTGCTCAGTTTGTGTTTCACCTCCTTGGCTTTCTGAATGGCTTTCAGCACTTCCACTGTGTCTGGTTCCTTTTCTGTGGTGATAGTGTTATCCAGACAGACCTAAAAATGTTAAAAACATCCAGAAATACAGAAAACAAGGCAGCTCTGTAACTTATTGTTACTTATGTCATAAATAAATAGTTTGATGCAGATGCTGTGCATGTCTGTAACCCTGTAAACAAGGTAATGACCACGTCAGACCTCATGACTTGAATGCAAACTCAGAAGTGCTTGGGAAGCTCCACACCCCACTGGCACAGGCACCTTCCAACAGGAACACCCTGTTACCCAGTGAAAGCAGGGCAAGCTCTCCCTTAGATCTGAGGAGCACACCCAGCAGCGTATACATGGTTCCATTCTCTAGAGACGTACTCCAACCCCCACTAAAAACTCCTCAGGCTTGTAGAGCATTCACACAACTTTCCTTACCAGGCTTTAGAAAGAAAAAGCTGTTCTTACATACCTCTGAAGCCCTGTCCCCAAACTGAGCCAGTACTTTGGTCCCATAGTCAGGGATGATGCTCAGTGGGTTGCTGGATAACACCACCTTTTCTAAGCACGGGAGGTTTCCTATATTTTTTACTTCATCAATCTGAAAGTTTTTCAGTAAAAGGATGAATACACAGATTGGCTAAATGAGAACACCACCACAGTCTAAGCATTTCTTGACTAAATTACATACAAACAGTAACCAGGAAAAAAAATTCTCTCCAGCCACTTTATTTGCACTTTCACCCTCTAACAGGAATCACTTGTGTTCTAAAGCAATCTGACACTAAAATCAGTAGTTACCTGTTCGACTTTGTTGTTGCTCAGATCCAAGTTGACTAAAGAGTACAGCTTGTTAAGACCACACAGCCTTTCCAGCTGATTTCCTGCTAGATTCAGAGTTTTGATGTTTCCCAGTCTTGTGTGAACACCTTCCAGCGATGTCAGCTTGTTGTAGGATAAGTCCAGGTGAACAAGGTTGTAAAGATGCTACGAGAGCACAGAAAATCCAGGTCACACACCAATTTGCTAAAATTGAACCATATCAAAGGCTTGTCCATTTGCTCATGCTGGATGCTGCCCAGCTGACAAACACAACACGAACTTGCTCATTACACAGGATTAAGCCTGCAGGAAAGGGAACTTCCTCCACTCTATTTTTCCCAAGCCATTGACACAGCCAGCAACGACTGGATTTAGTGAAGAACTACATGTTGCATGTCAGTGTTGGCAAGTAAGAAATGCACCCTTACGAGGGCTTGATGCTAGGAAGCTATTTGGGCTTAAACTCTTCTCTGCAAGATGAGTGGCAAAATCCTTTAGCAAAAGGATTCTGTCTTGGAAGGTCCTGGGCAGCCTGGCAAACATCACCTTCAAAAGCATCCCTTACCTGTAAGTTTTCTACCAGAGACACCCCATTGTGACTCAGGTCCAGGAACTCAATCTTGGGAATTAATTTCTAGAAGGGAAAAGGTGCACATGTTAAATGCGTTTTAGCTTAGAAACCTGGCTGTACTTCCTTCACCAACCAACTAACAACTAACAGGCAAAGGGAAGGGAACTCTCCAAGGCACAGACCCTCTTCTCAGCTTTCAGCAGTAAAAAGCGTTCTGCACCCATTCTAGTGCAGCCAGAGTGCAGACTCCTGCTCGTGAGAGAACCAGATTACTCTGATGAGCACGGTCACGTTTGCATTTGAAACCTGGGTTCTCACTGAAGACAAGCAAGTTGCCCCCAGTTTAGCCCCACTAACTACAGATCAAACTCATTAAGAGGCCTTTCCAGCTCAAACAGGCCTGTCTGTATTACACAGAACCCTGGATAAAGATTACAGAACTAAAAATCAGAGTAAGTTGAGCAGTGCATTGATCTCCACATCATTACCTTGTGGAGCTCAAGCACGGACAGTGCAAGGGGAAATCTTTCAGAAGAGAGATACATGAAGAAATTGCAAAATCCCTGCTGAGTCATGTGACACAGAAGACCAGCCATTCTTTCCCCCCACACACAAATGAAGAAAGATTTCTTACCACTGAATCATCAATTTGAGAGATGCTGTTGTGACTCATATCCAAGGTTGTTAAAGTTCTCCAAGTTGGGATAACTGCTGTCACTGGACAGCTTGAAGTTGTATCCTCTGGCTCGCACTGATCAAACTCAGAGGCCTCTGGCACCAGGATTTCCTGTTAAAGACAAGCACCCTAAAAATATTTTACCTGCATCTTTGGTGAAAGCCCATTGTTTCACAAGAAATCCAAATGACCTTATGGAAGAAAGATCCCTAAGCCTTATCATCACCCAGATTAAAGTTAAAGGTCTTAAAGCAGGAGCTGAGTGTGTCAGAATGATTTTAGATCCACAGGGAGGGAGTCCCAAACACTGGCAGCCAACCCAGGCTGGAGAATGGGAAGGAAGAGAGGGACTGTGAAAGGTACGCTCCTCAGACCCTTGCCAAATCACAGCCCAGAGAAGAAGCCACACGCATTCAGCTCTCGAGGAGTAACAGAAGCACATTCCAATCAAAGCCAGGGGATGAAGTCCAAGGCACTGACAAGATGGGTTTGAAGAAAGCATTAGACCATCTCATAAAAAGGCATCTAGTTTTCCCATGTGCCCATAGCATTCTGGCCAGAGCACATGGCACCAGTGCAAAAGGCAGGCGGTTGCAGTTCTGGTTGCTGTGAATAAAATTTTGGGAGAAATCTCTTAAGGTTTGGGGGTTTTTTTTGGTCTTACATATATCTTATAAACTCTGAAGGCTCCCACTCACAAGCTTTCAGAAGGGCCAGAAACTCTCAAGTATTTTTCTAAATAATATGCTGTATATAATATTTTTCTAAATCATATGTTCTTCTCCACCCAGAGAATCCTCTGAACAACAGGTTCTACACACAGAGGATGGCAAAGGCAACTGAAGATCCACAGGAATAGCAGTAGAGCTGCAGTTTTGCTTTCTAAACTTCCCAAGCCCTCCAGTGCACCTTCCCCAAACCACTACTTCGTTTCATCTTTGAACATACCACACAGTTACAAGGAAATTCTTCATGTAATAAAAGGGCTGAAAAGACACTGACCTGTAGCAAGCAGTGTTAAAAAAGCTACTCAGCAAAAGTCTTTGTAATTCACTGATTTGGTAGAAGAACAAAATATCAAACTGGTTCCAGACAAAAATTATCTGAGGCCATTTTACATTTGTTCTGTAATGGCATTTTTCCTAGAAATTCTGGGCCACTCATCTCTAAAACTGATGGTTTTGTTAGTTTGGTTTGGGTTTTTTTAAACTTTCCAATACAGTTAAAGGTGAGAAAGGGGACAGGACTTACACACACATGCATGTATGCACCTGTATACACTGGCCTAGCCATAGTGTTGTCAAAGAATGCAAGGTTGAAATGAATATTTCCTGCCTCCCCATGCCTATTAGCACCCAGTAAGGCTCTGTCACAGAAACCCTAGAGGGCACCGCTGAAGAGATGACATCACATGGCAGAATCAACGTCTTTCTTAGAGAACTGTGTTGAAGGTTGGTAGAATAAGCACCTGTAACACCGAGCTCTAAATGCTTACAGGTGTTTACTGCCAGTAAAGATCTTGTGCATTCTAACTAGGCTCCAGAAGCATGCCAAGAATCCCATCACTCTGGCAGAAACACCGCCAGTACTTGTGCAAACATGGCTCACCTTGAAATACTGGAGTCGACAGGTAAAATCTAGAATATGACCTAGATCAGTTTTGGCATCTCCATTAGCACACGTAGGCTCCCCCTGCAGCAACTGTTGAGTGACAGCATATGGCTGCAAGGGTCTGATGTTGAAGACTTTTCCAGCCATTAAGAGCTGCTCTCCTGAAAAACACAGGATGATGGTATCGAACACAATGCTGCCCCAGTTACCAAAGAGTAAATGGTACCTGCAAAACCTAATGTCAGCGATTTCATCTCTGTCATTTATATTCTAAGCTCATGATTAAGGCACCAAAACAATGTCTTTTTTGCTTCTAAAGTAGAAGCACTGAATTCAGATAAATTTTCTTTAACACCAGAATAACCCAAGTGTTCAAACAGGCACTCTCTGCATTCAAGCCTTAAGCTCCCAACGCAACTAATGGCAAATTTCCCTCTTAACAGGGCTGGAACCAGACAAAGTTCATTTATATAACATACAAATTGCTAAACTTTGAGATATCCCTAAGTTCAATAGCAGCAGCACCTACCATCTAACAGACAGAACTGACATCCTTTGCTAAGCTGCTGATGTGCAAAGCTGCAGCATCTTCTTGGACAGTCTGAGGACTTTCACCACACTACCACCAGAGCAAGCTCCCTGGGCAGGAAATGCATTCTCTGGCAATATTTTTACAATCCCATTTCTTTCCAGGAACACTAGGAAACAGCATCCAAAAGCCTCCTCTGACAGCATCCCAAGAGCAAATGTGGATTACAGCAGTCAGAATACATGCACACGTGGAATTAACATCTTCCTCCTCTTCCTTTTAAGGACACCAGTTTGACCTGACAGACAGGAGAGCATCGGCTTTCCTGATAAGCAGAGTTCTCCAAAGACTAAAACTCCCTTTGGCTTCAGTGGGAGCAAGTCCCAGAGTCCAGCTGCACATCACCACAAGGTTCCACTCACATACAGCGGTCAGACATCAATGATTTTGGCACTAGTGAGGCTACAGGCACTACAGAGTCAGGGAACAGTTCTTCAGGACCTTCCTTAAAGTGTTCCACAATTTGCTGAGTGCCCCCTCTGAAGTGGCTTCACCTAAAGTTAATTTTGTGCCAGAACAATCTGAACCACGCTTCACCTATCACCTCAGCCAGCCAGAATCACAGCACAGCATTCAGCCTCCTGTCCCTTAAAACAAAGCCAGCATGGGTTAATCATTTCACACGCCTCCTGCTCCTGGGGAGCCACTTAGAGATGTTGCAGTAGTGCATTTCATTTTCAGCTCTCAGCCTCAGAAAAGCACATCCTTTCATTAACTGACCAGAAGGTCTCATGTTTCCTGAATTCTGGAAGAACAACATTAAGACAGGTGAAGTGATGCATTCAACACACTCTATCAAGGCTCACTGAAATGACACAAACTTCCTGACTGGTTGCACTAAAACATACCAAGGAATTCATCAATTTCTGATTTATTTCCAAAAGCAGCTGTGCTTCTGTGACAGTTCCTCCTCAAATACAGCTTGGATCAAAGCACAAACAGCAAGAAACAGGTGAAGAGGAAGAACAAGGCTCAGTCTGATGTGAAAGACTCAGATCTCATGGTCTGGAGATTAAATCTCACAGGTATACACACGCATGCACATGGAGGGAACCATCCCCAGTTAAATTCTTGCAGGTTCTTTACCTTTGTGGAAGAGCTCTTCAGCCAGTGCAGCAGTGATCCCATTGATCTCCTGCAAAGATTAAACCATTGCAATGAAGTGTTACATACTTACAGTTCAAAGTGTATCCTTGGACAAAATAAGTCTCCCTTTCTTGCTGTGGTACAGGACTTTTAAAAATAGAAATCAACTGTCATCACATCTTATAGATTCTCTTTGTAACTTGAAAATACTTCATCAAATTATTTCATTTCATAGGTTCTTCATTTCCAAGATGGAAAATACTGAACTACATTTAAATAATCACACGCTGCATGTTTTCAAAAAGGGCAACAGCAACTAGAGCAATTCTTACTGACCATCATCAGCCCAATGCCAAACAAAGCCTGGTTTTAAAGAAACTATTACCAGTACAGTTTTCTTCAAATTTGAACATTAGACTAACCTAATGCATTAATGCCTTGGCCAAAACCAGGACAATTAAGCACTCAACATTTCCTTAGAGCATCACTAATACACTGATAACTTTAGATTAACAAGTCTACAGGGAAGAAGAGATCTGTAAAAATTAGTCTTCTGGACTTAACCTCCTTGCTGAAGAATAATTCAAAGTCCCTGTTCACCATCCTCTATCTTCTCTGCCCTTCTGGACCTACACAGTGCTCAACCCCCTTTCTACACACTGACAGCTCCAGGAGGAAAAGAAAAAGCCTGGAAAATTCTCCCTGTGGGAATTTGTTCTTTTAAAATCTAAAGGAGCACAAAGGTCAGTACAGGTATTTCCCATACTTCACAAAACGCAAATGCTCTGTAGAAGTCCAGAAATAGTTCTGAGCTCTTCCAAGAGCTCTCTCTAAGGCTCACAAGAAGAACAAAAAACTATCTGTGATAGTTTAGGCACACACATCTCATTTTAAGGTAGCTGCAAAGGACAAACAGGCATTACAGATCATCATGAAATGAGTATTTGATGAGTTTACTTCACTGACAAACCCCTCATGATTCATGACAAGGAAATAAATCCATGGGCCATCTGCAGCACAGTTCAGCTCATCTGATGAGGCAAACATTTCAGACAAGCACATTCTTAGTATACCTGAAACCCCACTCACTGAGGATGAACAGTTTGGAGAAGCAGCTCGAAGCTGCATTCCGAACAAAATTCAACAGTTCTGTTATTGGATAAAGCCAGTTACACTCACCTGGCATGCAGAGATCTGACTGAAACCCAGGCTCTGTGTTCCCTTCATCATCTGGGGGACACAGCAGAATTTTCCTACATTTATAATCGAAACAAGGTCATGACGTGGAGGACACATCTCCCCCTTCCTGTTAAGCAAAAAGAACCTCCTTCACTGAGAGTGATATTTTCTTTTGCAAGACTTGTCAAAAATAACACTAAGGCAAAAATATCTACAAAAAAACCCTATGTCCTTATATAACTAAATCTAAAAAACATCCCATAAATGAAAAACCACACTGTAAAATGGAGCAAGCTAAAAACTACTAATTGGCTACACACACTGTTTGCATTGTTAATTTATCTGTTATGTCTAAAAGTTATCTGCACACCTTCTGTGTTGACCATTTATTATGGATAATAACGACATGTTCAGTTACTTCCAAATACCTTCCTACAACTCCTCCTTGGTGTAAGGCAGTCCCTACCTCTGCCTTCAAGGCCGTAGTGTTTTGAAGATGTGATCACCAAATACTTCTCAGTGTGAATAACTTTGCTGTTTCATAGGAAATTCAAGGATATTGTCAGGGACTATGTAATCCAGATTTGACCATTGACAATATCCATCCTGAAATTCCCCACTCCTGAAACCAATTGTCCAATCCAAAGAATCCATTTTCCTGTATCTTTTGTGTTTGATCTATTAATTTCTGAATGCTGGCATGGATTGACTGAGAGTGGACACATTCATGCAGCACATGCCTTTCAAAATTTTCACAACCATGTCTGTGAGCCAGCAACAAAAATCAGTTGCTGCTTGATTCTGTAAAGTCTTACAGAATCCACACCTGCAGCTGAGTGTCTTGACAGTTTCAGGAGTCAGATAACACCAGCCTCACCTTTTCGTGCAGGCACCACCCATTGCAGTCTGTGTTCTTAGGCTGTGCAGAAATCACCATTTCCCTAATTTTCATTTACCATAAATACATACATATTTCAAAGACTGTTAGTTAGTTCCATATGTCCCACAGCAAAACTCATAGTCCATTGTGGCTGCAGTTGGAACACTTGACATAAGTTACTGGGATCAGGATCTCCGCCTGGTTCACACAGGCTTGCTTTTTTCTGGATCCATGGCATCTGTAATGACACAGCCAGATCTCCTTTCCCCAAATTACTACCTGTAATTTAATTTTTTACTAACACTTGACATTGACTTTTTTTCTTTTAATCTTTTCTTTTTTTTTTTTTAAACCTCCTTTTAAACCTCCTGCATATTTCACATTGGAGGTACCAAGCTGTTCTGTGGCAGACATAAACAACTCAAAACATACAGAGCTTTGTTTAATTGATCAGCTGGAGAGATGTCCTTCTCTCCCCCTTTTTGTTTGTGAAGCAAAAACACTTGAGAGTTTGATTCATACGTTCCACCATGGCCTGACCTGCAGGCCAATGTGGTGTCCCTGTAACATAGGTAATGTCCCACAATTGGAAAGAGGTTTGTATTGTTTGTGCTGTATATCCTGGGCTGTTGTCCATTTTGATTTCACGGGGTACATGGCATTGGACACGGTTACCAGATTCCCGTGTTTGTGCCGTCCAAAACCTCCCGTGTGCCTGTGCCACAAGGTTTCAGGCCAGGGGCAAGGCCGCTGGTGAATTGCTGACAGTCCAGGTGACTGTGCAATCCCTTTAGCCTCAGTAAACAAAGAAGTGGTATTGTAGCTAAAGCACCTTAGCAGACTGATGAAACAATTCATGCAACTTTTGAACATCCAAATATTTTCACACTGGCTTCCTTGGAATTTTCCCTGGAACCCCTTGCTTCTCAAATGCAGTTCACTCATCAATCAAACTTTCAACGTCTAAGTCTTTTCCCGCAATCAGTATTTCAACCAAGTAATGATACTGTGGTGAATGGGTTAATATTTTGTTCATTGAAACAAGGTATGAATGACAGGAAACCACTTAGCTTCTAATATTAGTTCTAATATCAGGGAGGTTGCTGACTTATATCTCGAAACCCGTCACAACATCTGCTGACACATTTCGAAATCGGTCACCACATCTTATTTTGTAAAAATAACTGTGAGGAACTATGGACCAGAGTATTTTTTATTAAGGCTTATGCTAAGCTTAATATGAAATCACTTATGCCAGCAGCTACCAAAAATGTGCAATTGCTTATGCAAGCTACCAGACACCGCTTGTCCAGGATAAGATAACCACAATTGCTTACACAAACTAAACCAGATACCGCTTGTGCAAGATAACCGCCAGATGTCCAGGAACCACAGATAGGACAAAGGAGGAAGACTTCTTACTCCGGCCTCAAAGACCACCAAGAGGCAGAAAACGACCCCCTAACAACAACTGAAGCATGCGCAGAGTATCTCCACTACTTCATGAACACGGAAGTAAAAAATATATAAAAAGGGACTGTTTGAACTGATCAGCACGGCAGTTGGCGGAGCGCAGACTCTCCTGCCGTCCAGCGCTGTCTTTGCTCATATTCTACTTGCTATAATTAATAAAATTCTAATTGGATTATGATCCATTGTAGTCTCAATTTATAACACTTTCCTTCTAGGCAGAGGCCCCATGCTTCTCCTCGCAGGGTTGCAGATGCCGTCTGATAGAATTCTGTGCACTGTTAGGAGCTGTTGCTATTTTGGTTTTGGTTTTGGTTTTGGTGGTGGCTGGTTTCTATTGTTGTTACAGCTCTGTACACCAATAAAGTTTAGTTTGGTTCAGTTAATCAAGAGTTTCTATATATAAATTCTTCTACAGAAAATACAATAACCCTTTTCAATTTGCAAAAGCAACATTTCCCAGCATTTTCCACAGTGCTACAAACTCTGACCAAAGCTGTGCCTACTTAGTTAGGTCACACGCTCTTGCAGGAATGTATAATAAATTACTGTTTCACTAATGTTTCTACCTCAAGTCCTTTCTTTAGGACCATTGGCATTTCTAACACATTGAAATGGAACAGTGAGTTGGAAATGCTGAATGACTGCAGCCATGGGGGTGCCAGAAAACCTGCCATCCAACTGCTTTAGGTGAGTCGGCCCTGGCCATGGGGTCTCCAGCCCTGGCCATGGGGTCTCCGGCCCTGGCCATGGGGTCTCCGACCCTGGCCATGGGGACTCCAGCCCTGGCCATGGGGTCTCTGGCCCTGGCCATGGGGTCTCCAGCCCTGGCCATGGGGTCTCCGGCAGAGCCAGCACTTGACAGCAGTCCAGTGACCGCATTAGGCTTCGTGCCACCACCCCCACTCACTGAAACTTCAAAGCAATATTTAAGGGCAACTTTCCCTCCCTGGAGGTTCCTGGCTCCGTGTTACGCTGCAGCCAGCGACAGGTATCTGCAGCCTCAAAGCTCTGCTGCATTTAACAGCCTCGAGGTGAACTTCTGCTCTTGGACTGCAGCATGTTTAGATGCTCCAGCTGGTACAATTGCTTCCCTAGTGTGATATATGTCCATCTGATTCGTGTTAATATGGAATCATGTTGGGGGTGCATCATGACCTACCCTTGTATGGCCAGGGGCCTGGGAGGGACAGTTTAAGATTCTTGCATGTGCTGAATGAAGGATGTTGAAGCAGCAACAAACTAGATAAAGGACGTGCAAAGCTTTGCCTAAAGGACCACAGTGTTAGCACATTGTGTGCATTGTGATACCTGAGGAGAAACAACTTGTCTCTGAGGAGGAGGTGATGAAGAGGAACAGAAGAATAGGAAGGCTCCTGAAATCTGCCTCAAGTCTGCAGAACCAGCTGCCTGACTTTGTTAGCAAGACAAAAGCTAAAGCTGCCCTAAAGGATGCCTGGTGGGGGTGTCCTGGCGGGCGCTCCAGCCTGTCAGTGGGGCCTGCGGGCGGTGCTGGCCCTGGAAGAGATCTAAGCCAGGGGCTGGGGCTGTACGGGGTGCGGCCTGGCGGAGCGGAGCCTGGCGGAGCGGAGCCTCCCGCAGCAGCCGCCTGCAGCCCGGTGCCGTCTGCTCGCCTTTGTTCGTTTAAAAAATCGTTCCGTTTGGTTCTAATCCTGTTTGGGACCGAGTCACTTGTAACAACTGGGGGCTCGTCCGGGATGGCTCTAGTACTGAACGCTGAGGTGATCTAGGAGGGGCGCCGCGCCATTCGGTGGCTCCTGCTCGGGTCGGGACTAACGCCATCCTGAACCTGAGAATCGGATTTTTACGAGCTCCCTTGCCGGCTGCAGCAGGTTTTTGTGCCCGGAATTGTGCGCGCAGAGACCCAAAGGAGACGCCAGTCATGCAGCGTGAGGCGGGTTACGTTCGGCTGCCCGAGCGAGGCCGGCAGGAGCCGTGTCCGTCGGCCCGGCCCATCGGGTTGGGGCCGAGTGAAGACGACAGAGTCGTAAGTATTTTGCGTGTAGCGTTGGGTTGGGTGGGATTCGGTTGCCTGTGTGTGTGAGAGTGCGACTGAGACGGAACGTGGTTCCGAAGCGAGTGCGGAGGTTCTTCTGACCGCGGCTCCGATCTCCCGCCAGCGACTCGTCAGGGAAGGGCCGGAGCGAGTCCTATAGGACTCGGGGGGGTGACAGGTCCCCAGCCCCCTGCAAGACACTCTTACGGGTAACCGAGGGCTGTAGGAATTGCCGGAGTGAAATTCCGAGGTGGGTCAGACGACAGACCCCGGGACCAGAAGAAAAGGGAGCAAATTACCCAACGTCCATTAGAAATGCTGATTAAAAATTGGAATGATCGGGGCCCCAGAGAAGGAAAAAGTAAATGAAACTGAGTTCAGTGTTGTGTGTGGAATGGCCAGAGGGGCTTGTGAGGCTGCCTGTCCTTTGGCCTGGTTTTGGCTCCTTTGAAACCCCCAGCTGGACAAACAGGCGTGTAAATTCACAAAGGCCTTTTAGTCAGGAGGAGAGGGATTGTGCAGTCAGGACTTGACGTCCTTTTCCAGCTTCAATGTTTGCACTAAAAGCAGGAGAAGGGCTTGAAGATCCGTGGGAGCCGTTGCCAAGCCCGGCGGCGGCTGCCCCTCCGGGAGTCGTGGCATTTCCACCGGTACCAGCGCTGCCCCTGCGCCTCCACCATCAGCAGCACCGGCACTAGACCGACCTCCGGCTGCAGGTGTAAGAAGCGGGGACCCTGTTAGATGATCCCCTCCGAGTAGCCGAAAAACTGGACCAATTCCTAGGCCCTAATACTTCTACCTGGGAAGAAATACAGTCCATTTTAGGGATTTTGTTCACTGCTGAGGAGAAGGGAATGATTAGACAAGCTGGACCGAGAATATGGGAAAGACAGAATCAGGCAGGACCCCCGGGAGGGCAAAAATGGGACAATTTGTAGCTAAATCCGGGGGCTGGGGGAACATAAGAAGAAAGTTAGAGAAGCTGGAGGACTGGCAAGAAGGGAAATACTATTCAAAAGAGGTGCTGGTAGCAGGGCTGGAGCCTCCAAATTGTCAAACTGTTTTTTTCACACTAAGAAAACATTATCCCAACTTAGAGAGATGGAGACGGGATCCTGGCTTTGCTACAGGTGAATGCCTGCACCAGAGTGGCATGTTAAGAAGGTTAATTGTTCTACCTCACTGGGGAAACAGAAGGTTCTTGCTGCCTTTTAAAACTGCGTATAGCAGCAATAAGAACAAAATTCTTCCTGAGCTGGATATTCCAGTGTTACCGAATGTTTTGTAACAGTGATCAATTGTACTTGTGACCTGACAATGAGAATATCTTTCTACAATCTAAGATGCCACGTTACTCAAGGTGTTACAGTGTACAGCTGGCTGTCTTTCTTACCCAGGTGTGTGCAGATGAGCCCAGTAATACCATATCTGTAGGGAGGCAACAGCAACGAGCTACATCTTCACAGCTTTGCAGGCGCTGGACGTGCTGCTGGCTGTAGGGGAGGTGGTGTGACAGCCGGTCACGGGGAGTCTGTATAATCCAGGTCGCTGGGTCCTGAGTGGCAGCCCAAGGAAACTTGCTTGAAACATCTCGCACACCCTGGTGTCTTTATAAATCTTTTAATTGCATAACGTCCTTATGACTTTGTGGATGTGGGGGTTTTTCTGTGCACTGTGGGCCTCTTTCCTGGGTTGCTCCCAGGACATTGTGGAGTCTGGTTTGATTTGTTATGAATGGGCTGGAGATAAAATCTTCCCGGCCACGATGCCATTTGTGTTGGGTTTAAAGAGGTTTGCTAGGGAGTTTGTTGGGAAAATGAATCTGGGCTTGATGATGCTTTGTTTCAGCTCTCTGTGCCTGGCCTCTTGTTCATTAGAGATGTGAATTTGTTCCTGGTTTAGTGCTTTGTCATGGTAAGGAAAGCCACCCCTAAGGTGGGACAACCTTTTGGATAGGAATGTTGTGGTTCAAAGTTCTGAAAGCTGACCCGAGGCTGCTGCATCAGCCAGGAGAGGGGATAACAGTTTGCTCAGTCGTTAACAGATCATTCTGAGCAAATGCCCCCTAACTCCTGAGAGGGATAGAACTCTTTGCAAGGGGAGATGGCTGAGCCTGCAACTGCAGCATGTGCCTGAGGAGCACTTCACTCGGAGGTTTCTTTACAATCAGGCTTCTAAACTGGTGTTAAGAGGAGTGAAGTGACTTTCTGCTGGCTGCCAGTAGCGCCTTCGATTTGGGAACTGCAGGTAGGTCAAAATTCTGCAATTTTGAAGCTTAATATGGGGATGTCTCTGTGTTTGGTGTTTGCTTTATTTTTGAGAGAGGGACATCTTCTGCTGTAAAGGCCAAAGGCATGTAAGCCAGATGTGTAATATTTTAGCAGAGTATAATGATAATTATGGGTCTGCACTTTTGACATGGCAAAAAAATCCATATAAAATAAGATGAGAACTCATGACTCAAGTTTGGTTTTTTTTTTAAAGTATGTTTGATATTGTTCAGGTATTTATCAAACCAGGAAATAAACCCACTGCTATAAAATGGTAAATTATGAGGTAAGGTTTTATTTTCTTTTCCTCTAACTTCATAATCAAGTATAAACAACATAATTAGGGCCCCCATAACACTATTTCATGAGGGGCAGATATGAAGAACACCCAAGAATGAGTAAGGGATCAATCAGAATGCTATTACAATATTGTTTGCATTTTCAGATAGGTTCTTTGGATACCCAAGTGAGAATTTATGAAATACTGCCTATTTGTATATTCCTTTATAGTTTATTTGAACATATAATAAATATGAACGTTGGTCTCCATGAAAAAGAATTAATTTTCCCTACCTTATTGTAGGTACTTAGTGAAAAAAATATGCCTCACCTATGTAGTCTTCTGTAAGGGAACAAATTCAAAGTCTTTATTGTGAAATACTCTAGTGGGAGAACAGCAAATTATGGTCATGAAAAGATCATTATAAAGAACTTGTCTATTTTGCTGAGATACCAAATTTATTGATACTTCCATGATCTGCAATAAAGCACAAGATTGTTGGAAAAGGTGAACAGTGGCCTTAGTCAGGACATTATGTGAGGCAGAGCTGATTTATTGGAGCATTCAGGGTCCAGGATTTTAATTCTGGACTAGGTGTTTCCTTTGGAAGCATAGCTTCTTTCCTCTACTGTTTTTTCTGTAGCACATAACACAAAGCAGTCTTCTAATTGTCATGAACATTGATAATGAGTGGTATTTACATTCATATATCAAAGGATCAGTTACTGGAAATCCCAAATACTAGTTTAATGATGATTCTGATTTCAGTCAATATGTTACTAGAAAACTGAATGGACATTTTATTTTTAAATATCTGAAAATGGTTTTCCTAAATTGCTAATAAATGCAGTATTTAAATATTTTGGTTAAACTCAATTAATATTGCAGAAGAGAGAATGGTAAAATACACAAAACTTTTATAGGACTTTGGAGTTTAAGTTCTGGTTTTAAAAGTGTTTTTAAAATGTAGAAGCTTGAATTCTGTTTACTTTCAACATTTAGACTCATAAACTTCATGTCTACTCTTGAAATGTCTAAGAATTGAATAATAAAAAAGACAAACAATAGAAAACCCTACTTTGCCAGATGAAATATACTTCTTGTTTTTATTCCTGTTCTCCCACAGTTAAAAAAAAATCCCAAAGTTAAAAAGTAATCCCAGAATTACTGACTATGAAAACAAATAAATTGTCATCATATTTGTCTTGTTATATGAATAGAAAAGGCAAGACATAAGAGAAAGGCAAGATAAAAAGCCACTATGGAAATAAAATAGTTTATGTTGCTTGTGTTATGCATCTATTCTTTTTTCCTCGTAATCCTGTCTTCTTTTCTTAAAAAAAAAAGAGTATATACTATTTTTCATGCAAATTATGGTGAAGTGAGACCTTGTGATTTGAAGAAACATAGGTCATTGCACTTATTTTGAGCTGGGTAGTTATATTATGGTGCCAAAAAAAGCTAAAAATAAGTGACATACAGATTGACCTCAAACACTGTTTCTGCTGGTTTGCAGTTAATGATGTATAACTTACAGACATGGGATCAAACAGCTAGAACAGAGTCAGAAGGAAGAAGAAACATCTTTCAAGTACTTCACTTCCATCGGAATCATAGAATGTGTGAGGTTGGAAGGGTCATTTAAAGGTCATCTAGTCCAGTCCCCCTGCAGTAGGCAGGGACACCTTTAACTGGATTGGATTGCTCAGAGCTTCATCAAGCCTGACCTTGAAGTCTCCAGGGATGAGGCCTCCACTAACTCTCTGGGAAACCTGTTTTAGTGTCTCATCACCCTCCTAATAAAGAACTTATAATGTCCAACCTAAACCTACCCTGCTCTAGTTTAAAACCATTGCCCCTGTTGCTACATGCCCTTATAAACAGTTCATCCCCAGCTTTCCTGCAGGTCCCCTTCAGGTACTGGACGGCTGCTATAAGGTCTTCCCAGAGCTTTCTTTTCTCCATTGTAGAAACCCACTAGGTTGGTCAAGCAGGGCTTGTCCTTGGTGAAGCCACCCTGGCTGTCTTGAATTGCCTCCCTGTCCTCCATGTGCCTTAGCATAGCTTCTAGAAGAATCTATTCCATAATCTTCCCAGGCACAGAGGTGAGGCTGACAGGGCAATAGTTCCCAGGATTGCCCTTTGTACCCTTTTAAAAACCTGGCTGTAATTATTCCCTTCTTCCAGTCATGAGGGACTTCACCTGACTGCCATGACTTTTCAAGTATCATGGAGGGTGGCTTGGCAACTACATCAGCCAGTTCCTTTGGGATTCCTGGGTGCATCTCATCATGTCCTATGCACTTGGGGATACTCACGTTTCAAGGTCACGAACCTTGTCTTCACTTACAGTGTGACGGACTTTGTCCCCCAAGTTCCCATCTTGCATTCAAGAAAAGGCACTATACATTTAAACAGTGTTCCCAACACAAACCAGTACCTCTGCACAGCACTGCAGACAACCATGGGAAGACAGATCAATTCAGGTGCTCTGAATGCCTCTGCAGTACTTCTACTGCACAGCATGTTACTGCTTATTTTGGTGGCATTCCTCTGATTTTGTTAACTGCAGATAAATTGCAGAAAGATGCAGGGAATGAAATCATAGATATCTAGAAAGAGATATTTCTATAGACATCAAAATGATGTGCTGGGTGCAAGGGAATAAAATTAGGCTAAAAATAGTGTGCCATATGAAAAGAGTTTTCATTTTAAAAAATTGGAAGTTTGATAACAGGAAAATGTTCTAATTTTTATTTCACGAACTGCTTCTTTTCCCCAAAACTCACAACACAAAAAAGAAGCAATTTCAAGCGAAATATTCCAGAAGTATCTTTGAAATTACTATTATGACATTTCCCTTAATACGGAAAAAACCTCAAAATTCAGCAATTTTGCAATTATATTAGTTTAAAATATAGCAAAAGTTGTCTTTCTATTCCACCTAAGAATGATTTCTAGTAACATCAGCAAACACACTACTTGTCTAGCCTTACTTAGGGTTAATTTTTTGAGCTGAAGGCAAAGAATTTAATCTCTTTTGCTTGCAACTCACATTAGGAATATTACTTCTGAATTCCACAGGGTTGTTCTATATGTGGACATCAGTGGATGCTTGGCAATGGTAATGAGGTATGAGGGACTGTGAGTCAGCTGGGAGTAACCCAATCTAAAAATTAGTTTCTATGTGAAAATGTCGAGAAGATAATTAAGTTTTCAACATTCATAAATGTAATCATGCTGATCTCTTATGTCCTGTTTATGTTGCCAGTTATTTGAGAGGTATTTTCATTCCTCTAAATATTGCAAATCATGATAAAATGCTTCTTGTGGGAAACAAAGCAATCCTTTCAAAGAAGATACTAAGCAGCTCAGCCGGCAATGCAACACGTAGCAAACCACTACTGGGTCGTATACAGGCAATGATACAGAATGACCTCATGGAATAAGACCACGGGTATTTCTGGGAGGCCTGTGATTTAGGATTTGACAGGCACAGGCTATGCTGCTTGCTGACTTTGGCATTACTTTTATGGCATGTTGTGCCAGAACAGCTGCAATGCTGATGAACTTGTCTGAACATGCAAACAGATACCACTTACCCTATTATGCTAATTTATGGTGACCGTTTTTTAATTTTCTTATCTATGGGATGAAGAAAGAATATTCTATCAAGAGCCCTAGCTGATTATCCACAACAACTCATGAGTATTGCTTACTAGACAAACCCACAACACTCAGTCAAGTGGTAACCTATCAGCTGGGAGAAAAAAATACTCATTTTGTGTGAAATATTAATTTTCTCTTTGCTATTCTTCTTGTCTTCTATCCTCCTTCTTATGCTAGTTGCCTTAAGAGTAGATCACCATTCCAAACTGTTACCATACCTTATCTTTTTCTAGACAGAACACTCACATTTCATAGGCCTAATACTGCTTTTATAAGCCTAGAGATTGTGTTAGCAAACTTCATGAAGAGTAAGTCAATAAATGGAGGAGGTCAATAAATATACCCATGACACATTCATTGACACATTTTTGTTGCTTCCTAAAATTTGATACTGAAACCACAGATATTGTTCAGGCTCACAAAATGTGTACTTGCCTCTGAGCTTCCATTATATACTTGCTAAAAGTCTTTAACCATGCTGTATAGCCTTAATTAAAAACTAATGTGTTTAAAGGTCCCAGTAGCACAATCTAACCTTTCTATTGCCTCCTCTGCTTAATTTAGGGATAGTTTCTGTCCTTAAACTGGTTTCACAATGATGAAATAGCACAAAAGCTCTTGTACTTTGAAAGAAAAAAATCACCACAATAAACTGCAGTTTCATGCTCATTTATTCTAAACTTAAATGTTCCCATTATGAGCAAAATGACACAAGAAGACACATGAATGTGCAAAAATATGGTTTATATCATGTGAGTCTCCTTTTTATTTTAATTTTATTATAATGTCTATTATTTCATGTCTATAGTCACTGCCTCTTGTGCAAAACTGCATGTATGCGAGTGAGTAAAAAATTACAATGCTTTAAAATAAAACAAGAGAACTGATTTTGCCAAAGGATTTGTAGGTATGAATCATGTGAGCAGCTCTAAACCTCCATCACCGGCAAGCAATACCTCTCCTGACTGGAATGATACTTATATAAGTTCACCAACACACACAGATTTTTGTATTCTAATCAATGAGTCTTACTGGACATGAAAGATAATGATACTAATAATCATTAATAATATAAATTCTGACTGTAGCCAGTGAGAGGACAGTGACAGACATCCCAAAAAGCCTGATTCAGTGTCCATGTATCTACTTCTGGAGCACTAGTATGGTTCAGCTGTAGTGATCAGTTCATGGTAGCATTGGGGAGCACAGAGGATATTAAGCCCTGACAATAATAGGGAATCATGAAGCTGACAGAAGCTACAGAATGCTTTACATACATGTTTTGCCCATTCCTAAAAAAAAACAAACAAAAAATCCCCCAACCAACCAACCAACCACACAAGAAGAAACTGTGTCTGGGTAACATGATGTGATTCAAGTAACTTCTGCATACCTCAGAAGTGATGATGTGCCATAGGAACAGAGCTCGAGTATCATTCCCCTGCTACTGATCTTTTCATCCAAGAAACCCAGGAAAAGAAAAAAGGTTTCTTTATAACCTGAAAGAAAACAAGTGCTTTTATTGTTATTAACTGTAGTTAGTCATACTATCTTTGGGTGATGGCTTTGACTCTCAGTCAGATGTGCTTGAGTGTCCATAGAGGCTCTTTTTGCACAAAATGGAATTGAAATGCACTGCCGTGATGAATTGAAAATATTAGAGACTAGCAAGAGTACTGATTAAAGAATAATAAACAAAATTCCAGAAAAGGGTCCAAAGGACAGATACATCCAGCTGTAATATTAAACCAAGCTATCTTTCACTGCTACCACATGCCAGAGGTGTGGAATAGGTAAAATTATGTAGTGAGGGAGTGATGACAGGTCTGTATCCATACATCATTGCTATTGAATTGCATATGTGCACCTTTTATTTATTTAGGTATTTTTGCTATTACTCTTGGATGTGTTTCAGCAAGTTAGAATTTCTAATTGACCTAATGGAAACAGTCTAAAAAGAAAAAAAAAAAGAAAAAATCTTTTCTGAGAATATTACTGATTTCTTTTGGTTTTCATATAAGAAACAAAAAAATGCTGTCTTTTGGAATTATAATGCAGTAGGGATAATAAAAGAAATCTGTAGCTTAGTCTACCAAGACTCAAAGTGTTACCCTCCTTATTTTATTTGGTTTGTTAGTTCAATGTGACATTAATTTAGAAGATTATGCAACTTTAATATTTTTACACATCTCTTTTTTCAGTCACTGTTAAAGACATTGAGTCAGCATTTCTGTTTTCAGTTCTGTTATTCAAGGATCAAAATGGCAAAAAAAAATGAAATAAAATACCCCAAAGTCCATAATTTTAAACAATAAATAGTGGGAAAAAACCCCCAAACCCAACAGTACCAAAATCTCAATAATGGATTGAGGAAGATACTGGTACAGTAGACATTTTTCCTGTCTGACAGACAAAAAATTTCATCATGATCATTTGGTGGTGGGAGGACCTATGTTCTCAAAAGTCCTAAATTAGTTAATTGCCAAATGTATCTGACCAAGATCATAATTTTCCCATGTTTTCCCATTTCAATTCTTATTCAGCTGTTAATATTTGTCAATGGGAAGTGATGTTATGTGGTTTGAAAGAGACTTGCAGGTGCCATGAATAAAATTTGGATCATCCAGATGATTGACATTTCCCCTTTCAATGGTTTTGATCTCTGGTAAAAGCATCCTGAGTTTAGCAACACAAGTCAGCTTTTATCCTGGAAACTAACAGCCACTGCAGTTCTTAGTAAGACATCTTGAGTACAGGGCATTACTATATGCATGTGGCTTCCAAAAGGGATCTTGCATACATCTGGCTGAGTAGAGGCTTGGTGTCTGTGACTAGGCATTCTAGATTCCAGTAGAGTTAGATCATGGTACCTTGGTACAACAAGGTGCTTTGAGTAAAAGGATAAGATCACTTTATCTGACAAATAGGAAAATATTTTCATTAGGCTTTGAAATTGCTGATGTTGAATCTTATCATGGTTCTCTTTCAATTCTCTCTTTCTGAAGTTACTCTGCTCTTACACAAGTTCTTCATGTTTCCGAATTGTTTATCAAGATGAGAACCATCCCCCAGAACCATATTATGACCTTTAACATATACAGAAATTTACCATTTATCACAGGTTTTGTTTTCCCTCCCTTAGTCAATTTTTTCATGAGATTGTGTTGTGGAATTCTCACAAAGGCCTCAATTAGTTTAAATGGAAAAAAAAAATAAATTGCTTCCATGAAATAGATTTTGAGCACAGAAACAGTCACAGTCCTCCTGTTAGAGATCCTCCTACTATATTGTCAGATGTTTACAGGCAGAGGGAAGCTTCAGAAATACCCCCCCTGAAAAACAAGTTGCACAGGTATGACTAAGGAGCACCCAGTAATTGTATAAAGAAGGCTTTTGTTTTTTAAAATACAGTAATTGCCCATTCACGGGTGATGATTAGTCAGGAGAGACAGGTGCTGGGGAATTAGAGGAGATGCATGACTTTTGAGGCATGACAACTGTATGGAGGGACTAAGATCTCTAATATCTTAAAAAAGCACTAAGTACCAGTCAGTGTTCTTGGCTTGTAGAAAATACATTTTAGGACCTTTACCAAAAAACCCCATATATCTTTTCTTTACAATCCTGTAAAAACAAAAAAATCTGTAACTGTGGGTGCATGGTGATTTTATCTTGAAGTCTTTCCACTGATGAAGAAAGAATTACAAGTCCAATTAAAATAAACATTACTATCCGAAAAACTATGATATTTTAGGAAAAACTAAAATTTCCTAGAACCTCTTACAATTACAATATGGTCAGCTGATACAATCCACAAAACATTTCATTTTCATAGACACTCAAATATGTTCGATAATGCCCTGTGATTAAAATGATAAAAAACACACCCAGACAGTCTGAAGACTGAGTGACAGCAGGTCAAGTCAGGTGGCCACAGTCAGAAGCAACATGGCAAAGACAGATTATGAAACAGTAAAGAAATCTTGACTCCAGTATAATTTGAGTTAACTTTTTGGAGGTCTCCTGGTTGTTTGTATATTTTATCTTATAAATTGGAGGCATGAAGTTCAAAGTCATTTATATAATACTGAGGCCTGAGTTGAATATTGGATATTAGCGGAATTATATGGTTAATAACACCCTAAATACTATCTGGTCTTCTAACCAAAACATCAAATAAGGTCTTGCTCATTATTTTTTTTTCAAATTAGTGAAAACATTTCCTTCATTGCTGCCTACTGCAAGCAACACTGGGGTTTGTGTAATTTTTGTCCTTGCCATTGCTAGATTCAGGGACAAAGAAATACACTTTTTATCTGGGGCTTATTATCATACATAGGAAAAAAACATAAATATGCTTTGTTCTTGCTACTGCCATGTGGACAAAGATGAATGCATTTTTTGGCTAGCTTTGCTGCTGTTGCCAAGAAGAGATGAATATTATCTTATCTTTTTTGTTTTGCTTAACAAAATCCTGCCCCAAGGTGAAGGCAAGGCCAAGGGCAGACAAATATTTCATATGGAAAAGGAAGATAAGTAAATATTCACCACAGGGATGTTTGCTCCTGCATGGAAATGCTAGTGAGAATCATGTGAAGAAGAGAAGCATGTTTACATCTTTTTGATTCACTCTTTAACATAGCATTCTCCTTAGGAGCATTGGAACCGTTTTCCACTATCTGGAAACATCCTGTAAAGCATTCCTGCTCTGTGCTTCGATAGTGCCACTGCCCTTTGTGCACAAAGACTGCTTAAAATACTGGCTACATTATGCCAGATACACGAACTTCATTATGTTATTGAGAAAAAAGGAAAACAGTTAATATTGTGTTCAAAGGAATATTCTATCTTTCCCACTGAGCTTAGCAGTCCAAAAGTTCACGTTTTAGGAGTCCAAAGCTGCAGCCTTTGTTCATCCAAATGACTTAAATGGAGAGCAAAATTGCTTTTAACTGGACTTGAAGATAAAATTCTTATCAGCTCCTTGATAAGAATGATACAAAGATAGTTTTCAAAAACTGTTACATGGACAGGAAAGGTCAAATTCAGAACTGCATCTGAATTTTTTGTTTCTGGTGCTCGGTTTGTGTTTGTTAGTGAAGAGAACGTTTGCAAGGACTTAAAATGCTGTCAGAGTTTATCTCAGGATTTTATGCCACTGCTGGTCCAAATTCTGCAATATACCCGTGGACCTTCCAGTGCAAATCAGTCTGTACATGTAGATGTATACGTGTCTGTATATAGAATATGCATTGTATCTCTGTGCCTGTGTTCCCCTTCACTGGGCCCTCAGATGTTTATCAGAATGGGTTCCAGAACTGCTCAAACATGACTTGACTTCTCTTTGTAAGGACTTTGCTTTGAGGCGATTCGACATCCCCTCTCTGACCATGACTTTTACGTAAACCACCTCCGCTAGACCATCACCGCTCTGATTGATGAGTTTGACTTTAGGTCTTTTCTGATTGTTTGTTTTGGTACATAAAGCTTTCCAAATGTACCTGAGGCTTTGTTACTGTGATTTGAAGTTACAATTTATCAACATCCCAAACAGCACGCTAAGACTTAGAATTCCTACTTATCAATTTAGTAAAGATCCTGTCTTTAAAAAGAACCTTTTTCGAACTTATATTTATTATGGCTGCAAAACTAGCCAATTGCAAGCAGTTTATAGAACTTCTATTCAGCTTCAATAACAGTAGTGTTAAAATAACACCTTGATAACAAATAACTTCTATAATTCCCTTATAAGTAAGAAGTGAGAAAACCAAGCTGTTACAAGCCATTATTGTCAAACATATTTTCAGAATATACTTAGCTCACCCAGTTATTTGAATTCTTTACACCTAAATGTTAAGGGCTCTGCTTTGAAAACAGTGCACGTTGCTTATTTAAAATAAATAAATATATAAATAGACTGAGAATGCATCTGATGGTATTTACAGCTACATTATGACAATCACTGCTGGCAGCTTAACTTAGATTTATGCAAAGTTTATGCACATACGACTTTAATATTTCTAGAAGAAAGGAACTAAAAATAAATGGAATTTCCACACTAATCAAACCATTACTCTATTTTGGTGGCAACATTTCAAGTATTATTACTGCCACATTTCCAAAAGGTCATAAAATTAATGTAACTTTTTTCAAGAAAGAAAACACAGTAAAAATGATGAATATCAAAGGGATAAGCTAAGTAATGGTAGACAAATGTTCAACACTTTAAAATCTAGACAGTGTAGTTGTACTATGACCTGTTTTACTGTTCCACATGAGGGAATCTCCTGTAACTGAACTCTATTTAATCTCACTAAAGCTCTGTAAAAACCCTGAAGTCTGCTCATATGTTACCAAATGATAGGTGGATACTGTGCAAACACTCAACAGATGAAAACTGACATCTTAATGACACCATCAGGCATATGAAAATTTACACCAGCAGGAAATAGTGCAACATATTTTCAACTATTCTTTACTAATTGTGTATGAATAACACAACACTGTCTCAAAAAGTAGAATTACAGGAAAATCTCACATAGTTTCACAAGGCAAATCTTATTTCCATTATCAGTATTTTCAGGTAAAGAAAACACAAAAGTAATAAACCTGTAAATTTCATCAATATCGTTTCCTAGAGGACTTTGCATTATGGGAAAGCTTGTTTGAATTTCTTCTTTTTTATTTATTTTTTATTTCTTCCAAAGATGATATGTCAGGAGCACAGAAATTTATTGAATTAGTTCTGGAAGATAAATTTACTAAAGAAAGTTTCCAAAGTTGTGAAGCTCTTTTTAGCCTTTCTTGGGGTCATTTATATATTTTTGGTTAACTTTTATACAAATTTGATTTAAACTTAGAATTTCAATTGGCTAAACCCAAGAAATTTCAATAGTGATTTGAACACTTTTGTTTGTTAAGTTTCACATAAATTACAGTAAACCCAGAGATTTTTTCCCAAAACTGAAAAACTTCAACTCAGCAAGCACAGAAAAATATTCCTTAGTTCTTGTTAATTTTTAGTGGAAGTAGAGCCCTCATTCCTTGTCGAATCGATCTATCACCGCTATTCCTTTCCTTTTGTGAAAGCCAAGTTATTCTGAGAAATTAGCAGGTTTTCTTTTTGTTTAATATTGCATTAAATGCTTAACATATATTTTAAAAAAGAAATTGATAGATGATGCTTCTACCTGGCTTCTACTCCTAAGTTCTGAATCAATCACTGTATAGGATGTGAGATGTTCTGGGGCATCTCAAATGGCAAGAGAAGGGTGTCGGTGGCCAACTGAATCAAGTACTGAAGTCTCAGAAACATTTAAAATTTAAGATAAATTCTGAAAACATAAGTCAATTTTTTATGTCATTGTAAATGAAAGGAATGCACACAATATTTTGTGAAATTAATTTTCAAATAATGGGGGTAGGGTGGAAAAAAAGCGATGCTGCCAATCACTGACAAAGGAAGTGCAGTGAGCACTTCCAATAAATTATTAGATCTTCCAGTTTAGATTTTAGTCTTAAGCAAAGCCTGTCTCAAGTAAACCCATCTTTTTTCTATTTATGAATAATAAGTCTAAATCAAAGGAAAACCTGTTCCAAATGGATAAAACCCAAAAAATATTTCAAAGTAATTACTCTGAGCTAATCAGATTTGATCTGTAATCTGGAATACTGTCTACTTGTTACAGATATTCTCCTCTCATTGAGCTAACTCTACCACAGTGAAAAAATTATGAAAACTAGGTTAACACTAAGGACAAAATGGCTTTCAACCCTGAATAGCAGCTAATCTTTCAGCCATACATCAGATTGGATACTATCAGCAAAATAATTATTTAATTAAAAGAATTTGTGTAGCTTTTAACAGCAACTCAAAACCCCAAGTTTCACACTGCCTGAAATAAAGGCAACAAAATAAAGTGCCTAGTTTCTAGTAAAGAGAGTATTCTGTCACTGACACAATGCATTTCAGTAACTTTTAGGGCTTAACCTTCCCCCTATACTGTACCACAGCGTAGTGAAACACATAGATATACAGAAATGTGGCTAGCTGAGAAAAAACAAACCCTTTTCCAGAAAACTAAGCTTTAAATAGCTTCTTACCCTAGAAGCTACAGAAATGCATGCATCAGACTAATATATGCATAATGGACTAAAATTCATGTGAATTCATTCTGCAGAGTTACATTGTGTGTACCTAAACAGTCTTTGAGACAGAAGCATCAATGTAATTTAAGGAAGTTTCCCCTTTTGCTGTGTTTTGTTTGGCATTGTGAAGACTTCCTAGAAAGTTTAAACTGGATTTTTGTAACAGGGGTTTTTTATATTAAACTGAAGTAGAAGATGGAACCACATAATGCACTCCAGCTGCAAACAGGCATTGGGTCTTTGGAACCAGGCTACAGGGAGTCTGAATTTAAACAAAATAAAATGTTATGTGTATTGTGTGAAGACCATACGTGTAAGTATGAATTTTAGGAACATCTTGAGAAACCTAAAAAAAGTTAGCGATACTGTCATATTAAGGTCTAATATTTGAACTAGTCTGAAGCCAAGTGTAACTACTGCATTCCCAATGTCATAAAACAATTTTTTAAGTTGATAGTTCACAAAATGTCAGATCTTGAGGTTTTTTATTAACCTATGAGTAATGTTCTCTCTTGCATCCCTGCCCAATGTCATTGAGAGCAGAGGATTCCAGTTAGGGAAGGAATATGCCAAGGTGGTGGCTTAATCAAATTATAATTATTTAAAAACTGCTCAGAAGCTTGAAACTGTAGAAAACATTTCTATGGAATTACTGAACACAATTCATATAAGACAAAATGAGTGATAAATACTTCTCAATTAACTAAAAGAACAAGTCCATATCATTTGTGCAACAAATATATATGTAAATATATTTACATTTAAAGATACCAAACTGGATACATTAAAATGGTTAAAAGATTTGATTCCGTCTCAGTTCTTACCTATGTGGGTATTTGTTTTTCTTAATGGCTATGAAAGAAAATATTGGAACTGAGTTCATATATGATAAATTAGATTCTAAATAAATAAGAACTGGGTTTAAACTTCTATCTGATTTCCTGAATTCTTGAGGAACACGAAACATTAATTGTGCATTATTGATTCAACAAGGAAGTGCAATCATTCAAAATCTATAGACCTGCATATATCCAGTGAAGTATCTTGCTCACTACCTTCAAAAGGAAATGAATGAATATAGAGTAGTTTCTAAACCTCAGACTAATTCTATGAATGAATGTCCAGAAGTTAAGCCAGTCTTTACTGGAGAGTCTAAACATCTTCCTACAAACACACAAGAGTGCATGAATGTTCATGAAGCAAACACTCAAATAAGAAAGGGATATTTAACAGTGCTTGGGATTCTTCTGAGATTCATGCATTCACTTCCAGATCTCCCTGTGTTTTCTCTGGAAGTCTCTTTATGTTGGAGAAATAGGTAGTTGAGAGCTAAGGGAAGGTCTAACTGCAGGCATGTCTTTCATGTCTGAGAATGAAATGAGGACAGAGACTGGAAAATATGTAATCTCTCTAGATAGTGCAAAAGAAGGGGGGGGGGGGGGAAGTCCTTGACTTCAAGAGCCTTAGTAAATGATCACTTGCAAAGCAAGATATGCGTACAAGATAGCTCAAAAGAAATTGGTTATTGGTAAGTAACTTTCCCTTTCTTTGTTATCAGTGCACTTTTCAACTGGGAATAACCACGACGAGATGCTGACTCTAGCTATATTGCTTTAGCATTCTTTTAGTACTGATGTAGTGTCACTTTTGAAGTCATTCCAGGCTAAAATAAGCACCCAACTTCTCTGGCTTGGAAAAACTGGCTCCACCATCTTCATCTTGTACCTGAGCTGGGATTTATGTAGCTTTTGGCAAGCACAAATGAGGCTTCTCACCCAAATACCTGAACATATATTTAAGCCAATCACATGCACACATACACACATATTTGTCAAATACCATTGATTTTACTGGCTCATTGTACAAAAAGATATATAAAATTTGGTTTCATACCATTTTACTTCTTTTCATGCTGTGTGTATAAAAATCCACTATTTAAAAATATTTCTCACTTCAGAATATATTCTTCATGACATTTATGCTTGTCCACCTCTCCTCAGATATAATATAAACATGATAAATTTCCCATATCCATTATTTGCAAACCTGTATAACTTGTACTAATCTTATACACTTAGCTAAAAAGTTCTGATTTAGAAAGTTGAGGTTTCTTGGGAATTGTTTTACTGCTGACCTACTGCCTAGTGAGAATCTATGCTAAGGGGTGCCAGAGTGACCATCCATTTTTTGTTCATGCTGATTCAAACACTTTAATGTGCATTATTTTACTTCTAGAGCTCACTGGGGTTCAACTACCACTGTTGAACATCTAATCTGCACACTTGATGATTTCATTATCACTAATTTGTACACAACTATGACCTTCAGTTTTACATCAGTATTCTCTAATGATTTATTTTTAAAATACATTTTGTAGTTTCTAGAAGATTCTGGGAAGCAGTGATCAAAAAGGGAGTGTAAATGCTCCCATAGAAAGGCTCATCTGCTACAGCCTTTCAAAACAGTATCTCCTCCAAGTCCACAGTGTACCTACTACAGGTGCTGCACTTTGAAACTGGGAAAACATAGGTAAAATTCAGTGTATAATAAATGATATTTTAAAATATGAAGCAAATCTATACTTCTTTAAGATTAAGATTTGAACATAAATGATGTCTGCATATTTGTGAGTTCTAAATGACATGTTAACAAGGCCTGAAGAACATATATATACTTATATGTGTTGGTGTAAACTATTTTGAGCAAGCAGAAATCTCTACATTGTTGACGATAACCAATCAAAACTGATCAATTCAGAGCAGAAACTGTGGTTCTGATGAAGGGATTGTCGTGGTTTCACCCCGGCTGAGAGCTGAGATCCACGCAGCTGCCTGCTCTTTAAAGGAAAAGAGGAGGGGGAGAGGTGTGTGGCGGGGGTGAGGAAAGGGAAGGGAGAAGGAAGGGGCAAAAAACAACGCAAAACCAAGAAACTAAAAGCCCGTGGGTTGGGATAAGGAGAGTTTACTAGAATAGCAGAAAGATAAAATATAACAAAGCTAACAGGACTTTACAGCAAAAATATATGAAGCTGTTGATACCCAATGCAGTTTCTCACTGAACCCACAGCTCAGGCCGTGCCACCCAGAGCCGTCCCGGAACCTGATCATCCCCCAAAACCGCGCATCCTGGAGCCGCCCCGCTCCTCCTCCCATCAGCCCCCCTTTATACTGAGCAGGACGTAATTGTCATGGAATACTCTCTTTGGCCAATTTGGGTCACCTGTCCTGGCTTTGTCCCCTCCTTCCTCATTAATAGAGAAATATGAAGAGCTGAGAAAGTCCTTGACTGCTTGACCGCAACTAAAAACATCAGGGTGTTATCAGCACTGTTTTCATTTTAACTCCCAAACACAGCATTCCATCCGCTGCTACAAATGAAGTGAACTCCATCCTGACTGAAACCAGGACAGGGATTTAAAAAATGGGAAATTTTAACTGCAAAACTGTAGAATTTTTATATCACAGATTGTACCAGGAAGCATTGGGACAATCCAAAGGACCTGAATTTCCCTGCATGGAAATCATAAATGTCTTAAAGAATTGGGTAAAACTTGGATAGAAAAAAGGTAAAGATAAATTAATGAAGTTTAGGTGATGTCCATGTGGACATTTAGGATGGGTGACAGGTTTCTCAGACCAAACACCTCGCTTAGTATACATGAAAGCATTCCCCAAAATCTATTCTGCATTTATTCTCATTATTCTTTTATTCAAATGCCTGAGTTGGAAACAGACACTCCACAGCTCTGTGCAGTAATCACTTGCAACCACCATCATCAGAATTGCAAGAAAATGCATTTCTCCTCCAGTAACAGCTGTGGGAGAGATCAAGGATTATCCTCCTAGATTTAGACCATGTCCACACCAGCACTAGTGTGTTACTAGTTACACAGCCCCAGCTAGGCAAGCGTTTGTGCATCTGGAGATGGCAGACTAACGCAGAGCTCAGAGTGTCAATTTATCCTGTGTGAAATGACCGGGGGAGGGAGACATAATGAACAGCTGCATTGAGCTGAGCAGCGTAGGAGAAGGTGAATGAAAAATAGGAAGATAAGGAATAAAGTGAGAAATAAGAAAGGACAGAAAATGAAAGGACTGTATTCATATGTAGAAAATGTGTGCAAAGTCACTTTCCATTAAACACAGTAAAAATGAGAAGGGACGTCATTGTCCATCTGACTCCATTTATCTGATAATCAACACTTTTTATACTCGTAATCCTGAGCTCTCATTTTAAACCCACATTAATGAGATGATCAGGCATTTCTACAACTGCCTTATGAACCTTGCCAAAGAGAACTCATTTTCTCAGATCATTTGCTGCAGTATCAGTCCATCGTCTCATCCTGGCCAGACTGTCTCACCTGTTAGTATAAAATTATGCAGACATAGAAATTAAAGTGCTTTGACATTCCACTACTCTTTTTTTTTTTTTTTTTTTTTTTTTTTTTTTGGCTGAGGAATCTTTGGTCAGTAACCAAATCAGTAATTTCAAAATATTAGCATTTACCCATTTTAACACACCTAAATTTTCTTTAACCAATCACATAGTTTCATATGTACCCAGGTGTGACTTGTTATGCTCTTCAACATCTTCTCATTCTGAAAATTATTATTTGTATCTGCAAATCAATACATTTCCTGTTACCGTCTACTTTTTAAACAAGCACAATGAGGTTCATTTTGACCTTTTAACTCAATGAGAGTTATGCCAGGAGCAGCAGTCTTGCATGACATTTTTGGGGAGGCTTGTGTTTCAGGCATACAGGGTTTGCTACTGTTAAGTCTCAGACTTCTGGTCTCCATCTCAAGTTTTAAAGCACATTACAGTAGGCTACGTGTGCCGACCCTAGCTAAAACTATGCCAGCATTTCCATAATAAGAGCTCTTATTTCCAGAGGTCCCAGCTGTACATTCAGCTGTAAAAATGTGCTAGGCTAAAATTGGATGTACAGGATTCAATGTGGAATTAATACAAATTAAAAAAACATTCCACTTAACTATTTCTGAGCTATAGCTTCTGAAAAAGTAACGGTTTGTGAGATTCCTTTTTGCCCTCTCATCTTGTAAATCAAAAAGTAATTTAACTTTTCCAAAATAATTATGTTGTTACGTGATGAGACCAGTTCTGCTTCCACAGGAAGGATTCCTCTATACCTTAGACATGGGGATTTATTTTCATGTATACAAGAGGGCAGCATATGTAGTTGTTTACCAAGAATTCAAAAATGACACACTGTCATCCTGCCTACACAGTTCACTACTACTGATGTTTTATGCTCATCAGAATCCTACTCCTGCAAAAGCAAGGATGTGTACATCAATATATAATTTTGGTTTCTTGGCAGGGGGCAGAACTCATAACGCACTCTGTCTTAAACTAGCTGTGGAAACCTTGTTGCTTTTACTTTATTCCTTGTGCTTTGTGCTGTTCTTTTACTTCATTTAGAATAAAGGTAGAAATAATACTAAATAATAGATTAAATTCTGACAGGTCTTCCTATTTCTCCCTAGTTTTATCTCTTTAATTCCATGAAGCTCTCCTAGGCCCATCCTTAACGATCCCATGTAACATGCCTTGCCTGTGTCTTCTACAACCTTGAAGCATACAGTTCTCTTCCACTCAAGCATATTGTAAGGGCTCAGAGGACGTGTCTGTGTGCTCTTTTGCAGACTGGCATGATTGATCTGTCTCACACACAAGCTGTGTGACAGCACCCCAGTAGTACTTACCAGCTTGAGCCTACTGATTTGTGGCTGATTCAGGGAGCCTCTCACCTCTATCTACCAAGTGTCTCATCATCATAACCGGATTGGCATGGAGATGGATGTTCCTTTTGCATCTTTAAAGCCTCCAGTTATGAGGACTCTGACACGTCCCTGGGAAGGTTGGTCAAGTAAATCACTGTAAAGAAATGTATTTCTTGCATTGAACTAAAACATCTCTTGGTGTAACTTCCACCCCCATGTGACTGCTTGTGAAGAGAGAGCCTGCATCCTATTTTCAGTCACCTGTTAAGTACTTTCCTGAGAATGAAAGGTCCATCAAGTTAAAGTATGATATCTAAGCTCTGGATCAGCACAGCACTGACAGGAAGGAACCTCAACTTTCACCCATGGATGAGTGATTTTCACTAGCAGATTGTCAGATTTTTCAAGTCTCAGAAATCTTAAAAACTTATTTACGTGAAGATGCAAATCATGTTAAAGAAAAAGCAGTTTGGGGTGTTCTCATGTACTAATACCCTTATGTAAGATCTATACCAATATGATTGGAGAAGGAATCTGATGTGTAGCTTCTGAAATCACTTTTAGGGCAGGGCTGACACTGCCATTAAAAAATTGCCTTTCAGCATAGTATTATGCATAAACAGTAGGCATGTCCTTGTGTGCACTTAGATAGAACTCTCTTTGTAATGCCAAAAAAAGTAATTGCTGTATAGTACTGAGTTCAACTCTAATTTGCATTAATTAGGAACATGAATCATGTGTGTGAGAAAGGAAGATCCTGTTAAATTAGAGTTCTGTCTTAATACTTTCTTGTTAAGCTCTTCTTCAACTTTGAAAGATGCTCCTCTGCCACCGTGAGAGTCAGCAAATTACAACCGGTCTTGCTCTGCATCCTTGGAGAAGGCTATGAAGACATCAGTCCTTTTGAATCTGTCATCCTTTGTGATTCCTCCTCTTGTCTAATGTGTTATTCATCTTCACAATTATCTTTCATTCTCTTAAATTAGGTTTTTCCATATGATCTTTTCTTTAAATATGAACTATAATCATTGACTGGAAATTGTGCTTTTGGGAGATTTCTCTTTTCCCAACTTGTTCCTTTCCACATTTTTTAATATAGAGAAAACATGGATTTGCCTCTCTCTGAAAAGAAATCAACGTGACCTTAGGAAACATTAAAGCCAAAAAAGAGTACTAATTGCCAAAAATGGACTGCTATAAAATTGCAGTGTTGCCACATTTAGGTAAAGGATATTTGTTGCTAAAAACCAAGAACATTACTGTAGTGCAGGGGGCCAAATGCTTGGGATGATTTATCCAAGTCTCCTTCATTATATTACATTTTAAGTTCATGTCCATGTGTAATCCTGGTTTTAGTTCCGGAAAAGCAAAGCGTCACTGAAGCTTAATATAGAGGCTGACTTCATAGCATATGCTAATGCCATTTGTGCATCTCTACTCTGAACAGTGGTATAAGCTTGTGTATTAGGTAACTGTTACTATTTTAGTAAAGTGGCATTTATTATTATAGGTTAACGACATTAAAGAACAATGGTAAATTTATTTCATATATCCCAATTTTAATATCATATACTCAATGAGTTCTATTATTTATATTTTGAGGTGCAATGTGTTGCTTTTGCTTCCTTTCATCTTTGTTGTATTGATATCATTAAGTATAATCTTACTTGTTTATAGAAAACTGATATAGCTCGATGTCAGAGAAGGTGGAGTATCTGTACTTTGGATCTTAAAATGTTGTGAAATTTAATACATGTATAGATGAACTTGATTGTGAATACATAAGAAGGCAACTGAACTTTGGTTCCCATCTGTAGCCTACAAGGATGCATCATCACATAAAGGAGATGCATGACTTGGCAGGACAGTTGAGTTCAGACAAATCCATATCCATAGAGAGGCTTCCTTTGTCCTGAACTACCATAGTCCCATGAACCTCAACAGGCTTGAAATATTTAAAGCCACTGCAATTTTCACCAATGGAAAAAAAAAAGTCAAAGAAGGTCTTAAGGTGTGCTGACCCAGTCCTGTAAAATAGTGTTCCAATAGACTGGATTAGAGTCCAGTTTGGACTGTACTCTTGGAGAGAGATGGAGACAAAGAATCCTTCATTTGCTGTTATTTCAAGAAGTGAACCAGAGAGTAGACCAGTTTCATTCCTCTTTAATTGCCCAGGTATTAGGATTGACTGTCCCATCAGATAAAGAGCATTTCAAAAATGTATATTGGGGTATATTACTGCTGCACTCCCAAATCCTCTGGAAGCTGCCTTGAGCTTTCAAGCAGAATAACTCAGACCACCAAAATCAGCTCTCTGTTACTCACAGTCTATAACAGACTTCACTTCCCTCATAAGCCACCTTTATTCATCTCATTGTAATACTCAAAAGCATATTAATCTATTGCCATTTTCCAAATTAATGGCATATTTTTAGTGTAAAACAATCCTAGATTGTTTCCTTTCTCTCTTTTGTGGAAAAACAAGCACAACAAAAATACCCCAGCAAACAAACAGCCCAAAACAAACAGAACCCAAAACAGACAGACCCCTTCCCTGCTCACCCCCCCCCCCCCCAAAATAAACACTCCAAAATCTCCAGGGGTTTTCAAAATACTTTTTAAAATCTATTCTGACTCTTCAGACACATGTTCTTAGTTAAATTCTGAAGACCAAAACCAGCAAGAAATCTCATATCAATTATAAATCAGCCCTCTGACCTTTTCAGTTTAATGTATCAGCTTTGCTGTGACTTTAATTTCACTGCCTTATATCTGACTAAACTTTAGATCAGAGGGACATGTTACAGAGCCCTACACAGTATATACCTATAAAATAAAAATATGGTTTATTTCTATATATAAAATATTTAATTACCTGGTAGCATCTGATTGTTGGAGAGTTGGGACCTGTCATTTTATAGCTATTGGATTGTTTCCTATAGGTTTTTCTCCTGGTTTTGGTATCTTCTTGTTAACATTTAAATGTTGAGGCCCTTTCAAGCACAAACTTCTCCTCCTCCCTTACATTTTAGTCATTCCTTCCTCTCTACAGTCAGCTCTTTTTAGAGACAGATTGAGTTTTATGTTTCTGATTTGACCAGGCACCACATTAAGATCAGCACATGGCTTGGGGTTCAGGGAGAGGCATCAGGTATTGAATCGTCTGTATGACTGGCAGGTAAAGTCACTCACCCAAAAGGCAACCTGTCTTCCCCAGGGGGTGGGTCAAAGCTTTCATTACAAAATATTGGCCATTTTCTTCTGTTACTTAAATGGTCATCTCCCCTCCCACATATACTCTGAAAGATAATTTCCAGAGGTCTAGTTATTTCAAATCTGTTTAAAATTCACAGGAGAAAACAATGCCTGCCATATTTAAAGCAAATACACATCCTGAAAAGCTGCTGCAACCAGTCCAGTGGGTTTTTTCATAATTTTATTTATTTGAAATATGTTGATACATACATAAAGATGCATGAATTAATATTAATCCATATATTTTGAGTAGATTTTTCATTGCAGAATATTAAAAAAAAAATCATATTCTTAGTACCACACTAGTCTCATTCCCCAGTTAAGAGAACAACAGCAAACTTGCCAAAGCTAGGAAAAGTTTCTAAATGAGCTAGGAATCAAATTTTGCAGTTTTACTTCTGGTAGCTGAAGCATGTCACAATTTTCTCCAAAACCAGCACTTACCAGGGCTGTTCCACAGGTCAGATATGCTATATGGTACAGTTCAATCTGAGCCCTATTAATATGGGAGTGATGGCAAAGGGGCAGGGGGGTGTTAGCCACCTCCTTCTGTCCATCACTTTAGGCAGTAGATACCTGTAGCTAATGAGAGATCGCCAAGGGCTAAGAATAGCTTTGTTGCCTTTACAGCCATGGGAATTCCCACTCTTCCCAGAAAGAGAATTATCATTACAGGAATCTGTTAATACACCAATCCCACAAGCATCCCTGAACCATGATGTTTCCCTCATAGATATTTCAGGGAAGTATAATTCAGCTTTTACCCCACTCAGGATGACTACTGGGCCGACTGCAGCTTCACTGTTACAAGGCAGGCATAGGGATTTCAAGAAGCTGCTCAGATTTATTGCAAAGATTTCAAACCATGGGGGAAAAATACCAAAGGAGCATCATCACACAAAACTATTGCTAGTGATTGGTTCATACTTAATTTTCAAGATTGTTCAAGCTTTATTTTTTTAATGTATGAAAAAAAATACTATTAAAGACTTTTTAAAAATATCCATATCATTGGTATCACCATCTTCAAACTACCATGACCAGTCACATAAGCATGCTTCTGTTTCTTTAGGTGCAAAATTCTGCTGCAAAGTTGGGCTAAAAGGTTAATTTCTCCAATGCCTTAGTATTTGATTCTACATGGGATTAAGCAGGAGCAAAAAAAAAAGGAGAATAAAATTGTTTCCCTTTTCTTTTCTCCTATGTAAGCAGGTTTTGCAAGTAATTTAGAGAAATGTTATTAACAAGAGAACAGGGGATCCCTGAGATAGTACTTTTTAGGTAATTGCAGACCACATGGAAAAAAAAAAAAATCTTTGAGAACTATTATGCTAAACTGTCATATTAGTTAAGGGCCAGGACAATTTTTTCAAACCTAGAGCCACAAATACCTGTGAAGTAGTCAACTGACAATGAGGGTGCATCTGTCATCACATAAGGTACTTGAACTTTTTTTGCACTAGGGCTATATGAGAGTACATATATGTCAGAAATACTAAATTTATCTCAATCCAAGATAACCAGACATTTCAGAAATGGTACATCCATTCATAGGATAGGAGCACGAGTGTCTTTTCTTAACTTCATGTGTCATTGCAGTTTTGGATGATGATTTCTGGCCTTACAGAGGCAGAGAGATATTTTTTTACCGTGTCAGAAAGTAGAAACCCAGCTGTGCCCCAGAAGAGATACCCAGAAAACTGCACAAGCATTAGCAGGTGTCCATGCTAACAAGGAGTTAACCTGCAACCAGGACACAACAGTATAGCAAACAAGAAGCCAAAGCTGTCAACAACTTCATTGTTCTGTTCATCCACAGGCCTGTTTCAGAATCATCCAACATCTAAATATTTAGTAAAAGCTGTGAAAAATATCAACTGTCCTGTACAAAAATGTGTGGAAAGTGTGTCCTAATTAGCCAACATTTCTGTTATTTTACTCCCTTCTTGATGAAGGATTATAAAAATCAATGTTTGTTATAAATTGAGACTACAATGGATCATAATCCAATTAGAATTTTATTAATTATAGCAAGTAGAATATGAGCAAAGACAGCGCTGGACGGCAGGAGAGTCTGCGCTCCGCCAACTGCCGTGCTGATCAGTTCAAACAGTCCCTTTTAAATACATCTTTTACTTCCGTGTTCATGAAGTAGTGGAGGTACTCTGCGCATGCTTCAGTTGTTGTTAGGGGGTCGTTTTCTGCCTCTGGGTGGTCTTTGAGGCCGGAGTAAGAAGTCTTCCTCCTTTGTCCTATCTGTGGTTCCTGGACATCTGGTTATCTTGTACAAGCGGTATCTGGTTTAGTTTGTGTAAGCAATTGTGGTTATCTTATCCTGGACAAGCAGGTTTAGTTTGTGTAAGCAATTGTTACCTTATCCTGGACAAGCAGTGTCTGGTAGCTTGCATAAGCAATTGCACATTTTTGGTAGCTGCTGGCATAAGCCTTAATAAACAATATCCTGGTCCATAATTCCTCACAGTTATTTTTTACAAACTAAGATATGGTGACCGATTTCGAAATGTGTCAGCAGATGTTGTGACGGGTTTCGAGATATAAGTCAGCAACCTCCCTGATATTAGAACTAATATTAGAAGCTAAGTGGTTTCCTGTCATTCATACTTTGTTTCAATGAACAAAATATTAACCCATTCACCACAATTTTGACAAGGTTTCTGCTTCAAAATTTTTCAGAGTATCAAACTTTCCCAGAGTTCTCCAAAGTCTGATGAGCTTGCCTCTCTCATAGGAAGAGCTCAGTGATCAGGCTTAAATTTGAAAGAAAGTTATTCCACATACTGCTTCTGTCTTCTGGAGAGATGGTCTTGTGCCACAGATGAGCATTTTTCATTAGCTTTAATAGAATTTCTTTCTGCCCACCCAGAGAACAATTTGCTGCAACACGTCAGTTAATTTCAGAGAGGATATTTTAAGCTACATGATGACATAGTTATATAGGACTAACATGAAAATGGTTTCAGACTTTTTCCTTTAAGTATAACATTTTAACTTTACATTTACACTATATAGATAAAGCCCAGAATGGGGAATTTCAGAAGGAGAGAGCTAATGTAAGATGCTGCAATACAGATCTCAAAAGATGTGTGTAAATTATTATGAATCCACAATTCAAAAGAAAAAGGAGAAAAACCATTAGGTTAACTGAGATAACACAGTGGTAAGCATTTATGTATGAGTTAACTACTTGACTCATCTATAGGAATCCTACAATATTCAGTAGGTCTAATTTCACAAAGTGATTTTTCCATCTGACTCAAGCCTTGCTGCAAATTCCTTCTTTCTCATGCCCATGAATATGAAACTGGCTACCTTCACAGGGATGGAGATACTGAATCAGGCTAAAGATGAAAAGATTTTTGTGTTACACCATGCTTGTCTTTTCCAAAACTCTGGTGAATGCTTTCCTGAACTGCAACATCAAGTCTCTGAACAAATCAGAAATCAAAAGCTAATAATTATTTCTGAAAGAAATATTAGGCTTATTCTGACTCCTTGCATCATCACATTGGCCATTCTTGTCCCCAGCAGACAGAATCTCCTATTTGAAGTAGTGTTACTGTTGAAAGTGGTGTGACTAGTGTAGTCAGAACATGGAATTAGATTTGGCTTTTGTTTTTTTAAATCCCATACTGTATTTCTATGATATTTTTGTAAAACTGTCATTTGTTGACCCCACGTTCCCTTGTAAGTTTCTAACATATTATTCCATTCAAAGGTGGATAGAGCAGTAAAAGAACTGAAACCTTATTTTGGAAGACATACTAACATATATTCTCTGGAAGGCAGGTACTTTATGACTTCTATAGCAATCTCCAGCAGTTTAATATTGCTTCAATATTGTTAGGCAATATAGGATTGGTCACGGACAGAATTGAACTTTAACATATTTAGAAACAAAAATATTTTAACTCTTCTTTCAGTGAGTCCTTCCATATTATCTTGATGAATAAACTAATTTTGTATATCGTTTCAGGATTTTCCTGTGAAAGCCTGGACAAATCTTGTGTACTTCTTTCCTACAATACAGGAAATAATACACAGATTGTCCCTAAAACTACATAAACTTCACAGAATCACAGAATCACAGGGGTTGGAAGGGATCTCGAGAGATCATCGAGTCCAACCCCCCATACCAAAGCAGGTTCTTTAGGACAGGTTGCACAGGGAGGCATCCAGATGGGTCTTGAATATCACCAGACATGGAGATTCCACAGCCCTTCTGGGCAGCCTGTCCCAGGGCTCTGTCACCCTCAACGGGAAGAAGTTCTTCTGCATATTGGTGCAGAACTTCCCATGTTCCTACTTGAGGCCATTACCCCTGGTTCTGTCTCCACAGACAACTGAAAAGGGGCTGGCCATTTCCCTGTGTCCCATACTTCAGATACTTACTTAGAATTTCTAATTGACCTAATGGAAACACTCTAAAAAGAAAAAAAAAAAAAGAAAAAATCTTTTCTGAGAATATTACTGATTTCTTTTGGTTTTCATATAAGAAAAAAATGCTGTCTTTTGGAATTATAATGCAGTAGGGATAATAAAAGAAAACTGTAGCTTAGTCTACTAATACTCAAAGTGTTACCCTCCTTATTTTATTTGGTTTGTTAGTTCAATGTGACATTAATTTAGAAGATTATGCAACTTTAATATTTTTACACATCTCTTTTTTTCAGTCACTGTTAAAGACATTGAGTCAGCATTTCTGTTTTAAGTTCTGTTATTCAAGGATCAAAATGGCAAAAAAATTGAAATAAAATACCCCAAAGTCCACAATTTTAAACAATAAATAGTGGGAAAAAAACCCAAACCCAACAGTACCAAAATCTCAATAATGGATTGAGGAAGATACTGGTACAGTAGACATTTTTCCTGTCTGACAGACAAAAAATTTCATGATGATCATTTGGTGGTGGGAGGACCTATGTTCTCAAAAGTCCTAAATTAGTTAATTGCCAAATGTATCTGACTTCCCAAGATCATAATTTTCCCATGTTTTCCCATTTCAATTCTTATTCAGCTGTTAATATTTGTCAGTGGGAAGTGATGTTATGTGGTTTGAAAGAGACTTGCAGGTGCCATGAATAAAATTTGGATCATCCAGATGATTGACATTTCCCCTTTCAATGGTTTTGATCTCTGGTAAAAGCATCCTGAGTTTAGCAACACAAGTCAGCTTTTATCCTGGAAACTAATAGCCACTGCAGTTCTTAGTAAGACATCTTGAGTACAGGGCATTACTATATGCATGTGGCTTCCAAAAGGGATCTTGCATACATCTGGCTGAGTAGAGGCTTGGTGTTTGTGAGTAGGCATTCTAGACTCCAGTAGAGTTAGATCATGGTACCTTGGTACAACAAGGTGCTTTGAGTAAAAGGATAAGGTCACTTTATCTGACAAATAGGAAAATATTTTCATTAGGCTTTGAAATTGCTGATGTTGAATCTTATCATGGTTCTCTTTCAATTCTCTCTTTCTGAAGTTACTCTGCTCTTACACAAGTTCTTCATGTTTCCGAATTGTTTATCAAGATGAGAACCATCCCCCAGAACCATATTATGACCTTTAACATATACAGAAATTTACCATTTATCACAGGTTTTGTTTTCCCTCCCTTAGTCAATTTTTTCATGAGATTGTGTTGTGGAATTCTCACAAAGGCCTCAATTAGTTTAAATGGAAAAAAAAAATAAATTGCTTCCATGAAATAGATTTTGAGCACAGAAACAGTCACAGTCCTCCTGTTAGAGATCCTCCTACTATATTGTCAGATTTTTACAGGCAGAGGGAAGCTTCAGAAATACCCCCCCTGAAAAACAAGTTGCACAGGTATGACTAAGGAGCACCCAGTAATTGTATAAAGAAGGCTTTTGTTTTTTAAAATACAGTAATTGCCCATTCACGGGTGATGATTAGTCAGGAGAGACAGGTGCTGGGGAATTAGAGGAGATGCATGACTTTTGAGGCATGACAACTGTATGGAGGGACTAAGATCTCTAATATCTTAAAAAAGCACTAAGTACCAGTCAGTGTTCTTGGCTTGTAGAAAATACATTTTAGGACCTTTACCAAAAAAACCCCATATATCTTTTCTTTACAATCCTGCAAAAACAAAAAAATCTGTAACTGTGGGTGCATGGTGATTTTATCTTGAAGTCTTTCCACTGATGAAGAAAGAATTACAAGTCCAATTAAAATAAACATTACTATCCGAAAAACTATGATATTTTAGGAAAAACTAAAATTTCCTAGAACCTCTTACAATTACAATATGGTCAGCTGATACAATCCACAAAACATTTCATTTTCATCTGCACTCAAATATTTTCGATAATGCCCTGTGATTAAAATGATAAAAAACACCCCCAGACAGTCTGAAGACTATCTGAGTGACAGCAGGTCAAGTCAGGTGGCCACAGTCAGAAGCAACATGGCAAAGACAGATTATGAAACAGTAAAGAAATCTTGACTCCAGTATAATTTGAGTTAACTTTTTGGAGGTCTCCTGGTTGTTTGTATATTTTATCTTATAAATTGGAGGCATGAAGTTCAAAGTCATTTATATAATACTGAGGCCTGAGTTGAATATTGGATATTAGCGGAATTATATGGTTAATAAACCCCTAAATACTATCTGGTCTTCTAACCAAAACATCAAATACGGTCTTGCTCATTATTTTTTTTTCAAATTAGTGAAAACATTTCCTTCATTGCTGCCTACTGCAAGCAACACTGGGGTTTGTGTAATTTTTGTCCTTGCCATTGCTAGATTCAGGGACAAAGAAATACACTTTTTATCTGGGGCTTATTATCATACATAGGAAAAAAACATAAATATGCTTTGTTCTTGCTACTGCCATGTGGACAAAGATGAATGCATTTTTTGGCTAGCTTTGCTGCTGTTGCCAAGAAGAGATGAATATTATCTTATCTTTTTTGTTTTGCTGAACAAAATCCTGCCCCAAGATGAAGGCAAGGCCAAGGGCAGACAAATATTTCATATGGAAAAGGAAGATAAGTAAATATTCACCACAGGGATGTTTGCTCCTGCATGGAAATGCTAGTGAGAATCACGTGAAGAAAAGAAGCATGTTTACATCTTTTTGATTCACTCTTTAACATAGCATTCTCCTTAGGAGCATTGGAACCGTTTCCCACTATCTGGAAACATCCAGTAAAGCATTCCTGCTCTGTGCTGCGATAGTGCCACTGCCCTTTGTGCACAAAGACTGCTTAAAATACTGGCTACATTATGCCAGATACACGAACTTCATTATGTTATTGAGGAAAAAGGAAAACAGTTAATATTGTGTTCAAAGGAATATTCTATCTTTCCCACTGAGCTTAGCAGTCCAAAAGTTCACGTTTTAGGAGTCCAAAGCTGCAGCCTTTGTTCATCCAAATGACTTAAATGGAGAGCAAAATTGCTTTTAACTGGACTTGAAGATAAAATTCTTATCAGCTCCTTGATAAGAATGATACAAAGATAGTTTTCAAAAACTGTTACATGGACAGGAAAGGTCAAATTCAGAACTGCATCTGAATTTTTTGTCTCTGGTGCTTGGTTTGTGTTTGTTAGTGAAGAGAACGTTTGCAAGGACTTAAAATGCTGTCAGAGTTTATCTCAGGATTTTATGCCACTGCTGGTCCAAATTCTGCAATATACCCGTGGACCTTCCAGTGCAAATCAGTCTGTACATGTAGATGTATACGTGTCTGTATATAGAATATGCATTGTATCTCTGTGCCTGTGTTCCCCTTCACTGGGCCCTCAGATGTTTATCAGAATGGGTTCCAGAACTGCTCAAACATGACTTGACTTCTCTTTGTAAGGACTTTGCTTTGAGGCGATTCGACATCCCCTCTCTGACCATGACTTTTACGTAAACCACCTCCGCTGGACCATCACCGCTCTGATTGATGAGTTTGACTTTAGGTCTTTTTTGAGTGTTTGTTTTGGTACATAAAGCTTTCCAAATGTACCTGAGGCTTTGTTACTGTGATTTTAAGTTACAATTTATCAACATCCCAAACAGCACGCTAAGACTTAGAATTCCTACTTATCAATTTAGTAAAGATCCTGTCTTTAAAAAGAACCTTTTTCGAACTTATATTTATTACGGCTGCAAAACTAGCCAATTGCAAGCAGTTTATAGAACTTCTATTCAGCTTCAATAACAGTAGTGTTAAAATAACACCTTGATAACAAATAACTTCTATAATTCCCTTATAAGTAAGAAGTGAGAAAACCAAGCTGTTACAAGCCATTATTGTCAAACATATTTTCAAAATATACTTAGCTCACCCAGTTATTTGATTTCTTTACACCTAAATGTTAAGGGCTCTGCTTTGAAAACAGTGCATGTTGCTTATTTAAAATAAATAAATATATAAATAGACTGAGAATGCATCTGATGGTATTTACAGCTACATTATGACAATCACTGCTGGCAGCTTAACTTACATTTATGCAAAGTTTATGCACATACGACTTTAATATTTCTAGAAGAAAGGAACTAAAAATAAATGGAATTTCCGCACTAATCAAACCATTACTATATTTTGGTGGCAACATTTCAAGTATTATTACTGCCACATTTCCAAAAGGTCATAAAATTAATGTAACTTTTTTCAAGAAAGAAAACACAGTAAAAATGATGAATATCAAAGGGATAAGCTAAGTAATAGTAGACAAATGTTCAACACATTAAAATCTAGACAGTGTAGTTGTACTATGACCTGTTTTACTGTTCCACATGAGGGAATCTCCTGTAACTGAACTCTATTTAATCTCACTAAAGCTCTGTAAAAACCCTGAAGTCTGCTCATATGTTACCAAATGATAGGTGGATACTGTGCAAACACTCAACAGATGAAAACTGACATCTTAATGACACCATCAGGCATATGAAAATTTACACCAGCAGGAAATAGTGCAACATATTTTCAACTATTCTTTACTAATTGTGTATGAATAACACAACACTGTCTCAAAAAGTAGAATTACAGGAAAATCTCACATAGTTTCACAAGGCAGATCTTATTTCCATTATCAGTATTTTCATGTAAAGAAAACACAAAAGTAATAAACCTGTAAATTTCATCAATATCGTTTCCTAGAGGACTTTGCATTATGGGAAAGCTTGTTTGAATTTCTTCTTTTTTATTTCTTTTTTATTTCTTCCAAAGATGATATGTCAGGAGCACAGAAATTTATTGAATTAGTTCTGGAAGATAAATTTACTAAAGAAAGTTTCCAAAGTTGTGAAGCTCTTTTTAGCCTTTCTTGGGGTCATTTATATATTTTTGGTTAACTTTTATACAAATTTGATTTAAACTTAGAATTTCAATTGGCTAAACCCAAGAAATTTCAATAGTGATTTGAACACTTTTGTTTGTTAAGTTTCACATAAATTACAGTAAACCCAGAGATTTTTTCCCAAAACTGAAAAACTTCAACTCAGCAAGCACAGAAAGATATTCCTTAGTTCTTGTTAATTTTTAGTGGAAGTAGAGCCCTCATTCCTTGTCGAATCGATCTATCACCGCTATTCCTGTCCTTTTGTGAAAGCCAAGTTATTCTGAGAAATTAGCAGGTTTTCTTTTTGTTTAATATTGCATTAAATGCTTAACATATATTTTAAAAAAGAAATTGATAGATGATGCTTCTACCTGGCTTCTACTCCTAAGTTCTGAATCAATCACTGTATAGGATGTGAGATATTCTGGGGCATCTCAAATGGCAAGAGAAGGGTGTCGGTGGCCAACTGAATCAAGTACTGAAGTCTCAGAAACATTTAAAATTTAAGATAAATTCTGAAAACATAAGTCAATTTTTTATGTCATTGTAAATGAAAGGAATGCACACAATATTTTGTGAAATTAATTTTCAAATAATGGGGGTAGGGTGGAAAAAAAGCGATGCTGCTAATCACTGACAAAGGAAGTGCAGTGAGCACTTCCAATAAATTATTAGATCTTCCAGTTTAGATTTTAGTCTTAAGCAAAGCCTGTCTCAAGTAAACCCATCTTTTTTCTATTTATGAATAATAAGTCTAAATCAAAGGAAAACCTGTTCCAAATGGATAAAACCCAAAAAATATTTCAAAGTAATTACTCTGAGCTAATCAGATTTGATCTGTAATCTGGAATACTGTCTACTTGTTACAGATATTCTCCTCTCATTGAGCTAACTCTACCACAGTGAAAAAATTATGAAAACTAGGTTAACACTAAGGACAAAATGGCTTTCAACCCTGAATAGCAGCTAATCTTTCAGCCATACATCAGATTGGATACTATCAGCAAAATAATTATTTAATTAAAAGAATTTGTGTAGCTTTTAACAGCAACTCAAAACCCCAAGTTTCACACTGCCTGAAATAAAGGCAACAAAATAAAGTGCCTAGTTTCTAGTAAAGAGAGTATTCTGTCACTGACACAATGCATTTCAGTAACTTTTAGGGCTTAACCTTCCCCCTATACTGTACCACAGCGTAGTGAAACACATAGATACAGAGAAATGTGGCTAGCTGAGAAAAAACAAACCCTTTTCCAGAAAACTAAGCTTTAAATAGCTTCTTACCCTAGAAGCTACAGAAATGCATGAATCAGACTAATATATGCATAATGGACTAAAATTCATGTGTATTCACTCTGCAGAGTTACATTGTGTGTACCCAAACAGTCTTTGAGACAGAAGTATCAATGTAATTTAAGGAAGTTTCCCATTTACTGTGTTTTGTTTTGCATTGTGAAGACTTCCTAGAAAGTTTAAACTGGATTTTTGTAACAGGGGTTTTTTATATTAAACTGAAGTAGAAGATGGAACCACGTAATGCACTCCAGCTGCAAACAGGCATTGGGTCTTTGGAACCAGGCTACAGGTAGTCTGAATATAAACAAAATAAAATGTTATGTGTATTGTGTGAAGACCATACGTGTAAGTATGAATTTTAGGAACATCTTGAGAAACCTAAAAAAAGTTAGCGATACTGTCATATTAAGGTCTAATATTTGAACTAGTCTGAAGCCAAGTGTAACTACTGCATTCCCAATGTCATAAAACAATTTTTGAAGTTGATAGTTCACAAAATGTCAGATCTTGAGTTTTTTTATTAACCTATGAGTAATGTTCTCTCTTGCATCCCTGCCCAATGTCATTGAGAGCAGAGGATTCCAGTTAGGGAAGGAATATGCCAAGGTGGTGGCTTAATCAAATTATAATTATTTAAAAACTGCTCAGAAGCTTGAAACTGTAGAAAACATTTCTATGGAATTACTGAACACAATTCATATAAGACAAAATGAGTGATAAATACTTCTCAATTAACTAAAAGAACAAGTCCATATCATTTGTGCAACAAATATATATGTAAATATATTTACATTTAAAGATACCAAACTGGATACATTAAAATGGTTAAAAGATTTGATTCCGTCTCAGTTCTTACCTATGTGGGTATTTGTTTTTCTTAATGGCTATGAAAGAAAATATTGGAACTGAGTTCATACATGATAAATTAGATTCTAAATAAATAAGAACTGGGTTTAAACTTCTATCTGATTTCCTGAATTCTTGAGGAACACGAAACATTAATTGTGCATTATTGATTCAACAAGGAAGTGCAATCATTCAAAATCTATAGACCTGCATATATCCAGTGAAGTATCTTGCTCACTACCTTCAAAAGGAAATGAATGAATATAGAGTAGTTTCTAAACCTCAGACTAATTCTATGAATGAATGTCCAGAAGTTAAGCCAGTCTTCACCAGAGAGTCTAAACATCTTCCTACAAACACACAAGAGTGCATGAATGTTCATGAAGCAAACACTCACATAAGAAAGGGATATTTAACAGTGCTTGAGATTCTTCTGAGATTCATGCATTCACTTCCAGATCTCCCTGTGTTTTCTCTGGAAGTCTCTTTATGTTGGAGAAATATGTAGTTGATAGCTAAGGGAAGGTCTAACTGCAGGCATGTCTTTCATGTCTGAGAATGAAATGAGTACAGAGACTGGAAAATATGTAATCTCTCTAGATAGTGCAAAAGAAGGGGGGGGGGGGGGAAGTCCTTGACTTCAAGAGCCTTAGTAAATGATCACTTGCAAAGCAAGATATGTATACAAGATAGCTCAAAAGAAATTGTTTATTGGTAAGTAACTTTCCCTTTCTTTGTTATCAGTGCACTTTTCAACTGGAAATAACCACGACGAGATGCTGACTCTAGCTATATTGCTTTAGCATTCTTTTAGTACTGATGTAGTGTCACTTTTGAAATCATTCCAGGCTAAAATAAGCACCCAACTTCTCTGGCTTGGAAAAACTGGCTCCACCATCTTCATCTTGTACCTGAGCTGGGATTTATGTAGCTTTTGGCAAGCACAAACGAGGCTTCTCACCCAAATACCTGAACATATATTTAAGCCAATCACATGCACACATACACACATATTTGCCAAATACCATTGATTTTACTGGCTCATTGTACAAAAAGATATATAAAATTTGGTTTCATACCATTTGACTTATTTTCATGCTGTGTGTATAAAAATCCACTATTTAAAAATATTTCTCACTTCAGATTATATTCTTCATAACATTTATGCTTGTCCACCTCTCCTCAGATATAATATAAACATGATAAATTTCCCATATCCATTATTTGCAAACCTGTATAACTTGTACTAATCTTATACACTTAGCTAAAAAGTTCTGATTTAGAAAGTTGAGGTTTCTTGGGAATTGTTTTACTGCTGACCTACTGCCTAGTGAGAATCTATGCTAAGGGGTGCCAGAGTGACCATCCATTTTTTGTTCATGCTGATTCAAACACTTTAATGTGCATTATTTTACTTCTAGAGCTCACTGGGGTTCAACTACCACTGTTGAACATCTAATCTGCACACTTGATGATTTCATTATCAGTAATTTGTACACAACTATGACCTTCAGTTTTACATCAGTATTTTCTAATGATTTATTTTTAAAATACATTTTGTAGTTTCTAGAAGATTCTGGGAAGCAGTGATCAAAAAGGGAGTGTAAATGCTCCCATAGAAAGGCTCATCTGCTACAGCCTTTCAAAACAGTATCTCCTCCAAGTCCACAGTGTACCTACTACAGGTGCTACACTTTGAAACTGGGAAAACATAGGTAAAATTCAGTGTATAATACATGATATTTTAAAATATGAAGCAAATCTATACTTCTTTAAGATTAAGATTTGAACATAAATGATGTCTGCAATACATTACGCATATTTGTGAGTTCTAAATGACATGTTAACAAGGCCTGAAGAACATATATATACTTATATGTGTTGGTGTAAACTACTGTGAGCAAGCAGAAATCTCTACATTGTTGACGATAACCAATCAAAACTGATCAATTCAGAGCAGAAACTGTGGTTCTGATGAAGGGATTGTCGTGGTTTCACCCCGGCTGAGAGCTGAGATCCACGCAGCTGCCTGCTCTTTAAAGGAAAAGAGGAGGGGGAGAGGTGTGTGGCGGGGGTGAGGAAAGGGAAGGGAGAAGGAAGGGGCAAATAACAACCCAACACCAAGAAACCAAAAGCCCGTGGGTTGGGATAAGGAGAGTTTACTAGAATAGCAGAAAGATAAAATATAACAAAGCTGACAGGACTTTAGAGCAAAATTATATGAAGCTGTTGATACCCAATGTAGTGTCTCACTGAACCCACAGCTCAGGCCATGTCACCCAGAGCCGTCCCGGAACCTGATCATCCCCCAAAACCGCGCATCCTGGAGCCGCCCCGCTCCTCCTCCCATCAGCCCCCCTTTATACTGAGCAGGACGTAATTGTCATGGAATACTCTCTTTGGCCAATTTGGGGCACCTGTCCTGGCTTTGTCCCCTCCTTTCTCATTAATAGAGAAATATGAAGAGCTGAGAAAGTCCTTGACTGCTTGACCGCAACTAAAAACATCAGGGTGTTATCAGCACTGTTTTCATTTTAACTCTCAAACACAGCATTCCATCCGCTGCTACAAATGAAGTGAACTCCATCCTGACTGAAACCAGGACAGGGATTTAAAAAATGGGAAATTTAACTACAAAACTGCAGAATTTTTATATCACAGATTGTACCAGGAAAATGAAGGTTATCAACTGCTGTTCCAATTAATACTGTACTCCCTATGGGATGAACATGTGCAGAGGACCCAAAAGTTCTCTGTGGTACAGCATTAATCTTCTACATGCAGTACAGCTAATGTTGACAGAGCTGTGGCTGTTGTCAGGCCTACTAATGACTTTAGAGTTTTTGACTTCATCTGCCTTCTAGTGATTTGCTCTCTGAAGATAAGTTTGATGAGGAAAAGATAAAAAGTCATCAGCACCTTTAGTTTACAGAGACAGAAACAATGCTGAGTAATTACAGCTTATTTTTCTCTAAGAATGTTTTGAGAAATCATATTCCTAAATAATTTCAGAAAATTAGGTAGAAATTTAAAGTTTCTTCAATAATTAGGAATTAGGAGAAGAAAACACTACAAAAGGTGATAGAAAGAAATCCAAAGTAGGATCACAACTAGAATAGTTTGGGTTGGAAGTGACCTCTGAATATCATCTGGTCTAATCCCTCTGCAATGAGCAGGGACATCTCAAGTCAATCAGGTTGATTAGAGCCCTGTTCAATTATTCAGCCGTGGTTTGTTTCAGATTTAAGGATAGGAGAATAAACCAGAAGAGATTCACACTGTTAGGCCAAAACCATTGAATAGTGCAGGTCATGAGTTCATTCAAAATGTGTTTTTTAGGAAGACACATATCAGACCACGATAAATACAGAAAATCTTCTATGCCATAAAAAGAACTGCTCAATCATTTTGATATTCTGGACAACTTCCTTTTCCATGGTTCTAGTGAACCATGGAATTCTGATTCTATTATTAGCAAGAAATTGGTAACAATCGTTTGTACCCTTACATCTGAAATTTTATTTTGTGGATAAAAGCTGAACTACTTTTTTCTACATAGCTAAGAAAGGAAGGAGTGAATAAACAAGCAACTAAATCAAGGAAGAGCAAAGAGAGAGATAAAAGAAGGGAAGCATTGGGACAATCCAAAGGACCTGAATTTCCCTGCATGGAAATCATAAATATCTTAAAGAATTGGATAAAACTTGGATAGAAAAAAGGTAAAGATAAATTAATGAAGTTTAGGTGATGTCCAAGAAACATTTAGGATGGGTGACAGGTTTCTCAGACCAAACACCTCGCTTAGTATACATGAAAGCATTCCCCAAAATCTGTTCTGCATTTATTCTCATTATTCAAATGCCTGAGTTGGAAACAGACACTCCACAGCTCTGTGCAGTAATCACTTGCAACAACCATCATCAGAATTGCAAGAAAATGCATTTCTCCTTCAGTAACAGCTGTGGGAGAGATCAAGGATTATCCTCCTAGATTTAGACCATGTCCACACCAGCACTAGTGTGTTACTAGTTACACAGCCCCAGCTAGGCAAGCGTTTGTGCATCTGGAGATGGCAGACTAACGCAGAGCTCAGAGTGTCAATTTATCCTGTGTGAAATGACCGGGGGAGGGAGACATAATGAACAGCTGCATTGAGCTGAGAAGCGTAGGAGAAGGTGAATGAGAAATAGGAAGATAAGGAATAAAGTGAGAAATAAGAAAGGACAGAAAATGAAAGGACTGTATTCATATGTAGAAAATGTGTGCAAAGTCACTTGCCATTAAACACAGTAAAAATGAGAAGGGATGTCATTGTCCATCTGACTCCATTTATCTGATAATCAACACTTTTTATACTCGTAATCCTGAACTCTCGTTTTAAACCCACATTAATGAGATGATCAGGCATTTCTACAACTGCCTTATGAACCTTGCCAAAGAGAACTCATTTTCTCAGATCATTTGCTGCAGTATCAGTCCATCGTCTCATCCTGGCCAGACTGTCTCACCTGTTAGTATAAAATTATGCAGACATAGAAATTAAAGTGCTTTGACATTCCACTACTCTTTTTTTTGGTTTTTTTTTTTTTTTTTTTGGCTGAGGAATCTTTGGTCAGTAACCAAATCAGCAGTTTCAAAATATTAGCATTTACCCATTTTAACACAACTACATTTTCTTTAACCAATCACATAGTTTCATATGTACCCAGGTGTGACTTGTTATGCTCTTCAACATCTTCTCATTCTGAAAATTATTATTTGTATCTGCAAATCAATACATTTCCTGTTACCGTCTACTTTTTAAGCAAGCACAATGAGGTTCATTTTGACCTTTTAACTCAATGAGAGTTATGCCAGGAGCAGCAGTCTTGCATGACATTTTTGGGGAGGCTTGTGTTTCAGGCATACAGGGTTTGCTACTGCTAAGCCTCAGACTTCTGGTCTCCATCTCAAGTTTTAAAGCACATTACAGTATGCTACGTGTGCCGACCCTAGCTAAAACTATGCCAGCATTTCCATAATAAGAGCTCTTATTTCCAGAGGTCCCAGCTGTACATTCAGCTGTAAAAATGTGCTAGGCTAAAATTGGATGTACAGGATTCAATGTGGAACTAATACAAATTAAAAAACCATTCCACTTGACTATTTCTGAGCTATAGCTTCTGAAAAAGTAACGGTTTGTGAGATTCCTTTTTGCCCTCTCATCTTGTAAATCAAAAAGTAATTTAACTTTTCCAAAATAATTATGTTGTTACGTGATGAGACCAGTTCTGCTTCCACAGGAAGGATTCCTCTATACCTTAGACACGGGGATTTATTTTCATGTATACAAGAGGGCAGCATATGTAGTTGTTTACCAAGAATTCAAAAATGACACACTGTCATCCTGCCTACACAGTTCACTGCTACTGATGTTTTATGCTCATCAGAATCCTACTCCTGCAAAAGCAAGGATGTGTACATCAATATATAATTTTGGTTTCTTGGCAGGGAGCAGAACTCATAACGCACTCTGTCTTAAACTAGCTGTGGAAACCTTGTTGCTTTTACTTTATTCCTTGTGCTTTGTGCTGTTCTTTTACTTCATTTAGAATAAAGATAGAAATAATACTAAAAAATAGATTAAATTCTGACAGGTCTTCCTATTTCTCCCTAGTTTTATCTCTTTAATTCCATGAAGCTCTCCTAGGCCCATCCTTAACGATCCCATGTAACATGCCTTGCCTGTGTCTTCTGCAACCTTGAAGCATACAGTTCTCTTCCACTCAAGCATATTGTAAGGGCTCAGAGGACATGTCTGTGTGCTCTTTTGCAGACTGGCATGATTGATCTGTCTCACACACAAGCTGTGTGACAGCACCCCAGTAGTACTTACCAGCTTGAGCCTACTGATTTGTGGCTGATTCAGGGAGCCTCTCACCTCTATCTACCAAGTATCTCATCATCATAACCAGATTGGCATGGAGATGGATGTTGCTTTTGCATCTTGAAAGCCTCCAGTTATGAGGACTCTGACACGTCCCTGGGAAGGTTGGTCAAGTAAATCACTGTAAAAAAATGTATTTCTTGCATTGAACTAAAACATCTCTTGGTGTAACTTCCACCTCCATGTGACTGCTTGTGAAGAGAGAGCCTGCATCCTATTTTCAGTCACCTGTTAAGTACTTTCCTGAGAATGAAAGGTCCATCAAGTTAAAGTATGATATCTAAGCTCTGGATCAGCACAGCACTGACAGGAAGGAACCTCAACTTTCACCCATGGATGAGTGATTTTCACTAGCAGATTGTCAGATTTTTCAAGTCTCAGAAATCTTAAAAACTTATTTACGTGAAGATGCAAATCATGTTAAAGAAAAAGCAGTTTGTGGTGTTCTCATGTACTAATACCCTTATGTAAGATCTATACCAATATGATTGGAGAAGGAATCTGATGTGTAGCTTCTGAAATCACTTTTAGGGCAGGGCTGACACTGCCATTAAAAAATTGCCTTTCAGCATAGTATTATGCATAAACAGTAGGCATGTCCTTGTGTGCACTTAGATAGAACTCTCTTTGTAATGCCAAAAAAATTAATTGCTGTATAGTACTGAGTTCAACTCTAATTTGCATTAATTAGGAACATGAATCATGTGTGTGAGAAAGGAAGATCCTGTTAAATTAGAGTTCTGTCTTAATACTTTCTTGTTAAGCTCTTCTTCAACTTTGAAAGATGCTCCTCTGCCACCGTGAGAGTCAGCAAATTACAACCGGTCTTGCTCTGCATCCTTGGAGAAGGCTATGAAGACATCAGTCCTTTTGAATCTGTCATCCTTTGTGATTCCTCCTCTTGTCTAATGTGTTATTCATCTTCACAATTATCTTTCACTCCCTTAAATTAGTTTTTTCCATATGATGTTTTCTTTAAATATGAACGATAATCATTGACTGGAAATTGTGCTTTTGGGAGATTTCTTTTTTCCCAACTTGTTCCTTTCCACATTTTTTAATATAGAGAAAACATGGATTTGCCTCTCTCTGAAAAGAAATCAACGTGACCTTAGGAAACATTAAAGCCCAAAAAGAGTACTAATTGCCAAAAATGAACTGCTATAAAATTGCAGTGTTGCCACATTTAGGTAAAGGATATTTGTTGCTAAAACCAAGAACATTGCTGTAGTGCAGGGGGCCAAATGCTTGGGATGATTTATCCAAGTCTCCTTCATTATATTACATTTTAAGTTCATGTCTATGTGTAATCCTGGTTTTAGTTCTGGAAAAGCAAAGCGTCACTGAAGCTTAATATAGAGGCTGACTTCATAGCATATGCTAATGCCATTTGTGCATCTCTACTCTGAACAATGGTATAAGCTTGTGTATTAGGTAACTGTTACTATTTTAGTAAAGTGGCATTTATTATTATAGGTTAACGACATTAAAGAACAATGGTAAATTTATTTCATATGTTCCAATTTTAATATCATATACTCAATGAGTTCTATTATTTATATTTTGAGGTGCAATGTGTTGCTTTTGCTTCCTTTCAGCTTTGTTGTATTGATATCATTCAGTATAATCTTACTTGTTTATAGAAAACTGATATAGCTCGATGTCAGAGAAGGTGGAGTATCTGTACTTTGGACCTTAAAATGTTGTGAAATTTAATACATGTATAGATGAACTTGATTGTGAATACATAAGAAGGCAACTGAACTTTGGTTCCCATCTGTAGCCTACAAGGACGCATCATCACATAAAGGAGATGCATGACTTGGCAGAGTGATGCTGTACCAGATCTCACATAAACCTGCTACAACATGTCAAGGCATTATCATACCATCCTGCTTACCTTGGGAGAGTTCTCAATCCAGTGCAAAATAAAATCAGATGATTTGCATGTTCCATTACAAATTTAGTTCTCACACTTGCACTAGCTCCAGTCCTCCTATATACAATTTTACTGAAATGTTCAGGACAGTTGAGTTCAGACAAATCCATATCCATAGAGAGGCTTCCTTTGTCCTGAACTACCATAGTCCCATGAACCTCAACAGGCTTGAAATATTTAAAGCCACTACAATTTCCATCAATGGAAAAAAAAAAGTCAAAGAAGGTCTTAAGGTGTGCTGACCCAGTCCTGTAAAATAGTGTTCCAATAGACTGGATTAGAGTCCAGTTTGGACTGTACTCTTGGAGAGAGATGGAGACAAAGAATCCTTCATTTGCTGTTATTTCAAGAAGTGAACCAGAGAGTAGACCAGTTTCATTCCTCTTTAATTGCCCAGGTATTAGGATTGACTAGCCCATCAGATAAAGAGCATTTCAAAAATGTATATTGGGGTACATTACTGCTGCACTCCCAAATCCTCTGGAAGCTGCCTTGAGCTTTCAAGCAGAATAACTCAGACCACCAAAATGAGCTCTCTGTCACTCACAGTCTATAACAGACTTCACTTCCCTCATAAGCCACCTTTATTCATCTCATTGTAATACTCAAAAGCATATTAATCTATTGCCATTTTCCAAATTAATAGCATATTTTTAGTGTAAAACAATCCTAGATTGTTTCCTTTCTCTCTTTTGTGGAAAAACAAGCACAACAAAAATACCCCAGCAAACAAACAGCCCAAACCAAAACAGAACCCAAAACAAACAGACCCCTTCCCTGCTCACCCCCCCAAAATAAACACTCCAAAACCTCCAGGGGTTTTCAAAATGCTTTTTTAAATCTATTCTGACTCTTCAGACAGAAGTTCTTAGTTAAATTCTGAAGACCAAAACCAGCAAGAAATCTCCTAACATTATAAATCAGCCCTCTGACCTTTTCAGTTTAATGTATCAGCTGTGCTGTGACTTTAATTTCCCTGCCTTATATCTGACTAAACTTTAGATCAGAGGGACATGTTACAGAGCCCTACACAGTATATACCTATAAAATAAAAATATGTTTTATTTCTATATATAAAATATTTAATTACCTGGTAGCATCTGGTTGTTGGGGAGTTGGGACCTGTCATTTTATAGCTATTGGATTGTTTCCTATAGGTTTTTCTCCTGGTTTTGTTATCTTCTTGTTAACATTTAAATGTTGAGGCCCTTTCAAGCACAAACTTTTCCTCCTCCCTTACATTTTAGTCATTCCTTCCTCTCTACAGTCAGCTCTTTTTAGAGACAGATTGAGTTTTATGTTTCTGATTGACCAGGCACCAAATTAAGATCAGCACATGGCTTGGGGTTCAGGGAGAGGCATCAGGTATTGAATCGTCTGTATGACTGGCAGGTAAAGTCACTCACCCAAAAGGCAACCTGTCTTCCCCAGAGGGTGGCTCAAAGCTTTCATTACAAAATATTGGCCATTTTCTTCTGTTACTTAAATGATCATCTCCCCTCCCACATACACTCTGAAAGATAATTTCCAGAGGTCTAGTTATTTCAAATCTGTTTAAAATTCACAGGAGAAAACAATGCCTGCCATACTTAAAGCAAATACACATCTTGAAAAGCTGCTGCAACCAGTCCAGTGGGTTTTTTCATAATTTTATTTATTTGAAATATGTTGATACATACATAAAGATGCATGAATTAATATTAATCCATATATTTTGAGTAGATTTTTCATTACAGAATATTAAAAAAAAAATCATATTCTTAGTACCACACTAGTCTCATTCCCCAGTTAAGAGAACAACAGCAAACTTGCCAAAGCTAGGAAAAGTTTCTAAATGAGCTAGGAATCAAATTTTGCAGTTTTCCTTCTGGTAGCTGAAGCATGTCACAATTTTCTCCAAAACCAGCACTTACCAGGGCTGTTCCACAGGTCAGATATGCTATATGGTACAGTTCAATCTGACCCCTATTAATATGGGAGTGATGGCAAAGGGGCAGGGGGGTGTTAGCCACCTCCTTCTGTCCATCACTTTAGGCAGTAGATACCTGTAGCTAATGAGAGATTGCCAAGGGCTAAGAATAGCTTTGCTGCCTTTACAGCCATGGGAATTCCCACTCTTCCCAGAAAGAGAATTATCATTACAGGGATCTGTTAATACACCAATCCCACAAGCATCCCTGAACCATGATGTTTCCCTCATAGATATTTCAGGGAAGTATAATTCAGCTTTTACCCCACTCAGGATGACTAATGGGCCGACTGCAGCTTCACTGTTACAAGGCAGGCATAGGGATTTCAAGAAGCTGCTCAGATTTATTGCAAAGATTTCAAACCACGGGGGAAAAAAACCAAAGGAGCATCATCACACAAAACTATTGCTAGTGATTGGTTCACACTTAATTTTCAAGATTGTTCAAGCTTTATTTTTTTAATGTATGAAAAAAATACTATTAAAGACTTTTTAAAAATATCCATATCATTGGTATCACCATCTTCAAACTACCATGACCAGTCACATAAGCATGCTTCTGTTTCTTTAGGTGCAAAATTCTGCTGCAAAGTTGGGCTAAAAGGTTAATTTCTCCAATGCCTTAGTATTTGATTCTACATGGGATTAAGCAGGAGCAAAAAAAAAAAGGAGAATAAAATTGTTTCCCTTTTCTTTTCTCCTATGTAAGCAGGTTTGGCAAGTAATTTAGAGAAATGTTATTAACAAGAGAACAGGGGATCCCTGAGATAGTACTTTTTAGGTAATTGCAGTCCACATGGAAAAAACAATCTTTGAGAACTATTATGCTAAACTGTTATATTAGTTAAGGGCCAGGACAATTTTTTCAAACCCAGAGCCACAAATACCTGTGAAGTAGTCAATTGACAATGAGGGTGCATCTGTCATCACATAACGTACTTGAACTTTTTTTGCACTAGGGCTATATGAGAGTACATATATATCAGAAATACTAAATTTATCTCAATCCAAGATAACCAGACATTTCAGAAATGGTACATCCATTCATAGGATAGGAGCACAAGTGTCTTTTCTTAACTTCATGTGTCATTACAGTTTTGGATGATGATTTCTGGCCTTACAGAGGCAGAGAGATATTTTTTTACCGTGTCAGAAAGTAGAAACCCAGCTGTGCCCCAGAAGAGATACCCAGAAAACTGCACAAGCATTAGCAGGTGTCCATGCTAACAAGGAGTTAACCTGCAACCAGGACACAACAGTATAGCAAACAAGAAGCCAAAGCTGTCAACAACTTCATTGTTCTGTTCATCCACAGGCCTGTTTCAGAATCATCCAACATCTAAATATTCAGTAAAAGCTGTGAAAAATATCAACTGTCCTGTACAAAAATGTGTGGAAAGTGTGTCCTAATTAGCCAACATTTCTGTTATTTTACTCCCTTCTTGATGAAGGATTATAAAAATCAATGTTTAAGCATATTGTGACTACAGCTATAAAATTACTAGTGTAATCTTGAAGGTTAGTTCTCCAATTAACCTGAAAGCTTCAAAGGAATGGAGCTGATGTGAAGACTGCCATCCCCATATTTTAGATGCTCCAAATCTGTGTTTATGATTTAGCTTTATTAATAAATTATTGTTGTTTCACTCATATATTTATGCATTTGTGGTCGCCAAAATGTGGCAAAATCAGTTTCATTAAGAACTGAAGAAGGAGGTAGTGAGTGGGAGGACCATAAAGAAGGATTTCCTGGCTACCAGTCACATCTCTTTAGGTTTTTTTTTCCTTTAATTTGAAAACTCTTTGTGCAGCATTTGAAACAATGAAATCAATATTCATGTTCATTGAAATAGCTAACTAGTAAGAGATACATATAGTTTGTGTACTTTTTTTTTTGCATGAGGTCAATAGGTTAATTACACAAGTAAAAACTCTAAATCCTCTAGAGACTACTGAAGTGTGTAAATAAACAGAGTATTCTGCAAAGTGCATTTAACGTCCATGCAATTTATTCCTTTCCATTCGGTGGTATTGCTGAAAGAGCAGTGGGGATTTTAGTAGCAATTTTCTGTGCTTTCTGCTTGAGAAAGTCTGCAGCCTCAGTCATTTGTATTTGAAGTTGATTAGAATGAAGTTAGAGTGCTCACATTTTTTTTAACAGCTTCTGAGAGTGTTTAGCTCAGGGGCAGGGAGAAGAAAAACAAATATTCTTTACAAATATTTTGTCTTGAAAGCATTTCCCTAAAAGTACAGCTCTGTGTGTGTGGTCAAATGGAAAAGGCATACTCAGGACTACTGACAGAGGTATCTTCAGACATCCGGTAGTTAATGAATGCAGCCCTTGGTAGAAGCTGTTCTGATCTGAACATCACTTAATAAGTCTACCTGTGAATTGGAAAGGGTAGAAGCTTGCTGAGAAATAGAGATGTCAACTGTATGATGAGAAACCAAGTTTAAAAACCATATTAAAACATGACTGCTTTCCAGGGGATATTTGTCCATTTAAACCAAATGTATTCTCAAAGTACAGTATAACACAGGATGTATTTTCTTATTGATAACAGCAATGGTGCTTAAAATATGCTGGCACTGACATTAATTGTAGTTTCAGTTTGCCCTAGGAAGCACCTACACTAAACTTAGGTCTTCTGTGTTGTCAGGAGAGTGTTAGTAAGGTAATACTTCAAACTTAATTAATTTGCTGTACAGGAAGCCCACAGTTAAGCAAGTGCTCATTCAACAAATGCCATATTTCGGGGTTTTTTTTTTTAAAAGATCCCACATAGAAATACAAATGTTTTCAGGTGAAAGAACACAAATCCATGTCTAGTTCATACAAGGAATTTACAGACTTCTAGATTAACATACTATGCAGGCCAAAGTAGCAAGGGCTCTCGGCATAGAGAAACTCAAGAAAATTCAGCTTCTCTCCAGTTAATTCCTTTAGCACTAGGCATATTCAAAGCATCTCAGCTGACAAAGATATTTTCAGTAGTAAGAAATGTAGATAATCATTGCTTTTGGAAATTAGATTTGTTATTGTAAGTGCTTTAATTCTGAAAATTTCCCCCTCCCCTTTTTTTTATCCTGTGGGATGACATTGCAAATCAGAGCTTTATCTTTTCCCTGGCATTTATTCTGACTCCTGTGTCACAAGAGTAAACACCAGTCATCGCTGGAATTGTTACTGCAGTTATCTTAGTAAATTTTACCTTATCAGAAAGACAAAAAGTGAAATTTCATGTTTTAAAAGGATCTGAGCACTGGTAATGTGGTGCCCTGCATGTATAGTTTCTCACTTTTTTAGGCATCAAATATGGAATAACACTATTTCACAAATTACCTTCTGAGGAACACTGAATCACTCTTGGCATACTAAAGTATAACCTACCACTACAAGAGACTTCCCTCCATTATAAATTTCTTTTATCTGTATGAATTTATCATAAAGCATTTGCATTTTCTGCATTTGATACATTTTCAGCCATCAGACACCTATCATGACTGATTCCTGTGCAATTTCGAAGGTTTAGTGTTTATGAAAGCAAAACCTAGGTAGTCCTTTGCAATGTTTTGTGGCAACACAAGCCAGCAGAAAAGGCAACTTCTGGGTCTTCTGACAGCGTGAGCACAATGATCTCAAATACCGTATTTTTCACACATGCGCTATGAACAGAACTGCAGCAGAATGACCCCTGTAAATCTGAACATACTCAACTGATGTATTGAAAGTGGGTACATTTCAAAACAAATGACACTCAAGGATTCCTAAATTTTCACTTTCCTGGTTTAAAATGAAGTTTCATTCATTACTCAAACAAGGGACTTTTGTTAATTACTGTGATATATGCAGATTGGCACCAGCCGCGTGCGCGTGTTCCCCAGCTTCTCACAGGCATTTATGGTTCTATGGCTACTAATTGCACAGCTGTCACTCTCTTTTATGATCTGAGCCATATTGTTTGTGTTCTTTATATCAAGTAAGCATATTGTCTTGTTCAAAGGGAAAGAGTGCAATCTTTTGTGTTAAGATACCACGTCTTCAGATCTCTGTGTTTGCATAGGGAAATTATCCAAAGCAGCACTATGGTGATTACGGCCAATACTTGGAGTCCTGCTTCTTTGCAGGTATGGAACTCCTCCATCTTGAGCAAGTCCATAGATTTCTCTAACATGAACCCTATTTGGGTCCTGGAATTCCTCAGGTGCATTTAACAAGTGACTTGTGAAACATTTTACGGATGTAAAATTGTCCTGAGTTCAATCAAAGTGGTAGATGATTGAAACTGAAACCAGGAAGATTGTGTGTACCTTTTGATTGCTTAGGAGTGAAAACTCTTCCCGTGAGAAACCAGAATTAAGGGTGTCTCTTGGTCTGAAGTTTTATTTCCTGCAACGTTAGCAGGACAGAGCTATTTCAGTTCACCTCTTGAATCTTGGAAAATGGACAGTTTGATCTGATCAAAGTTACTGAAATGACTTTTAAAAATATAGAGAGTATAAAATAAGTTTTTACTTTGAAAAATTAAAATAAGCAGCTAAAAATAGATTTTACTTTATATGTTACAACTGACCAGTTCTTCAAAAGGATATTTTTTTACTTCTAAGGTGTTTGCATGTTGAAAGTTGAAATTGAATCGATATTTGGTTTTGGCTTTCTTATAAAACTGAATTCATCTTTAAATAATTAATAATACCTGTGCTATCGGAACACAGCAATTGACTTCTGAAATCCTGTATTATCATCATAACAGTGTTATTGAACATGTGCAATACCTTGAAAAATATATCATAATTTCTATTCAGTAAAATAACAGTGAATTTATTAAATAAAAAGAAGGGTAGACTAAGTTTTTCTGGCAGCAGGATCAAGTCTTTTAGTCAGATCTATTAAAAAAACCAGAAGACTCCTGATTAAAGGACAAGTAATGATACTAGGCACAATTTAGCATTTGGCTAGTACCAAATAAAGCAAACTGAACTGCTGCTTCTTTGTCACTCTACTAAAAAAAATAATTATTGCAATTGTTGATCTTTTAAAATGTTCTTAAAAGAGGCTTAGCATACTTAAATCTCTGCTAAAGGAACCAGAAATCAAATGAAGTTAATAATGATACCTTAAAGGCATCTATTTTTCCTCCGTGTGTACATGGCAAAGAATTGGATTGAGAGATGGATTCTGCTAAAAATATCCTTACACAGAGTGAGCACAATTCCTACAGAATCAGTTCACCCATCCTTTTAAAATCCCCCTCTGTAAAACCTGCAGGAAGCACAAGCAAAAGCTGAGGAAGGAAATACTAAAGCCTTGAGAAACAGCTGTATCGTGTTCTGGTGTGAGGACACCGTTGGTTTGAAGGCACAGGGGCTGGGCTGAACTTGCTGACAGCACTGGCATCCTGAAACTGCTCTGGGCATCATCAGTGGGGCTGCTGCACGTCAGGAGTTGCGTGTATGGAGCTGAAGTTTCTGAGCCCATCAGCTCAGAAGAGGTTCCCTAGAACTGACACAGTGAAATGATGAGACTGCAAATAAGACAAAGCACATTCCTGGCCAGCTTCTAAGCCCTCCTCCTGGGGAGGCCAGACCCCTTTTGCCAGGGACCTGATGAGAAGGCTGAGCTTTTTGAAGTGCTCCTGTCGAGCTGTCTGTGTAACCCAGGAGTGGCTCTTCAAACCCTTCTGCACGAGGCAGCTGCATTAGGAAGGGAATCAATACCATCCCTCTGCTGTCTCAGGAGACTGGGTTTCCATGAGACATGAACACTGAAACCCAAATGCTCTTTTACATTCCATGTTTTTAAGGATGTCCTTCCTAACCAGCTTTGCAGAAAGAGTTCACTGTACAGCTGGGGAAGGGCTGAAGCGCTGTGGGAAAGGACTCAGGTTCCAGAGCTGGTGCAGGACTGTCTGCCGTGGGTGCCCCGTTCCCCCGCTGCACCCACGTAATGTGGGAGGGTGGGCAGGGGCCGCTTCACCACACGCTTGCTGTGCCAGCCGAGCCCCCGGCCCAAAGCATCTCCCCCAGGCCCGTGCCGCCGGTTTCCCCGGTCCCGGGGCAGGAGCGAGCGGGTAGTAACTCCCCGCCGAGGTGCGGCGCTGGGTCAGCTCTGCCCGGGGCTGGCCGGGCGCTGCCGCACGGGCCTCGCTCGCGTCCCGCCGTTGCCACGGGAACGTGTGTGTCCGTTGCTTCATTGCCAGCGGCAGCAGCCCGGCTGGTGGCCGCGCTCCGGCGTGTGAGTGTCCCTGCGGGCCCCCGGGAGCGGGAGGGGGGGGATAGCGGTGCCCAACGCCGTGTTTTTGGGGCGGTGGCCGCATTCCGAAGGTGCGGCCTCGGGAGGGGCGGGGGCGGGCGGAGCGCCGGGGCTGGGGGCTGGAGCGGTTCGGGTGCCTGGCACAGCGTGCCCGGGGTGGGGGTGTGGGGTGTGAGCTGGGTCCCGCCCGAACTGTGTCAGGCCCTGGTGCTCACCCTGCTGCCGGGGAGGCTTCCCTGCAAGGAGGCGCTGTGTTTGGGAGGGAGGGAGGGCGGGATTTCAGGGGAGGGGCTGCCTAAGGAGCCAAGGGGGGGCTCTGGTGCCGGGCTAGAGGAGGCGGCAGCATTTTGTGTCGGGGCCTGTCCCCTCCAGCTGTCCCGCTGTGCTCCCCATCAGAGCAGACTTCCCAGGCCAAGGTCTGCCCCCCCATGGGATGCAGCTGTGGCCGCATCCAGGCCCTGGGGCAGGAGTGGAGGGGATGGAGGCTGATAGCAGAGCTCTGTGGGTGACAGCAGTGGTCAGGATGTGGACACAGCACAGCTGTGCACGGTGAATTGATGCCACAGAAGCTGGGATGTGGTTCAGAAAGGGAGAGAGGATGGCTTTCAGGGATGCTGGCAGTGCCCCATGTTCCAGCTTGGGTGTGTGGTTCATGGGTAGATGACCAAATCCTTGTGTGGCAGCAGAGCCGTGGCTGCTGTGCACATGCCTGAAGCCCCTGGGCAGCACGGATTTGTTCGCCTCGTGCTTTTAGCTGCAGGCTGCTGTGGGTCCAAGCGTTTGCTTTGGGTAGGGTGAGATACTGCCCGTGGAAACAGCCTGATAGCCTGTGTCTGCCTATGAGTTCCATGAGCTTTGGCTCAGATCCTGACAGGATCCACTACAGAATGGCAGCGCTTCGCTAACGTGCTCCTCGGCCCGGCAGAGGCAGCTCTGACCCCGCTCAGGCCACTTGCTCCCGACCTGGGGACCCGGTAATAGTCCTTTTGTCTCCTGCTTTTCCACCCCGAGGTCTCTCTCTGTGTGGAAGCTCTGATGTGTTGCCAACCACAATGAAACGTGGTCCCGATGCAGGAAAAAGAGTAAATCGTGGGGGGAAGGGTTGATGCAAGTTGGGAAGCCCAAGATAGCAGAGATGAGGTGCTGGGGGAGGGAAAATAGTGCTCTAAGTGCTGACGGCAGGAGCTGTGGCTGTAAATTCACAGCACGTGGAGCTCTGGCAGGCCCTTGGAAGGGAGCCTGGTCCGCCTTGCCCACCTCACCGCCAGCTGAGAGCTTGAGTTTATGAAAAGCAGGAAGGGGAAGGTGTAACACGAGGCTCCTGTTAATTATCTCTGCCGTGGTGGAGCTTTTACAATAAATTGTGGGATGGCAGTACCGAAGTGATAAAAAGACAAGAGGGGCTGGAGTATAAAGGTGCCAGGTGAGGCTTCCTGGGGAGCAAGGCTTGATTTAGAAAGCTCTCAGCCACTTAGTGGCGGGCTGGAGAGGCAATAGATTAGTCCTGGAAAATCTCCTTTCCTGGCTCCCGTGAGATGCTGTTTATATGGTAATTACAGCTAAGCAGGTGATTTCTAAGCAAGAAACGTGGTCCTGCTACTTAAGCCTGAACAGGGCAAGATGATTTAGGTGAAGAAAAGTGTTCAGGAGCATCCTGGTTCTCCCAGCAAAGTGTAATAGAAAGGCAAATGAACCGGTTACTCTGGAGAGAGGTGCCTTATAGCTGCTGAAGGAGGAGGATTTCCTGTGTATAGTGAAGCAGGATTCAGCCACCTGTCCGCGCTCCTGCTAGAGGAGCTGCTTGCAGTGCACGGTGGGGCAGGCAGGAGGCACTTGAGGCTCTAACATCGCTCGGAGGGTGCTGGAGCTGGTGGGAAGCAGAACGTGGGGAGCGCCGAGTGTCAGAGCCTGTGGCTTGTGGTTTGCATGTGGGTGCCAGGCTGTGCGGAGAGCCGGGCCGGGGGTCAGGAGACGCCGGCAAGGCAGTGAGCTGGTTGAACTGGGCTCTGAGCTATCACCAAGCGGCATCTCCCCCACGCCCGTGCCGCCGGTTTCCCCGGTGCCGGGTCAGGAGCGAGCGGGTAGTAACTCCCCGGCGAGGTGCGGCGCTGGGTCAGCTCTGCCCGGGGCTGGCCGGGCGCTGCCGCACGGGCCTCGCTCGCGTCCCGCCGTTGCCAGGGGAACGTTTGTGTCCGTTGCTTCATTGCCAGCGGCAGCAGCCCGGCTGGCAGCCACGCTCCGGCGTGTGAGTATCCCCACGCCCCCCGGGAGCGGGAGGGGGGAGATTCCGGTGCCAAGCCCGTGTTTTTGGGGCGGGGGCCGCGTTCCGGAGGTGCGGCCTCGAGAGGGGCGGGGGCGGGCGGAGCGCCGGGGCTGGGGGCGCTGACGGCGGGAGCTGTGGCTGTAAATTCACAGCACTGTGAAGCTCTGGCAGGCCCTTGGAAGGGAGCTTGGTCCGCCTTGCCCGCCTCGCCGCCAGCTGAGAGCTTGAGTTTATGAAAAGCAGGAAGGGGAAGGTGTAACACGAGGCTCCTGTTAATTATCTCTGCCGTGGTGGAGCTTTTACAATAAATTGTGGGATGGCAGTACCGAAGTGATAAAAAGACAAGAGGGGCTGGAGTATAAAGGTGCCAGGTGAGGCTTCCTGGGGAGCAAGGCTTGATTTAGAAAGCTCTCAGCCACTTAGTGGTGGGCTGAAGGGGCAAGAGATTAGTCCTGGAAATTCTGCTTCTCCTTTCCTGGCTCCCATGAGATGCTGTTTATATGGTAATTACAGCTAAGCAGGTGATTTCTAAGCAAGAAACGTGGTCCTGCTACTTAAGCCTGAACAGGGCAAGATGATTTAGGTGAAGAAAAGTGTTCAGGAGCATCCTGATTCTCCCTTTTAGCAGATCTCCTCTCTGGCTCTCCCAGCAAAGTGTAATAGAAAGGCAAATGAACCGGTTACTCTGGAGAGAGGTGCCTTATAGCTGCTGAAGGGGGAGCATTTAGTGTGTTCAGTGAAGCACGATTCAGCCACCCGTCTGCGCTCCTGCAAGAGGAGCTGCTTGCAGTGTAGGGTGGGGCAGGCAGGAGGCACTTGAGGCTCTGACATCGCTTGGAGGGTGCTGAAGCTGGTGGGAAGCAGAACGTGGGGAGCGCCGAGTGTCAGAGCCCGTTGCTTGTGGTTTGCATGTGGGTGCCAGGCTGTGCGGAGAGCCGGGCCGGGGGTCAGGAGATGCCGGCCAGGCAGCGAGCTGGTTGAACTGGGCTCTGAGCTGTCACCAAGCGGCATCTCCCCCACGCCCGTGCCGCCGGTTTCCCCGGTCCCGGGTCAGGAGCGAGCGGGTAGTAACTCCCCGGCGAGGTGCGGCGCTTGGTCAGCTCTGCCCGGGGCTGGCCGGGCGCTGCCGCACGGGCCTCGCTCGCGTCCCGCCGTTGCCACGGGAACGTGTGTGTCCGGTGCTTCATTGCCAGCGGCAGCAGCCCGGCTGGTGGCCGCGCTCCGGCGTGTGAGTGTCCCCGCGCCCCTCGGGAGCGGGAGGGGGGGGATAGCGGTGCCCAACGCCGTGTTTTTGGGGCGGGGGCCGCGTTCCGGAGGTGCGGCCTCGGGAGGGGCGGGGGCGGGCGGAGCGCCGGGGCTGGGGGCTGGAGCGGTTGGGGTGAGTGGCACAGCGTGCCCGGTGGGGGGGTGTTGGGTGTGAGCTGGGTCCCGCCCGAACTGTGTCAGGCCCTGGTGCTCACCCTCCTGCTGGGGAGGCTTCCCTGCAAGGAGGCGCTGTGTTTGGGAGGGAGGGAGGGCGGGATTTCAGGGGGGAGGCTGCCTAAGGAGCCAAGGAGGGGCTCTGGTGCCGGGCTAGAGGAGGCGGCAGCGTTTTGTGTCGGGGCCTGTCCCCTCCAGCTGCCCCGCTGTGCTCCCCATCAGAGCAGACTTCCCAGGCCAAGGTCTGCCCCCCCATGGGATGCAGCTGTGGCCGCATCCAGGCCCTGGGGCAGGAGTGGAGGGGATGGAGGCTGCTGGTGCTGCTCTCCTCTTCTTGTTCACGGGCTTTTGGGTGTTTGGACCTTAAACCTCAGTGTTGCAACGTGTAAATGAGGGTTTCAGTGCCTGAAGGGTAGGGAGTAACTGGGTGAAGTGTCTGTGACACCTCAGGGTTACTGCAGTGCTGAGTAGGACAGCAGTAAGCCAGGAAATAGGGCCCGTTGTCTGTTCCGGCAGCCAGGAATGTGTGTGTGTGCTGGGTAAGTGGGTATGAGGCTGGAGCCTGCCGAAGTGAGGCTGGGGGTGATGCTCCTGCCGCTGCTTTTGGCTGTTTGCCTGTCTCCAGTTTGGCATCTTTTAAATTCAACTGCTGTTGGTTTTGCCAGAGATTCAAACCCCCTCGTGAGAACTGGGCAGGGATGCGCAGAACTCTTGTTGAGAAGGTGTTTGCAGGTTGAGATTAAAAGAGTTTGCCTTGGATTGGGGTTTGCGGGAGCATTTTGGGTGAGCTGGGTGATAGCAGAGCTCTGTGGGTGACAGCAGTGGTCAGGATGTGGACACAGCACAGCTGTGCACGGTGAATTGATGCCACAGAAGCTGGGATGTGGTTCAGAAAGGGAGAGAGGATGGCTTTCAGGGATGCTGGCAGTGCCCCATGTTCCAGCTTGGGTGTGTGGTTCAAGGGTAGATGACCAAATCCTTGTGTGGCAGCAGAGCCGTGGCTGCTGTGCACATGCCTGAAGCCCCTGGGCAGCACGGACTTGTCACCTCGTGCTTTTAGCTGCAGGCTGCTGTGGGTCCAAGCGTTTGCTTTGGGTAGGGTAAGATACTGCCCGTGGAAACAGCCTGATAGCCTGTGTCTGCCTATGAGTTCCATGAGCTTTGGCTCAGATCTTGACAGGAGCCACTACAGAATGGCAGCGCTTGGCTGTGTGTGATGGAGATGGAGAGGTGGTTGTCAGGCTGGTGACTGGGCCATGGACCTAAAAGCCGGCCATGGAGCGGTCAACCCGCAGTCCTTGTGGGGGGGGGGGTGCTGGAGAAGAACTGCCGTTAGGATCAAGTCTTTAGCAGCCCTGCTTGCACAGACGTGGTGTTCATGTTTGAGCTCATTGCTGTTGTTCCTTTAATGGCTTCGTGGTTTTCTTTCTGCTGTTACAGCCTCGAATGCCTGTAGAGAGCCTCGAGTGTGAGTGTTAATAAGTGAAAATTAGGGCCCTTGTTCTCCCGGGAGAAATGCTCTTGGGGGCTGTGGGAATTTCATGCCTGGAAGGAGTCACATTTGCTGGATAATTTCTGTAGCTCAAACCAACCGACTGAGCCTGGAGACTCTAGTTCTTCATCAGAGCATTGAACTCCGTGCTGCGTTAGTTAGAAACACGGCAAAGCTCCTGGCACGGAGGGTGGGCGTTGGGCTGGCGAAGTGGGAAGGGATCTGGTCTGATCTTGTTCATGCTCGGGGCAGCCGCGGTCCCTGGGCTGGAGGTTGGTGTAATAACCCTGAGCAGGTGATAAGGTCGGGCACAAAGTCGCCTGGGGTCAGCTCCTCTTCCTGGATTTTCAAAGTCCCATTGTTGCTCCTTCCAGATTAGCTGAGACATGGCTACCAAAAACGTTCGTCGATCTAGTGAGCTTTCTACAATATTACAACGGAGAGTAGTAACAGCTCCAAAGAAGAAGTATGTAAATGTAAGTACCTGCTGTGGCCAGATAGGAGCTGTGGTAAGGCTGGAAACCTGCCCTGTGTCCCTCCTCTGCCTGCCCCTCCTGTTTAGCCACACTGTGAAGGTACACACCACCACCCCATCTCTTTGCTGCCATACTTGTGTTGGAGGTGGCCATCAAGGTGCAGTGGGAGATGGAATGTGGGCTGAAAGTCCAGAGTCTTGTCTGAATGTGCTGCTGGAACCCAGTTAATGGGATGTCCTGGGCAGTGCACTGGAGTAGCTGAAGCATTGGGGTGCTTCTACCCATCCTCTTGGTGAGGGCAGCAGTATCTTCTGTCACGGAAGCATCCTTGCAGGCGCTGCTCTGACCATCCCTGCCCTCCCAGCAGCTGGGGATGTGGTGGGGCTGCTCAGACTCTGCCTGAAGACTTGAGAGACGTGTCCAGTCCCAGCTAGAATGGGGTCCAAACCAGTTCTGTCATGAGTGTCATCCTGGGTTGAGCGCAGATCCAGCCCTTGAAACAGCTGTGGAGTTGGGGCATTTCCTCCTCCCCATCCATGAACGTGGGGCAGTTCCTCCTCCCCATCCATGAATGTGCCTTTCGCTGGCCAAGGCTCCCTTTCCTGGAGGTAACCTCATGGAGGTGGTATCTCTGTATGCTTCTGTGGAGGGGGCTGTGAGGCCAGAACAGAGAGAAAACAAGGGCTAATTAAAAAGATAACTAAAGCTTGGACCCAGCACAGCGCTACTTTTCTGCTCTCCTGCGATTCAGCCGGCAGTGACATCTCCACACGCCGGCTGGTTGTGAGCATTGTGTGAGGATGGAGTTAGGGGGTTTCTGATGACTCCTCCCCACTCCTTTCAAAGGTCACTGCCTGAATCTTGCAAAGCTAAAGGGGAAACAAATGTCTGAAGAGCAGAAATGCTCAAACGTGTCACATCAGAGGACGAAGGAGAAGCGCAGGGGACAGAGCCGCTTGGTTAGAGCGCGTGTTCCGCTCTCCATCATTCATTGACTGATGTTAAATATTTCAGCGGGGAACTTTGGGGACTCCCAGGACTGTCCTAGTGGCTGTGGTGACAAATGGTTTATCAGTGGCGCTTGAACAAGAAAAGCCTTTCTGAAGAGAGGTGTTTCTGCAGCTCTTGTTGGTGTTTTGTGTTTCAGTGGACACCCTCTGCCTTCCTGGAGAAGTCTGTCACCAAGGCGCAGAGGCTGGCCAGCACCCGGGAGCTGAGGCGGTCCCGGATTCTCCCGCCTCTAGACGCGAGTGAAAGCTCCTGTGATGAGGTAGACCTTTTCCTGCCCTTTTCCTTGCCGTTTGATGTGATGTTTGAAGGAGGTGTGTGCTGGTGGCAGGCTTTCCCCCAGCTTCTCTAAATACCTCGGTGACAAGGTCCTGCTGTCCTTTCAAACCGCTGCTGCTGGTCGAGTTCCTTCTGTTGGGGAAAAGGGAAAACATATTTCCCCCCTGGGATGATGTTGAAGCGACATCTGGTGCTAAGCCAGGATTAATAACCCCCGACCAAGTTCTGCTGGAGTTGAGTTGCTGTCACCAAAGGGATGGTACTGGGGGAAGGCTGGGGTGGGACACAAGGGCAGGAGCTTGCCATTTTCCATCCTCCCTCTGAACTAACCTCCTCCTTCCTTGCTTTGGTGTAGTCACAGCAAACCCTCAGGGCCGTGACACCCTCAGCAGTGGCAGAGTGGACCTTGGAAGGCCGTAGACCCTGCGGTACCTGCTCAGGGCTTAATGAAGCCGATTTGTTAATGCTTTGGCTTGGAAGGAGGAGCGTGAGCCTTCAGAAGGGTGCGAAGGTTGCAGGCTTCAGGGTCTTGCCAGGGAAGTCCCCATGGGCAGAGTGGGGGGGATGTGTTTTATCTGGAGTAACACTTGCTTGGATGGGTGCTTAAAGCTGCTGCTTCCACAGGACCAGTGGGTATGACACCACCCAGACAGGGGGTTACTGGGGGGGACAGTGAGAGACCCGTAAGGAACGGGTGAGGGATTGCCTGGGACAGCACGGGAGGTTGGGAACGTGTCAGATGAGTGCAGGCAGAACTGGCAGCGAGCTGCAGCTACTGGCTGCAGTGTCACCATGGTGTCTGGGGACAAGTGGGAGACCTGCCTCTGTCTTTCGGGTGGGCACAGTGCAGCTGGAAGAGGGGAGACGAGGCTGGGAGGACTTATCTCTGAGGAATGCCTCTGCCTGGGGGACAGGGCAATGGCTGTCTGGCTCCTTGCTGAACCAGCCCAGGGCTGAGAATAGCATGCTTGGCTCTGGTAGGGCTGTCCCCGTGCCTCCCGCCTGTGGGCCTGAGAGCACCAGCTTCAGGAAGGCACCCAGTCCCTTCTGGAAACTTCAGAGGCGTTAGCAAGGCATCGGCTGTGCCACAGTGTGCAGCAGAGAGAGCAGAGCTGTCCCCTGCCTCCCCCAGGGCTGGGCTGAGGTGAAAGGGAAGTCAGAGGTTAGATGTGCAGCGAGAGCTCTCAGGGCCTGGGAGGAGCTGGAAGAGGCTGCGCTGAGGGCAGGGCTGGAATTGTTGGTGCCCTTCAGTACCTGTCAGGAATCTCTCAGGAATAGCTTGGGTATGGAGCAGAGCCGGCTCGGGGCTGGGGAGGTGGATCAGCTTTGGGAGGATGGGTGTCCCCAGCCTTGTCCTTGCGATGCTGTGGAAAGGGGTAGGAAGTCTCTGCCTCCCTTGATGTTAAAACAGTCATCTCGGTAAGGAGTTGTGAGGGCCTGGGACAGGCTGCCAGGGAGGGGGTTGAGTCACCGTCCCTGGGTGTGTTTGAAAAAAGGGCAGATCAGGTACTATGGGATATGGTTTAGCACAGGACAGGAACAGTTGGACTCGATGATCTTAAAGGTCTTCTCCAACCTTGTGATTCTGTGATTTCACCAATGGCTGGTGGCAAAGTCCATCCAACAGTGTACCTGAGCATCCCCCAGCAAGCTTCAAGTGGGGTCACTGGGATGGAGTTGGTGCCGCGGCATAACCGGGTGCGGAGCGGTGCTGGAAGCAGGTCCTTGATCTGCTGCAATCCCTTCCGTGGGATTACTCTGTTCTGGTGCTTCGGCATCAAGCTATCAGGTGACTTGGTCTGGTTCTGCCAGCTCACTGCGGAGGCAGCTGGATCAGCAGGGGGGTTTCCTCTCTGCAGGGTACCAGCCCTGTCCCAGTGGTGCTGCTGGAGGGAAAGGTCGTTACAGAAAGAAGTGCTGTTCCATTCCCAAAGGCTCCTGTTAGTGGTGGGAAGCAGCGGTTTTCCTTCCGCCGGGGACTGAACGTACCGTGATTTGTTCCTTCCCCTCAGGATTACTCCCAGCCGATCACCTGTGTCACAGACAGGGGACACTTCATTGTGCGGATCCGAGGTATTGGTGCCCGGGCGGTCCTGGGCTTCCCCCTCCACCTGGACTTCTCCACCTGTCCAGTCAAGTACAGCAGCCAGAAGACTCTGCTGGTTCGTAATGTTGGTAACCGGGAGGCCCGCTACTCCATCAGCACTCAGAGGTAAGGGACCTCACTTCATTTGCCCAACAAAAGGTGTGTGGGGGTGTTTTTCTTCTAGAGCTCTAGAGCAGCAAGTTTCACTGCCAGGAGCTTGCTCCAACACGGGCTTACCCCAGAGTCACAGTGTCCTTCAGGTGTCTCCAGGCACTCCAGCGTGGGATCCTCCACAGCTATAGATGGGATCTCTGCTCCCTGCCATCCATGAGCTGCAGGGGGACAGCCTGCTTCACCATGGTCTTCCCCACAGACTGCAGGGGAATCTTTCTCTGTGGTGCCTGAAACACCTCATCATCCCTCCCTGCTCCTTCTTCCCTGGCCTTGGTGTCTGCACAGTTCCTCACATCATCTCACTCCTGTCTCTGGGGGCAAAAAGCAGCTTCTTGGTGGTTTTTTTCCCTCTAACTGTGATTCTGAGGCACTGTGACCATCCCTGATGGGCTCGGCCTTGGTCAGCAGCGACTCCAGCCTTGAGTTGGCTGGGGTTTGCTCCGTGGGGCTTCAGAGAGCTTCTGGTTGCTTCTTGCAGAAGCCACCCCTGCAGATCTCCCCCTTCTCCACCAGAACCCAGCCATGCAAAGCCACAACACAGGTACAGGCACATGTGAGAGAGGAGGAGGACAGCAGTGGGGTAGAAGGGAATGAGAGATTCATCTGAGCATGTAGAGGCCAGCTGATGGGCCTGTATCCTCTATGTTTTATCTGTGCAGGTTGAACTTCTGGTTTAGTTGATGCAACTTCTCTTTTCTGGCCTGAGCAAAGTCAGGCTCTTGCCCATTCACAAACCAGCTCAGGTGCCACCGCTGCCCAATCTGCTGTCCTGCTTGTGCCACTTGTCTTTGCCTCCCCTCTGTGGGTTCCCTTCCCTGGCACCAAGCGTAGAACTTTCTGCTCTCCCCATTAGGGTGCTTTTGCAGCCCATCTCCCATCCTTAACTGTTCCTCACAGTACTGAGAGCTCAGCTCGTGCATCTGGTCACATCCTGGTGATGTTCCCTGCCCGGTCATCGTTTGTCCGAGGACTTGGCTGTTTTCTGTTCTGCTTTTTGCTCCAGAGAGGAGCTCGTCAGTGAATGTGTGGGGCCAATTCAGCATCTTCGATAGCTTCCAGAAAACGTGGTGGCATTTTGGCCATGATTTGACTGCTTTTTCATGAAAAAACCCCAGCCAGCCCCCCCAGCACTGCCCATTCTTCAGTGTGCTCTGTGCCTGCCCTCCCTCCGCAGCAGGGCTGTGCCCAGCCCCTAACCGCAGCGCTTGGGAATAAAAATCCCAGGAGGCTAAATCCAGTAAGTCTCTTCCCATTGCTCTTGTGGTTCAGGCAGGAGAATGAGTTTCTTCTCCGTGACATTGGCAGAGAGAAATGTCATTCCAATAGGTTTAAGATGAAAATGGTGTCTGGGAGCAGACAAAGCGCAGCTCTGCCTTTTCCTGCGGCGATGGACGTTGTGCTCTGCTGTGCTCCAGGGACAGAGAGGGTCGGTCTGGGATTAGATCCCTCTAGGAGTGTCCCCACCCAGCTCGGAAAGCTCGGGAGATGATCCTCCAAGGCAGAGCGCTCAGCGATCCCCTGTGGTACCCATACACTACAGGGAGGTGTAGGGATGCACAAAGACCACCCGAGGTTATGAAATTAGGGCTGAGGTGCAGGAAAAGGGGGGAAGGGAAGGTTGGGCTTGGGAGGTGCTGAGTGTACCTGGGATTTTTCAGTGCAGTCTGGGATGCTTTGTCCTGAGGGACTGGGTTTGCTGGGATGGTTATGCTGCTTGACTTTGGCTGTTCTACTGCTGCCACAAAGTAGCATGTGCAAAGGTTAAGCCTTTGGGTTTGGTGGGGTTTTCCCTGCTGTAGGTCTGGGTGGACAGGGTGGGGCATTTCAGTCCCCAGTAACTTTGCTGTCTGCCTTGGGGCTGGAGGTAGCTTTTAATGAACTAGGTTCTCCCCAACTCAACTGGTTTTATGATGCCAATTAAGGCAGCAGTAGACGAAGGAAAGCTTGGCTGTTAGAAGATGAAGGTAGCCCGGGACTCGCAGTATAGTGCAGCCTCCTTGCACGCTGCGTTTACTGAGCATGTGGCTGCAGGAGAGAAGCCAACGTGGTGCTTTGAGGGCCTGTGTCACAGACTTGCCAGCTTCTTTCACTTGTCAGCTGCCTTTCTGCATTATGTCAGGAGTATGATGGCCCTTGGTATCCTCGTGGGACATAACTTGAGCCCACTTCTGTCAAGATGGGGAAGCTTGACCCCTGGTGAGAGTAAGCAAGCCCTAAATACCAAGGTAGATAATTATCAGAGTGCTTACAGGTCTAGTGTTGCTCTCTTGCTGAAGGGCCGTAATGGGCAAGATTTCAGCAGGTCCTGGTGTGAAGGAGTCTCCTGGGTTGGTGTGCCTAGATGAGGTTATAGGAGTTGGGGACTGCAAGGTGCTGCTGGGAGATCAGGCCCTGCGAAACTTCAGACATTGTGCAACAAAGCAAGCGGACAGCTGGATGTAGTAAAAGCATGCCAGAAGAAAAGGAGCTATTAACCCCCCCTCCAAACCTTCTCTCCTGTCTTTCAGGAGTAGCAGGTTTATAGGTGGCAGAAAAAAACCGGATGTCCCAGGGACATCAGGGTCAAGCTGTGCATGCAAACACCTCTTACCTGCTCTGGGCTCTTCAAAACCCATTCTCTGATGGTATGGTCCAGACTGGAGCCTGGCTGCAGAATCTGGGGGGGATGAAGTCATTTCATACCCTCTGGACTTCGGAGAGCGAGGGTAGCCAGCCGTGTTTCTGACCCCCTGTGTTCTGGGTTGCTGCTGCCAGCTGCTTGTTTGCTCCTCACACAAGCGAGCTGCCGGGAACTAGACTGCAAAAGAGCCCCCAGAGCTCCCACCACAGTCCTGATGAGTGTGTGTGTCTCTGTTGCAGCCCTTTCTCTGTCGATCGCTCCAGCGGTACGCTCGGCATCGGTGAGGCCATGCAAGTAAGAGTGGACTTCCACCCGCTGAAGTCTGGGGATTATTGCGGTTCCCTGATAGTTCACTACGACACAGGTGAGTGTCCTATCTGCAGGTCTGCGTCCTTCAAAGCAGAACAAGGCTGAACTTCCTTTGCAATCTACTTGTAAACACTTTTGTTTCAAAACCTCTGTGTATTTTGGTGCTTAGGAGGGCAAAGGCTGAGTCTGTCCTTATTCTGTCTATCTGGTGTCCTGGCCCATCCCCGGGTGTTCCCTGCTGTCAGCACAGTAGCCAGCACCCCACACTCCTGTGACAGTCATCTGCCATCATTGCCTATTGTCCCAAGCACCCAAATTCCCTTGCTGGGTGCTATCCCCCAGCTTTACCTCCAAGAAAAGTGAAAACCAGCTGGTGTTTCGGGGCTGTTAGAGTGCATCCCCCTCAACAGGAAGGAGAATGCTTTGGGAATCTGTTTTCCTGGGAGCTGCTGGGTGGAGGAAGGATGAACCTTGAATCTGGGTGACCGTGTGCGTATGCACGTGTGATGTTCCATTCCGAACCAGTGCTGGATTTGGTCCTGTAAGCGTAACGTGTGTGGGGGGGGTGTGTCTCTATGGGATGCTGTCACATGCCCACTGTCCCTTACACACCTCTGTCCCATATGCCGCTTCCCCGTGGTCTTGCTCCAGCCCCTTTTTCTACGCCGCCCTCTAAATCCCACTCTTGACAACATCAGGACTAAAGCAGCCAGGACGTGGGGTTCCTGGGATTTGTCAGGAAGAGACAGGTAGGAAATCTTTACGAGGGTCCGAGGTGCCACCGAAGTGCCATCAGCTTCATAAGTGGCTTTAAGAACAAGTTGAGGGGGGGAAAACTCAAGGAGAAGGTGAGATGTTAAACAGCTTCTGTCAGGATCTTCGTGGCTTTCTTGAAAAACCTGAGTCTTGTTCTCACTGAAGCAGCTGGTTCCTCCACAGCTTACATGGGGTTGGGTTTCTGCAGTGATGCTTAATGTTTGCTGCAACTGGGACAAGCCTGTCCCTGTCCCTGCTTGAGCAAATGTAGAGGAAGTCACAGTTCTCCCTCTGCCCGATATTGGGTGGATTGAAGTGGCAGCTCTTCAGACTGTCCTGATCCAGGAGTACGGGCACTGCTTCTACAACACAGGGAAGCTCTTGTCTGCATCCCATCCTGCCATGGGCTGTCGCTTTGCTCCTTGCTCTGCCACCTTCTTTTCTGGCCCACACGCTGCAGGCATCTTTGGGGGGGATCAGTGAGAGACTGGGAGAGACTTGACACTTGTGGTGGGCCTGGAGGAGATGCTGTGTGAGCTGTGGCTGAGGTGGGACTCCCCTGGGAATGAGGGGTAATAAAAGCTGTAGCCCTTTCTTCTGTGACCTGAGGCTCGCTGCGTTTCTCGTACTTCCATCGGCAAGTGAGAGGAGTAAAGAGTCCCCTTTGCTTTCTTCCAGGTGAAGACATGAACACACACCTTCATGGAGTGGCTGTAGACGTCAACATCTGTCTGGATGAGGAGCCTGTGACCATTGAGAAGACCTACCTCACGCTGTCGAACCGCAGATGCGTGGCCATCCACAACCGCAGTGACATCATCGCCCGCTTCCAGTGGAAGGCTTGTGGCACGCAGGAGGAGGAGGATCAGCGGGAGAGAAGGTCCGTTTCAAAGATGCCTTTGGTTAGGTACCCTGCCCAAGGGGAACGCTACCGTCTGGCCTCGAGGGGGGTTGGTGCTTTTAGGAGAAGTCAGCCATCCACAGCATCAGGGTGGGTGTCCCTGGGCTTTAGGGTAATGGAGCTGGGTGCTTCCCATCCCAGTTCCATCCACCCTCTGGCTGAGGGTGATGTTTTGGGGAGGAAAGCTTGATTGCAGTGAGTGGATTTCCTCTGAGAGCGAGCTCTGGTGTTTGTGGGAGCTGCAGACTGCTGAGAGCCAGTGGCTCCCGGGCTGCAGAGAGTCTGTGAAGCTTCATTGGCCCAGGAGGATGAGGCCATCTCCTGAATAGGTTTGGGCTGTCCAGGTTTCCAGCACGGGGTGTTTCTGCCTTTCCTTCGAGCCTGGGGAGAGTTTGTAGGTGGAAGGGTCTGCAGGGAAGGAAGGTAGGGCAGCATGGGCCTTGGAAGTGCATTAACCCCCTGTCTTCATGGTGGTGAGAGATGGGGCTGGATCTTCAAAGGACGTCTTTGGGGAAGCTTTGAAAGGCCTCCCTCAGGTGGCAGAGACACACTCAGAGCCAGGGAGGTGGAATGAGGAATGGGAGATTGCACTTCAAAGCTTGGGTGATTTGGGAATCCTTTCTCAGAGTGGGGTGGATGTAGGAGTTAGCGTGACCGTGGAGCTGATGAGGAAACTGCCACAAACTGGAGGCTTTGTGAGGGCTTCTGAGCAAATAAAGGTGAAGGGAATTAGGTGAGAAATGCCTTGAAGGCCAAAAGTAGTTTTCCACTGTTACCTCTTTTTAATTGCACAGTGTGTGACTTGTGTGTGAGCTCAGTGTGTTAAAAGAAAACCTCATGACCTCCTCTTGGTAAAGGAATAGTCCAGGGAAGTGCCCCCTCTCCCCACCTGCCTGTCTCAGACTGGGCCCTGAGTGATGCTCTGCCCCTCAGAAGCCTTCTTTTTCCCCAATTACATTTGATCTCCTGCCAGCTTGTCCCCTAGACACTTCCCAGGATGTTTGGGGATGGTCGTAGCTCCAGGGCCGCTGACCTGCTGTCAGAGGAGCTGTTGAGGTCTTGGATCAGGGAGGATGTTTTCATGGGAGAAAGCAACACAGGACCCCAGTTTGTGCCCCAAGAAGACCTGGGTCATTGGAAGCTCTATCCAGAGGTTTGTCCTGCAGGACTCTCTGGGATGTAAGGGTGGAATTACTGTCTGCTGATGGAGGTTGAGTTGAGGGTCGCTCATCTCGGGCTGGCAGCCCCTGCTAAACGCGCAGCGTTGCAGGTCAGCCGTGGAGGAACGTCTGCCCTTGCGCTCTACGGGGAGCTGGCCAACGCAAGGAGTTTTGGTGCTGGTGAGGGCACTCGCCCCAGGCTCTGTCTGTGTGCAGCCAGGAACGGCCAGGACTGTGTTTCCTTTCCAGTTGTGTTTGAATTGAGCCGGGTGACAATCGCCGTGTGGTTTCTACCCCGCGGCCTCGATGTGCTGCATACGGAGCCGTCTGCTTCCCCCCTCCCTGAGTTGTCAGCTGCTGGTTCCTCGTGGCTGTGGGACTGGAGCGTGAAGGGGGACAGCAGTGCACCCGCTCGGAAGTTCTGCTCCCTTCCCATCTCTGGCTTGTCATCCTTCAAGTCCGGGATGATTTTGGCAACTACTCCCAAGTGAGGATTAACTGTGTCAGAGCTCTGAGGAGAAGGGGAAAAGGAAAAAAGCAGGTGGTTTAGGGCCAGGCTGAAGGGTTTGGGCTCAGAGGTGCCAGTCCTGACGTCTTCATCAGGTGATGTTAGGCTTCCTTTCTCACAGCCTCTGTATATCTGCACCTACCCACTGATTTCACTGGGATGCTGTGGTGCCTGAATGCCGGAGCCCTGGGATCCTCTGGTGGAGGCGGGGTGGGGAGCAGAGGGGCTGTGGTTGTTCCTTACACCTGCGGGTCTGCAAGGGAAGAGAAGACAGTGATGCTGGGAACCTGCAGCGCAGACCAGGGGGCTGATGCCCTGCCTGGTGATACGCTGCCCTGGTGCTCCTCATCCTCCTCTGCCTCCCCTGAGCATCCTGGGGGTAGGAGAAGCCAGTTTGAGGATGGAGATGGATTCCCCATTGGTTGTGGCAGCAGCTTTGAGCTAGGTCGCTCTCCTGAGGGCTGCTCACTTGTGTAAGACCCCAGGACGCAAGATCACCTTTCCCGCCTCCTCTCCCGCAGCATCCCCGACCAGAGTGCCAATGTGCAAGGAGAATCCCTGCTTTCCTCCGACGGGATCTTCAGCATTGAGCCAGCGGTAAGTGAGAGCTTTGAAAGCTCCCTTTCTCTTCTTCCTCGTCCTCTTCCTCCCTGAATGAGGTCACTCAGCAGATCCCTGCTTGATGTGCTGGGAGGAAACATTGGGTTTCTGGTGGGGCCGGGAGAGCTGGTGGCAAAAAGCGTTTCCCAACTCGTGATGGGCACCGGGAGCCTAAAGCTGGGCTTTGCTCCCAGGGCTATAAATGAAGAGCTGCCCAAGTGTCCTGACCACGTTCAGAGGGATGGAGCCTTACATGTAAAGGCACACCTTCCACAGGGCTAACGCAGGGTGTGGGACCATGTCAGTTGAGATGCTGACCCGAAGAGCGAAGCGCTCCTCTGTGGGAAGGAGGGCAAATTCAGCCCCCGGAACTTTGTCACTGTGAGGGTGATGGAGCCCTGGAACAGGCTGCCCAGAGAGGCTGGGGAGTCTCCTTCTCTGGAGACATTGAAGCCCCCCTGGATGCATTCCTGTAGGATTTACCATGTGTGACCCTGCTCTGGCAGGGGGTGGGACTGGATGAGCTTTCGAGGTCCCTTTCAGCTCCTAACGGTCTGTGAGTCCGTGACTGGCCGGCACCTCTGAAGCGATCCTGCTGGACTCGCTGGAGTGTGAGCCGGGCTGGTTGCTCCGCTATAGCCCTAATTTAAGAAAATGCCTCTCCCAGGTGCCAGTAAAGGTCAGGGACTGGGAAAGTTTTTCGTAGCTGCTTCCAAACTCCCTTATAAATATTGTTGATCAGTGTTACTGGCTCTTTCCTCTTCCCTGGTGCTCTAAATATCGGCTCATGGGGCCACGGTTGGAACGAAAGGATGTGACGTTTGAAGATAAATGGTTTGCTGTCTGCTTCTGTTTTAGGAGGGAGAGATTTGGCCAAATTGTTCAGCTGAAATTAGTGTGACCTTTAAGCCTGAAGAAGCCAGAGTGTATCAACAAAAGTTCTACTGCGACATCTCAGGTACGGCTCCTGTCCCCTCCTGCTCTTGCCCGTGGTGGGGAGGAGCCTGGCTGAGGTATCATGGTGGGAATTTGGGGAGTTGCTTCTCCCTAGACATCCTAAAGCCCTGTGGTGGTTAGATGCTGCTGCAGGTGGCGAGCCCTGGAGCACCCAGGTGTGGAGCTGTATGTTGGGTGCAGGTGGTGCTGAGCTGCATCAGTATAAACAGCAGATTTTTGTCTTGGGTTGTGTTTTCCTGAGCTTTACACCTTCCTGAGTGGATTTCAAAGCTCATCTTAGCACATGGGAAGAGATTCAGAGGTGGCGTTGGAAACTCAGCATCACCCCAAATCCTGTGTTCAGTTTGGGCACCTGACTCCAAGAAGGACATGGAGGTCCTGGAGCATGTCTAGAGAAGGGCAGTGGGGCTGGGGAAGGGGCTGGAGGGCAAATCCTCTGAGGAGCGGCTGAGGGAGCTGGGGGCGTTCAGCCTGGAGAAGAGGAGGCGGAGGGGAGACGTTATTGCTCTCTCTAGCTCCCTGAAAGGAGGCTGTGGGGAGCTGGGGCTCAGCCTCTTCTCACAGCTAAGTAGCGAGAGGACGAGAGGGAATGGCTGCAAGTTGTGCCAGGGGAGGTTCGGGTTAGAAAGGAGGAGAAATTTCTTCTCCGAAAGAGCGGTTGGGCATTGGAAGGGGCTGCCCAGGGAGGTGGTGGAGTCACCGTCCCTCAGGAAAGGTTGGATGAGGTACTTAGGGACATGGTTTAGTGAGTAATAGAGGTGGTGGGGGGATGGTTGGGCTGGATGATCTTGGAGGTCTTTTCCAGCCTTAATGATTGTGTGATTGTTTCAGGGTGCAAAGTGATGGCTCAATTAGAAAGCAGCCCAAGGGTTTGGTCAGAAAGGAGAAAGCAGCCCAAAGGCATATCTGCCAAGGGAAGGGTCCTGTACCTTTCCCTGGATCTTCCTGGGCTGATCCCTGCCAGCCCCAAGTCGGAGGCTAGAGCCTGGAAAATGCGGGATCAGAGGGAATTGCTGTTCTGACATTGAATTCTGTCCCCAGGCCGTGAGACCAGGCTGCCCCTGTTCATCCAAGGGGAAGGCATAGGGCCTCGGCTGCGCTCCAGCTTTGAGCGTCTGGACATCGGGGATGTCTTCATGGGAGCAGCACACAAGTACGAGGTGAGCTGTGAGAGCTAGCAGGGCTTGGGCTGGAGCCTGGTGGCTCCTTGTGGGATTTCTGGCAGCTCAGGAGTTGTGAGCAGGGCAGTTCTGTGCCAGCTGGACAAAGGCAGAGGTTCTATGGAGTTATCACTGCTTTGCCTGGAAAAAACCCAAAGGCAGAACTTGTCCCGTTGTATTTCCTTTGCCTTCTGCCTTGCAGGTGTTCATTGTTGAATTAGAAAGCAAATGGGTCTTCTCTAAAGGAAATGTCCTTCTGTGTTTCCATTTTGCCTTCCTGCTGCAGGTGGTGCTGTTTAACAAAGGACTCATCCAAGCTGCCTTCAGCTTGGTTCCTCCAGCTACAGCTCTGGGCTCCTGCTTCACCTTTCTCCCCAGCGAGGGGGAGATTTTGCCAGACGATCTCCAGGTCATCCAGATCTCCTTCAGTTCCACCATCCTGGGGAAGTTCACAGAAGAATTCAAGTTCAATGTGAATGGATCCCCTGAGCCCGTGACCTTGTCTATCAGGTGAGTGGGGAGGTTACAGGAGCTTGGTGGGCACCTCTGGAGTTATCTCTGGGTAGTGATCTCCCACCTGCCTCATTTTCTGGTGAAGCAGAGAGAAAAAGGTGTTGTGGGAGGTCTTGGCATGGGGATGCTAGGTTAAGAGCTGAGAGCCTTTAACCTTGGCTCCAGTTTGAACCTTGCAACCCAGGGGTGATGACCTTCCTTCCTTCCTACGCCCTCAATATACCCTGTTTAACTCTGAAAGACTTGGGTGCCTGTGGGAAGCACCTTGGCCTTCTTGGTGGAGCTTTCCAGGACACTCTTGGCACGGAGTTTGGCAGCGACAGGTTCCTATCGTGACCCTTTGACACCCCAGTGTGATGATCCTGGGGCTGGAAGTGACTACCCATGCTGGGAAAAGTTTAACTGGAAAGGTGTGGAGATGCCTGCTGCCCAGGGTGGGTACCAGGAGCTGGTAGCTCCTTCCCCCTTTGGGTTGCGGCAGACGTGTGATGGGCTGTAGATGGGTCTGGGATGGGTCTGTGATGTCCCACGTGAAGGCACAGCGAGGCCAAAAGCACTTTGGAGACCCTTGAGCAACAGGCCAGCCTGGGTGATTTTGTGTTTTATAATCCTCTGTTAAGAATCCACCCAACCTGGGTAGCAGCAGGCTCAGTGTCATCCCTCGCACTCCTGTGTTGGGACAAGGTGTCCTCCCAGCTCCTGTGCAGCGAGTGCTGCGCTGCCTCCTTCCTGCAGCTGGAAAAGCGCCGATGCAGGAGCCTGGGAGCTCTCTGCAGCAAGAACTCGGGCATCATCCTGTGGGCCGGTGCTGGTGCAGAAGATAATGTGCACCAAGCCGAGGAGGGGAAAGAGAAAAGGCTGCTAAGAGAGTCAAAGCTCCTTTCTCAGGCTCTCAGCAGCGGATAAACTTGTCCCAGTGGGTCATAACCATGGGCTGTTGGGATAGTGTGGTGTAGGCAGGCAAGATGTGGGGCTGGCTGTGCCTCCTCGGCCAGCAGCCTCCTGCTAGATCAAGGTAGCCAAGAAATGAAAGGAATCTGCAGTGGGTTTTGCTGGTGAGGCAAGAGAAACCGGTAAAAACAGAACAAGAAGTTTATTGCTTGAAGAGAGAGCGGGGAGTCGGTGTGACCAACTGGAGCTTCAAGACACGCACCCACCCGCTCGAGCTGAGCGCCCCGCTCCTCGGGAGGCTTTGAATGCTGGATTGAGTCCCATGCGGAGAACAACTCCCATTTGGATGTGAGCTGGCTGGTGGGACACTGGGCTATGAAGAAGGGAACGAGGATGAGTGTTTGAGCAGTTCTTTGTTATCCTTCCCACTCAGCAAGAACCCCCGAGTCCACTAATGCTGCCATAGATGTGATCGTTCCCAAAACATCCGCGTTTCCCCCCCAGGTGGAGCTGGGCTCGGGTGGCATCAGCCATGAGGTGAATTCATGAATGGTGTGTGGCTCCAAGGGCCGATTTCAGGCAGTGATGGCGAGTTTCAGAGTTTGGAGCTGATTTTAGGGACAGGAGAGGAGGTGTGGTGGGTTCAGGGCCCCGTGTTTGGTTTAAGATGTGTTGTTCTTGGCTGTGTCAGCAGTGAGAAGCTGATACATTCCTGTGTAGAATTGTTGCTGATCTTGTTGTGGTCGGTGGGTGTCTGTGCGCTCCCTAGGATTCTGATAATTGTGTGGATCCAGATCTCCTGAGAAGACGCTCAGCCACTCAATGGAAACGCTGGCTCCAGCTGAGAAGAAGGGAACCTGAGGGGGGTTACTCCATTGAGTCCGCTTTTGTGTGGGCATCTCTACCCATGCGTTAGAGATGGGGAAACTGAGTCACGGAGCCATCGCTTGTTTGGGGCCCCTCATTGAGCCAACTTGGGGGCATAGCTTTGCCCTATCCTGCCTGACACTGTGCCCTAAGCCCCATCTGATAGCTGCTGGCCACCTCCTGTCCCCTTGAATGAGGGCAAGGGTGTGAGGGGCTGGTTTGAAACCCGCCGTGGTTCTGACACCGGCTCTTACCCGCCCGAGCAGCAGGGAGAGCTGAAAGCTCTGCAGTTCTCTAACTCAGCCAGTGCCTTGTCTGTCTGTCCTCACAGTGGCTGCGTCATTGGACCAACGCTCCACTTCGATGTGCCTGCCCTCTGCTTCGGTGACGTCTCCTTCGGTGAGTGTGCCCTGGGCTTGGACCATGGGCCGAGAGGTCCATGCGTTACCGAAACGGGGCGCTTGGAACCTCAGAGCACCCAGAATGTGTGTTCCTCTGCAGCAGCAGCCTTCAGGGTGTTAAAAGCAGGACTGATACCCTTGGCAGCAGAATGGCCGCGAGGGTATCAGTCCCTGAAATGCCCCGGGAATGGGAGATGGGGAAAAAAGGGTGATGCTGGCGGGGGAAAGAAGGGCGGTGCCTGGGAGGGGGAGAAGGGCGACGCTGGGGTTGGGGGAAAAGGGAGACGTTGGAGGGGGAGAAGGGTGATGGAGCTGTGAACCAGCCTGAAGCTGCTCTGGATAAATGTTGGGAGGACAGGAGCCATTCAGTCCCCTGAGCCTTAGTGTGAAATGTTAATTAGTGCTGGGAGGGCACCTTGTTATCACCTACCCCATAATATGCCCAAGCCATAGCTCTGCGCAGAGCTCCTTCCCTGTGTCCCCCCACCCCGAAAGCCCAGTTCTGCTGTGCCAGCAGTGCTGGTGGCTGAGCATCCAGAGCTCCATTGAAATGCAGGTTCTGGTTCTCCATCTCTGCCTCACAAAAGGCTTTTTACTGAGATGAGCTGAAGTTTTTAATGGGAAATCAGTTGTGGATTGATGGAAGGGCCATTATCGAGATGGGCCAGCCAAACCAGATGTCTTCTCCTGGGCTGGTCTCCTGCCTCTGCAGAACATCCCCACTGAGTGGGGTTATGCCACTGGTGCGGCAGGGAAAGCTGGTGTCAGAGCTTTTTGAGCAGTAATGAGACGTCGCCGTTCGTTAGGGAAGGTGAGACACGGCTTCTGCTGATTTCTCAGCCAGTGTCAGGCTCAGCTCCTGCCAAGTGGGCTGCAAACCTTCATGTGCTCCATCTGGTCGCCCTGAAACAGGAGATGCCGTAAGGATCCAGCTAACAAAACTGCATCAGAGGGCTTTGCATCGGGCTGTAGCTCCCCATTTCATCCATCCCTGCTTTTACTGCAGCTTCTCCTTGGTGCCAACCTGCTCTTCCGTATTGCAAACCACGGGGGGTGTTCATGGGGACTTTTATGGATCCGATTCTCAGAGTAAATGCTCTGTCTGGCTGCTCGCTCCTATGAGAGATGTAACTGGTGCCGGTGTCGGGGCAGCTGAGAGAGAAAAACTGATGGCTTTGGGCATCAGAGCTGCCAAGGAGGGATCTCCATCACCACCCTGGCACAGAGCGTCCATGCCATTAATTCCTTGCTGGGCTTCTCAATTAGCTGCAGTTCAGATTGAAGAGAGCCAAACTCCAGGCGCAGTTTTACCGTGAGGGGCTGTTCACCCCAGGAATGGTGGGATAACGGGGGCATAAATCCCTCTGTGTGTCTCTTCCCCAGGCTTCCCTCACACCTTGTCGTGTCGCCTCAAAAACACCTCCTTGGTGCCCATGACTTTCCACCTTCGCATCCCCGGGGACGGCTCGGGAGGGCCCAGCGTTACCAGTGCTGCTTGGCTGTTGAACGACGATCCTCAGCCCTGGAGATGGGGAGTTGAAGGTTCCATCAGGCCGTCCGAATTTACCATCGAGCCTTGCAGCGGGACCATCCGCGCCCTGGGATCCAGGAATATCAAGGTGTGGGAAGAATCCGTCCGGCCGTGCTTCAGCAGATGGAGCTGAAGCTTCACTGGTGGGGAGGGTCCGGGGGGGCTTTAGTGATGGGAGGCAGATAGATGCACTTCTGTTGTCTGGGTTGGTCCGGGATGTTTGTGAAGGGGCATCGGTTTGTTTCCAGAACCATCCGCTGAGCATCCTGTGCCCTATGGTCAGGTGCGGAAGCCACGTGTGTGCTTGAGCGCTGCGTGGAGCTGTGGCTTTGGCTTAACCGTGGGCAGAGGAAGGATGAGGACAGCGGGTGGCCATTAGAGAGATGCCCTTGTGTAAAGCAGTTTGCTTTTCTTCCCGGACTTGTTTCCCCTCTCCCAGTGAGCAGAGGAGCTGCATTCACTGCAGCCATCCCTAGGGGGCGCTGAAGCAGCTCTGCCAGGTGTGACCTGCACCCAACTTCTGGGGCCCTTGGCATTTGGCCCTGGCTGTAAAGCTGAACTCGCTGGGTTTGAGGTAATGCATTGCCCCGGGATTTACGCTGTTGTAGCTGAGATTAGAACCGAGATTAATTTTAATACAGTGGTGAGCAGGGCAGTTGTCTGATTAGGCTTTAATTCAGCTTACACACACCCTGTTAACCACACAGGGTGTTGAACCAAGCAGATGCTGTCAGGAGACCTTTATTGCTCTCAGACTCTGCTCTACACATGGAGCAGCAGAAGGATTAGGGGAAAATCCTTCTCCTTACCATGGAAGGAGAATCAGGGGATGCCACACACGGAACGATAGTTTTTGGGGGTGGTGAAGGTCTTTGACGCTCTTCTCTGTCACCAGGTCACCCTGTGCTCCAACACTGTGAAGAAGTACAAGCTGGTGCTGGTGGTGGATGTGGACGGTGTCGGCAAGGAGGTGCTGGGGCTGCTCCTCACAGCCAGGTATCGGTGCTTTCCTTCGCGGCGTGTCCTCTCTCCTGGTGCATCGTCTCTCCTCCCTTCACACAAAGGCCAGCTCCAAACGAGAAGTATTACTTAATGAGCTCGTTAAGCAGGGCTTTGAAAGCAGCCAGTGTTGAGGAGCATCTGTGCTCACCAGACAGGCACAGCCCCCAGCCTTTTCCTAATTATATTAATTAGATTAATTATAGACCTATTTCTTTGGTGGGTGAGGTGTAACAGACTTCCAAAGGGCTGTCTCTCTCCTCCTTCCTGCAAGCAGTCAGTGGGGGAACTGTGTCTGTGTTGCCACCAAAGCACAGTGTTCCTTTGGGATGTGGGGAGCAGCCTGGTGTCTGTCTGGCTTAACAAAGGCACGTGCTAATGGGGAAGGGGCTTAGGGCAGGACTGGTGCAGGAAAAATAACAGCAAGATCTTCCGAAGGAGAAACAGAGTCCTTGATGCTGAGGAGAGCTCAGGTTTTGCTGCTTCCCTCTGGTCCTTTTGAGCATGAATGTTCTCACACTTAAGCTGGAAGTCATCCCTGCTGCAGCCAGGCTGGATCCCACTGTGCTGTGGGTGTCGGTGTCATTACCAGTAGGATGCAGCTCACTGGTGCTTTTCCGCCGTCTGGTCAGTGTCTGGGCTGTGATTTTCTTTTTAACAACCACCCACTGCGTAAGGCAGGGGCTGGCTCGGACCTTCCATCGCCGTGGCAAGCAGTTGAGGCTCTTCAGGCCCCTTTTCTGGAGAGGAGGGAGTAGTTTCTGCTGAGATACTGGGCCATACTGCACCAATCCTTGGTGGGAAGGTTCCTCCAGAGCTCAGGGCTTGCTGTGGGAATCAAAGGGAATACAGGAAGCTGAAGGCGATTTATTGCTGTCGGGGTAATACATGTCTGTCTGACAGTGACAAATGTGTTCCGCTCCTCTGTGCCCTATTCAAGGAGGAAACAAATTCTACGTTCTCTCAGTATCTCTAATTCCCTTTGGGACATCTCTTTGCCTAGATGCATCGCTCCTGAGCTGGAAGTGCGGGACCCCACTGTGACATTTGGCCGGTGCTTCCTAAACTTCCAGTACGAGCGGCCGCTGACCCTGGTGAACAAGAGCCGCGTTCCAGCCTGCTACAGGCTCCTTCCTCAGGTTTGGCATCGCATCTGCCCTCAAGAGTTATCCAGGGGTTTATTAAGGGGATGAAAAATAATAACAAAGGGGTGGGGTAAGACCTTGCTGGTTTATATTCAGATGGGTTCTTGTTTTCAGCAAACCTTTGGGTGTAGAAGAACCGCGCCACACTTCCCCCCCCCCCCCCCCCGCATATAGACTTTGGGAAGAGGTTTGTATTCTAGCCTTTAGGTTGATTTTATGCAGGGTGGTGAAAAGCTGCTGTGAGGAGGCTGCTGGCATGGGTGTGTATGCCTGTGGGTGCAGCAGCTTTTGGACCCCCTTGGGATTCAAAGCCCATCCCGGTCTCCCAGCTGGGTTCTGATGGTAGATGTTAAGGAGTGCAGGTTTCGTCGGAGGTCGCTCTGAAGTTGGGTTTGATTTTGTCTCTTACAGAAGCACAAGCAGGGTGATGCTGTGCTGTACTCCAGCCCCGTGTTCTCTGGGATCATCAAGCCTTACAGCACTGTCAGGGTCCCGTTGGTGCTGGAAGCCCAGAAGTTGGGACATCAGTCTGCTTCTGCTGTGCTCACTGTGCTTGGGAACAAGAACTCCCCACTGGTGAGTCCTCGAGGTTCCTAATTCCAGGGATCCTTCCCGGGGCTGCAGTACGCAGCCAGGGTGGACAAGGAAAGGGGTTCGTGGTACAAGCAACAGCCAAGGTCTAGAGGAGAGGAAGGCTGGTGGGACTTCTTGGGCAGGTGACAGTCTGAGAGTCCGATGTGGCACATAATTACAGATAGGAGAGATGGGATAACGAGCGCAGTCTGCAACCCAGCATGGTCCCTGGAGCTGAGACTCTGCTGCGTGATTAGGTGAGCAGGAGCTGCTGCTTCAGAGCAGGAACTTTTGTTCAGGAGGGCACTGGGACACCCTGTGTGAGAAACCACGCTGAGAGCTTGGCCCATCACGTCGAGAAGTATCCGTCATATCTCTGCGTAAAGCCCTGTGCATCTCCACACCCCTGGCATCTGCAAGGCAGGGACTCTTCCTTTTTCCAGCACAGGCTTGGAAATGGTGAAGCATTCCTGACGATGTTTCTGGAGCCTCCTGAAAGATGCTGTTAGCGTTCAGGCATCCACAGCAGCAGCAGTGACAGCAAGATGTAGGCAGGAGAATGCCTTGTGTAGTGTCCTGGCTTCATCTAGCTGAAATCTAGAACAAATGTAGTTAATTAAATTTAAGTTTAGAATGATATTAACTTTGGAAGCGGCTGTTTCAGGATGTCTTGCCATCTCTCTGAGCATGAAGTAGGATGCCACAGGAACCTTAAGCTTTCTGTACCCGAAAGGGAGGCTGGCCTTTTGAAAGCAGGCTGGGGATTGAAACTGTCATTAAAACAGATGGAAACAATGCTGCTCAATCCCTGGATGCCAGGGAACATCTCAAGCCTGGCCTTTGTGGCTGTGCTGGTAGGAGAGACAGGCAAGCCTGAAGTGGGACAAACCAGTTGCTTGGGCGTAGATGTGGTGTTTCCCTGGAAAAGGGGGATTTCTGCCCTCTAGAACCAGCCTGCTGTTTAACTGCAGGTTCCTTGCAAAGCTTTTCTCCTTGAGCTAACAGCTTCTGGGTTCAAAGCTTCACCTTGCCTAAAGTATTTGCCTTTGGAAGTGAACATCATCTTCATTTTCCTTGTGCTTCAGCTGGAGGATCCCAGCTCTCCCTAGCAGGGGGTTGAGTGGCTCCACAAGCCCGTGAAGTCGGTCTTTAACATGCAGCATTTATGCTCCCTTGCCGTGAGCGCCGGTAGAGGCTTCCCTGGGTGTACTGAGCGCAGGGATGGGAGTTTCTGGCCGTGGGGCGGCATTCTCCCTGTTTCCTATAGTCTAAGCAGAGTAGTGGATTCATCTGAAGTTTTCTGGGCTAGCAGAGCATCAACTTGCACATGCTGCACTGGTGGCAAATCCTCCCCATAGGGATCCTGAGACCTCAGCCTGACCCCGGGGGAATGGCTGCAGCGCGTCACGATGGAGCAGAGCGCGAGCTGGCTCTGAAGTCACCCCGTCAGCGCGGATACCGAGTCTGCGGCCGCACCTTGCATTGCGTTGAGTCCCTCTGGGTGTCTGTTGCTTGGTGTTGGGCTTGTAGTGGCTGCGTGCCAGCTTTGGTGTGGTGTATTCTGTCATCCTCTGTGGGAAGGAGCTGGTAAAACCCAGACCTGGGGTTACTGGTGGTCACTTGGACCACGGCTGTCTGCCAGGGACAGATGCTCTTCTTTCCTAAAGGATCTACCGTGACGTTATGGTACCCAGAAGCAAAGGCAGAGTGGTGCTGGGGGGTGTACGTGCAGCAGCATTACCCAGAGCAAAACTCCCGTCGCCTTTCACGGGTGTCACATTGCCCGTCACGCTGTTGAACAGGGTTTTTCTTTCCCCCTTTATGAAGACAGCAGATGAAGAGTTTCGTTGGCTTTTTAATAAGCCTTCTCCTTGGTGAGGATTCATTGTGTTAGTGCACGTTCCCTTGTTAAAACCAGCTAGCCTGAGCATCTTCCAGATGTTATTGTGTCCACCTCCAAAGGGCTGTGCCCTGCCTTTGCTGCTTCCACCCCACTGCCACTGGGAAGCAAAGCCAGCTGGTGAGACACAGCTCTTCCCTCCAGCTCCTTCTTCCTGGCAGCTCTGGGCAAGCATCAGTAAGACCTCAGCTCTCCCTACCTCCCTCCTCCTGGAGCGATGAAACATCTATCATCACACAGCTTCAGCTTCCTATTTTTGAGGTACCAGCCTTGGTACGTGGCTTGTTGGGGGTTTTTTGGCTCTTGCACAGTGCGCTGTCAAGAGATGAGTGTTTACAGACGCTGCTCCTTCTGCCTGAACTGGACTAGTGATTCTGACAGCTGTCAGTGCCTTTTCCTCGAGTGGGCCATCGTTAAAGGTTTTCCATCACAGAGGCTGGTTTGTCCTGAGGTTAAATCCCACTCTGTGTCCTCTGGTGAATCGCACAATGATTGTCAGTGCTGGGAGTTCTGTGTGTTCGGGTTCTGTTGAAGGGTTGAAGTGTTCTTAGGAGCTGGGCTTGTTCAGCCTGGAGAAGCTTTGAGGGGACCTCATTGCAGCCTTCCTGTCCCTGAAGGGAGCAGAGGAACAGGAGGGAATCAGCTGTTCCAAAGGGCAGACACTGGCAGGACAAGGGGGATGGAGTGAAACTGAAGGAGGGAAGGGTTAGATGAGATATCGGGGGAAGTTCTTTCCAGAGAGAGTGGTGAGGGCCTGGAAGGAGCTGCCCAGAGAAGGGGTGGGTGCCCCATCCTTGGGAGTGTTCAAGGGAGTGTTGGATGGGGCCCTGGGCAACCTTGTGTAGCTCCAGGCATGGAGGTTGTTGGCCCTGCCTGTGGCAGGGTGTTGGAGCTCTCTGGTCCTTGAGGTCCCTTCCAAGCCAGACCGTTCTATGAGTCGGAACTGGTGAAGTCCAACCAGAGCAGATGAAGTTCCCTGGTTTTTAGCGCTGTGAGAAGGTGGCTCAGCACAGGAACCCGTCTTCCTCCTCCTACCATGGCCTTTACAAGAAGAAAACTTGGAGGGTCTCAGGCTCTGGAGAGAAAAGCAATCCTGCTTGAGGGACAGAATGAATAATGAATCTCTTGTTCCTGTAGTACTGGGAGTGCCCAGAGGCAGCACTGAGAGGCAGCCAACGGACGTGATCTCTGCTGCCAAGAGCCTGCTTTGCTGGGGGCTCGCGCTGGTTTTCAGGGGGCAGCTTTGTGGGGGATGCGGAAGAAGTTACCGGCCAAGTGTGGCTGTCTGGAAGTCCTAGAGGACAGTTTGGGGCAAGATCCAGCGGGAAAAGGAGCGGGAGCAAGAAAAGGGGCAGGAGCAGGCATGGGGTAGAGGAAGGAGAGCTGAGCAAGGGGGAAAATACAAGTGTGGGGAGCTGGTTTTCTTTATCCCCCAGTAACAGGGGCCTGTGGCTTCCTGATGGGATCACTGTAGATCCCACACTTGCTCCAGGCCTTCTGCATCAGTGTTACAACACCTCAAACGACCGACAGCCGTAATCACCCTCCAGTCTAGGGGTGCCCTGAGAGCCATCTCTTCTTTAAACTTTCCCTTGCCTTTGTTTTTTTAATCTTCCCTACCTGGACAGGACATCAGCTTGAAGGCCGTTGGAGAGGGACCAGTTGTCCACGTGTATCCCAGCAAGATCGATTTTGGCGATATCCAAGTTCTGGCAGACGCTTCTCGCACTCTCTACCTCTCCAACCAGAGTGTTATCCCTGCGTCCTTCCGGGCAGAGGTGGTAAGTATCTGTGGGGATATTTCCCAACAGAAATGATGGCTCCATAGCAGCCTGGGACTTGATTTTTGCACGTGATGTTTCCATGTCGCTATCTGAGAGAGCAGCAAGGTATTCCACCGCAGCACAGCAAGAGAAGCCCAGCACTGGGGGACCCCTCAGGGAGGCAGGGAGTTTTCCTGGATGGTTGAGCAGAAATTGATGCCAGGTCCTTTTCACAAGTTCTGGCTTTACATTGTGGGAGGTGTTTTGCTCTGAGCTGTGTATTTGGAGCTCTGAGATGAAGAGAAGCCCGTAGCCTTTTTCTCCTGAAAGGAGCATGGGTTTCCTGATCATCTCCCTGCTCTCTCTGCGTCTGTTTCAAGCTCCTCCTGGTGATGGAGACCATTGCTCTGCTGCCAGCTTGCTCCCTGTGAATGTGGCTTTAGAAGGACTGGGGGGTCCAGTGCCCTGATCGCCCCATCTGTAAAGGGCAATCTGGAAAAAACAAGAGGAAGAGAGAGGAAGCTGGGGCCGTGCCCACAGGGCACAGCTGGCAGGTTTCTTCCTGCTTGTTTCTTCACTGCCCCTCTGTAAACATTCAGAGCTGGATTTCCCGAAGGAGAGAGTGCCAGGGCACCTCACTGCGGCTGATGATCAGTGGGAACGGAGTGCTTCAGTCCTGGGGGGGCTGTTGGGAAGCACTGCCCAACTCTTGGGGAAAGAAGACTTTGGGCATCAGGATTTTGCTACACCCGTTTGGCAGAGTTTATCCTTCAGGCTCTCGGCCATATCCCCCGGCTGCGTGGCTGCTGCAGTGGGGTTTGAGCAGTCCTGGCCTCGAGCCTTTGTGCAAACCCGTCTGTGGGGAAGCCAGGAGAGATGCAGCTTGCCTTGGTGTGCTCTCCCAAGGGGAGGCTGGAGGGGAATAAAGCTTCTCCCGAGGATGAGCATCCCTTGGGTTGGGCAAAACAGGGTTAAAGAAGTGGGTCCATTAAAGGAGGGTGCAATAGAAGCTCCAGCATAGTTGCTGTTTCCAGACGCTTGGATTTAGGGAAACGAAGCCTTTATGGATTTACCCTCATGTCTTTAGTCCTTTCTCCTGCACCCCAGCAGAGAGCAGGGTCCGTGGTGTCCATGCTCACTTAGCGTCTGCCGTGTCTTACAGGCTGGCAAACGCTCGCGCTGCAGGATTGAGCCCAGTAAAGGAGTGATCCCCCCCGAGACCAAGGTGGCTGTGACTGTCATAGCAAACTTGGATGACATTGAACAATTCAAGGACAAGGTGATCGTGTCCATAGAGAACAGCCACAGCTACAACGTCCTGATCCGGGCTTTCGGCATTGGCACCACCATCGTCATGGACAAACCACTTGCTCCAGAGCTCAACTTGGGCCCCCACTTCAGGTAAGTTATCTCTCTGCTCCGGGCTCTGCCGTGGGCCCAGCAAGGAGGAGTTCTGCTGAAATCCTTGGGGCCGGTTCTCCTCCAGCACTCCAAGTCCTGGCTCGGTGCCCCAGGAACTCCTTTAGAAATGTTTTCTGGGTGGTTTTCAAGTTGTTAGATTCCCTCAGAAAGCCACTGAGCCAGACACCAGTTGGGAAATTGTTCCCGACTTGCCTTTGGTTAGAATCCATGCATTTCCTTGCTTTATGGAGTAAAGATTTGGAAGAAAACAGCAGGTTCCAGAAGCCTCCAGCTGGGAAACGTGACGTTACAAGTAGAAACACAGTACACCGTACTTTTTGCAGTAGCCTTGCTGGCTTCTTCACTGGCTGTGGAGTATCGTCTGGCAGCGGCAGAGAACCTTGTCAGTAGCTTGTTAGCAACTCCTTGACTAAGTTACCAGCACTGTTTGGTTTCCCTTCTGCCCCAGGGAGTCCGGGAGGAGCAGCAGAATTTGTCTTTGCCCTGTATCATCTCTGATCTTGCTGTCTCTCTCCTGTCCCCTGCCAGGCTGCTCTCTATCAGATGTAGATACTCTTTCCTCCCTTCTCCTGCCTGTTTTCCTTTCTGTCTCTTCCGCCAGCTGCCACAGCACGGAGCAGCCATGGTGGCTGCAGGACCGGCCCTGAAAGGGAGCGGAGGAGAAGTCTCCTGAGGTTGGGTGGGATAAAGGGAGAGGGTTAATGGCAAGAGCTTAGCTCAGAGAAAGGGATTGGTTTGATCCTACCGTGTGTGTCTGAACCTGGCAGGTTCTTGCGAACAGGGGAGGGAAATAAGGTTTTTCAAAGTGTTTGAGACCTCTTGGAGCATTCCTCAGAGAAGGAATCACCTTCTCCAGGTGCCTGTTCCTTTCCCTGCCCAAAGAGGGTCCACAGTTCTCCCATACCCTAACCTTTGGTTAGAGCCAGGAGGTTAATCCTACCTTAAGCATTTAGAATAGATTTTAGGGGTGCAAATATGCACCCACAAGCCATCCACGTCAGCAGGGACACTTGTCCAGCATGTCCTGTGCTCCATGCGGCCACAACTCAGCTACACAAGGCAGAGGACAAGGCTACCGAGTTTCGTGTCCTCTGCCCCCCTTCGCCTCCTGGCCTGCGGGTTGTGGAGCTGCTGGGCTGCAACCGGGTGAGCTGAGGTGGGACCAGGGAGCATGGCAGATGAGTTGGGCTTTCCCAGAGCTGCAGGTTCTGCTCCAAGCTTTCCCCCGCTGCTGTCGGCAGCATAAACCGTTTCCTGCCCAGCTCGGGCCCATTGTTGTTGAGCAGCCTGTGGCCAGGGCTGGTTTGTTCTCTGCTGTCGCTGCTGCGTTTGCCTTTCGCTGCGTGCAGCAGACACGCGGTTTGCAAGCTCATCCTCCATCCCTTGGACAGACACCAACTGTTGCAGGAGCTTCTTGTTTCCTGGCCATGCTCAGATTTATAGGGGGTAAAATAATTCCTCCAGCCTGGCCTGCAGTCAGCGTTCCTTGATGTGAAGGAATCAGTCTCCATGGAATATTAATCTGGCTTTCTATCGAGCTGGAGTTCTTCATCTCTTGTTGTTGCTCTGGTCCTTCAGCCGCTCCATCTGGTCTTGCTGCTGTGCTCGTGTCGGGGAAACATCGCTTGATCCCACGTTCTCCCAGCACATCTGGCTTCCCACAATACAAACCCAGCTTCAGTGTTCAGCCCAAGGATGATACGTTGGGGATGAGGAGTCGGGTGCTCCTGAAGGGATGGGACAGACGAGGGGGAATAACTGAGATGCTGATGTCCTTGGTGAAGCTTTTCCTTGCTTTGCGCAAACAGACCGGCTGCTGAATGCTGATAAACTTAGGGGCAACCACGGTCTGGCTCTTGGTGTAACTTTGAGCTGGGTCAGTGGTTTTGGAGGTGGATTTGTTGCTGGGTGAGTGGTGAGATAAGGCCAGCGGGGCACTGAAGCCAGGTGGGTGCTGGGAAGAGGCAGTTCCTGAGCCATTTTCCATCTCTGCTTCTCTTCTAGCCTACGTCCCTGTTGTTACCGCTTCAAGATAACGAACGCAGGACGACGCATCCATCGGCTCTATTGGAGAACGGAAGGTTCCCCCCCATCTCCCCGTCGTGATTGTCTCCCTGCCATCCAAACCAAGGGCAAAGGTTCCTCCAAGACCCCCAGACCTGCCAGTCCCGTGTTTAAGATTCAACCTCTGACAGTGGAGCTGATGCCAGGCCAGACTGTGGAGATGACTCTGGAAGGCTCCTCCAGCACTCCTCAGGTGAGGTCCCCCCCGGGTGCTGAGCTTTCCCCGTCGCATCACCTCCACTGGGGCTTCTCCTGCAGCCCCTTGACTTCTCCCTGGGAAGATGAACAAGTGCTTTCAAGAAAATATCTCAACGCCCCGAGTGACCATGTCAGCACCAGTTGCACTCCTTGCTGGCCACCATCAGTTCCCAAGGGGTTTTTTTGGGGTGTTTCTATAGCTACCATCAAGCCAACTTGCCCATACCAAAATAGGGGCTGAAGGAACAGGGGCAAACGGTGGGTTACAGGGAAGGAAGGGCAGAGAAAATAAGTTAGGCTTAGCCTAGGAGCAAAGGCAGGGAGTGGATTGAGAAACCGCGAGGTAATTTCTCTGGGGGAAGCAGGGAGTAAAACAAAGGCCCTGGGAAGGGAGGGGAGCGTCTGGGAGCAGCGTTTTTTTCCCTCTACAGACAAACATGGGCAGAAGACTTGCTTAGAGCCCAGTCCTGGAGGAGAAAAACGAGCCCAGCGCAGCAGCCAGAATGGTGGGAGTCATGTTCTCCATGAGGGAAGCTGCTCCCAGGGATCATTAGAATTGACAGTTCCACTTGTATTAGTATTCCCAGAACAGCTCACCCCAGGCTCTCGGCCGGCCCCGTGTCCCAAGGGCGGTCAGGTCCGGCAGCGCCCTTGGATGGCAGCTCAGAGCGGGGGTAGCTCAGCGGGATCACTGTGTCGTCTTCTTCCTGGCCCCTTCTTTCCAGGGGAAGCTCTGCAGAGGAGCTGCCAGCTAAGCCTGGGGCGCATTCCCTTGCTCCAGGCCCACTGGGCACAGATGTTTAGGCGAAGGTGGAATAAATCTGCATGAAGCTCCTGCTGTGTTTTGAAAGGTGTTTTGAAAGGGTTGCCTCGGCGGAGGCTCCAAGATGTGATTCCCGGCTCAGTTGGTTGCGGTGGGACTGTCCCCGTGCAGTTGTGAGTCCCGAGGTTTTGCTGAGGTGGAGAAAAAGGTCCAAGAAAGAAACTAAAATGCTTAGGGCATTGGAGAGGGTGTCTTGCCTGGAAATCTTGAGAAGGGCACTGGGAAGCCCTGTGAAGGGCATCTGTGAGGCAAGAGCATGGGGAGCAGATGTAGCTTTGGGTCTTGAGAAGTTGGTACTCTTGAGGTTGGTCAGAAGCCCAACTCCCTGCGGTGCACGTAGAACCCAAGAGTTGTGAAGACTGTAGGCTCCCGAGAGGAGTTGGCTTGTGGAGCTGTACCAGAGGGGGAAGAGTGCAGAGAAGGGCAACCAGGCTGGTGAAGGGGCTGGAGGGCAAATCATACGAGGAACGGCTGAGGGAGCTGGGGATGTTTAGCCTGGAGAGGAGGAGGCTGAGGGGAGACCTTATCACCACCTACAACTACCTGAAGGGAGGTTGTAGAGAGGTGTGCGATGGTCTCTTCAGCCAGGTGACAGAAGATAGAGCAAGGGGAAATGACATGAAGCTGTGCCAGGGCAGGTTTAGATTGGATATTAGAAAAAAATATTTTACTGAAAGAGTTGTCAGGGCCTGCAACAGGCTGCCCAGGGAGGTGGTTGAGTCACCATCCCTGGATGTGTTCAAAAAAAGGGTAGATGAAGTACTTAGGGATATGGTTTAGCATAGGATGGGAATGGTTGGACTCGATGATCTTCAGAGGTCTCTTCCAACCTTGTGATTCTTGTGAAGAGTGGAGGGGGAGGAACCTGGGGAAGTAGAACCATGAGAAATCAAGGGAATGGGTTACCCAGCAAGGCTGTGTAAGCCCCTGGATCCCTGGCAGGGTTCAAGGCCAGGTTGGATGGGGCTTTGGCCTGCCTGGTCTAGGGAGGGTGTCCCTGCCCATGGCAGGGGGTTGGACCTAGATGATGTTTTCCAGCATGATGATCATGCTGAGCAGCAGGGCACATCATGGCGATAACCGTTTGCGGGGGGGGGGGATTATTCCAGTTCCACCTGACTTTGTGGGTGCCTTTTGTGGACGTTGGGGTGTAGCACTAAGGATTTTGGGAGAGCAGAATAAGTAGGATGGAGCATGAAGAGAGGACTACCAAGGAGACCAGTGACTGTAGCTTTATGGCAGTGTAATAGTTGTGGAGGGTTGATGGCCAAGATCCCATGGCATGGGTTTATCCAGGCTATCAAATTCCTTCTGTGTCCACGGCTTGCAAATTCCATGGTGTTTTCTGGGCTCCCTGCTGGCACTTGGTGGGTGACGTGTGACTCTTGCCCACAGGTAGTGAAGGAGCGGCTGGTGTGTCATGCCATCGTGGGGAACCAGTTTGGGAAGAGACGGATAATGCAAGTGGCTGTCACGTGCGAGTTCATTGCTCCCACCCTGCAAGTGTCGCCCAGAGCAATGTCTTTCCGGGTGGAGAAGGTAGGTCTCTGGGTTGGGTCCTGGTGTTTAGTAGCATGGCTGAGGACTGAAAGCCCACGGAGGGGTGTGATGGCCTTCAGGGAAGGAAGTTAAACATCTTCTCCAAGTCCTCAGGGCTTTGCCATTGGTTTGAGCAGGACCAAGCTATTGCCATCAACACTGAGATCATTATTTCTCCCCTGTGGGGTTGGGGACCATCTCTCCAGCTCTATTTTGCCTTTCTTGAGCTGGAGGCAGAATCGAGCTGCTGAGCCCATGGCCAGGTGTGTGGGACCCACAAGAACAGCATGGGCCTCTCACAGCCATCCTCCTGTGTAGGGACTGGGGCAGGAGAGCAGGTCGCTGTGGCCGATGGATGCCAAACGCCCTCCTCACCCCCCAAACCCCCCGTGAGGTGGTCTGTGAGCAAAGCGACCGTGTTTTTAGAGGTGGGACTGCTTAACTTCACCGAAGGGCGGAGACTCACCCCCCTCCCTGTTTTTTCCCCTTGTCTTTAGCAACCCAGCGATGTCCTGAGCCTTCAGTACAAGCCTCTCTCTTTAAAAAACACCTCCTCCCTGCCTCTCAGCATCGTCCTGATGGTAGAGCAACCCTTCTGGGTCTGCAGTGCGTCCCAGCAGCCTCTGCCAGACCAGGTGAGCAGCCCCAGACCTTCCCGCTGGTGGGGTTTGAAGAGGGAGGGGGATGGGGGTGCGTTTCCTTTGGGAAGCCCTCCAGGAGAGGTGGTTATTCCTTTGAATTGGCAGTCAGTTGGCATGAACAGCATCAGGTTTGAAAAGGAGAGAAAATACCACCTCAATTGGGGAAATACCTCCTGGCTCTAAGACAACTCGGAGCAGGAACCTAGGTGTGGGCCAACCGTGAGGTGAAGGTGTCTCTTGGAAGCCCTCCTTGGGTGACCTGAAGAGCTGCTTGCTCTCTTTGGGGGCAGCTCTGCCCTTGGGAAGGCCGAGGCGCTTGTCACCTGCGCTGCTGGCAGTGGGAGGTGTCAGACATGGGCTCTGCTAGAGACATGTTGGAAGCACGGCCACCGTGGCCATGCAGGTGATGAGCCCTCTCCAGGCTGAGGGCACAGTGCCCTAGGGCTCATGTTGAGTGTGAAGACAAAGGGGTTCCTCTAGAGTCAGGGCACGCCAGGATTTATTTCCCTCTTGCATTATGGGTGCAGAGCACAAGGGGGTGAGCCTGAGAGTCTCAGAGAAGAAAGCTGTGCTGCATGGTCAGGGGCACGTTATAAAGAAAATGAAGGCTGAAGCAAGAAGCCCACGTTGGGGTTGCACTTTGAACACTGAGGCGTTTTGTGCCACCAGACCTCAGAACTTCATCACACCAGTGGTTAATACTCGTCATCTTCTTGCAGCCCATAAAGCTGGGGACCGGGAAGGAACTTAATCTCTCCATCGGGTTTAACCCTGCTTATGAAGAGGGTTGGAATAGTTGGGAAGCAGGGAAAACTCTGAAGATACAGTTTCCCGAGCACTCTCATGAGGAGCAAGTCACCATTCGGGGAGAAGTCTTCTTCCCAAATCTCCATATCCAGACCACAACCTTGGACTTTGGCTGCGTCTTGAATGACACTGAACACCAGCGCCACATCCAGATGACCAACTGCAGCCCGCTGCCCGTCCAGTACCACTGGCTGTTCCTGGCGGACGACTCCAAAAGCCACCTGAGGTACGTGCACCTCTCCTTGAAGCTCTTCGTCCGCTGTCCCGTTTGTCCTTTGCAAAGCCTGAGATGGTTTGTGTAGCATCCGACAAATCCCTTTCACTTTCCCTTGTGGAAAAAGCACCTGCCAGCTTCAGGCAGGGAAGGTGCCCAGGGAGTGGGGCTTCTCCACAGCTTGAGGTGGGGATTTCCACGGCTCAAGGCAAGTGCCACCTTGAACTGAGTTCTCCTGTGTTCTGCTGCCCATGGCATTCACACAGCGGCTGTTGCGTGTGTTCCGGCGCTCGTTGTGTGTTGTGTGTTCCGGCGGGTTCTGCTGCGGCTTTGGGTGCAGCAGTAGGTGTCAGTAGGAGGACTTGTCCCAACATCCCTGGGCACCAGGGCCACCCAGTGCTGGCCTGTGCTTTCCAAGCCCAAGAGCAATCTCTCAGTTGTGCTGTAGCGCATCTCTAAAGGCGTTTTCGAGCGGTTCTTCCCGCTGTGGCCTCTCTTGCATAGGTCAGAAGTTGACTCCGGGCAGTTTGAATTCCAGCAGCCAATGGTTTTTCCATACCGCCCCGGGAAACGGAGCGAAGTTACCCATTGAGGGGCAGCTCTTCCGAGTCCTAGAACAATTGGCTTTGCTGGACGCAAGCCCGCAGGTGCTGGTTCTTCCAGCAGATGCCGAGTCACCCAGCTCTGTTGCCTTGAGGGTCCTGAGTGTCCTTCTGGCAGGATCCTCTGCTCCAAAGGGTTTGGCATTGCCCCTTTGCTGGCTCGTTAGCGCTGCGGCCATTTAGGACAGCTCCCTTTTCTGCTCCACATGTTAATTAAGCGGTAATGTGCTCTCTCAGGGTCCCTCAGGAGACACCATGTGATCCTTGTGGCAGAGCTGGAAATGAAGACGGTCTCCAAGCTACTAACACCTCACATTGCTCATTAAGAGCCCGGCAGAAGGGCAGCATGTCAGATCTATTTTTCTGGTCCACGTTAAGCACTGTTGGTGTTGTAAATTATCAGATGAAACTAACTGGGTGTGACATGGAGGGAATCAACCGTCAGGGCTGGTGACGGTGAGATGGACAGAATGGTGGCCAGACTGGTGTGTGGCTGGAGAGTCTCCAGGCGCTCCCGGTGCGTGTGTCCCATTGGCACAGGCACCTCCCTTCTCACCCAGAAGAAGTCAGGCTGCCCGAAGGCAGCTGAGGTACCTGGGTGTCCCGTGCAGTGCTGGGCTCTGTCCAGTTGAGGCACAGCAGGCTGGAGGCTCCAACCCACCCCAGCCCCGGCTCCATTCCAGCTCTGGCTCCATCCTGCCTTGTTACACGTACAAAAAGCCACCAGCGTCGCTGCTTGCTCGTACCGACCCGCGGCTGTGGGTCACTCTTGGGGAGATGTTCTGCATCAGTGTCTGGCTGAGCCACAGAACTTCTTGCCGTGGCTCTGCAGGTGGGGAAGGCACGGTCTGGGGTGGCAGGTGCTTTTGGGAGGGTGCTGCTGGGTCTGTACCAGCCCATGGCTGCCTGGCTCTGTCCCTTTGCCCTCCAGTCTGGGCTTCTTGCAGGGTTCGTGTGTGTCTCCCTTTGCTGCCACGCTCCCCACCCCGGTGAGGTGTTCACCCCTGTCCCCATCTGCTGCTCCTTGCACCTGGCTGCTGGCACCGCCGCTATACCGGCAGCGTTCCCAAGCACTGACCTGCTCTGACCCGCTTATGGAGCTGCTGAGCTCCCACCTTGGTGCCGGATCCTGCCAAGGAGCTGCTCCTGCTGCCCTCCCTCCTTCCCACTGCAGCTCCACCATCAAAGCTTTGTTGTTTTCCAGGTTAACTCCTCCAACACCAAATTCTTTCACAAAAGCCAAACCACCAAAGGAGGAGGGAGCTCAGCTGGAGTGCCCAGCACCTTCAGAGAGCATCCTCGGGAATGGGAGTGTGGAGGAGCCACTTGAAGCCCTGGCAGGGGTGGGGGATTCTGTCCCACAGCCACCAGATGCAGATGACACCCTGGAAACAGAGGTAGGTGATTTTCTACACCTCCCATCAGCGTTGCCTCCCCCAGCTTACTGCAGAGGGCCCGTGCTCATGTCAGCCTTCCTTCTGCTACCCAGAGAGTGGGCTTGGCAGCAGGGCCAGCGGCTGGATGCAGGCCTGTGGGGAGGGAGAAGTTGGAATCCCAGAAGGCTTTGGGTTGGAAGGGTCTCTAAAGATCAAATCCCACCCTCTGTCATGGGTAGGGACAGCCTTGCTGGCCCAGGCTGCCCAAAGCCCCATCCAACCTGGCCTTGAACCCTGCCAGGGATGGGACTTCCACAGCCCCTTGGGCACCCTGTGCCAGGGCCTCCCCACCCTCAGAGTAACGCACGCACATGTAACCTCTGTGGGACACCACAGGCCTAGGAAAGTGCTGTCAGCATCTTTGGGAACACGTGCTTGGTGAAGCTTTGCTGGGTTTGGAAATGTAGAGACCACAAAAAGCATCGAAAGATGAGAAGACTCTGCCCTCCCCAGTACCTTATCTCCTGGGGAGATGCCCCATAAATCTTTGTAGTAGATTCTGCTGAGGCCAAGGCCGTAGCACAAAGCATGTCTTCACCTCTTAAACTTCCAGAGCAACCACAAAGCCCTCATCTATAAACAGGGGGTCAGAAGCCCAGGGCCAAGGTTCCTTTTGGACAGTGGCTTCTCTGAGGTTAAACACCAGCTCCTCACTGCTGGAAGACAGGAAACCATCTCGGCTGCCTTCTTCAGGAAGGTGCCTGTGGAAAAGAGTGTGCCAGCTGAGCTCCTCAGCTGATGAGTGCAGGAGATGAAACTAAGCACCACCCAGAACAGGAGAGTTGCGCCGAGCGCTTCCCAAGTCTTTATTTTCCTGTTGGTGGAGTTTGGCTTGCAGCTGTACTCCTGGTTTGTCACAGAGAAGCTGCCCTGTGCCAGGCATCAGGCTTCTGGCACGTTCCTCGGACAGCAGCGAACAGGCCCAGGCTGGCACCAGGCTGCACAATGGAACCCTTGGGGTCTCTGCCAGCCCTGAGCGCCTGGTGTACCCCGCTTCCTCCTGCAAGCTGGCGTGTAGGATGTACAGTTGGAGCCCGTGTCTCATCTGCGGGTGGGCTTGGACCCATGCTCAAGCATTGGCAGGGACATACCTGTACTTGGCTTGCGCCCAGGTCCCATCTCAGCTGCTTCCTGGCTTGATGAGGTGGTAGAGCCACGAGCGGAGTGGTCTGGCTCAGCCCCACCTGCTGCTTACTGCAGCCCATGGCACTTGTTTTCCAGCCTCTACCAGAGGGTGCTGCGGAGCCAGACGGTGCTGCGGAGCCAGACAGCACTGTGGAGTCTCAGAGCTCTGTGACCGTCAAGCAGCTGATGTCAGATGTCAGTCTGGAGCTCCCCACCATGGAGGTGGACGAGGTGAGTGGGAACCTGTCTCGCTTCCGTGGTCACACTGGTGGCCCTAAGGACGTGTGTTGGTGTTCCTCTGGAGGCAGTGGGAGGCCCGTTCTGCAGCAGAGAGAGCTTCTGGCTGCCAAGAGACCTCCCAAATTACTCTAACGTGGAGTATTAATTAACACATTCATTACTGAGTATGGGAGAAAATTTTCCCCATGGTCTTTCCACTTTTAAGCAGGGTGGCTGCAGGATGAGACTGGGTTTGAGGAAGAGGCCCTCCAGCCATGTCTGTCCTTTGCTGCAAGCAGTGGCTCCCTCCTCTCCTGCACCCATTTCCACACCTGATGTCTCAGTGTCTCTTCCCCTTCCTCCAGGTTTTCCACATCCTGCCGCTGTACGGCGTGCTGCAGCCGGGCGAGAGCGAGCGGGTCAGGGTCACCTTCTCTGGCCATGCAAACATCATTGCCCATGTCACGGCGCTGTGCCGCGTGGAGGGTGGCCCGACCTATGAGGTTGCCCTGCGTGGGGAGGCCTCGCTCATCCACTACCTCCTGGACAGCACGGAGATGGACTGCGGGCTGCAGGTACCAGGCGCTTCTCTTGGCAGGAATCCTTGAGACCATCCCTGGCAGGTGGCTGCCCACCGAGGTCCAGGACTCTCACTGGCTTCTTTGGTTGTTTGGCTTGGAGGTGCAGCTTTGGGGTGACAGGTCCTGTGTCCAAGCTGGTTTTAATGGTCATCTCCATTGCCCTTCCTGAAGCTGGGAATCCCTCCTCTTCAATGAACTCTGGCTCCCAGGGCAGGCGGTGATCTCCAGGGAGTTGTGCCCTGAGACATCCATCTGCAGATCCGCTCCCGGATCCTGGGGTCCAAGGAGATGGTCTCTTTCAGTGCTCTCCATAGACCAGACCACGGTGGGCTGGCCATGCTGGATGGGGCGGTTGCCTTGATCTGTCCTGAATTTCCTTGGAGCCTTTGCAGAGGCTCTGCTCCATCCAGGGCTCCATCCAGGGCTCCATCAATCCGAGAAGCGGGGGAAGTCCGAGGGGACTAAGCTCACTGGAGATGGATCAGAGACTGAATAGGGGCTCGGCCAAGAAGGTCCTTGGCACTAGTTAAGGCTTGCTGTCCAGACCACTGAGCACCCCTAGCTCAAGGGGGCTGGTAACAGAAGAAGCTTCCTGGTGGGAGCCATGGTCCTCCTTTGTGTTTCAGCTGGCTGTCAGATGATGCCTTAAAGTGCTGAGGACTTGTATCTTAAAATCCTAGAACAGTTTGGGTTGGAAGGGACCTTAGAGGTCATCTTGTCCACCTTCACTGAGCAGGGACATCTTCCACTAGGTCAGGTTGCTCAGAGCCTCATCCAGCCTGACCAGATGTTTCCAGCAGTGGGGCATCCCCCAGTTTATTACTGACCTTTTTGAGGTGGTTCCTGCACCTCTGCGCGCTGCCATAAATACCTGCGTGGGTTCCTCAGGTTGGCCTGGGAGAGTCAGGTGCCCGTCCCTCCTCTTCCTCTGCCTCTCTCCTGCGTTGTGTCCATCGGCTCTCATCCCAGTGTCAGCAGGAGGAGATTGCCAACATCCAGATGTGTGTCCTCAGTTTCCCGCCCCTCTGTCTTCTCTCCAGCTGTTTACCGAAGTCACCAAATCAGAGGTCACCCTGCGGAACAGCGGGAAGATGGGATTCACCTACGTGGTGCTGAGCCCCAGCACGGCCACCGCGGACAGTCCTCAGCCTGGCGTGCCCCTGGTCCTGCCCAGCAGCGTGAGTAGCACGAGGGGTTGACGCTGGCTCCACATCAGGCTGCCCATGAGGGGGTTATAGGGGAGGAACAAAAGGTTGGGCAAGCAGAGTCCTAGTTGTACCAGGTGAAGTTGTGCTGGTAGCGGCACTGGAGCGGGATGGTGCAAGGTCTCCTGAGCGTCTCCTTCCCCTCAGGGTTGGGTGGTGGGACAGGACTTCCTCCAGGTCCCTGCCTGCCTCCTGTCAGCACTAAGGACGTAAATAGTCCCTCTCTTGGGCACGCAGCTCCTGCGTCGGAACTCGCGCCGGCCCCTCGCTTCTCCAGCTCGTAGCATCCCCTGTCCCAGTGCCTGGGTTCTGCCTGGATCCCTCAGCTGAAGCAGCATTCCTATCAGGAATGGCGATGGGAAGAAGAGGCCAAATGGCTTTCACATGTGTTCGTGCCAGTCTGCTGCAAGGGGTGACACTGCTCCAGAGGACACGGCTCTGCTTGGCCCTGGGCAGTTGCTGCTGTGCCAGCAGCTTGGCAGGACTTGCTTTTGCAGATGCCGTGTTGGGAGCTGGAGTCCGGGGCTCCGGGGACCAAGAGGCAGGATGTGTCCTGCTCAGCAGCTTCTCCCTGCGGCGTGGGGGGGAGCAGGGAGCTGAAGGACCAGCCCAGTGAGCTGAGAAGAGCTGTGGCTGTGCCCTGTCCCCTGAGCAGTGTTGCCACCTGTTTGTATTGGCTCTCAACCTGGTTGGCATGAGCCCAACTCCAGAATCAGACAGCTCTTCTCTAGGAGCCCAGTGAGGAGGGGATTTGTGGGGAACCCCTTCATCCCTGGAGCTCGTCCGAGCCTCTGCCTCTGCTTTTCCAGGGGTGTAAGTTTGCAGGTCACTGTGAGTCTAGATCGTGCCATGTACCCTCGGTGTAACCACCCAGGCAGGAGCTGTTGGTTGGGCTCATGAGTAAGAGGTCAGGCTCTTGGACACCAGCCTGGGAGCCACTGCAGTGCCATGACAGGAGCTGCTGGCCCTGCTGAGAGTTTGGGCACGCCACTCCTCCTCCACAGCAGCTGGCAGAAGGGCTTTTCTTTGCTGCTTGGGTCTGGCAGAGGGTGGGCAGTGTTGGCAGGAGGACAAACCACAGCCCGGTGTAGGAGACTTGAGCTTTTGGATGCAGGGAAGCTGGAAGGCGATGTGTTGTGTGAGAACCTGCAAGGTGCCTTCTCATCTCAGCTTACCGGTGGTCTGAGCCACCCCTCTGCCAAGCCCTCTGGTTGAATTCCCCTCCTCTTCTTCCACACCTCCAGGGTTACATTGGACCTGGCAGAGAGCAAGTGCTCACTGTCTATCACCTGCCGGGAGTGCCTGGAGTCTTCTGCAGGACCTTCCAGATCCAAGTGGGTCACCTGGAGCCAGAAGAGATCAGGCTGAAAGGAGAGGGGAATTTTCCCAGGATTTATTTGGACCTTCCAAGGAGAATCAAAGGTGAGCACTGTCTGACTGCTCCTCGGGGAGGTCCCCTGGGGGTCTTTTTCTGCCCCCCTGTGTCATCATGCTCATAGGGCAGCTCACACCCACCTCCACCAAGCCTGGAGGTTTCAGGGCTGTTGTTCTTCTGGTTGCTTTCTAGAAGCACATGGGCTTTGCTCCAGAGAGCCATCCTGGCCAGTGTCATCTGTTGGTGGCCTGGATAAAGGGGACAGCTAGAAAGCAGTGTTGGGGAAAGCTGTAATGTGGGCTGGCAGGGATTTGGGCAGGGGTGGGGGGGATGAGATGCTCCCTTGTGTGGAGGAAGATGGGTGGGAGAGAACATAGAAGAAAAGCAGCATCCTCTTTCCATGCGTTGCTGGAGGAATGTGTTTGTGGGAAGGGCCAACGCTGGGGGTGTGGAGCTTCCCAGCTTTAACGGGGACGCCGCTGCGCCCACACTTCTATTTGTGGCTGTTTTCTTCCTTCAGGAAATGAGAACATCCTCAAAGAGGCAAAAGAAAAGCTGGGAGGAGGCAGCCAGAGAGACGACGCGGTGGTTGTCAGGGAGGCCACGGCCAGCGAGCCACCCATGGACGACTCTGGCACTGTGGTGAGACCGGCTGCTGCCCTGTTTGGCAGGGGCCACCCTCTCCCTGTGTCACTTGTCCCCCTTGCACGCTGCAGCTGGCTCCCCTGGGCTGGCCACAAACATGGGGCTCCACTGGTAGTGGTCCTTCCCGTGGGTGCCTGAGCTTCCTGAGTGCCCGAGGGGGAGGTCCTGAAGACTGTGCTCAAGCAACTGAGATGTGTCTCCAAGAGCTGTCAGCACTGATGTGGTTCCCTCATGGAGAGAGCTTTTGTCTGAGCTGCCCTGGCAGCGGCTGGGGACAGGCAGCTAGTTGGAGCTCTGGCAGGTCCTTGACTTGTTTGGTCAGATCAGCTTGCATAAGGGTGGCTGAGCAGGCGAAGGTGCTGGAGTTCATCTCCCTTCAGATACGGTCCTGGCAGATTCTGAGCAGCTGGACAGAAGGACCCCATCATAGACTGTATTGGCAGGGACATCCAGAGGCCATCTACCCCCTGCAGCAAGTAGGGACACCTTTAAGTAAATCAGGTTGCTCAAAGCTTCATCCTTGAACGTCTTCAGGCATGAAGCCTCCACCACCTCCTTGGGCAAGCTGTGCCAGGGTCTCACCACCCTCAGAGTGAAGGACTTCTTCCTGCTTCTTACCAAGAGCAGGGTGGGATTAACTTCCCTTTGCTAACCAGCCACTGTCTTTGTTTTCCTCAGCTGGACGTTGGGCTGCAGCTGGAGATGGAGAACATGCTGATGGAGCAGCACGCCCTGGAGCAGCAGAAAGCTCTCTCCTGCGGTTCCCCGGAGGACGCTGCCTTTGACCAGTGTGCTCGTCAGAGGCTTCTCAAGTTAGTAGGGCCCCTGTGCTCTGATGGTAGCGCACAGTGGTGCGCCCCTGCTCCTGGGAGCTCCTTGTCTCTGGGAATAGCTGGGGACTTGAGAAGGGGGTTGATCCTGACAGTTTGGACGTGCTACCAGTGAGCAGCCTGAGGACTTTTTTCCAGTGGCTTTTCATAGCAGAGGAGTTGTGCCCAGTGTCTGTTTAAACTCATTTTATTCTAAGAACCTGTTAGTAGCTGATAAAAGCTTGGACCTGGGTGCCCCGTGACGTACCAAAGTCTTCTTAGCAGAAGATCAGACCTTGGGCTTCGTGGGCTGGAGTTTCTCCAGCAGTGACTACAGAAGCACCCGCTTTGTTTGCATCCTCCTCCACCTTAAGGACTCTCCTTGCTTCTCCTTCCAGAGTGGAGCTGCCCGAGTACATCCTGGACTTTGGCCACGTCGTTCTTGGTGACATCCACACGCACGTCGTGAAGATCACCAACCCCGGGCAGCTCCCCGCGTCCTTCTGCGCCGACGGACGGGCTCTGTGTGGCACCGGTAACCCATGCTGGAGGGACTTCCCGCGGGCTTGAAGGACCTGTCTCTGACAGATGAGCTGGGGCCACGGGGAAGGGTTTTGAGTGCTCTTTTGCATCGTTTTCTCTTCCTTCCTCCCCCTGCTCGGTGCTCGGCAGCCTGAACTCTCCTGGCCCGCAGTGTGCAGCCACCTGGGCTGCCCTGACGCTTCATTGCGGGGGCTCTGTGGGCTGATCACCTTGGTCACCTCTCAGCATCTCCTGCTCTTGGCTACCAGGAGCATCTCCTGAGTGTCTTTGTGCGCTCCATGAGCTTGTGTTGGGAGCAGACGGGACCCTTGGTGGTTTGGAAGCGCTTTGTTTAGAGTTCGTAATGGCACAGTGCTGCTTTAGCCTCTATTGAGACAACAGCCTGTGAGGTCAAAACAGGCTTTCAAAACAGGTCCTTGAGGACCAGGATGGTGACTTGCTGCGTCTGAAGGGTAGTCAGGTGTCTCCTCTAAATTGTCTTCCAAGCAGCACCACAGCACAGGGGAATCTTCCCTGGAACTTCTTTGGAGAGGTCTGCGCATCCTTCCTGGGGGCCTGGTGAAGGAATTGCTGGTGCTCCTCAGCTGATGGGTTTCCGTTTTACCCTGCGGGTCTTGAATTCAGGCTGTGAAATTCCTTTCCCTTTGAGCGGTGACAAGAGAGAAGGAGTGGCAGTCTTCTCTGGAGACACAAAGGGTCCTTCTGCCTGACAGTCCTGTGGACACCCATACGGTCTGAAGATACTTGTGACCAATTTCACGTTGCTGGTGTATCTCAGCTGCTTTATTTTCACCCATTCAAGGTTTTAGTGTGGACCTGGGCTGCGTGAAGAACCTGCCCTTCTGTGAGACAGAGACATTTCAAGTGAGCTTTGACCCGCAGAGTGCCAACCTGCCGGTGGGAGAAGTGAATGTTGTCCTGCCCATCAAGGTACTGTATCCTTCCTCACCTCCCTGTGCCAGCACGGCCTTTTGAGGCAGCTGTCAGGTTGGGGGCAGCAGCAGATGTTGCCTGGACCTTCAGCTGGATGCTCTGCCCCTCACTAGGCAGAAGAAGGCCCCACATTTCCCATCTGCCTCCGTGCCAGTGTGGCTGAGCCATCCGTCTGCGTCTCCAGGGACAGACTGGAGTTTGCTGCTGTCCAGTGTGGACAGAGTCAGGAAGCAACCATCCAGCTCCACAACCAACTCCAGGTCCCCTGTTCCATCACTGTGAATGAGCCCATTGTGAAAAGGAGGAAGAGACGACGCGGGACACGTAACTTCTCGGTTGGGTTTTCTGTGCCTCTCGTGCCTTTTCTGCCGCTGTGGGTGCCTCACCGCGTGGGGACGGCTCGTGGGAGGGAGATTGGAGGGTATGGAGCAAGGCTGGTTCACCTGGACTTGTTGAGCAGCTGATGCTTCGCTTCTCTGCCACCTTCACCCATTCGTCCTCCTCCAAGGACGGTGCCTGCCCGTCTGCCTGCCCTGCCCACAGGTTTTCCCTCCAGTTCTAGGCTGTAGTGGCCACATCTGGTCTGGATGTGGGTGCTCTTGGCACCGTGACGGTGTCTCAGAGCACTGTGGGAACTTGAGGGTCTGTCCTCACAGACCAAAGAGAGGTTCCTTCCTGTGCCCAGGTGGACAAGTATTTGCCACTTTACATTAAACAAAAGCTGCTGAGGCAGTGGAAGAACAAGCGCTGTGTCTTCCAGGTGCTGCCCTCGGCCGGGACCCTGACTCCAGGACAGCGCTACAAGGTGCGAGTCAGGTTTACACCCCGGAAAGAGGTGAGATTGACGTGCGGAAAATAGACTCTATAACTTGCTGAGAAGTATAAGCTCCATCCGAGTCCTCATCCTGTTCCTGCAGCCGAGGGGGAGGCTTAAAAATATCGTTCAGATCCTGTTCTGGTACCTGGTAAATTTTATCGGGTCTGGTACACCTCTGCCCTATACTGCACGTCGAGCAACACCGCCTCAGTTTACCTCTGTGTTTTTTATTCTCCCTCTCGAGTGCTAGTACCATAGGATCTTGTGGTGGGACTAATCCACACTCCCTTTGCCACTCTGGATGGTGTTGGAGGGTATAAAACATACCCAGATATGTAACTTCATCCCATTTTCCTTCTCTTCTTAGAAATAACATCAATTGTAATAAGGTGTTATAATCTAATGTTCCATTGAGCCCCATCTTCTAATTTATCCCAAGGCCACTACTGATTACAATATTTCATAAGTGTTTTCTTATTTTCAGTGCCTCCTGATCCCACCAATTCCTTCCAATGGGCTAGCACACACCCTAGGGGATTCTTCTTAGAGGCTCTACTTTGATTGTTACCCATCATTTTAGGCTTAGACTGCGACGGTTACAGTTTGAACCTTCCCTTTCTAGTACTTTCTGTGGGGACGTAGGGGGAAAACTGCGCCTGCGCGTGTCCAAAAACACAGTTAGGTGAACACGCAGTCAAGCAGCAGAGCAGTACAAAGTGGCCAGCGCTGGTGAGGGTGAGACCCCAGTTCCCTTGTCTGAATCACAGGATGCGCCTACAACTCCACGAGTGGTAAATGTTCCTTTCTACAGCACTACAGCCAGGCAGTAGGGGCAATGTCCTTGCTATGGCTGTAGTGGTATATTGTTCCCTTGCCCTTAGACTTTCAGGTTGTCATCGCCTTCCGAACGAGTGCGGCTTTACCCACCGGAACAACCAGACAGGTGGGTGTTACTGAGACTAAAAGGTCTCTTCAAGCTCAGATAATTTAGAAAGAATCTAAATTTTCCTTTTCTGTTGTTTTAATTCTAGGCAGAGGACCCAGGCTTCTGCTCCAGCCGATGCGGATATGTGGGAGCGACGCTTTAAAATTGAATGCTGTGTCTTGTCAGCACTTATTATTATTTTTATTATTTTTCTTATTGTGTTTTTATTGTTGTTATAGTTGTGCATAGTAATAAAGTTTTGTTTTTGTTCAGTTATACAGTTCTGTGCACTGAAAAAGATTAGTTTTGTTTAGTTAATCAAGAGTTTCTATCTATATCTCTATTGGACATCAGGGGGAGAAAGTTGCTACACCACGTGACTCATAACTTTATAGTAGACAAAGAAGGGATATGGTTCACAGTAACTTTGCATGCGATTCACCACGTCTTGGATCAATTAGATTAGACACGGTGGAAATATTTAATTTCCCACATATTCCTTTCTCTTAGTTTTATTGCTCTTCGAGATCTGTATTATGTTTTTGATCTCAACCTTCATCTAATATCTACCACAAGTTCCAACCAATCTCTTCACAGGGATTCGGGACTACAAATTGGGGCCCTTTACTTAGTTTACAGTAACTTGATTTCACAATCACTCACTCATCACACCACAGCAAACACCAAGATTTACGCCAGACAGCAAGTTTTACGACAAACAGTTGACATTCTATTAATTAATTGTCTGTTAAACTCTATCTATATCCATCCCCTCAGCATTATTGCATGTCACTGAATCACTGGTACCAGCAAGCAGCCCCAGCCCAGGCCCCTTCCCGGGCTCAGCGGGGCTGTCGCCCATCGTGGTTCACCGCCCGTGGTCCCTGCGGTGCCGGCACGTTCCAGGCAAACTGGGAATCCGCTTCAATGGTGGAGCGTTCCCAAAGGTGGTTTGAACGTGGCCACTGGGACTTGGAAACTGGTGGCTTGTGGACACGAGAGCTCTGGCTCCCAGTCCCTGGGTGTTCCCGTTGCTGGCCAAAGGCGGAGTAGAGATGACACCCCTGATTGCGAGCGGTCGGGAGCTCCTCGCCCCTCTGATGGAGCGATACAGAGCGGATGTTTGCCTGAGGTGGCAGTGCCAGGACTGTCTGGGCAGTGTAACCCTGAAGGAGGAGGAGAAGCAGCCCCTGAGCCCACCCATGGGGACCTGCACTCCCCCAGTGCGAGCTGAAACCCCTGTCAGTCCATTTAAATCCATGGGATACCCAGTTCCACCTGATGCCAGGAACCATCCCGGTTCCTGGGAGCCAGCGTGCCAGGGCCCCAGCCCCTGCTGCACATCAATAGCCATGGGTGGGACCCCACGGTGCAGCAGGGGGAGGGTGTGGAATAAATGCCGTGGGGTCCCACCCACAGCAGACAGTCCTCCACAAAGTTCTCCAATGTGAGTCCTTTCCCACAGGGCTTTATCTGTTCATCAGCTGCCCCGACGTGGATCACTGCTATGGTGGGAAGTAATAAATCCCAATGTCTCTCCAGTCCTCCATGGGGTCACCAGCCTCCCCCCCAGCAAATCTCTCTCTCGCTCATCTCTGTGGGCTGCAAGTGCTGGCAGAGGCTTGCTCCAACGTAGGGTCACAGCATCTTCTTCTCTCTGTCTCCACCTGTTCCATCCAGCGTGGAGCCTCTCCACTGGCCACAGGTGGGGTCTTGGCCTTTTCCATGGACTCTGGGGCAGGGGGGGAAACACCCTCTCCACCGTGGGTTTCTCCACAGGCTGCAGGGGCATCTTTCTCTCTCCAACACCCGGGGCGCCTCCTCCCCAACCCTCCCCAGCCTGCGTGTCTGCACAGCTCGTTACATCTCCTCACTCCCTTCTCTGGTGGCAAAATGCAGCTGCCAGCAGGGTTTTTTTTTTTTTCCTCATATATGTGATTCACAGAGGCGCTTTGGCCCAATATTTACACTTTGGGGCCACAGAGAATTCCAGCAGCTCCTCACAACAACCATTTTCTACAGCCCCATGTCTCTCCCAGCACCCAGCTACACAAAACTGTGACACCGGGGGAGCGGCGCGCTAATGACCCGGGTTCATTAAAGTTGTTTTCATTAGACGCTGGGGTGTGGTGGTGACAGCAGCGACCTCCGCGCCACTGACGCCTGGCGTGGTGCGGGCGCAGAATGACAAGGGGCCATTGTCAGGGCACCGGCACGGCCCTGGTGCAGGCATTGCCCAGGGTGACCTTGTCAGGCCGGGGAGGGGGACGGTGCCCGGGCATGAGGGGCCCCCGGGTGCCACCCATGTCCCTGTCCCACCGGTGACCGGAGCGCCTCTCCGAAGCCGGGGCTGCCCTGGGCCAGCAATGGTGCCAGGAGCCCCTTGCAGAGCCCAGCCTGCCCGCGGGCACACGCTGGGTGCAATAAATCCCTGGCAGGCGTTAATTGGAGAGCACCTAATTGGGAGTGGCATCCTCTCTTGCAATGCTCTTGGGGCCAGACTGCTCCATGCCTGGCCCTGACCATGGTAATGGACATGAGGGTCCTGCTGGACCACAGTCAGGGCAGCACCCATGCCCATCGTTGGAGAGAAGCTGCAAAAGCAAGAGAAAAAGTAGAAAAGAGGGTCGTGTAGAGATGTGATTTGTGCGTCACGGTAAGGAAGGTGCAGACAGAAGGACGCCCCTGGGACAACCTTTTATATAGGAATGTTGTGGTTCTTGTAGTAATGAAAAGTCCAGAAACCTGACTGGAGGCTGCTGCCTCAGCCAGGAGAGGGGATAAAAGCTTGCGCAGTTGTTACTAAAGGTGTCTTCGATCCACCGCGATCGCAGTCCGGGCCTTTAAATACGCCACCAGTGGCGCCCAGTGCGGGGCACTGACACGACTCGCTGCGATCCGGTGCCGCGGCTCAGCTGAACTCAGGGCAGAACGCTGACAGGAAGCGCTACCGGCGCCCCAGTGCCTCTCGCAGGAGGAAGGTGAGCGGCTGAGAACTGTGGGGATGAATGTGATCAACAGGATTGTGAAGGAACATGGGAAGAAAAGGGATAGTGGAGAGTTACAGCAAATTTTTCTCTGGACTTTGAAAAGTGATCCTTCCACAAACAGTCACAATATTTCTCATGCAGAAATCTGGGATGAAGTTGGGGTCAGATTTGGGACGGTGCCACTAAAATGGCTTTGCCAAAAACGTTATCATTTCCTCCAAGTGGAATTGAGCCATGAAGGTGAATTCATGTTTTGAGGAAATGAGGGTGGAACAGGAGGCTGAAGAACAAGCAAAAAATGTGTGTAGAAGAGTAAAACCTATTACCAGGTTTATTTTTTTTTCTTCTCCATCCAAAATACTCTGAGGTGGGATAGCCCAGGTGAAAATGAAGCTCTTTTGATTTCAGCAATGCCTCTCTGGAACCATCACAGCTGTGTACATCTAACTTTCCCTGAGGCGTTGATACCCATTGCAAGGAAATCCCTTTGTGCTAGGATGCAGCTAGGCTGGCTTGGGTTATCAGTTTCCAGCAGGTGTGCTGCTATGTTCTGAGGGACATGATCTGCTTCAGCTGGGTAATACTACTTAAGTTTATCCAAGTGTGGCTGGTGAGGAAATAAGCACACCTTGTTCCCTTCTAGCTGCAACAGCAGCATGTACTAACTGTACCTGTTTCTAAACCAGAGTACCTCTTCCCATATTCAAGCGAGAATCAATTGTCTGCCAAAGCCAATCACCCCTGCAATATTTCCAGGGCACAGGGGAGCTGCCTCAGTCCCCCTGTCTCCTGTGGTGTTTGATTGATGTGCGAGAGCCAGGTGCCCCAAGCAGCCCATCCTCCCTGAAAGGGCAGCTGTGGAGCCCCTGCAGCAGCCTCACTCGCCCAGCCCTTACCGCTTGGGTGACAGAGATGAGCTGCTTGAAGCTGATAAGAACGATGTTGAAGACAGAGGCAGTGCACACCAAGTAGTCCACCACCAGCCACAGCTTGCACAAGCCCCGGCCAAGTCTCCACTCACTGGGCACCACGAGGTCCACTACTTGAACCAGCATTACATTCTCCACTTGGATCTGAAGGTCAGTAGCTCATACTCTCTGCTGGTTAGCGATGGTGGTTTGGACCACCACAGAGTCTCTGGTTACAAGAGTTACTTCTCATTAACATGGCCTCAGGTCATAAGGAAATAGACTTATTTAGTTCGGTAGCCGCAATGAGTGGGGAACTCCAGAGGAGAGATCTCTATCCCTCTGGGTCAGTTCTCTCTCTTGACAGTGGATTGAAAAGAAAACAGTACAGATTCTGTAGGAAGACAAAGAGAACTATCAGGATTGTGTATAGGCTGATAAATAAAGCATATGCTTAGGTCATGGATGAATTATGTTATGCCTCTGAGTTAGCTAGACCACAGTAGGACTTTATACACAACAAAATTGAAACTACCCATGGCGTATCACAATGTCATGTTCTCTTACTCCTGATTATAGTATGCCACAGTTCTTATCCTGCCATGGACACTGAGGATGAGTAATACTTCTTTACTTTGCCCCTCAAGTATTCTGAACACATTACAGTGCAAACATGAACGTGAGAGTTTGGAAGTGATGCATGGCCCATTAATTAAAAAATAACTTTTTTTTTGAGCAAGATTTTATATCCTTTTTCCTTCTTCTTCCCTTCTCTGCTGTTCTTTTTCTCTCCTTCTTGCTAGAATTCTCTACTTATGTTCAGCTTTTCCTGCAAACAGCCTTTTACCCCTGAGGCACTAGTAGATTTCAAACCAGGAAGCCAGAGTCATTTATTTCTGTTCACTGTCTCCTGGACATTGCAGTGATTACTAATCAGGTGTGGTGTCAATCTATTTTCTAAATAGGTGCCTTCCTTCATAAAGAACCATCATAATCAACACTATTGGCCACAATACAGATAAGAAAGTTCTGAGTACTAGAATTATCTTTCTCAACTGCAGCTTGAACTGTGTCAGCAGTACCAGCCCTATTCTTGATTAGGATAATTAGAATCCATGAAACCACTAAAAAAAGCAAGGTGGCTTATTAAAATTGGCGTTTCAAATTTGAGATCTGTGTCTTATGATCGCTCCAACGTAGAGAGAACTTCATCTTCTTATAGTTGAGCATGTATGGAGAATGACTGTAAATCATCAAGTTTTGAAACCTGGGGCATACCCTTGATTAATGAAGTGGATGGCATGATGCCTCTTAAGCCATGGAAAAGAGTGCTATAGTTTATGTGCTTATACATTTTTATGTTCTATAGTTGACTCACTCTTTAACTTTTCACATGCCAATTAATTGTGTGGTTTAAACATCTTAAATAGATGTCTTCATCTGCAACCCATTAATTTATCTTCTACTGATGAACAGAGATTTTTAGCAAGAATGCTAGAAAAATCAAAGTTTCAGAATTCACAAAGTAACTTGCATTTGCTTATGGAGCTTCTTTAATGGGTAAAATTAATCTTTTGCCCTACCTGCAATGAAATATGTTGGACCTTCAGAGAATACTATTCTTCTGTAGAATGTCCAAAGCAAAACCCAACCACCTGTTCAGAAAAGCTTTAACGTTACAAAGCTCTATTTTTTTCTATTGGTCAGTTACCTTAAGGTGACCTAAACTCTTATTCCAATGTAAAAGGAAACTAGCTGAAAATACTTTGTGTAAGAATACCCAGCTTTCTGGCTTCTGGGTCTTGTGCTAAAACATGCCTGAGCATCCTAGTAGAACTGATTTTACTAAGGGCAAAGAAATTTGATAAATAGGTGCATCTTGTAGATGGGCATCTCATTGGCAAACCTCCAGTTGTCTGGGATTTCACATGTTAACCAGGACTGTTGATAAATGATAGAGCTTGGCAAGTTCCTCCGCCAGCTCCCTCAGTACTCGGGTGTATCCCATCCATCCCCATGGATTTGTGAGTATCCCGGTGGCATAGTAGGCTGTAGACTGCTTCCTCCTGGATTATGGTAGTTTCATTCTGCTCTCCATCCCTGTCTTTCAGCTTAGGGGGCTGAATGCCCTGTGGACAACTGGTCTGGCTAATAAAGACTGAGGCAAAGAAGGTATTAAGTACCTTAGCCTTTTCCTCATTCTTGGTGGCCATGGTCCCCTTCACATCCTGTAAGGGACGGAGATTCTCTTTAGCTCACTTTTTGTTGCTAATGTATTTATAAAAACACTTTGTGTTATCTCTTACAACAGTGGACAGACTGATTTCTAGCTGGGCTTTGCTTTTCTAATTTTCTATCTGCATGACCTAACAAGATCCCTGTATTCTTCCTGTTTTGCCAGCTCTTTCCTTTTTTTTTCCTGAGTTCCATCAAAAGCTCCCTCTTTATCCAGGTCAGTCATCTTCCCCAAAGGTTCGTCTCATGGGGACAGCATAACATTATTTATGATTTATGCTATACTGTAGATCTCTTTTATGAACTGTATTTAGTCAACAGGGGTACAATTTGGTAACTTTCTGACTTATTCTTTCCAGCTAAAGGAAATATGAATTGTTAGAGGGTTTTTTATCAATAATATATGAAAATATACTTTTATCACCTAGTTAGTAGCAATAACTTTTTTACCAAATTTTGTGGGGTGTCTTAAATTCCTCAAAGGATCTCCATTTCTTCTGCTCTTCTTAAATGAGAATCGCTTTGAAATGGATGGAAGTAGAATATATTATCCATTAAATTTATGTTTTCACTTTCAAGCATTGCTTCATACTTCTGTCTTTAACATGTTAGGGTTTTTTAACTTTATATGTAATAACTGACATAGCAGACTAGCAGTTCATCTTGTGTAAAAGCCTTTCTCCATCAGTGACTGATAGAAGATGTTTTAAAAGAAACTTCAAAAAAACATATAAGACACAATTGTAGAATTGCATACAACTGAAAGTTGGAGCTTCTTTCTGGTTTATGCCTTGAGGCACACCTTTCTATTTGTTTCTTTCTGCAGATGCTCTTCTAACATTGAAAGAAGGCTGTACAGAACTTACTTTCAAAGAGTCAAAATTTAACAGCAGAAATATCCTTTGTCCTCTGAATTTATCTAAGAATTTTCTGAAGAAGGTTGTTTTTCAAATCTCCTGTGTATCAGAGACTAAAAAATACCTGCTGTGTAATGGAAGCTAGTAGAAGGCTCATCTATCTCTTCATACAAAATTCAATGGTCAGGAGATGTCATTACAGTGCAACACAGTGTGTAGTGCGTTGCTTCTTCAAACAGTTGGTTGTATAAAACTGTCTCCTTAGCCATTTTATCTTTTCTGTCTCTTTACCCTTGTGTTGTTGCTTTCATTTATCATCACTTTCTTCATTCCCTGAGACTTCAGGATTTTTCTTTTCACTCACAAATGTCTTCATCATTTCTGTGTTAGTCTTTAACATCTAGCAATTGTTTTCTTACCCTCAGTCATTCTAATGAACAGAAACATACTTTAGCTGCACATAGATCAAATATATTAGAGGCTTGTTTTGAAAGCATTTTGAAAGCCACTACAGAAAGGCTACTAAATGTTGAGAATAGAAATTTCTTAACCTTCACAGAGCCTACCACGTGTACAACTTTCACACCCTGCTCTCTTCACTGCCTAACAAAATTGTACCCTTGTTACATGTTTTCCTTTATTGTCTTTAAGGGGAAAGAATCCATCAACATAAATCTTAAATATCTCCAAAAGTACAAGTAAAAATACATAAATGTATGTAACAGATGCAGAATTGCCTCCTGGGATGCATGTATTATGCATACAGAACTGTCATAACATCCTTCAGACAATCACATTTTTTCCTTTGCTCATGGTCTTTACACCTGTCTCGTTTTGACAACGCACCCGGATGTAATGCGGATACTAAAATGTAACTAACACTATAAAAACATATTTTCCACTTTTTGGAACGTACTTATTCATACAAATATAGGATCAAATTAATCCACCTAGACTAGAAAAAGCAGTAACCACGCAAAAGCAATTTCCTTTACATTTTAACCAATATTCTGAAAATAGAACTATGATTCTTGAGAAACAATTGTCTTCTGGGCAAATCAATGGTCTAAGTCTAATCCATAATTTTACAATATTGTTAATATCATAGCTTTCACATTGAAGGACAGAAAAAAAGAAAGCGGCTTTTATTTTCATCACAATAAATCTAATTGAAATATTATGAATATTGAATGAACAATGAACAATCCTATTTAGATGTTGATTAATTTCAAAATCTTTTTAGCAGAAAACATGTAGATTTTCTTTCAATTTAAGACCTGTTCTTTTCATTGTATTTTTTTTCTAATTCAAGATTAAATTATTTTTGATATTTCCTCTACATTCGTCTTCCAACATCTGTTTGTCTTTGGTTCTGCGATGTATAGAAGCAGTGGGGAAATGGAGTTTCTCTGTTAAGGAAGAAGGGTGAAGCTGTTCTAGAGCACCTCTAGAACCACTTAAAAATGCTGCCTGTCTGACCTTCAATGTAAATATCATCTTTAAGTTACAAATCTGCTTTTCAGTTGCCTGTTGGCAGTTGATTTATGTGATAAAACCAAATAATCATCTACCTTTCCCTTGACATTATACGTTCATATGTAAATAAGTGGAATGGAAGTTTCCATTGGATAGTCAAGGGGCCAAAACCGTATTTGAATGTAGAACTAAGATGTTTGGAGTATGAATGCTGACAAATAAGAATTGGTAAAATGCAATCTCTGCAAACATGCAAGGAGTTACATATTCCATGACAATACAGAACCAAAGCAAGAGCAACACACTTGTACACAGGGGTGGAGTTGGAAAATTTAAGAGATCTTAGATTATTAAAGATTTGTCAGGTCTCTTATGAAGCATGCTCTTGGATAAAGTTTCTGGAATTCTGCTATGCTTTTAAGGTTATGTGTTTGGTTATGATACCAAGATCCTTCAGATGGCAGTGATTTCCCACTGATGCTCCAAGTGCAGTATCTACTCTATAACCTAGAAGGTAATTCTTTTAGTTTCTTCTGAGAAACCTTTATATAAGGCTAACCAAGAAATATTGTTGTTAATATTATTGTTGTTATTTAATCTTGAATGTACTCAATACAGCCTGTGCATTGCAAAAGTATACAGCAGTTACAGGTTGTTCTTCATTCCCTGCACTAGGTATGGATCTTTGAAAGTGATCTTTTGAAACCCTACAAACATTTGGAGCTCAATTTAGAACAAACAAACTTTACAAAAGTTGTGCTGAAGTCCTCGCTGCTGGTCTTGGATGTGCCCAGTCAAAGGTCAGAGACAATACATAGAACCAGACAACAGTGTCAAAGCAAGTAAGCAGATAACATCTGATACTATTGCTTTATTGAAATTTAATACACTGGGAGTGTCTTTGAGAATGGTTCTGGTTTTATTTAACAGAAATGACCACAAAGTTAATGACTTACCTTTAAAACAAAAATAAAATGTGTTGATTTGGTGATCTTGCATAGAGCCTGATGAATAAAAGAGGTTGTTTTGGGCTTTGGCAGACTCTGAGGTGGTCAAAGATTTTTAATGTCTTATCGGTTAAATGCTTCAATTACATTAGGTAGGATATTGCACATTGCTGAGTAGTAGATGAGCAATAACTAAAATTATTCCATAATTTCGGGAGGTAAATGCATCACTTTTTAATGATTTTATTTCATTTCACTGTGGCAGAAAAAATAACTAAACATCACTGCCTCTGTCTTGGCAGATTCGTAATGTGTATCAGGAAAGGCACAGATACTGTCCTCAATATGTTTATTTTTAATTGTAATTGATTTCTAAAGATATACATGAGTAAAAACATTGTGAGGACAGTTCTGTTAATAAGTATACATATACACTGCAACCCTTCATATCAACAGCATTAATAAAATGTTAACAAAAATGTATGGAGAAATTATAACAAATTTTAACAAACCATTTCTAACTAATGTTTCAAATTTTTATTATATTGCATATATAATAATGTGTAGTGCATTCAGATTAACTATGCTTAATATTGCAACTCTTCTCCTGCCATACCTTTCTTCCTAAGTATGTGATATGAACCATGACATTACAATCTTAAAGCTGTAACAAGAATCAGTTATGTTTGTACTATTTCCCATTCTCATTATATTCTTTGTCACACAATGAATTAATGTTGTGCCATTCTCTGTTCTCATTACAATCTTTTCCTTATGAATGGGGTATCAGAATTTTAATGTCTTTTGTAATCTCTGAGTTATAGGAGTGTCTTACACTACCATGACCTTGTTAATATTCTGCATTGTGATTGGCTGGTTGCACACTGCTGTGTACGAGGGTACACTGAGCAGCCAGTCAAGTGGTTTTGACAGTGGCTAATTCAAAGTGTTCCACTAAGCTGAAGTAAAGCCCACAGACCTCAGTGTGTTATTACTGCTAAACCCAGCTAAACACAAGAAAGTGTTCATTCCCTTCCCAGGCATGAATCAAATATCAGTATTTCAGCCACTGCAAGTTATGAAGCACTCAAGAGAATGATAGTATGCAAGTGCATACACTTTCTGCAAGTCCTTTTGTTCTTCCTTTGCTTTTATGGTTTCCTCAGTTTTAAAACCTGTTGTGTATTTCTCCACATTAAAGAAAAAATAAAATTTAAAAAGAGACCTCTAAATTTCTATTCTTAAATCAAAAGAAATTGGCAGTTAGGTTTTGGCTGTAACTGCTTGCTGGGTCTGGTGTACTGAGTGTGTGATTTTGACAGGTTAGAAAGGTTAATATATGAGTGCACGTCCAATCCTTTTTTCCACTGCTGAAACTCAGAAATAGAGTATATCTGCTTTGGATTCTCTGTGCTTACAGCTACGATTCTGCACATTTTCCAGTTATATATTTAATTGTCCTCTTGTCTTTTTAGGATCTTTTAGATCTCACTTTGTGTAGTATTTATGATTAATTTTAAAAAAAATCTTTATATTTAAATCATAATGTACCCTGATATAAGTCAGAACATATTGCAGAAACCTGGAAAAACAGCATATAAATTATAAAAAAGATTCATGTTTATCAAATATGCTTTTCATGTTAGTTGATTCTTGAAAGCATTTTCCAGTTTACCCAACGTAAATTATATATACGATAATGAATAAATGTGGATTTTCTTTTATTTTTTCAACCTATCATATAGTAAATACATGTTCATAACCCTAAGGAGGTGCTATTAAAATTTGGTATGTGAGAAAAACTCTAAATCAGTTAGGAAAATGTTAATACTGGCATGCTGAATATGATGACAAGTAAATTGGCATTTGTCAGTCAGTACCATGTTGGAATAATGCCAATAACTTAGTCTTTTTTTGGAGAGTGTAATTTTCCATTTAACAGAAAAGTAACTATAAACAACAAACAGTCTTTTACTTAGGTGCTGCTGAAACCCATAACTACTAAATCACAACCCACCCATCATTCTGGGATAGACAAGCAGGTTGCATTGGTTAGGAAATTGATATTAAGAATTGTGCAAAACCATTTTGACCGTATGGAGACTGTGGGAATGAGAACACTTGCTTAAGAGTTTTAATGTAAAGCGCAGCAAAGGGTATATAGCACATATAATTCTTTGCCTGTTGTCCAGTTGTATTTTCTGTCCGGGGGCAGTAGTGGAGTGGTGTAAGAAACACTGGTCAGCGGTGGTTTACACACTCAGCTGCTTTATTTAATTGTTTTCTCTTTGGAACTCATTGCTGTGCATTCTCAGCATCTCCAGATTTTAAATTAATTTATCCTTATAATATTCCCAGTAAGGTAAAGAAATATGTTACAGCTGGCGAGCTGAATGTAGATAAAATTATTCGCCTGACTTGGCCTAGTAGCAATGTCGTTAACTTTGTCTCTTTACACACAGTCAGGTGTGTGAAGGAAAAGTCAGAGTCTGGAACCTAACCAATGACCAGATAGGAATATTGGGACTAGCAGGGAGGGTTGTTTTTGTTATTTTTAAAGGATTTGAGGAACAAAACTCCGCTGTAGAAATTTACACTTTGGTCAGAAAATGTACAAAAGACCTTTAGTACTGGAAAAACAAATAGGTCAATTCAGATTGTGAACAATCTCAGTAGGCATGTATTTTGGAAAGACATTTTGCTTTCTCTCTTCTGTATTAGCCTTTAAGAATAAACTACATATAGACAAGAAGTTCCTTTCCATGGCTGCATTGCCATGTCATCTGTGGAGATAGGACAAGGGGCAATGGCTGCAAATTGGAGCACAGGAAGTTCTGCACCAACATGCGGAAAAACTGTTTCACAGTGAGGGTGACAGAGCCCTGGGACAGGCTGCCCAGGGAGGTGGTGGAGTCTCCTGCTCTGGAGGTATTCAAGTCTCGTCTGGATGCCTATCTGAGTGATATGAGATAGGGAACCTGCTTTGGCAGGGGGGTTGGACCCGGTGATCTCTCAAGGTCCCTTCCAACCCCTACAATTCTATGATTCTATGATCTCAGGGAGAAGTGTCCTGGAAACTAAACCTACCACTCGCAGTTGGCTTTTTTCGGTAGAAACAAGGGGGCTTGTGATATGAGATCACAAAACATCATTAAAGGTTTATTAATTTATGCAAGAGTCAAAGGGCTATGGCCTTCACAGATTAGCTCATTTGTTACTACATTGATGTATAAAAATTTATCCAAATAGTATTTTTCCCCCTTTGTTTTCCTCTTTTTGCATATTCAGTAGTTACTTACACTCTGGTCCTTTGCGTTTCAATTGGATGTTCCTGTCAGCATTTAATTACTAACAAACTCAACTGTGTAACAAAGTCAAGTGAGGAATATGTGTAAAATTTTAAATTTGTCTTTGGGGACTTGACTTAATTTTATTTGGGTAATGTAGTTAAGCTAAATGAAGTTCACATAACATAAATTCTGTCCCAGAACAGTGGTGTCCACAACTTATGTGAGGATGAAAGTTCATGTGTTTTGAACTCTGAAGCAGTCCTTTTACAGGTTAAGCTCATAATTCTGGGATTTGTTCCTATTGTGTTAAAATTACTAAAGTTATCTGGTTTATAATTAGTACCTTCTAGCAGATAGAACATGACTTTAATTTCCAGAATTTTTGGTGCCTAGATCTGGACTACTTGCCTTAAATGAAAGCCTAGGTGGTGTTTTTATGCTTTTTCCCCCCCTTTTTCATTTACATGAGTTGTTGAGCTGAAAACTGTACTCTCTAGAACATTCTTGGTGCTATGTCCCACCTGTTCTTATGCTTTAAATGTTGTGCTTGATACTAAAATCAGTTCAATAGCTGGTTGTATTAAAATGGTTAAGAGCTAGGACTCTAGACAGCAATAGTTCAAAAATATGTGAAAGCAGTGGCTAAAACCAAAGTAGAGCACTGAAATGCCAAGGCAAAGGCTACTTCTGCATCCTTAAGCCCACCCTTTTCCATAAGGATTTTCATTTACATGATTGATGGCCTTTTTTACCCTACATCTTTTTCATCTGTTAACCTCTGGTCTTTCTGAACTGGAACAGGAAAACTAACTGTGAATTTGTAAGATAGGGGATAAAGCACAGAAGTATGTATAAATGGGAATTTATTGCCAGATATCAGAAGACCAGGCCGACTGAAAAAGACGTAACACGGGGTACATGATGTGACTAGAAAAAATAAGGTTGCTTACTATCTGATTTTGTTTCTCATTTTTCCTTTTTTTTTTCCTAATGAGAGTAAAATAATTGCATTCAGAAATCAACTTTCTCATTTGCCTGAAGGATTTATGCTTACATTTACTGAAGTGATGACCACAAATGGAGCTTCTGTGAAGTATATTTTCTCTTTAAAAAACAAAGGTGAAGGAGAACAAACGTGTCTCAGTAGCCTTGGCATTCAAGTTAATAAACATAAATGTCTGCTGAGTTTAGGAAGTTCTAGATTAAGCCCAACAGTATACAAGCTTTAATTGACATGACTGCTGATGAAGCATAGGTCTTGCCTGTTTTGTCTGTTCAGCTCTGATTTAGCCAATTGTATAGCAGCAGAAGGCTCTGAAGGCTTTGCAAATTATTCAAACATAAACTGTAAATATGGAGAGAGGGAGAAATCATGGACATTTCTTTCATACTTTTTACTCTGCTTCAGAAAAGAAGATTTTTTTAATAAGATCAATTCTGAGTGTGTACGGAATATATGCTGATATATATTACATTAATTATGACTTAGATGTGTGTGTGCATGTAATTCTTTTTTCTTGAGTGACATCAAACCTTTTAGGCTTTCTACCTAATAGTGGCTTCCTTTAGCCACAAGTCTTCCCATTTCTGATGTTAGAAAAAAATTCTAGGACAAGTTTCTATGCAATGACAATTTGCCCAACACTCTCTGAAAGTGAAAATTCTTACAAAAGTAATGACCAAAATGCAGCCCTCTCTGGTTAGAAGTACAGTAATGCTGCACTTCAGCATTTTAGGGTGTGAACTAAAACAATAGCTCTTATTCAGTTGAAATTGTGAGGGGAATTTAGATAAGCACAAGGTAATTATCCAGGTTAGAATTTGGCCGTAGCACAGGATCTGACACCTCCTATCAAGAGGTATGTAATCACATTGTGTGATTTTCTGCAAGAAACACTATACAGAGCAGCACTGATTTTCAATGCCCTTGTGAACAGTGTTTCACAATATATGTTATTTTCAACACTCTGAGACAATTCTCCACAACTGCTTTTAAGATATTTCCCCTAGTGCAGAGATTATTTTTTTTTTTAAGCACATGTTCTGAAAAGCACTGACAGCCTCTTCAGCAAAGGAGCCAGGATTGTCAGCCATTGATGAAAAAAAAAAAGAATCTGCTTTGACACCCCAGAATAAGCTTCTGGCAAAGTTATGTCTTTCTTTTAGATGTTTGGATAAATCACACGGCTCAGATCATACATTATGCCTAAGTTATAAACAAATGCTGCTGAGGTAAGGATATTTCTCAGTCCAATGTACTGAATCTCTAGATGTCACTTGCCTGCATCAGGGTAATGTTTGCTCAAGGCTTGGCTGTGCGTTCCAAGCAGCTTATATGGATCTTCATGAGACCCAACCAAACAGATGTCTGCATTACCGTGCAGTCCTTTCTTAAACACCTGCATTGCTCCACCAGCGGCACCATGTTTAGTGCTCTAGAGGAGATCCACTGTAAAAGAGAAAGAGCGAAGAATTTGTGTCCATATCTGGTGCTGTTCATTCTGTAACCTCTGTAAGGCCTGTGATCATGACAAGTGAGGACTTTCTTTCCCATGTCTGTGACGCTTGATCACTGTGAGTTTTTTCCTTTATGTGGTTCATGGTTGCTGGTAGGGTCTAACTCCCAGATGGTTATACACATTGAAAAGCACCTATGGACAACTGAATTGCAATTTTCATTTAAAAACTGTTACCCACATATAAGCAGACTGTTAAAACAGTTGTTCAGAATGTAGAGTGCTTTAAGACCTCTCTGTTCCAAGATGCTGAAACTCATTTCTCCCACTCAGGTAAATTACACCATTGCTGTCCATATCTAATCCATCACAGCTAGCATCTAAGAGCAATCAAACCCCAAACTGCCAGGAACTGTGGCTCCACATGCTGTCTAAAGCCGTTGTTTTTTCAAGTCTACATAATATTACCATACCCACAAATGATGCAAAACTCAGTAACTGTGATTTATCCCTAACAAAAGAAAGCAGAATGATTATTATGTACCTTTCTGTTCCATACTTTGGTTCACCCACTATGTTATTTCATGACTTCTTCAAGATTTCATGTTTGCACTCTGTTGCCAGATACCCTGTTTTCAAGAGACAGGCGAGGGAGGTTGGAAGTGAGCAAAAGAATGAGAACTCCAAAGGTGAATTAATGAATGGTGATGTTCAGCTGGCAGACGGCATCACAAACATCTACCTTTTTTAAAAACCTTTGTCAAACAACAGGCAGTAGATTTCAAATGCATGAAAGAACGTATTTGTGTCTTGTTATATAGGGTGAGTTTTGTTGAGTGTCAGATTTTAGGGAAAATGGGAAGCATAAGTGTTGCCTCTTCTAAATTCAGATATCTGTATGGGAGGCATCTAGTTAAAGTCAGTATCCATTCTCTCACAAGAATAAAGGAAAGAGCTGAAGATCTCCAGAGAAAATCTCCTCAGAATCTGATTTATTCTACCTAGGTTAGAAACTTGTGTAGATTATATTACAGGCTGGAAGTGTCATTCTCTTTGTGTTAATGACAGAGGTAAGTAAGACAGTTTAGTTAGGCTAAATATCTAACTTTTTCCTGAGATGAAGTTAAATGGCATGGATATTAACCTCACCTCTATCTGTTGTTCAGTTTCCTTTGAGAGTAGAGTGATTCAGACCTGTAAGACAGTTGAAGTATGAAGGAAAGACAAAGGAAGCCAAACCAGGCAAACGTCATGATGATGACCAAGAGGCACAGGTAGTGAGTCAAGAACTAAAGAGATGTAAAAAAGGGAAAATTAAGGTATCACATATAGAACATTTTAAAATTGGTAACTCCAATAAGCATTTTGTCACTGAAAATGTAATTATACTGACATAATCTTGTGAGACAATAGAAGTCCAAAGAATAATTTAAGGCCAAATGCTGAAAGAGAACAGAGACATCTAATCCTTTTGTTGGCCCTTTAGAAAATAAATTGATTTGGAGTTCATACAGGAAAGGGTAGCACAATCTACCTCTACATACCCAACTAAAGATGGTATAATAAAAATATGAGGTTTCCTAAATAATATCAGGGGCTTTCCAGAACAACTCAGACACACATGTGGAGTATAACCTGAATAAGTTCAAGACCTTAAGGAGAGCTCTGAGAATAGACCAATAGTAATGATTGCAAGCTTGCCTTCCAGTATTAGGAGCTGGTAAGAAAAGGGGGAGAGGAGCGCTGAACAAAGTAGGCAACAAATCTACGGATGAGTAAGAAACTGTTTGCTTTATTTAGGCTTCAACTTAAGCAAATGATAAGAAAAGAAACTGGTGCTAGTTTGAGGTTTCTAATAATGTTCTTTGGTTTGGTTTCATTTGGTTTGGTTTTGTGTGGTTAAAAATATATAGGAATAAAGTGGGGCAGTAGTCCTAAAATCAGATCTGACATTTGCAGGGAATCATATTGCATCCAGTAGAAGACTCTCACAAAAGAAAGTATGGAGGAAGATGAAATTACACAGAAACATGTAAAATGTTTATAAATTCTGTAAGAAACAGATGAGACAAATGAAGTGCGTTTATTAATTCTGAAATGGTTGGCACAGATGAAACAGACTGGAGTGAATCTTGTAAGTGAAATAAAAATCCAAGGTGTCCTTTCAAGTGTAGAGGTGAAAAAAGAAGATGCCATCCAGATGGATCTTGACAGGCTTGAAAGGTGGGCCCAGGTGAACCTAATGAGGTTCAACACTGCAAAGTGTGAGGTGTTGCACTTGGGCCAGAGGAAGCCCAGACATAGATACAGACTGGGAGAAGAGGTCCTTGAGACTAGCCCTGCTGAGAAGGACCTGGATGTTCTGGTGGGTGAGAAACTTAACATGAGCCAGCAGTGTGCTCTTGCAGCTCAGAAGGCCAATGGTATCCTGGGCTCCAGCAGAAGAGGGGTGGCCAGCAGGGACGGGGAAGTCATTGTCCCTCTCTGCCCTCGTGAGGCCCCATCTGGAGTACTGTGTCCAGATCTGGGACCCGCAATACAAGAAAGTTGTGGAACTGTTGGAGAGGGTTCAGAGGAGGCCACAAAGATGATTAGAGGTCTGGAGCATCTCCCCTACAAAGAGAAGCTGAGGGAGATGGGCTTGTTCAGCCTGGAGAACAAGGAAAGGCTGCGGGGGGACCTCATTGCAGCCTTTCAGTACCTGAAGGGAGCATACAAACAGGAGGGGAATCAAATTTTTAAAAGGGTAGGCAATGGCAGGACAAGGGGGAATGGTTTAAAGCTAAGGGAGGGAAGCTTTATCTTAGATATTAGGGAGAAGTTCTTTACAGAGAGAGTGGTAAGGTGCTGGAACAGGCTGCCCAGAGAGGTGGTGGATGCCCCATCCCTGGAGGTGTTCAAGGCCCGGTTGGATGGGGCCCTGGGCAGCCTTGTGTAGATCCAGGCCTGGAGGCTGTGGAAGGGGGGTTGGAACTCCATGATCCTTGGGGTCCCTTCCAACCCAGACCATTCCATGACTATGATTCTATGATATTGCAGAGTAACATCATATGTCAAAACAAAGTGCCAGTGCCACAGTTTTAGACGGGAAGACTGCTGTGACAGTAAGGGGTTTTTTCATAAAGTTATTTGCAAATAATGGATAAATACAATAATGATAATTATTCACTGCAGACTACCACACAGGAGGAGACAAAGAACTTAAAACTGCTAGCTTAGCTCTTAGAGACAGTCCATGACACTTAGAAGAACATAAAAAGGAGAGGTGAAAACAAATAAACACAATATGTTCATACAAGTCAGGGAATTTCAAAGGCAATAAAAAGGGTTTATAAAGTACATTACAAAGAGAGACACTATAGATATCGTAGGGGGATACCTGAGGGGAAGATACTTATATCCAAACAGCATCCTGACCGATTTGTGAGCATAAAATACTGTAACCAAATGACATTAAATATTTGTACAGACAGCTGTTCCCGTTAGCACTGACACTAGGAGTAGAGGCAACTTGCTGAAGTTTATAGATTCTGAAGATTGTTAGGCCACTGGTACTGTATAAGTCTGTATTTGTGTATATGAGCAACAAGGACAGTCCTAAATCCTGGGAATAATCTTCCTTTCCTAGGATCCTGAGTGCTCTTGGGTCCCCACATTCAAAAGATCTCTATCATGTGAAAGTGAGCTGAATTGTATATTGGTATTTATTTAGTATGAATAGGATTATAAAACATGCTGCTGTTATTTCCACTTCCCCCAGATGAGATCACTGCTGGCTGCTCAAACATCTCTGCTTCAACATAAAATCAGGCAGGTGAGCAGACGTGGAGCCCTCACATAACTGCACAGCAGGCTCGGCTAGTATGTGGCCACCAAAAGCACAGCCATGCAACTGAGACTGTGCCTCCCTGCCCAAAAATCTTCTCTGGAACAAAACAAAAACATCTTGGCTGGAGCCATTCTCACCTGGGAGGTAGGAGCTACCAGCTGAGAGGCAGATCCAGAGCCTGCTGCCTTACTCTGAGACATGTGCCTACGTGTATCCTAATCTGGAAACAACAGTAGTAGGTTGCTTGAGGTTACACATGCGGAGCGATCACAGAGATATATTGTGGTGCTATGGAAATAGTCCAAAGGAAAGAAAAGAGAACAGTAGATGAAACATACGCAAATTTTAGTTTCATATACAAAAAACAGCATAGAAAAGTTTTTCAGCCAGGGCCATTATCATGTGAATTACAAGCTGCATGAAAATTATGCATGTGACAATTAATTTATGTCATTTTTTTCAGATATGGAGAAATATCGTAGAATATTGGTGTGTTTTAGGTTCAGCCTTCTATCTGACCTCTACATTAATAATTTGGAAGAGACGGTAAATTCATTGAGAGGATTAATGACAAGGACAGAAGAGTAATAAAAGGCATCCCAGAGAGATTAGGGTAGAAAACAGCAAAATCAGTTACATGCTGAGCTGGTCTGAATTAACAAAAGCAGAATAATCTGAAATACCAACACCATACAGAGGACAGAAACCAAAAGGATTTTATGTGGGTCGAAGACGGGCATTAAATGTGATATCAAACCATGATATGATGCGATAGCCAAAAAATGCCATTCATTTTGGAAAGAACCACCTCACTACAGAGTATGAAGAGTGTACTCCTTTTGGCTAGGAGTCTGGTGTGATCCCAACCACAGTACTGCATTCCTTCCTGGGTATCTCATTACCAGAATTACAGTTTGGGAAAAGCCAAAGTAATTAGGAAACAAGAAATTGTTGACACAGGGTGGCGGGGGTGGCAATTAGTAAGCTAAATTTGGAGACTTAGGTAGCAATGTTTAAAGGAAGAACATAACACATTAAAAATGTCCTGGAACTGCCAGAGATGGAAAAGAATTGGCTGATACAAATCCTGGCGCAACTGAGCTAAGGCTGAGAGAGGGGGAGAAAAAACAAAAGATAAATGCAGGCGAAACAACCGGTTATATTTCCTGCCAATTGTCTCTATTAGGCTATCTTCCAAGGGAAGCTTTTTTCTCTTGGGATGTTAAAATGTGGATTGGACAGAATTCTGTGAGATGTATTGTTTTATATAGCTTAATAAGTGGTTTCTGTCACTAATATGGGCCAAATATATCAAGAGAGCATACAGTTCCTGCTGTTATTAGGAGCAGGTATTCAAGCACAGAATGTGTCTCTCTCATTCTTCTATAATGTTCTACAGTGAGGTGCCCTTGCATTTACCATTTCCTAGAGATCTTTGATCTTTTGAATGGCATGTAACTGGCTGTAGGGATCAGCGAACGCAACATTTCCAACTGACTTGTATTTAACGTGAGATTTCTAGCTGAGAGAGTGGGACCATGTTTGAGTATGTGCTGCTTCCAATTCACTGAACTTATTAGCAGTTTATACCCTGTGTTTGGTTAAGAATGTTCTCAGATACGATTCTAAAATGTTATTAATCCTTTTCATTATTGTTTTTAATCATTGTGGGTACATACTATGTGCCAAGAATAGGCTGTGAGGTTTAGTTTTCTTGCCTGATAGTTTAATAATTCTCTCTTGAATTGAAGAACTTGCTTTCAGAAAGATTTGTCAGGTTAAAAAAAGGTTTTGATTTAATATTTGAAGATGGAGTTAGTCTCCTGCTGTGCTTTAAGCATTTGAAAACCTGCTGCAAAGTGGCATTTCAAAGACAGCTTAATATTAAATTCAGTTTGCAATATTCATATCTAATTGTTGTAAGACCCGTTGTTCTGTTAATAAGTGGCAGAATAACAATGTTATTATGTTTAGCTTTCACATGCATTTTTAGACCTTTGTTAAAGGACATTGTTCTTGCAAAGGCTTTCCTCAAAGCAAAGAAAAACACTTACATATACAGTAGATAAACTCCTACAGCTTCAGAGCAGTCTGGGTGTTTATCATCTTGTGCAGAACTGATTTGAGTGTTATTCTGCTCAGCTATTCTCAGAGTACACATTGTATTCTCATTTAAGCATTGGCTAGTTCTGTTATCCAAATCACTGCATTATGAAAATAAAATATCCAAGAATATGAAATGATATGAATAGGAAAATATGCCATTTTTTACAAACAGCATGCAATCTAGTCCTCTGTGTTTTCTTCTACAGCAGAGGCAATATAATAAAGAGTTTTATATGACTTCAGCACTGATGTTATTGAGTGATTTAAAGACATTTTCCCATTGTAACTCAGCTGTTCTGCGTTTTTAGAGATTGTTTTTACCAATACTACTGAAAATATCAAGAGAGCAGTTGCAGAAGTGACACTGGCTACTTGTTTCTGTTGGACGGCTTTTATCTGGCATAAAACTATTAAGCATACAGTCACTATGAATCATTAATAGCCTGACAGCAAAGTTGACTGCAGTGGGAAAATCAAGTCAGTTTTATTATTCATTAAGACATTCCTGAAGGACCTAACTCTTCACAGAAAGAATAGACAATAGAATTATAATATTTCATACTTAGGAATGTGGTCATGTGTTAAACTACTTTGCTTTCTTATAATCAGATTTTTTCAGTTACTTATGCTAATCATTTTGGTAACATTTTTATTGCATGCATTCCACTTAATTCAAAACCTGTCTTCTAGGATATCGAAGTAATGTCTGAATTTCTTTGTAATAGTTACCTTGTACACACCTTCCTGTATTAAATTTTAGTTTCTCAAAGGATTTTTATAAGCTAAAATTAGGCCAACTATGAATTTAAACCTCGTCTGAAGACAGCGCCTCACATTCCTCTTCACACAGGTTTTGCTGTTTTCCAAACAGAAAAAAAAACCCCACAGGTTTTGAAAAGATGTGTAGAGTTGTGATGCAGAATGAGGTCAGGGAAAGGAACATACACTGGTGGCTTGATGCACACATTCCAGTAATAACAAGAGCACTGAGACATTTGACCTCTTGGGTTATTTCTTTCATTTTGTCCTCTTTTGATGTGGGATAACAGCTCTCAAGTTAGAGCCAGAGAATTAACCTTGGGGTAGGGTGCTGTAGAGAGATACTAGATTCCAGCTGTTCTTAGAATAAAATTTGCAAACGTTTCCCTGAGATTTGTGAACTCAGCCTAACTTTTAGAGATACATTGGGTATGGGTCCATGAACACTGTCTGTGGGGTTGGCTCAAAATGTATTTGCCTATATGAGAGAGTGAACCCCTCCCAGACTTGTGTCTACTTAAGACATGCACTTATTCGGCATGCCAATCTCTTAATTTTTCTGTCTTCAGAATGAGAATCCCAATACCTCACAAGAAATACCAGAAGTCTAATGTATAAAGTGTTTCAATATTTCTGGTCATAGATATAAAAGTGGATGTTCCATGCTCACAACATTGTAGATTCCCCCATATCCATGCACATGGAACAGTGTTTTACTCCCAGCTTTTCATTTGGTCCAGTACCTGAACTTGGCTGGGAAGATGATCTTATATGACTGTGTAGAAAAATTTATTTTAAAAGAATAAGCAAATTCAGAGGTGCTCTGTTTTAGGTACTGGGCAGCTCGGGGACATTCAGCGTTATCATCAAACTCCTTAGCTTGTTCAAGACTGGCATTTTAGGATGAGACTTCTATGAAAACAGCATGATTCAAAACATCATCTGGTATCAGATGCATTCAGATCCATCAGGACTAATGTATCTAGAGTCATAAGTGCAGAATATCTGCTTGCAAACTGCTGCAAAACTATTAATGAATCTAGGTAATCTGGTCCACATCATGCTTCCATCAGAGGCATAAAGATAGTGCTATTTATAGGCCAAAAAGAAAGCACCAAAATTAGAGAAGTGTTACTAAAAGAGCACTACAGAAAAGCTAGCACATTCTGAGAACAATCTGTCTTCAAGTAGGTTCTGGCTTCTACCATATATTCTGCTACCTCAGCTCTTAAAATCTGATGTAGAAAACGAAATCTTGCAGATGACACCCTTTATTGCTAAAGGGTGTTTGGTATGTGGGGAACCTCTAAAGGCAACATCTTCTATTTATCCACCTTAAACCAGGATGCCCACATAGACAATTCGATTCCTTCCCTCATCTCAGATTTCTTTTAATCTCCATCTCCAGAGTGCCTCTGACCACTGACAGCTCCTCCTGCAGATTTTCCCCTTCCTGCTTTCGTTTTCCTGCTTTGGTGTTACGCCGGTGAGCTCAATGTTGTTATACCGTGGTACTGTATGATACTCTGTTTTACCGTATGGATATTATAATTATAGTAACATGCTGATTAAGAACTTCAGACACAGATGAGCACTGCCAAGTACTAAACACTATGTATAAAAATGGAAGAAAAATCCTAGACCCATCAAATAATGTTTACAAGATACAGATGGATCAGACAGATACTAACGGATCGGGGAATGCAAAGAAACAGCAAACCTACCATATTTGTAAGTATGATAAGCTATTCTCTTGAAAACATAACACAATGCAAGCTATTCCACAATGCGTGGAATACTCTCTTTGGTCAGTTGGGTCACCTGTCCTGGCTTCGCCCCTCCTTTCTCATGAAGAGCTGAGAAAGTCCTTGACTGTCTGACAGCAACTAGAAACATCAGGGTGTTATCAGCAGTACTCCCATTTTACTCTCAAACACAGCATTCATCTGCTGTTAGAAATGAAATTAACTCCATCCTGACCAAAACCAGGACAGGGAACACTGAGGAAATCCAAGAGCCAGACAAAATGATAAACTGGGTAAATGCCGCACTTTTTGAAGGGGTACAAACAGGCCAAGGAAGCATTTGTCAAGATCAAAGTAAAGGACTTTGTGAGATTTCAGACAATGAGCACCACCAAAAAATATCTGGCTACGTGAGAGAATGGAAAAGGTGTATGTTAAAGGTATTACCCAACAGGAAACTGCTAGACTTGTTGAAGACATTGCTAGAATGTCATACCTTAGTCATCAGTAACATTGGGATTATGGGCCTGAAGAAGAGGTAGGATGCTCGTAATCACGGTGATTAGAAAGCAGATAAAAAGGGAGAGATTGCACTGGAAGAGTATCAGTGCTACTTTAAGCACGATCTGTCATTGGTCCCTACATTTAAGTGAAGGCGTCTCTCACTGTTTCACAGTGTACCTCTGACAGCTCATCCAGGTCTTTCCATTTAATCGTTGGCTTTATTCTTTTCATCTGCATTTTTAAGCAGTGGCCTGTTCCTATCACTCTTTCCCCACATCCCCCTCAGAAAGCTGTTTGGGTTCCTGACCTCTCAGTTTCTCCATCGGCACTTCAGGTCCATTTGCTCTTCTCTCACTGTCTCCTCTCATAAGATCGTAAAAACCATTTTTTCTCAGTTTAGACTCATGGCTGCACAGCTCCGGGCATGAGCAGAGCCCTTGGGAGACCCATTGTTCCTGTCCTCTTCCAGCTTGCAGGCTCCCTGTTTGACTCCCCATCGAGGTTTGAATGTCTGTGGTGGTTTAGGCCTGGCTGGAGGCCAGATGCCCACCACAGTTGGTCTATGACCCCCCTTTGTAGTTGGACAGGGGAGAAAATGTCTATTGAGAGGTTTAGGAATCAGTGTAAGGACAGAGAGATCATCCTGTCAACAACAACATGGGCAAATCACACTCAGCACAGAGTGAAGGACAGAAAACTCTCTAACTTATTACGCTACAGAAACAGCGAAACTGGAGTGGGGAGCGACCAGATCTTAAAGCAACGTGAGCAGATCTTAAAACACTTTCCCCCCCACCACTCCCTTCTTAGCAGACTTTAGTCAGGATTATGCTCCCTTCTTCCCTCCTGTTGTGGCACAGGGAGGGCAGGGACTGGGGAAGATGGGGTTCTCGGTAGCACCTTCCCCCTCCCCGCCATTCTAAGCAGACTTCCCTTTAGCCATGATTTTGCTCCCTTCTTCACCCCAGTGGGGGTACAGGGGTGCAGGGACTGGGAAAATGGGGTTCTCGGTCACTTCTTCATGAGCTGTTTTCCTTTTCCAGATCTTATAACACCTCTACCTCCACTCCCACCCTTCCCTTCTTAGCAGACTTCACCCTAGTCATGATTTCACTCCCTTCTTCCCCCCCCCACATCATAGCATGGGGAGGGGCAGGGACTGGGAGACGGGGGCTTTGGTCAGTTCCTTGCAAGTTGGTTTCCTTCTCGGCCGGGGGGGGGGACACGACATTCATTCCACACCCTCCCCCTGCTGCACTGTAGGGTCTCACCCACAGCAGACAGTCCTCCATGAACTACTCCAATGTGAGTCCTTCCCCACGGGGCTTTACCTGTTCATCAGCTGCCCCGCCATGGGTCACTGCTGTGGCGGGCAGTCATAAATCCCAATGTCTCTCCAGTCCTCTGTAGGGTCACCAGCCTCGCCCCAGCAAATCTCTCTCTTGCTCATCTCTGTGTTTCTGCTTCTCTTCATGGGCTGCAAGTGCTGGCAGGGGCTTGATCCAACACTGGTCATAGGATCTTCTCTATGTCTCCACCTGCTCCATCCAGCATGGAGCCTCTCCACTGGCCACGGTCATGGGCTTCCTTCTTCTCTCACAGGACCTGAAGACAATGATGAGATGCCACATAAATGGCCAAAGACTGAAACAGAGCAAGACTATGAAGAGTGGAAAAAGAAGATCCTGGAAAATGCTGCTAAGGCACAAGAGACAAGTAGGAGTCTCTACAGTGCCACCGAGTAGTACAACTGCTGCTTGCTCATCATTTTAACTCTCCCTCTGCTCTAAGAAGAGTTCCTGTAGCACAGGAGGGACAGCTACCTGGTAGCCAGCTGGTTTTATTTATTAGCTGTTTAAGGATTTCAGCAGTTACTTGAAGTAAGTTACACCGTAATTGAGGTGATTTTACAAAAGCTTGTCTGACCGTTCCCCAGGCTGGTACCTGAGCAGCTGGGGCATGACACAGAATAGCTTCATTCTCTTGCTGCAAGAAGAATAATGTGTTAAGAGTAAAGAAACTGTAATCTTTATGCTCTTGGGCCCCTGGCTAGGAGTAGTCTGTGAAAAAAAGAGCGAGGGGACTAACAGTCCCTCATTGAACTGCAAAACCAGCAGAGGAATTAAGACCGATTTTTTTAAATTCTTTTTTTTTTTTTTTTTTACTTTTAGCAGTACAACACTGCTGTACAGTTACACTGCAGTGTAACTACATGTCTCTTATGTCTTCTGCCCTGGATGTGCAAAGAGAAGTTAACTTTTATGACCCCTCATTTCAAAACAACCCAGAAAGCCCCAAGTGTCCCTATGAACCAAAAGTAAGGTATCTGACATCTGAGCATTTCGATTGGAAACGCTGTCCCTGGCTGAGCTTCTCAGCAGTACATTAAGGGCTTGCCAAATGCCTCACTGCTGTGCATGCTCCCTGCTTACCAGGGTGACACCAATGGCACCAGGATCACAGTAGTCAACACCATTACCGGCTTTAGATGCCAGCATGTGGCGCTGGGTCTTTCTGTCACACTTACTGACTCGCAGGTCACCCGAGGTTTGCCCTTTCAGCACTTTGCAGAGCTGAAAACAAACTTCACAGGACACAGTGAAACACCCTGTAAGGCTGCAGAGGTCAGCTTCACTGGACCCCAGAGCTGCGTGATGGCTGCCAAAGGGGAAGGGACTCTATTAGGAGCAAAATAGCAATCCTGCTGGCCAGGTGCACCTTCTCCTTGGAGAAGATGGAGAGGAAACACGTCCAAGACACCAGTGAGCATCCATGTGTCAGCCTCTTACAAAACCAGAAGAGGGAATAGCACCCGTTAGCTGGAAAATTAAACCTTCTGGCCATTTTCCTGTCACTTCTCCTCCCAAAATATAAAAAAGGAAATCATTTGAAGCCAACTTAATTAGCAGGAGCTAATCTCATTGCAGATGCAAGTTCTGAAATGGAGCTGTAACTGTGGAGTGGACTTGAACACTAACGCTTGATGCGCAGAGAAAGTGCTGGATAATGAACCCATGCAGAGTAAGAGCTGCAACAAGTGCCTGCCCTTTAAAGCCCAGTCCAATACATAGCAGAGGGCTCTCAGGGCGGGAGAGGATCCAGCCTCATACATTAGCATTATGTTGTTAAGACCTACTCAGAGATGCTTTGAGGTGGGTTGGTGCAGGGATTTAAACCAGAGCTGAGAAATAGGCTTATTGCATTTTAATGGACTCTATTAGTATTCATTCAGAAATAGGCAGACCCATTAATAAAATACCCTTTATCAGGCAGAACCACTGTGGAAGGAAAACATGAACAAAAGTGGGCCTTCACAAGAGGTGAGACGTTGTCAAGGTTATTACGTTTGATTTTAATTCTTCTTCACCCTTTCGATCCTGGAAATGCTGTGGAAGTCCAGAATTCAGGACTATGGAAAGGGAGAAGCACAACTGGAAAAGATGACTAGACTAGTGTAAGCCAGGCTTACAATCTCTTTATTAGCAGCCAACACTTTTGCTAAATCAAGAGATGTGAAAGTCCATAAAGTCAAAGACAGCTTCGCCGTGGTTTGATGCCTTTGCTGCCAAGCTAGTGAGAGTAGTGCTGGATTCTGTGTTTCCTAAGAGTCTACCCAGCTCATGCTGAGTTTTGCAGAATCTAGAAGAGGAAGAAAGGAAACCACAGCTTTAATAAATAATGTTCTGCTTTTAGCTGAGAGATTGTAAGTGGCTCCAAACTCTTTATACATCAGGGAAAAGTTTTAAATACAAAATAAGCTAGTAGCATGAAGAAAATGTAGAATGTTAAAGAGCAAAGTGAGGGGGAAAAAAGGGCTTCCACCTCCTAACTGGGTTAAAGGCAGTCTGGCAACACACCGTCTCCCTGCTACTGAACAGCATCAACACCTATTTTGCATGTCACACCATATCAACTTCTCAGCCTTCAGGAAAGTTGTCAGGAGGAATAAAAAAGCCCTCAACCTATAACTTACAAAATTAAGGGCTGCAGTCACAGACCATGAGAAGAACTTCCAAGTTTTAAATACAGTAAGGAAACTTAGTGTTTCCTTTAGGAAAACACTGTCATTTTACTGCAGTTCAGCTCCAGGTAGGAAGTAACAAGTACAAAGAATAGAAAGGTGACTGAATAGGGATTGGAACACAGCTGCCAGGGGCAGGGAGAAGTGGAGGGAAGACTGCAGGCATTTCTCGCCAAAGAGGGGTTTGGGGGTGGGTTTCCCACTGCCGCCCAAAGGACACTGCTTAGTACCACAGAGGCTGAGAAGCAAAAGCCCAGAATCCTGTTCGCTGTTCTGAGCAAACGACCAAATAGACACTGAAAAAAGTGTAACGAATCTCTGGAGTTCCCCACTCATTGCGGCTGCCCAACTAAATAAGTCTATTTCCTTATGACCTGAGGCCATGTTAATGAGAAGTAACTCTTGTAACCAGAGACTCTGTGGTGGTCCAAACCACCATCGCTAACCAGCAGAGAGTATGAGCTACTGACCTTCAGATCCAAGTGGAGAATGTAATGCTGGTTCAAGTAGTGGACCTCGTGGTGCCCAGTGAGTGGAGGAGACTTGGCCGGGGCTTGTGCAAGCTCTGGCTGGTGGTGGACTACTTGGTGTGCACTGCCTCTGTCTTCAACATCGTTCTTATCAGCTTCAAGCAGCTCATCTCTGTCACCAAAGCGGTAAGGGCTGGGCGAGTGAGGCTGCTGCAGGGGCTCCACAGCTGCCCTTTCAGGGAGGATGGGCTGCTTGGGGCACCTGGCTCTCGCACATCAATCAAACACCACAGGAGACAGGGGGACTGAGGCAGCTCCCCTGTGCCCTGGAAATATTGCTGGGGTGATTGGCTTTGGCAGACAAGACAATTGATTCTCACTTGAATATGGGAAGAGGTACTCTGGTTTAGAAACAGGTACAGTTAGTACATGCTGCTGTTGCAGCTAGAAGGGAACAAGGTGCACTTATTTCCTCACCAGCTACACTTGGAAAGCTTAAGTAGTATTACCCAGCTGAAGTAGATCATGTCCCTCAGAACATAGCAGCACACCTGCTGAAAACTGATAACCCAAGCCAGCCTAGCTGCATCCTAGCACAAAGGGATTTCCTTGCAATGGGTATCAACCCCTCAGGGAAAGTTAGATGTATACAGCTGTGATGGTTCCAGAGAGGCATTGCTGAAATCAAAAGAGCTTCATTTTCACCTGGACCATCCCACCTCAGAGTATTTTGGATGGAGAAGAAAAAAAAAATAAACCTGGTAATAGGTTTTACTCTTCTACACACATTTTTTGCTTGTTCTTCAGCCTCCTGTTCCACCCCCATTTCCTTAAAACATGAATTCACCTTCATGGCTCAATTCCACTTGGAGGAAATGATAACGTTTTTGGCAAAGCCATTTTAGTGGCACCGTCCCAAATCTGACCCCAACTTCATCCCAGATTTCTGCATGAGAAATATTGTGACTGTTTGTGGAAGGATCACTTTTAAAAGTCCAGAGAAAAATTTGCTGTAACTCTCCACTATCCCTTTTCTTCCCATGTTCCTTCACAATCTTGTTGATCACATTCATCCCCACAGTTCTCAGCCGCTCACCTTCCTCCTGCGAGAGGCACTGGGGCGCCGGTAGCGCTTCCTGTCAGCGTTCTGCCCTGAGTTCAGCTGAGCCGCGGCACCGGATCGCAGCGAGTCGTGTCAGTGCCCCGCACGGGGCGCCACTGGTGGCGCATTGAAAGGCCCGGACTGCAATCGCGGTGGATCGAAGACACCTTTCGTAACAACTGCGCAAGCTTTTATCCCCTCTCATGGCTGAGGCAGCAGCCTCCAGTCAGGTTTCTGGACTTTTCATTACTACAAGAACCACAACATTCCTATACAAAAGGTTGTCCCAGGGGCGTCCTTCTGTCTGCACCTTCCTTACCGTGACGCACAAATCACATCTCTACACGACCCTCTTTTCTACTTTTTCTCTTGCTTTTGCAGCTTCTCTCCAACGATGGGCATGGGTGCTGCCCTGACTGTGGTCCAGCAGGACCCTCATGTCCATTACCATGGTCAGGGCCTGGCATGGAGCAGTCTGGCCCCAAGAGCATTGCAAGACCTGGCCCTGACAATGGCCCCTTCCCCCGGTGCCCTGGGAATGCCCCATTCCCCTGGACCCTCCGCTGAAGAAGCAGCAGATGTCGCTGGGGAGCCAGGTTGGACCCACAGTCTCTGGACCATCCCCCGCCCCCCCCACTCCCCCGAACCAGCTCCCGCCGACCCACCCCCCACCCCGGCGCGTCTCCGATTCCCAGGCAGCCTCCCCCCGCCCCCCTCCCACCGCTCACTTCTCCCATCTCGAGCGCTGCCACCTTCCTCTTCTCATAGAGCTTGTCATGCTGCGCCCGCACCACGCCAGGCGTCAGTGGCGCGGAGGTCGCTGCTGTCACCACCACACCCCAGCGTCTAATGAAAACAACTTTAATGAACCCGGGTCATTAGCGCGCCGCTCCCCCGGTGTCACAGTTTTGTGTAGCTGGGTGCTGGGAGAGACATGGGGCTGTAGAAAATGGTTGTTGTGAGGAGCTGCTGGAATTCTCTGTGGCCCCAAAGTGTAAATATTGGGCCAAAGCGCCTCTGTGAATCACATATAGGAGAAAAAAAACCCTGCTGGCAGCTGCATTTTGCCACCAGAGAAGGGAGTGAGGAGATGTAACGAGCTGTGCAGACACGCAGGCTGGGGAGGGTTGGGGAGGAGGCGCCCTGGGTGTTGGAGGGAAAGATGCCCCTGCAGCCTGTGGAGAAACCCACTGTGGAGAGGGTGTTTCCCCCCCCCACCGCCCCCGAGTCCATGGAAAAGGCCAAGACCCCACCTGTGGCCAGTGGAGAGGCTCCACGCTGGATGGAACAGGTGGAGACACAGAGAAGAAGATGCTGTGACCCTACGTTGGAGCAAGCCTCTGCCAGCACTTGCAGCCCACAGAGATGAGCGAGAGAGATTTGCTGGGGGCAGGCTGGTGACCCCATGGAGGACTGGAGAGACATTGGGATTTATTACTGCCCCCCATAGCAGTGATCCACGGCGGGGCAGCTGCTGAACAGGTAAACCCTGTGGGAAAGGACTCACATTGAAGAACTTCATGGAGGACAGTCTCCCATGGGTGGGACCCCACGGCATTTATTCCACACCCTCCCTCTGTTGCACCGTGGGGTCCTGGCAAATCCACTGGAAGGAACACGCAGAACTGGTCGGGTTCATGGCTGTGATGGTCCTGGGCACACAAAGAAAAAAGGACTAATGAGGTGCTGGGTGGTTAACGATGCCGTGCCGTAACTGACATCAGGCGCTGCCAGTCCTGGACACCATCTGGAAGGAGTTACTTGGTGCAGGGGCACGACACTGGGAGCATGAACACTTCTGCTGCTTTTGAGGTGTTTCACCTAGAAACATTTCACTTGCCTTGTTTCCCAGGTGGCTATCGCTTGGTGGCTATCGCTTGGTGGCTATCGCTTGGTGGCTATCGCTTGGTGGCTATCGCTTGGTGGCTATCGCTTGGTGGCTATCGCTTGGTGGCTATCGCTTGGTGGCTATCGCTTGGTGGCTATCGCTTGGTGGCTATCGCTTGGTGGCTATCGCTTGGTGGCTATCGCTTGGTGGCTATCGCTTGGTGGCTATCGCTTGGTGGCTATCGCTTGGTGGCTATCGCTTGGTGGCTATCGCTTGGTGGCTATCGCTTGGTGGCTATCGCTTGGTGGCTATCGCTTGGTGGCTATCGCTTGGTGGCTATCGCTTGGTGGCTATCGCTTGGTGGCTATCGCTTGGTGGCTATCGCTTGGTGGCTATCGCTTGGTGGCTATCGCTTGGTGGCTATCGCTTGGTGGCTATCGCTTGGTGGCTATCGCTTGGTGGCTATCGCTTGGTGGCTATCGCTTGGTGGCTATCGCTTGGTGGCTATCGCTTGGTGGCTATCGCTTGGTGGCTATCGCTTGGTGGCTATCGCTTGGTGGCTATCGCTTGGTGGCTATCGCTTGGTGGCTATCGCTTGGTGGCTATCGCTTAGTGGCTATCGCTTAGTGGCTATCGCTTAGTGGCTATCGCTTAGTGGCTATCGATGAAGCAATTAGCAGGGATACACCCTGAAGGTGGAGAGACCCTGACACAGGTTGCCCAGAGAGGTAGTGGAGGCCCCATCCCTGGAAACATTCAAGGTCAGGGCAGATGAAGCTCTGAGCAACCTGATCTAGCTAAAGGTGGCCCTGCTCACTGAAGGGGGCAGATGGCCTTCGGAGGTCCCTGCACACCCAACGCAGTCCAGGATTCGATGGCCAAACTCTTGCATGACAGCACGGCAAGATGAAGGCAAATAGGTAAAGTGAAGTCCAGCAAGGCTCCTTCGGAAGATGGTACCAAGCAGACTGCTGGCCAAGCACCATCAGATCACAGACAAGGTACAGATGTGCCTCAGGGCTTGGAAGAGCCTCTGGTTAATGGGGGGTGATCAGGAGACCACCAGCAGAAGCCATGCCCACACCCACCTTCTGTTCCTGCTGCGCAGTCCCACTGCCGCCATCTCAAGCACTTTCCTGTTGAGATCGAGCTCTGGCTCCTCTGGTCCCTGCAACTCCGGGTCGCGTCTCTGCCGTGATGTAGTCGGAGTCTTCCAAGTCAAAGTGGCAGCTGGGCATGAGGCTTCTCCCCTTCACAGCCACTTCTGGGCCCTTCTGATCAGGTCTCAGGTTTGGAATCCTAGGAAGAAAGGGACTGGTGTTGGGCCAGGCTAGCTGGTGGTGGCCAGGCTAACTGGTGACCTGTGTCTCCCCCTTTCTGGATCTCTCATTCCAGATTTTGCAGCCCTCCAGGAGCTTAATATTTCATACAACATCTTTCCCCCGTGTCTCCACACCTCCTTCTACCAAGGCTGGATGCTCATCTTGCTTTTCTCCTGTACATGTGCAGTTTCCCTGCCTCTCTGGGGCTGGCTGCTGCCAGATCTGCACTCCTACCCACCCCGATCCGAGGTATAACCACGACTGCAGAAGCGAGCGAATCCTGGACGTCTCCTACCTGCAGAGCATGCGGCTCTCAAAGTCCCCCACGTATGTCGGAGAGAACTTCATCTGGAAACGCTGCTCCTGGCCAGCAAGGATGGTGCCACTGTTGGGCTCGATGGAGAATGGCAGGGTGGGGGCACGGGCGGTGTTCAAAGAGCAGCTTGAGGAAGAAGAGACCTGCTCCACACTGTGGTCCAGCTGGCTCAAATGGCTGGACTGGAGCTTCACAGAGCTACCAGAAGCGGAGGAGAGGAAATCCCCTGTGATAAGGAAGAGGACATCTGTCAAGGAAAAATCCCTCCCAAAAGCTCTGCCTCCTGGTGCAGGCAGGTAGGAGGGAGCTGGGATGTACTTGGAGCATCTCCAGCCACAGGCTTTCATCAGGAGGACTCCCCGTGAAGAGCAGGGAGAGCGGCCAGTTGGCTTTTTGCTTCTAGGCTACTGCTTCCTAAATCATATTCCCAAAATATCCTGAGGGACCCATGTGAAAGCAAGAGCTGGGGGCAACAAGCACAACGAAAAGGCCCCGAGAACTGCCTGGAGCACACCGGACCACTGAGCATCCTGCTGTAACAGCACTGGGCTGGCAGATGGGGGGTTCAATGGGACCAGGACTACCCTGGCTCCATCTCCATGGCCGGGTGGCTTGAGGCAAACCTCTCTTGCAGAGCGGTTCCTGGCCAGCATTCGTTCCCAAACCAGACCCGGCAGCCAACTGGAGACACGATTTGGGGTGCTGGTTTGTGTGCGGTGGCTGTGGGGGACAGCACTGCTCCGTCCTTCACACCCTTTCCTTCCTTCCTCCTCTCTGCCAGGCTTTCCCAACCCACGGCCAGAGAGCTCAGCAGAGCCCAGCCCAGCATCAGCAGGAGCGTGCCCGTGCCGAGGAAGAGCCAGCACCAGGACGCACACGGGAGGGAGATCGGCACGTTCCTGGCATCGAGGCCAGCGCCGGGTTCTTGCTCAGCTGGGCTGCTCCTGCTAGGAAGTGTCAGAGCTGGCAGCTCTCCTCTCTCAGCCCAGCCTCCCCACTGCTCCCAAGGAGACCGTGTGCTCTGACATCATCCCTGGGGGTTAATGAGTCACTGCCACCCCATCGAGCTCCACAGCTGCTGCGAGCAGGGTCCCTGCCTGCACCAAACACTCCCCTGCCCAAGCCAGGAGGGTTTTTTTTAGACGGTGACTTTTGGGAATTGTGCCCAGATGGTGCCAGCAGGTTGGTTAACTCACTTGTCACACCTCAGCTTTCCCAGCAAGAGGGGCCCTGACACCCCCTTCCCAGTCCAAACCCATGGCGCGACTCTCCCTGAGCCACACTCAGCTCCCACACAGAGCGCACGCGTCGGAGCCAGTGCCAGAGGGTCTGAAACGCGGGGAGGGGGCAAGGAGAAGGAAGATGCTGATAAAAGTGGATAACTGGATAGGGATGGAAAAGCAATTCCTGTTCGGAGGTTGTGTGTCTTCTCCCCAAGCCTTTAGCTACCCACAAGATAACCCTGGCACCCCCAGACAGCCCCTTACCGTCCAGACTGGGTGGGAGCTGCTCCATGGTGCTGGTGGTACAGCTCGCTTTGCTTTCATCCTCCACAGCCTCCAGCCAGGTGTATTCCAGGGCCACATTCCCTGTGTTGGACAGCTGGAAACTGAGAAGCAAGGAGGGGAAAAGGAAAAAGCCCAATAAATACCAAGTGAGTTGAGAAGTGACATGGTCTGTGGGCTCCTGGCAGCACTTTCTTCAGGCTGAGGAGCATCTTCTTCCCCGGACAGCTCTGCCCTGTCCAGCTTGTGGCCCTGGTGTGTCCCATGAGAAAGTATTCCAAAGTTTGGAAGTCAAAGAGAAAAGGGCAGATGTGGTATCCCAGAGGCTTAATCAAAGGGGCTTCTAGGATTAAGGTCTTGGATTAAGGCTCTCAGGTCTCAGCCTGACATTATTTTGGTTGCAAACTCATCCTGGAGCAGATGAGGACAGGAGACACGCAAGGAAAGCGAAACCACGGCTGCTCCCGGCAGAAAGGCACAGCAGAACTGAACTTCTCCTGGCACATCTGGGCAGGACGGCAGCCACCATCTCCTGCTTGGCTTTGTGTGCAGGTAGACGGGCTCCAGCACCCAGCCAGGGCCTGGGAAGGATGAAACCATAGAGGGTCTGTGTAGAAGGATGAAGAGCAGCTGAGACTGAACATAAACCGGGAGGAAGGACTCACGTGAACGTCCTTGTCTGGAAGAGCAGGGTCTCCTTGAACTCAATCGTGTCCGTGTCCATTTTGAACTGCGCATAGTCAACGACAGCGCTGAGGCGAAACTCCACCTCACGGCTGCTCTTCTCCAGGACAGTGTGAGCTGGTTCTGGGTCCGTCTCGATCACCTCCAAGGAGAGAGGAGAATCACTGAGCAGAGCCCAGAAAGCCAGACTGAGCCAAACCAGCCCCGTACAGGAACATACCATGCCCATTTCCTTCCCTGGAAAGGTGACAAAGAAAGGTCACCTTTCTGCTGGACTATCTGTTTCTACCTCCTGATCAAAGCAATCACCACTGTGACCACAAATACACCCATGGGGACAATGACCAGGGATCAGTCCCTGTGCTTCAACCGTATAAAGTGTCCGACCCTTCTCCTGGCCCTCTGTAAATGCAGCAGACCTCTAAATGGGGATTTAATTCTCCCACTGGAGCTCTGTGAGTGGAGAACCTCACGAATGAACACACATAGAAAGCAGCTCTTCCTTTCCAGGGGTTTCATACAGGGCAACAGCAGGGGACTGTTGCTTCCAGATGTCTCGTGTAGGGCTGGGGACTGGCATTTCGGGGTGGGAACAAAGTCATTGGGAAGCCTCTGAGCGCTGATGCTCTGATGGGGAAGCAGTTTGGATAACAGGTTTTGCAATGGTTGAGAAACTAAGGAAGAACCATCACCCAGGAGAGGTGTGGTTGGCAACAATGAGAGCAAAAGGAGGAGCTTCTGGAGATGACACTTCTCTGGACTCCCGCACAATGGCCACACAGTGCCTCCATAACAAGAGAGCCCCACGACACAGAGACCACAGCCAACACCTCTGGTGTCAGCGCAGAGCTCAGAGCTCACCCACACCCAGCGCTAGTGCTGCTCCCCACGTCTCACACGAGCCGGAGAGCACGGCGTTTACCTCCTCCTTGGGGAAAAGGAGAGATGTAACCACCATAACGTATCGGGTGTGACCTCCCTCGGCTCCTGGTCAACCTCACGGACGGATTAAACATCAGGAGGAGGTGGGAGCCCCTCGGCCAGCGGAGACGTCGCTCTGGCACCATCAGCAGCTCTTGTTACACAAGCATTTGTTACTGTTGCATTTGTGCTGCTTACCTTCTTCTTGAGAGGCCACGTGGCTCCTGGGGCCTCCGTGGCATCCACCCACTTGATGGTGCGCAGGTGGTCATCCCAGTCAGGAACGTGCTCCGGCGGCAGCTGGAAGGTGATGCTCGCCACCATGCACTTCACAGGGTGCTTTCTGAAGGCAACGGCCACGTCCGATTTCAAGGTGACTGTGATGTCCTTAGCGCAGCCGGCATGGAGGTGTCCCACCTAGGAAGAACCAGAGAGAAGATCCAACTCCAATCCCCAGCCAGAGCAGCACAGCCAGTGAAGGGAGCAATGTGGTGAGCAGCCGTGCCAGGAATCTCCATCTTCCTGCGCTTCTCTCTGAGGGTTGATAAAGCCCAGGAGATGCCACCTCCCGTAACACGAAGCCTTTGCTGCAGGACTGAGAGCCCGGCCCCGGCAAAGCCAGGGATGAGGGATGGCAACTCCCGCATGCAGCAAAGCTCCCACGCGGAGCCATTTGGGATTGCTCCTACATGGCACCGACGTGGGTTCCAGCTGATAAGGGGGAGCTCCCAGGAATGTGTGGGGCAGGGCCGTGCAGTGGGGAAAGGCAGAGCCACCCCAGCTCACCTTGGGGGAGAAGTGAAAGGGGGGTTCCGCCAGCCACTCAAAGCGCATCGCCTCCCCCTTGCTGCGGTTGGTGATGGTGAAGGTCACGGGGTAGGGGGTCCCGATGTGACACTCCCCGAACTGGATGTGATCCACTCTGACAGCTGTTAGGAATGAGAGGAAGGGATCTCAATGTGTGGTGAGGTCCATCCACCCCTCTTACACACACAGACACATGTGTCCAGCCCCTCTCCTTGCCCCAAGCCTTCCTCTGTCTGGGAGATGCCGTTCCACACCCTACCACTCCCACAAATCATAGAATCATAGAATGGTCTGGGTTGGAAGGGACCCCAAGGATCACAGAGCTCCAACCCCCCCTGCCACAGGCAGGGACACCAACCTCCAGGCCTGGAGCTACACAACGTTGCCCGGGGCCCCATTCAACCTGCCCTTGAACACTTCCAGGGATGGGGCATCCACCACCTCCCTGGGCACGCTCACAGAACCCCGTGTCCAGCAGGCGACAGCACAGACCTCATTATATAGAGGCCACAAATTATCACACGTGGTCCTCCTCACCTCCACAGCACCCCACAGGCCAGCAGACCCCCTTTTCAGGATACTCAGCCGAACGCTGGTATCTCTGACCCTCCCTTGCCAGCCCACAAGCTCCTCCCCAGACAGAGGATGTCCCTTTGCCTTCCCAAGCGTGGCTGCTCTGCAGGCTATGAAAGGCAGCAGGATCTGTGTGCTAAGCCCACAGCACCCCTGCCCTGGCACAGGGTGAGCAGCACCATGCTTCCCTGTTCCTTGCTCTGGCTTGGCAGCCTCTCCTCTTACCCTCAATCACACCTTCCTCCAGATCATCTTTAGTGTCCTCCTCCTTGCTGTCTGCCACTAGTCCATGGATGTTATCTAGCGTGAAGTCATCCTCGTAGCCTTCACCCACCAGCTCAATGTCGGTCTCTTCATAAGGGTTGTCCACCACAGACATGTGGATCTTTGCTTCCACACGTTGGGCCAGCTTGGGTTTGAAGAGCACATCAAACTCTGCTATTTCCTTGTGATGCAGGACCAGGGAAGCGGTGTGGGGCTTCCTCTCTACACAGTGATGGAAGCCAGAGAAAAGTCATACAGCTCCACAGAGAAAACCTTTCCATGGGGTCTGAGATGCTTAAGAGGGTGAATCCAGCTGCCTCTAAGCACCGGTTCTCCCATCAGTGGTTCCAGACCCTCTTGCTACATTCATACCACCATGCACACTGCTCCTTAAGTATCTTAACCTCAGGTGAACACCCATCTCTCTCTCAGACTGCACCCAGCCAGCCCCTGCCATAGTAAAGCTGAGTTATGCAGTGGGTTTGGCTTCTGCTGGCTGGCTGCAGGCTCGAGGGCTGTCTCTGGTCAGGGTGGTAACTCCCCACTCATAGCAAAGACCTTCACACAGTCCATTCAAGTGCTGACAGCGCCCCAAAACTCAACCCACCATGTCCAGAAGAACAGAAGAACTTCTTACAATTTGCTAGGAGGAAACCTTGCAAGGAGTCCATGTGTAAAACTGGGGGTACAGAGAGCCCCAGGAGCCAAACTATCAACATCTGCCTGTGCTGGGCCAAGCCAAGAGCTGGACAGACATTTTTCCCGTGCAGACAGCCACACTTCACCAAATTTACAAATTTACCTTCTCCATGAGAGTCCTGCATGCCCGCAGCTTGGTAAATACACTGTGTGGTGGGCTTGGCTTTCAAGGAGAAAACTCCTTCTTTGTCCAAGAGGTCTATCATCAGCTGAGGGAAAGGAACACAGAGCATAACCACACTGGTGTGGGTACAGGGCTTTCCAGCAGATCAACGCTGTCCTGCTGCTGGCTCAGCCCACTTCAAACACAGCTCAGTGCAAAGCTTCAGTACAATTGGAAACCCCAAAAGGGTTTGGAGGTGTCAGCACACCAAACAGGACAGGAAATACTACAAGTAAGGAGCAGGGTGTAATTAAACTGTAAGGAGGAACTCTTTCCCGGTAAGGGAGCCCTGGGACAGGCTGTCCAGAGAGTCTCCTTTTCTGGACACATTCAAAGTCCACCTGGATGCGTTCCTGTGGGATTTACTCTGGGTGACTCTGCTCTGGCAGGGGGTGGGACTAGATGAGCTCCTAATGCTCTGGGATTCTGTGAAACTACAACCAAGTTTAATTACAAGGCAGTGAAATGCCATCAAATGAATCTGCCGTGACCATGGCTATAGCATGTTCCATGGAGAACCAAAGCCTGAGAAGAGAGATGGGGAAATTCCAATTCTTGTGCTGCATGTAACTGCAAAGGACAGACCGGCCAGAAAGCCCCATCTCCAGGAGGAACACCCTTCCTGGGAAGCACGAAGGGGTCACTGTCCTGCGACAAAGGGGCACTGAGCACAAGGGAAGGGTTTCCTTTGGCGTTTGCTGGGACCTCTCCTTGGTGGGATGAGACCAGAGCATTCCCCGAGCAGGCCCTCACCTGCACAGGGACGGTGCCATCGTTACGAAGGACAAGAGGGAGTTTTTCTAAGTCACCCAGCAACAGCTTCTTGAAGAGGAGCAGGGGGTTCCCTCTCCTGTTGTGAAGGACCGGGCGCAGGACTGTCACGCGAGGCAGATTCCCATCTCCACTGATCTCAAAGGTCAGGCTCTGTGCTTTAGCTGCCGCAGGGCTGCAGGGGAGACAGAGGAGACATCATCACGCTTGGTACCAACCCCTTTCCCACTTCCCTGGCTGCTGCTCCCATACCCCAGGACACAGGTTCCACCTCATCCCAGTACGATAAGAGCCACTCATGAGAGCAATCTGCTCTCGAGAGCTGAAGCCCTCTGGAATAAGAGCAGTCGTTCCCCTCCATGGAATCAGGCAGTACAGCGGGTAAATAACAGGGACACAGACAAGGCACAGCAGCTCCCTGGCTGCGGTGACATGAGAGACACACAAAAGGCACCCGAGTAGTATCAAAGCAAGAAGGGAGGAGTAAATAATGTGTCAGGAAAGGATATTGCCAAGGCCACAAGAGCAGGAATTGCTCATCAGGGCAGAAATCTGAGTTAGCGTGTCCCACCTCAAGCAGCCCAAGGGCTGGAGAAGAGCAGGTCGGAGCCCCAGCACAAACACGGCCAGCACAGACCTCAACGTACCCCCAGGGAATCACAAGGGTTCTTCTTATGTTAACATAAACAAGGAGGCTCTATCTTGTCATTAGGGACCTGATGATCTCTTGAGGTCCTTTCCATACCCTACAATTCTGTGATTCTGTTACTGCTTCTTGTGTGGTCTAAAGCTAAGGACTCAAACCTGCGGCTACCAAACGACTCTGGGTTACTGGAGTTAGGTCTACGTGCTCCCAGAGGGGAGGCAGCTGTCAGAAAAGGTCACCTCTAAGATCCCCCCAGGTGAATTACCTTGCCTGGGCATCGAGGGAAGCCTCAAAAGCACACTGGTAGTTCTGCGTGGCTTGTGGAGTGAAGGTCACCGTAGCAAAGATGTGGGAGCAGCTGGGAACACTCATCCAGACAGGATCCACCTTGAATATGTTGCTCACGTAGCTGTCAAGCTTGGAGGAACCCACAGAGTGGTGTTAGGAGGAAACACCCTTCAAGGCAATGCAGCCTTACTCATCGATACATCATGGGGAACAGCCCCAGACAGGCCCCTCACTCTCCAGGGGTGACTCCAGAGCGGTGCCGACCTTGCCCAGGGAGCTGCTGTAAAGCCCAGGAGGACAAAAGCTTGTTCTGAGCACCGAGCGGCCAGCCCAGCACATGTGGGAGGTGGGACTGTGTGGGAAACCCTCCAAATGATCTAGAACTGGCTCTTAAAGAGAAGGAAAAGACCAGGGAGCCTGAGGAAGTGATGTTCTGAAGCCCTGGCACATCAGCCCAGCAGAAGAGCCCCCCTCCCTGGCCCCGAGTGTGACCCCAAGAGATACTGAGAAGGGTTCAAGTCTCTCACCAAAGAGCCAGAGGGGTGAATCAAAACCTTGCTTGAGACAGACTGAACTCAACCCAACTGTCAACCTGCATCTCTGCCATGTACTGCCACCTGCCCAGAGCCAGGCCAGTCTGGGCAAGAAGCTGCGATGCATCTGGAGGCCACCACACAGAAGAGAGACAGTCCCCGAGGCTCCTTGTTCTTACCTTTCCAGGGATGGGTTTGATGGAGAAGACCACATCACAGGGGACTTTGCCCACGTTGCAGATCTTGAAGCGAGCTGTGGCCTGGTGCCCAACCAGGACGTTGGTGAAGATGAATTTGTTCTCATCTCTGATGAACACACCCTTGTCTTCCATTTTCTGGAGGACGTGGCAGAGGTAGATGCTGCTGCAGATTCGGTGCTCCTCAAAGATGGACTCTATGTCATCAACCACAAATGCTACAAGAAGATCAAAGGGAGGGTGAGGACCGAGAAGCCTTCCCGCTGAATTTATCTGGACCCTGCTGGCCACTCAGAAGCTGCCCAGGTCACCGCAAAACCCAGCTGGGTTGGGTGTGAGGATGGAGCTTGGTCACCCCCAGTCTTAAAGGACATTGCTTTCCCTTCATCCTTCCACACATCCCTCCCAGTCTCTCTGCAATGGCTGACTGGAGAACTGGAACCTCTGGGGGCTTTAAGGGGGAAATTTAGGGTCAGGGTGTGTGTCCCAGGAGTAAGTCTGGGTGCCGATGGCAGGGAAGCTGTGGGTGAGGCGTACCTGGGAGGCAGGACTCGGCAAACAGGGAGTAGGGGATGCCGGAGGGATGGTCCTTGGGGTCTCTGTTGTTGATATTGATGGACAGGCTCTCCTTGCACGTCCCCAGCAGCTTGACGTAGCAATCCACTGTGATCATCTGCTGGCCCCCAGGAGGGATGGAGCCAAAGCCAGGGTACACCGTGAACATGCCCACAGTGAGGAGAGTCTGCAGAGAGAGTCCCGGCAGAGGCTGATGTCCAACAGCCATACCAGCAGCAAGGACCATGCTGCTGCTCCCCAGCCTCCCGCTGGCTCTGACCCCCAATCCCAGGGCAGGGACAACACCACAGCCCGCAGGGAGCCCCAGGCTGACACGAACATGCTGGGAGGAGGGGGAGGCTTGTCTCAAGCGGCACAAAGAGAGGAGCTTGGGTGTAAAGGGCAAAGGTGGGAGCTGAGCTCCTTCAGCCTCAGAAGGTCATCTCCAATCAACAGATGGGGAGTTCAAACAGGGATGTTGGGCCTCTGGGGTTTTCCCAGATGTATTTTGGCTTGTGGCTACCAAACAGCAGACCTGCTCCTCTCTCATCACCCCACAACTCCAGCTCTGAGCCAGAGCACCCTCAGCAGGACCAAGCAGCTCCTGCCTCTGCTCTGGCTGGGAGATGATGGAGCCTTGAGCTGCCAGGCACACGCAAGACCACGTCACCTCCCATGGTAATGAGACCCCAGCCCAGGCTCCAGCAGCACGTGTCAGGGAGCGGAGCCACCCACCTGTGTGAGGGGGTTGGTGTTCTTCCACAGCAAGAGCCTGTTCTGCTGGGATGTAGCAGATGTTTTCCTCCCGTTTATGTTCTTGGGAGGGCGGGCAGATTTTGGGAGTTGTGAACTGAGAGGAGAAAGCAGAAAACATCCATCATGCTGAGCTCCCCTTGCCTTTCTCCAAGGCCAAAGCCAGCCTCCCTCCCCATGGAGGAAAGTCCTCCTGCTCCCAGAAAGCTGCCCGCACCACCTTCTGCTGCAGCTGATGGACAGATCAGCTTTATCCCCCTACACACGGGGATACTGAGGCATTTTTCACACGCCGGTGATGCAGATGGACAAGAACCCAGGTTCTTCACCTTTTCCTTTGCACTGCATCCTGCTCTGGTCTGGAGATGTGGAATTTGAAGTCGAGGTCACCTTTGTTCTCCAGCATGAAGGTGCAGGTTTTCCTGGTGCCACTTGTCACGGCACCAAAGTTGAGCGAGGCGGGGTAGATGCTGTAGTGGCTGAACACGGATTTCGCCAACACCCTCACTGGGATGACGGTGATGGTCCTGCCGCCTTCAGGCTCAAACACCTGCAGCCGGAGGAGGAGTTGGTAAGCACAGTGGCAGCCAGGCTCTACCTCCGCACCAGGTCCTGCCACCAGCCATCAGCTCACTCTCCCTGTTCAAACACCTCCTCCTGAGACAGGTTTTCAGCTCCGCTTAGGAAGCATCACAAATGGTTTCTGAAAAACCTTCTTGCACACATATGAGAGAAGATTCCCTGACTGACCTTCCTGCCAGAAGACACGTGTCCCACTTGCGCTCCCTAGACACGATGTGTTGACACTGCCCGGTCCCGGCGACTCACCTTGCAGAGCAGGATGGGTTTGTCCTCAATATTCAGCTCCCTCTTGGGGTGGAAGAGCAATTGCACTTGCACAGGGTGCGCAGAGGCAGCCAGCACGCCCTTCTGTGGCTGGACAGTGAAGTGAGATGCCAAGTCGGCTACGTTGGCATTTGCGGTTTCCAGGCTGAAACTGGGATGGGAAGAGAAGGAACGGAGAACTCATCAGTTCAACTGTCGGTGCCACCAGCACAGACAGGACTTCACACAAGAGGGTAAGAATAAACCAGCAAGAACAAAGAAGAGACCAATAAACCAGACAGAACCCAGCTCTGCTTGGGGAGCGCCAGACCCTGAGTGCAGCCAGGAGGGTTCCAAATGCTTTCACTCCCTCCTCTGGAGAGGCTCCTAAAGAGAAATGAGCTGACCCTCAAAGAAGGAAAACGAAGCTCGGCAGCGAGCGGCTGAAATGTGCGTGAGGGTGTCTCCTTCGGCTGGGGCGTGAAGGACTGCTGGGGATGGCTGGACTCTCCATCTCAGACTGAGGAGGCCAGACGTTGTATTTACCCAAAGCACGAGATAGCCAAGCGTGGGAAGAGGTTCTAGCCCCGGGTGGGAGGCACTGACAGAGGGACCCAGGCTGGAAGGATGGTGCCACCACCTACTGACAGAGGGACCCACCTGTACCCAATGTCGTACTTCCCCTTGTTCTTCAGGGTCAGCACTCGCTTCTCCTCATCCATGACTCTGAGGGTCTCAAAAACCACGCTGCCGTTTACACCTGCGGAGCGGGGTAAGAAACTATCAGCGAGCTGACCCACGCTTCAGCTCGGAGGTGGCACAAAACCCTGCTCAGCATGGCTCCCTTCCCAGCAGCTTTCTCCAGCTCCTTTTGCTGCCCCGTTCCTTACTCGGAGAGTATCTGCAGTGTTTAGCAGCTGAGGAGCTCAGCTTCTGTGCTTCCAAGCACGGATCAAAGAGCTCGTGTGCTGTGCTGAGCCTTGAGGCATTGCCAACCTCTGTCCACATCATTGGTGTTTCAAACCAACCCTGCCCATGGTGTTACATGCTTCGAATCACAGAATCACAGGGTTGGAAGAGACCTTTAAGATCATTGAGTCCAACCCTTCCTGTCCTGTGCTAACACATATCTCTGAGCATCTCATCTAACCGTTTGTTAAACACACCCAGGAGCGGTGACTTCACCCCCTCCCTGGGCAGCCTGTTCCAGGCCCTGACAACTCTTTCAGTGAAGAACTTTTTCCTAACATCTGAGCTGACCCTGCCCTGGCGCAGCTCAAGGCCATTTCTCCTCATCCTTTCACCCATCGCTTGGGTGAAGAGACCAACCCCCACATCTCTGCACCCTCCTGTCAGGTCAGTGTAGGCAGCGATAAGGTCTCCCCTCAGCCTCCTCTTCTCCAGGTTGAACCTCAGCTCCCAGCTCCCTCATCTGCTCCTCAGGTTTACTCTCCAGCCCCTTCCCCAGCCCTGTTGCCCTTCTCTGGACAAGCTCCAGGACCTCCATGTCCTTCTTGGAGTGAGGGACCCAAACCTGAACCCAGCCCTCGAGGTGCAGCCTCACCGACACCGAGCACAAGGGCACAATCCCTGCCCTGGACCTGCTGGCCACGCTGGGTCTGACACAAGCCAGGATGCCGTTGGCCTTCCTGGCCAAAGTTCCTCCAAAGCTGAAGTTTGGAGGCGAGAGACTCGAGGCTGTCTCAGCCTCAGCCCATGCAGGGCATGTGCTTTAAGGACCCGTGCCACACTTGCACACTATCCCATCTTGTCTTCTTGGGTTGCCTGTCTCTGAGGAGAGGCACTTGGGTTTGGGGGCATCCACTCACCTTTAGAGATGTTGATGGTCAGAGCAACGTCTTGGGCCTCCGCGCAGATCTGGATGTTCTCAATCTGAACAATTCCCAGGATGTTTTCTGCATCTGAGACCTGAGCCAAGAGGGAACAAACACTGATTCAAATGTGCTCCTAAACTCTTTGGGGAAATGATATACGAATCCCGGTCTCTGACAGCTGCTGCCACCACAGCCTGCCCTGCTTGACAAGTCTCTGCAGGTCCTCAAGCTCTCCTAACGCGTTCACCAACTGGGCTGACCCAGCGGGATTCTGCTGCGGTACGAAACCCTGTCCGTCAGCCCAGCTCCACGCTCTGGCAGCAGCTGCTCCAGCACCCGGGGAGGCACAAGAGGCGTGGAGGAGTCCCAGGGCGGGTGGAATCAACAACCAACCCGCTCCTCCTGAACCACCCAGCACCCTCACTGAAATGCAGCCCCTAAACCATGGAGAACACAACCCCAGGGCAAGAGTTCAGTGCTCTACGTGAAGAGCCCCGGCCAGACTCCAAGATGGGTGCAGGGAGCACACGGACACCCGGACAATGGAGCATTCAACCACGTGCAGCGGCACAGCGGTTGTCACACGGGCTCAGGATATGGCCTCAGCACCCAGGTGTAAGCCCTGCACCAGCTGATCATCTGGGATGACGTGGATGCTAAGGCATGCAGCCCAGGTTCCGGGGAACCCCAGCTGGAGGCAGCAGAAGTCGGGCTGGTAGCACCCCTGTGTCCATCAGGCACATCTCCTCCTGCCTCCACAACATACTCGCCCGAGAAAGCTCAGCTACTATCGCCCCCTTCCAGGGGCAGCCAGCACGGCACCTCACGACGCCTCAACCCTTCTGCCCTCTCCTCAGGGTACCCCCACGAGCATTCCCCATCCCTGGGCTGGTCCCTCTGCCCGGCTCTACGCCTTCACCTCCAGTCGGATCGTCTTCTTAATGTTGAGTGTCGTCGTGGCCTTTAAATACAGATGGACTTCTGACTTTGCACGGGGCTCGACAGTGCCCTTGTCCTGGGACACGGAGAAGTCTGTGCCGAGGTTTTCCAGCCCACTGAGCTGCCAGTTCATGGGAAGCGGGGTGCTGTTCCGCAGCACCAGGGTCCTGTGTTCCCTTCTGCAGAGACAGGAAGACACTCAGCTCAGTGGTTGTGCTAACCACGTACCATTTAGCTGTGGCTTCAGTGGCAGAAGCCTGAGAAGTGAGGTCCTGGGGGCGTGAACCTGGGCGCTACAAGTGTCTCCATGAGGTGGAGCTGTTGGACTACTCAGAACCAGCAGACAAGCAGGAAATCAGCATGGTTTAGATTGCAAAGGGCCTTAAAGATCAACGTGCCTATGGCATGGTGTTGCTGGGGGGCTACAGCACTTGTGGTGTTACAGGATACCAATCACAGCAAGGAATGCTGAGCTGGTGACTGGGAGCTGCTGGGAAAAAGAGCCATGACTGACCTGTGCAGAAGAATCTTGCTGAAGTTGACCTGCTTGGGGCTGACCCCCAGCTCCACCTGCACCCCCTGGCAGCAGAGGTGGAAAACCACAGGCTCTGGGTTCTCTTGGATGCAGCAGATGAGGTTGTCTTCAATGAGGCCAGATGAAGTGGGGTACGCCCAAATGCTCAGCTCCTAACCCCATCCCCACAAAGAGAAACACAGGAGAGCGTTGGGTGAGCAGGAGGAACGGCTCTGGGGCTCTTCCACCAGCACTCGCACTGCCTGCCTGTCTCCTACCTGCTTCTCGTTGGGTTTCAGCTTCATGCTGCTGGGCTCCAAGAGGAACGTGTTGCCTTTGATGTCGTGCTCAAAGGAGAAATGCACCTCTGCTTCCAGGGGGGTGACACTGAGGATGGTTAACTTCTCGCAGTTGCCTGGACGGTGCAACGTCTTGTACCTGGGTGCACAAAAGAGGAAGAGGCTGCAGAGGAGATGCCGGAACCATCACCTGCCCCAGACATGGAGGAAAGCACCATGTCCAAGCTGAGAGGGGGCTAAGGATCACTTTCAGGGGCACGCTATGTCCTCCATCCTTGCGTTACTTTCATGTCTGCACCATACCCGATGCCTCCAGCCTCCAGCCCAGAGGCAACCTAAGGGTGGCCACCACGTTAGAGCCAGAAACATGCCAGCAGCGTCACCAACAGCTTTGTTTGGCTGACTTGATCCAGGGTGAGGATCAGGAAAACGTCATTCCCATTTTCATTGCTCTACGGGATCCCCCCAGCGCACACACTGGGCAGGTCAAATCAAACCCTCCCTGAGAGCAGATTAACCAGTGGGTCACAAAGCCACCGGCAGAAGAACCACCCATGCGGTTGACCCACTGAGATAAAAGTTGGCACTTTTTTAACATGCTGAAGATGAGATGTGGAGAGTGGAAGGGGGGGCAAGTCACTATCAAACTGGATGCAGCATGTGGGGGTTGGAAGATCATCTCCATCTCTCCAAGACTCACATACCCGTTATCTGCTCAAGTTCACAAGTGTGGGGCCCTCAAGCCCTGCATATCTCCCAGGTCTCCACCTGGGTCTATCCTGAACCATGCCACTGGCTGAGGAACACAAGGCCCTGGAAATCCCATCCCATCCCATCCCATCCCATCCCATCCCATCCCATCCCGGGGTGAGGAGCACGTACCAGTCTCTTGACTTCCCACACAACAGCGGTCCAAAGTGGAATACACCCGTATCCATGACATACTGCTTGAAGATGATTTCGTCATCCGCCTTACTATTCCTCCAATGAGGAAACACCACCCTGGGGAGAGAAAAATGTGCAATGAGGAGCTGAGAGATGCTCTGAGCAGAAAACCTGGTCAGGAAGCCATAACCCTTACTGGTGGCTGAGGTACCAGTACTGGTTCCCAGTGCCAAGCATGGGAATTGACGCTGGGCTGCTCAGCCACCACGTTCTGCTCAAGCCAGAAGGTCCCAGGGGTACAAGGGACAGCCACGACTCCACGTTTAGGGGGAGGCAGTGTGGGAGGCTCCCAGGGGCCAGCCTTACCATGGGTCCTGGCTGATGGTAGGATACAGGCAGGTGCCCCTGCAGTGCAGCTGGAACAGATGGTTGGTCCCCAGCACCCCAAAATGCAGCGTCCGATCAAACTGGCCCAGCTCCATGGAGGTGAAGAGGATCTTCAGTTTCACCTCGCCATGGGCAGGCACTATCCACCGGCAGCTGCTCAGCCTGGCAATTAGAGAGGCAATTAGAGCTTGCTAATGACAAGGAGGGGGGTGGTCGTGGACCTGCCATCCCATGGAGGGACCGGCAACTTGGCAAGATGGCAACAAAGCACAGGGATCACCTCGTCCCTCACAGCTCACCTGGCTGGTCTGTCTGGGGTCGGGACGATGTCCACGCTGCTCTGGCACACCTCGGGGGTATGTGCAGGCGTTGTCGTGGCCGATCCCTGGAGATGTTTCCTGCTGCGCCCAAGGCTCCGCTTCTCCCGGTTGCCTGAGCCTTTCTCCTTTCTTGACTGGGCTCTGGTGGGGGTGAGCTGCTCCTCTGGTGTCTTCCCACCAAGGGGAGAGAGAAAACAGGGTGAGAGAGAGAGATGTGAGCCCCCAAGACATCTCCACCCTGGAGATAAGCCACAGGCTTGTTAACAACCAGGAGAGACAGGAGCAACCAGCATCTACTAGATTCATGTGTGCTGGGCACTTGGGTCTCCCTTCCTGGGCTTTGTTCTGCTCTCCTCGCCCAGGACCCTCTCCTCAAGCGAAGTTGAGGGCTTTAGGTGCTTTCTTTCCCCTCTTGCCTAGTTCTCCCCACCCTATTTCTCCAGTAGAGCCGTCTCTCTTGGACAGACAGAAGGGACAGACGCAGTGCCCCGACCTGTCTTCACCGCCCTTCCACAGTGACCATTCTCCATCCCGCCTGCCCCACCACGTGCCACCCAGCTCGGTCCCCTCCCCAGCACCTTCACTGTGGGCAAGGCGAGGACATCCACGGGAGTTTTGGTCTTTCCTTCTTCCACAGTGGTGTCTTCTGGCACAACAAAGGTGAAGTGCTCGAGGTCGTCGTCTGCTGCAGGGACCAGTCGCTTTCCCGGGTAATGGATCACAGAATAAAATACGGTGGGAGGAATGGGAGGCCCTGAGGGACCCACCCCCAGTTCATCCAGGATCTAAAGTGTAAGAGAAAACCCTGTTTGTAGTCCTGTCACCTTCATCCTCACGCTACTTCCCTACAGCGCTGCCAACAGTGGGGGGGGTTTATGCCCAGCGAGGTGGGTAGGCTCCAGAGCAGTGCTGGGACCTAGAGAGAAACCTCTCCTCCAAGTGACTCAGATGAAGGGAACAATGGCCATGAACTGTCCTACCCTGGGACCGTTTCTAGTGATTCCCAAGCTGGGAACCTCTCTGAACTGACAGGATGCCTCAACACACTCTTTCCACCCATCTGAGGGATGCTGAGGACCTTCCCCAGCCACGTGACCACTGTGGAGCATCATCACTGGCCTGGACAAGGTTCTGTGCTGTTGTCACCAGATGGGACACAACGCACCATGGCTCGGACCACGGCAGGCTCAGCATGGGAGCCTCATAAGGCTTTACCTGCTCTGCCACTGGCAGCTTGCCACTCTCCAGGATCTTCTTAGTGACATCTTCTGGGCTCAGCACCTGGATGTCCAAGCAGGGCACCCCAACACCCTGGCTTCTGGCAGATCCTTCTGCGCTTTCCTCTTCTGGCTGAGATAACTTGGCATTCTCGAGAGACTTCAGCGTTCCCAGCCGCTCCTTCTCTCTCTCCTTCTGGACCCTGCAGCTGGATAAACGGTGGCGCTGGTCTCCGGAGTGCTCTGCCTCCTCTTGGGTTGGAGAGGACTGCAGGGTACCCTGAACCCTGTCCCAGAATGCCAAAGTATGTGCGAGATCTTTCCGCAGCGCCTCATAGATCTTAAACCTCAGGGCCAAGTTCTTCTCACTGTCACTGAGGGTCTCACTTTCGGACTGCCCCTGTTCTGTGTCCGAGGACTGCACGACCACTGCTTGGCCCTCGTCCCTCAAGGAACTCTTGCTCTGCTGTTTCTTCTCTCTCTTGCCACTTGCAACAGGGTCTGGCTGCTCCTTTGTAGATCCCTTCACGATGGACCCCTCGTTGCCATCTGACACGTTGCTAGTGGACTTGTTCGTGTTCTGGGCAGGAGGAGCAGAAACAAAGCAGCGAGCGGTTCAAAGGGCTGACTCAAAGGCTGGAGGAATGTGATCGCCTTTGAAACAGCCTCATCCGAGCCCCGTGCTGGGTGCTCCACAAATCCCACTTCCCAATGGCTCTGGTTCCCACTTTAGCTCAACTGAAACCAAATTCTCCAGTGTTTGAGGAGCCCAGAAAACAAGCCAAGAATGGGAACAGCTTCCCAACCCAAACGGGGAACTTCAGGCACCTCCGTACTCCTGTGCTGTCCTCCGGGCTTGCTTCCAGCATGCTGGGAATCCCCAGGGCTGGCTGACTCTTTGGGAAGCCTGGTTGCTAATGAACGCCTAAGGCCCAGCAGTACCTCCTGCCAGACGCCGTATCCCTGACGGATCACAGCTCAGGGCTGTAAGTCACGTGCAGAGGGGGAGAAACGCTGGATTACAACTTCCCAGCACTGCCCAGTGACTGTATGGAGTTACGTGAAGCTGCCGTCCCAGCAGAGCAGCTCCACCCAACAAGCCCATGGGAAACCCTCCCCGGTGAAGCAGCAGCCTGCTCAAACACAGGCTGCCATCTCCCAGCGCGGCCCCGCGTGTTGCCCGCAGCCAGGTTCTCGCCCCCACGTGCAGCTCCTGGCTTCTCAGGAAACAGTGCAGCTCCATGGGCAGGTCCTCGGGGTTTTATCATCCCTCTGTATAAACACAACCACCCACCTGCCTCACTCCAGGCTGGCCTTTCTGCCCTGAAATGCTTTCTTTTCCAAGCTCTCTCCTCCCACGCGTTTTCTTCTTCAGCTCTTCCTCCCTCAAGCGTTCCAGCTCCTGCCGGTGCTTCTCCTCCAGCTCTCGAGCCAGCTGCTCCATTTTCCTTCAGGAAACAGAGAACATCCCCAGGAGTCACCACCAGCAACCCGGGCTCGCTGCAATCCCACGCGGTCCTGCACTTTGCTCATTGACCCTGAGGCCAAGTAGAACCCTTAGATCATCTCCATGGATTTCTCTCAACCTGGGGAGGCTGGGAGCATCCCAAGTGAGGAGAGCTGGGAGGGGACCTTCGGGGCCAGCTGAATCTAAGCCTTGCTCTCAGAAGGTCTCAATCGTGCAGCTTCTCTGGTGAGGTCCACCCGGACGCCTCCAGCATGCTGCCCAAGAAGACCGACCCACCATGTCTCCCTGCACCAACTTCCCAGTGCAAACCAGCTCACAAATCACCAACACCCACTTATCCCTGCACCAGTTCTTGGCTCCCCCAGGCCCCCTTCCCAGGCACAGTCTGCTCCTTCATTATCAGGAAGGAAAGGCTGTGGTAACCCCCCTCTGAAAAACAGGCTCTGAACAAATTCCCTGCCAGAACACACAACAATCATGGGAAACTCTTGCTGTCCATCCTGGGAGTCACAATTCAAAGCATCCCTGGTGACCTCCCATGGAAAATGTAAAAGTATGCGGAACAGGTTAGATTCCCTCTGAGATCCACAGATGATGCTCTAAGATGGCTTCCAAAGGCTACTGAACCCTCCTACTCTCCCCCTCTACTCTGCGCTCATGAGACCCCACCTGGAATACTGCGTCCATAGAATCATAGAATGGTCTGGGTTGGAAGGGACCCCAAGGATCATAGAGCTCCAACCCCCCTGCCACAGGCAGGGACACCAACCTCCAGGCCTGGAGCTACACAAGGCTGCCCAGGGCCCCATCCAACCTGGCCTTGAACACCTCCAGGGACGGGGAATCCGCTACCTCTCTGGGCAGCCTGTTCCAGCCCCTCACCACTCTTTCTGTAAAAAACTTCCCCCTAATATCTAATCTAAACCTTCCCTCCTTTAGCTTTAGTCCATTCCCCCTTGTCCTGCCATTATCTGCTCTTTTAAAAAGTCGAATCTCCTCCTGCCTATAAGCTCCCTTCAGGGACTGGAAGGCTGCAATGAGGTCCCCCCGCAGCCTTCTCTTCTCCAGGCTGAACAAGCCCAGCTCCCTCAGCCTCTCTTTGTAGGGCAGGTGCTCCAGCCCTCTAATCATCCTTGTGGCCCTCCTCTGAACCCTCTCCAACAGTTCCACATCCTTCTTGTATTGCGGGCCCCAGCTCTGGACAGAGTACTCCAGATGGGGCCTCAGTACTCCAGATGGGGCCTCGTCCAGCTCTGGGGTCCCCAGTACAGGAAAGATACTGAGCTGTTTGAGGGAGTCCAGAGGAAGGCCATGAAGATGATAGAGCTGGGGCACCTCTCTTATGATGACAGGCTGTCGTGGTTTCACCCCGGCTGAGAGCCGAGATCCACGCAGCTGCCTGCTCCTTAAAGGAAAAGAGCGGGGAAAAGGGAAGTGGGGGGGCGGGGGGTGTGTGTGTGTGTGAGAGGTAAGGGAAGGGAAAAGGAAGGTGCAAATAACCCCAAAACCAAGAAACTAAGAGGCCCGTGGGTTGGGATAAGGATAGTTTACTAAGATAACAGAAAGATACAATATAACAATGCTAACAGGACTTTAGAGCAAAAATACATGAAGCTGTTGATACACAATGCAGTTTCTCACTGAACCCACAGCTCAGGCCGTGCCACCCAGAGCCGTCCTGGCACCCGACCGTCCCCCAAGAACCGCGTGTCCCGGAGCTGCCCTAGGCCTTCCTCCCGTCAGCCCCCCCCCGCCCCCCCTTCCCTTTAACCTGCTATTTTCCTTTAAGGAGCAGGCAGCTGCGTGGATGCCCAGCTCCAGACACTGAATCCTCCAGCCCAGGGGACCAGAGCACATCACGCATTTCCTGGACCACCTCTGCTCAATTCCAGCCACAGTTTTCTTTGCCCACAGCCACCAGCTGTGTAAGCAGGAGATGCTGCTTCTCACTCCCACAAGTGACCAGCAAGCTGGTTTTATTCCTTAAAAGCCAAATGTTTTGCCAAAGCCAAGAAGGATCAGAACAGTAGAAACCGTTTCCTTGGCACCCTCCAAGCCAACTGAGGGGGATAAACAAAGCAAAAATGGGTATTTGCTTATAAAAACACTAAGTTGTTATTCCCTGTAGGATGCTGCTACCTCAGAGATCTTGAGAAATATGTAAAATGGCATTCAGGATTAGCACAGACTTCAAAGCATTTATCCTCTTTAGGCAGTAAAGCTCTGAGCTGCTCAGGCAGTTATACTCCAGGGACCTCTCAGAGCTTTTCCAAATATTAGTTTGAGAGGTGGGGCACTGGATAAAAAAAAATTCAGATGCAGCCTGCTATTGTTAAGCCTGTGTACATGTAATTTATGCAAGAGGGAAGAGTCCTTTTAAAAGTCCCCCTGGAGTCCCCTCACTTTAACAAGCTGTTTGAATTCTCTGCAGTTCAAAAGCTTAGAAACACTAAAACTAATTACAACTATTACATTGATCAAAAGAAAATAAGACAATCACAGTCTATTAAAAAAAAAAAATTCAAGTGTCAGCTCTGTTGTATTAAACACCCTCCTGGTTTTCCATGAAAAGAGCTACACAGACATCAGGACAAACAAAGGCTGGGCTTCAAAGTTTCCCCTTCTTTTACTCTGTTCCCCTTATAATTATAAGCTCTGATGAGTGTAAACGACCCCAAACAATAGGTGCAGGATTCAGAGGAAAAGCTTGTTAGAAATGCAATGGGAGAAAAGAGGTCAGGCTGCAAGACAGCACTTATCACCTTGGTGTGTCCCCCAGAACATCCCCTCCCATGGGGAAAACACCAAAGGCATTGAGAGCTACAAAAGTTTCATAAAAATGGGAAAAATACCTGGCAACCACAGCAGGGCTTAGAGTAGCCTCAAGAGTAGCTTAAAGAGGAGCCACAAAGGCTCCAGGTAGACACACAACTCTGGTTTCCATCCCTCTCTAAAGCAAAGCTACAGCAAGGACTCATTTTTCTTAGTTTGCCTCAGCTAAATCATTTCTCTCCTCACAGAAAAGGAGGGAATGATGCTAATTTTTCTTCTCGAGGGCATGTCGAGCATCAGACCTTTCCATTCATGACCTAATACATCCCTAAGAGACATTACAGCCGGCCAGAGGCACAGCACCGTGCTGCTCATGGTGAGTCAGGCCATCTCTCCACCAAAAAGGAGCAGTCATCATCTTTGAAGCGTAAGAAACTGCTCTCTAGTAAAAGAAAAAAAAAAAAAATCACAGAGGGGTTTTAATAGTGTTACTGGTAGAGAACTAAACTATTTTGATAAAACTGACACTCAAGTTCCCGACGCGTTGCCCGAGGAGGAGTACTTCCCTGCAGAAGCCATAGAGCAGATGGTTATAAATGAGACTTATTTCATGGACACCATTTAATGACTGCAAATTCCTTTAACTAAAAATCTCATTTTATCAGAGCATAAATCATAGGCTTTGAAGGGAAAAAATTTGTTTCAGATTCCTCATTCCTCCTTCTCTAAGGCTTCTCTATGAATACCACTTCAAATAGCACATCATTAACGCCATACAAGGGTTTTATTTGTCAAGGCTGGCTTCTAGCACCTATTTTCCTCCTTTTTAATGTTAGTTAATTGAACACAGAACAAAAGGGCCCTCTGTTCTCTGCCTGAAGTGCCTCATCATTGTAACATGGAAATCAATGTAATATGTTTGCTCCAGCATCGCTTCAGAGGTGTCACTATCAAAGAAAAACAACACATCTCCAGATCAGCCCAGTGGTAAGGCACAGGAGCAGACAGTGTCATCAGGTACCATTACTAACCCTACCTGGATTAGGAGGGCCAAAAATAAAAGCCCACTCCCCCATCACTGCCACGTGTGGCATGTCTAACTGAACCTTGTGCCATTTAACATCACTTCTGATCAAAACCCTTCTCTGCTCCTACAAAGAGGGAACGCCAGCCTTCCAGAAGACAGCACCTACACATCCCTAACAGCCTCTCTGTGTTCCAGGCTCCTGACTCCTGCCAAACCACGGCCCCATTGATGAGCAGAGCACTTCTGGAGTGAGATCTTGTTCAGGACCAACGGTGGGGTGTGGGGGGACACCCCATTGTGCAGAGCTAACACAGCTACATGGAGGGAATGAGCTATACAGTACATACAGTGCAGTGCTTGGGAGCCACGGTGCTGCAAATGGAGTTTCTGAGAGTCACTGGTGATGGATACAAGCAGCAAAACTGCTTTCAGGTTGTCTGTCATCAGTGTAAATAAAGCCTTTAAACACATCCATATAAACACACATCTACATGTGCCCTCTACACCCACAAAGAGACTGTGTGCTGTACAGGGCAGGGAAAAGAGACAGCATGGGCACATCTGCTGCTGGAAGAGACTCCTTGTCTCCTGACCTGGCTGGAAGGGAACTTCCAAGCTCAGGTTCCCATTTCCACCAAGATACCTTACAGTCAGAGATTTTCTTCCTCCCACATTTTGTTTTACTTCAGTTTCCACCAAATTCCTGGGTGTTTCTACACTCTTGGCTAAGGGAAGATTTGGCTTTAACCCTCCTGTGGCTGAGTAAACTCAAGTTCACCAGACAGTCACATTCAGCACCATTGTGCACAGCCTTTGGGGTGCTGCTCTTTAATACCTTTAGCAAGTGAAGCCCAAGGGAACTCAGAAGAGCCACCACTACACTAAGAACACTAAATTCTCTGGTGTCATCACTTCAGATGAGCTTTACCCCACCAATGCTAGTCAGCAGTTGATCTTTTCAAGCTGCACTCGAGTCAATAGAGTGGGCAAGGAATGTCTCCATGCTTGTTCCTCTTAGATTTGTAACTACAGCAAGAGCAATGCACTGAAGGCCTAATTTCTGATTTGGAAAATAACAACCTATGAAGCTCAAGACACTGCTGTGCCAAGCTGTGGTGACTTGTTTGTCACGTAGAAATCCTATTCCCACACCTCAAGGGCAATCTCTATTAATAGCATCCACACATCCTCTCCTGCCAAGGAATGAGCAGAGCAAAACATCACGCAGATGCTCCAGCTACACCAAATTATTACTGCAGCATGAGCAAGGGGAGGTCATTCAGGAACAAAGCAAATCTAGGACTGTCTGTGGAAAACACAGGACAAGGCAGAGTTTCTCTGGAACAACCATGCGACTGGGAATGAGATGCAGATACACAAACAAGCTGCTTTTGAAACTCTCAACTCCAGAAAAAAAAATCCAGCCTTTAGGTAGGCAACATTAACCATCTACAGCCTGTTCACAACAATCCCTAGGTGCCCAGAATTGATGATTGCTTGGTGCACACACTACATCAGTAGATGTTCATCATCGTTCAACAGGAGCTGTTACGCATGATTAAGAGCAATCTGTTAACTTGGATCCTACAACTGTGGACCAGACACTAAGGTGCAGAGCATAGTACACAGCCTTTTGTATACAAACATGCCAACCTAGTGCTAATACCCCAGTCACTTGACAGTCACAGCCACACATGGTTTGTCAGGCACTTGGTTGGAGATATGTGCCCACTCAGCCCCACACTGACCCAGGGGGCTGCAGACCAGGCAGAGCAAGATTGGGTGGAGAGTGGGGGAAGGCTCCCTGCCCTCAAATACTGCTCTGAAAGGCACACAGAGACAAGCATGATTGGGCAATGCAGTAACTACATGGTACTTTATACTTGGCTTGCAATGGGCACACAATATAGGCTGCCCAGGGGGTGTGGAGTCTCCTTCTCTGGAGAGATTCCAGCCCCATCTGGACACCAACCTGTGTGACCTGTCCTAGGGACCCTGCTTTGGCAGGGGGTTGGACCCCATGAGCTCTGGAGGTCCCTTTCAACCCCTATGATTCTGTGACTCTGTAATGCACATGGACAATGTACCAATAGGGAGGGGAAGGGGTCCCTTTCCTGGGTTTTCTGTAAGGGCTGCTTATCCTTTTGTCCCCACATGTGATTTCCTGCACTATAACCAGAAGAGCATTGTTAATAATTAAACAGTCACAATTAGGCTTGAAATCTGGAAAGCCAAGAACCTGCCTGCTGTTTTTACCTAGTTCTCCTTTGACTACAGCCAGAGGATGAGGTTTTGGACTCCAGACAGAGGCACATCCCAAGCAGGAATCGCTGAGCAACAGCTCAATGTACTATTTTAAGGAGCAAATCTTCACAGCATCTCCTTGTAGCCCCTCTTTCTCTCCCCAACTTCCTCCACTTGCAGCCCAATGTTTACAAGGATTTGCAGCTGTACACTCATCCTCCTCTTAGTCTGAGCCCACGAGGATGATGCTTAACACATGCCACCAAGTCAGGTACCAACCAGGTACCAGCCTCACGTACAGCGAGCAGTAAGATAACATCACATCCAGTTCTGTATCCAGCCCTTTAACACCAAGGTGTTTAAATCCAAAGGAGCCCTTCTCTATGCCCAGAAGCAAAGGCCAACACAGGGAGCTTCACCAAAACCCAACCAAAGTGGCAGATGGGAGAGATGCAGGTGAACTGGTGACAGATTCCAGACCCACAAGTTCCCTGTATTGCCAGAGTACAGCACAGCCATTCGCCAGCACTTTGGGGAGGAGACTGCAAGGGGATAAATCAAACTCAGAACATGTGGCTGGGCTCACACCAGCTCTATCACTTAAATTAGATGTTACCTCTGCACACACCAAGTCCCCAGGGACCTGCTCTCAGGACCAGCCTAACTTCTGTACCTTCCAAATAGACAGCCTGGGCTCATTTAGCAAATTAATAAAGAAATGGCTGTTCCTATTAATAGATTAGCATCACAGGGATTTCCCTTCCCCCCTTCAAAGGGTGTTCTTCCTTATCTCAAGTGAGGGGTCAAGAAAATCTCACTGACACCCCATGCAGGGCTAGGAGAGCCTCCACACACAGGCAGTAGCACTGCAGTGGCTATGACTAATATGCAGCTTAGTTGGGGAATCAGGATTTTCTGTTTACAACCACAAACACAGTTTATTTTCAAAAAAGATGCTAATGAGGCAGAGAACATCCACTTTATTTTTTGTTTGAGCCAGGCACAAGGAAAAAATACAAATCATGTGCTACTGTTTAGAGGAAAGCAGTTTAGATTTGTCCTGTCTGGTATAAACATTGAGAGCAGCTCTGATGTCTCACATCACACAGCATCATCTGCTCACCCATACGGTAGCTAATTGAGATAATTGCTGCATCTCTGATTTTACTCATTACTATTTCTGGACTTTAGATGAGAAACCCAGGTATAGCTCCATAAATTTCCGCGCTGTCACAGGGAAGCTCAGGGGATGCCCATTTCAGAAACCCCAGATTTACCGATGTACCCTTTCTGATCTAAGAAGCTGAGAATCCTTCTGCATGATGGTAGAAAGGACTTTAAGTAGACTTGTCTTCCTTTATAAGCTACTGCCTGAGCCTTTCTGGAAGGGAAAATATGCTATATTGGGGAAAAAAGTCAATATTTAGTCTTCTAACATTAAGTAGCATCTGTACAGAATATCAGACAGCATAATCCTCTGCCATTCACAGCCAAGTTAAAATTCCCTTAGTTTCTTTACTTGCAAGATGTTTCACTCTGGTCTCATTCTCTCCTCCAGGAACACACCAGCATTTACTCACAGTTGCTCAACTGTGACAGGAGAAAAACTTACAGAAGTTTGATTCCTGGGGTCAGATTGGTCAAGGCAGAGCTGAGCATCCCAAACCCACAGTCCCTCAGCTCCCTAGGGACAGCATCCAACACCAGCTCTGGCACAAAAATTCAGGGTCATCAGTACCCAGGGCACTGCTTTGGAGGAGGACATCCCTGCAGCAGCTGGTGGTCCTGCTCAGCTAGGAGGGGATAACCCACAGCAGGCTGGGCAGTGCAGGACACCAAGAGGTAACACACTGCATCTTACCAGAGGTTTAAAAAATACCAGTCTGACCTCCTTTAAGAGACCACATACAGGAGGGTTTCATAGAATCCCAGACTGGTCTGGCTTGGAAGGGACCCCAAGGGTCACAGAGCTCCAACCCCCTGCCACAGGCAGGGACACCAACCTCCAGGCCTGGAGCTACACAAGGTTGCCCAGGGCCCCATCCAACCTGGCCTTGAACACCCCCAGGGATGGGGCACCGACCCCTTCTCTGGGCAGCTTGTCCAGCCCCTCACCACACTCTCTGTAAAGAGCTTCCCCCAATATCTCATCTCACCCTTCCCTCCTCCAGCTCCACTCCATCCCCTTGTCCTGCCAGCATCTGCCCCTTTAAATAGTTGATTCCTCTGAATCAACTTCATCTTGAAGCCGTGCTCTAGAGGCCTCCCGACAGTCCCTGCCACTCACTATCAAACCAGAACCATCTATACAAACTAGAACTGTTCCAATTTTACCCTGATAATCAAGCACATGGTACCTGCCAGCTTCCAAGTACCCAACCTCCAGATATCCTAGTACTTCAGGCAAGAGCATCTCCTAAGATGCAGCATTTACTGACCACCCCACCCCTGGGGGACTGTCCCACAAGATACAGCATTTACTAAACCCTCTAGGTACAGGGGGAAGGGGTTTGGGGATGCAGAGGAAGGACCCCAACACGTGCATCCAAAGACTATGAAAAGCTTCTCATCTCCACACAAATAATACATTAGTTAAGATTTAAAACAGTCTACAGACAGCAATTACAGCCTGTTAGATATACCGCATAAATGGGGGTGTAACAAGGAGTGAATTTATCAGTACACAAAGTGATACAGAATAAATCTAGGTGTTCTGTCCCTTTACCCTCAATGTTTAAAACAGGAGCAGGCTGTAGTCCAGTTGATTTTAATTCAAATTTCATTCTTCCCTTCCTTTCTCCAAGCTGCCTCACAAGCTGGAGGAGCACACACATGGCAGAGAATATATTACTAACAACTCTTAAAATAATGCCAGGATATTAGATCTTCAACTGCATATAAAAGTGATACACTGTGTCTGCCTTATTCCAAGCTCATGCTTTGAAATTACACTGATCTGAATTATAAGGGAAAGCTTTTATCAAAACCCTCTGCAGTTTTGCACAACTTTGTAGTGTGTCAGACTGGGAAATACAACATCAGTGGGAGAAGGAGCCCAAAATCATCCCCGTGACTCCCCAGCCACCTGGAATAACCACCACTGCAGCTGAAGATCACCATTAAGTGAAGCACCATTTGCCAATCTGAAGGTAATTAGAAATTTCATCAGTAATTGAGACTCTTGGACAAGCAGAGCTGAGGCTGAGTGGACTCCAGAAGGCTGCTTTGGCCTGTGCAGGATGGCACAGACAGGCTGGTAGGACCCAGTGAGCACGGTCACAGCAAAGGTTAAGGTGACATTTATTACTTGGGAGGTTTTAAGCCATCAGGTGCCACACAAGCAGTGACTAAACCAAAAACAACAGATACCCTACACAGCCAGTACCTTCCAAATGCCAGTAAGAGCGTTATAGTACTTAAATGCACATTTGCTGCATTCATGAGCACAAACCCAAGCGTGGGTGTAACTACACGTGATGCTCTGGGGTTGCAGATATAATTTAAGACATAAGCCAGATAAGGTAACAAACATAATGGGTAAAAATGGCCAAGGAACTGAAATACTGGCACAGCTGGTCTAGTCTGCCCTTGGACTGTGCTGTCAGTGTCCAAATTTGGCATCCCACAGCACACCAACTGTGCCTGACTCCTTACAGGGGCCATTTAAGGTGCATTAGTGAAGTTTGAACATCTCACAGCACAGAGAGGGGAGAAAGCAAAGGGGAAGAAGGAAGCTTGGCAGCACTTGGAGGTGCAAGAGCCACCGGTATTGTGAGAGCACCCAGAGCATCCCTCTGAGCTCTGCACTGAGGAGCCCCCAGGAGCGTGGGGTGCTGTGCACCTGGGTCTCCTAAGACTTCATCAGGAATGTGGGTAGCAAGCCCTGGGTGTGGCCTGAAAGCCAAATGAGAGCAATTAAGGATTTCTGCAGAAGCACAGAGCAGTTCTGGTTGTGCAGCCTGCCAGCCTGTACCACCACTGCTCAGGAGCCATCAGTGACATCCCAACATCTCCATTAGCAATTCAGCACAAACCAACTATACACATACCAACACAGGGTGATTCTCTGCTCTCACACTATCCAGCTAGGATATCCAGGCTACCTGCCAGCAGTGCCCTGGAAAAAAGACTACAGAACTTCATTTCTGAGACACAGAGCTGTGCTGACGTGCTGGTGGAGCTCCCTGCAGCAGATGGGAGCCCTGCTGCTGGAAGGGCTGACAAAGACTTACAGCACTGCTCTGCTGCACCAAGGGTTGGGAAGAGATGAGGGACTTGCCCCAAGCATCACAGCAAAACCAGCTTGGCTCCTGCACTTGCAGAAAGCAGGGAAGAGCAGAAAGGCTTGCTGTCCAATTTCAGGATTTAAGAAGATGCTCTTTGTAAAATGCCCCAATGGGTTGAAGAATCAGTCTGAGCTACCTCACAGGGACTGAGGGGAGCAGTACCTCTGGCTTTCCATCAGGATTGCCTGGCCAAGTTCTCCTGGAGGTGTAGCTCCAGGGTTACTTCAGACCCAGGCTATCCATATCTCTGCTGCCATGCTCGCACCAGAAGGTCCTATCAGCCACCAACAATGGCAGCAGCTCACAGAGCCACATTTGAAAGCTCCTTTCATGAAAGGAGCTGTGACTCCAGGTTACATCACCTGGTGCTGCACAGGTAACTCAGAGCCCTTCCAAGCCAGCACAGAGCTGTCCACGAGAAGTGGTCACCCCTACAGCATCCACCCTGAGCATGGAAGCAGCCTTGAAAGCAGATGCAAAGCCCCTCCAAAAATACCTCCCTACAGCAGTGAGCTCCCTCTTAGATATTTTGGCCCATACTCCTCCAACTCCACCAGATTTAGTCCCATGATGGATCAACCCTGGGAAGCTGCACCACTTCACTCCACAGAGGTCCACATGCAGCAACCAAGGGCTTCAAGAGCTTTCCAGCACCTCCGAAGAGGGGAAGAGAAATTTCACAACACAGGTGACAGCAGTGTTCTCCAAAATTAATACAGATCAGGTAAATTAAGGCTTTTCCAATAAATACTAACATCAGCCCTTTTTTAAACTAGGTGTCCTGGTTTAGCCCATTCTACTCCTATGGAGTCTCAGACTGCTTATTACCTCTTCCCAGGAACAGCCCCCCCCCCCCCCCAAACAGTTTGAGACACAGAAGGCTGAGTATCCAAAAAACACACATCCCTGCTGTGTTAGAGTCAATTCCTCATGCAGCAGGGCTCTATATCCCAGTCTTTGGCCCCAAGACTTACTTTTCCTTTACAAATGCAGAGCACAACTGCAATCATTCTACCACAGACCATGAAGAAATCAATTTAGCAATCCAAACATAAATTAAGCAATGTTTTTGATTCAGTAAACTTGTTCCTCCGTAGATCAGAGCAAGTATTAGTGAAGGTCAGTGACCCATCCCCAAGATTTGCTTTGATGAAACTCATAGGAATTTTAGATCAGAGCACACTTCAAATTATTTGACCTGGAAATTAACCCTTTACATATTTGTAAGTGATTTTAACAAATTGCTAGGAGCTTTTCTGTTTGTGATTCAATGGTTTAACAGCATATTAATGAAATTACTTATTAATCAAAGCACCAATTCAGTAACTTACAAATACTTCTCCTGAATAAGGATCTCCAAACTGAGCAAAGTCCAACATCACTGGGGGTCCTGGTGGATGACAAGCTGCCCATGAGCCAACAGTGTGTCCTGGTGGCTAACAGGGCCAATGGGATCCTGGGGGGCATCCAAAGGAGTGTGGCCAGTAGGTCAAAGGAGGGGATCCTCCCCCTCTACTCTGCCCTGGTCAGGCCCCACCTGGAGTGTTGTGTCCAGTTCTGAGCTCCCTGGGATAAAAAAAGACAGGGATCTCCTGGAGAGAGTCCAGAGGAGGCTACAGAGATGAAGGGCCTGGAGCATCTCCCCTGTGAGGAAAGGCTGAGTGAGCTGAGGCTGTTCAGCCTGGAGAAAAGAAGCCTGAGAGGGGATCTGATCAATGGGGATCAATAGCTGAAGGGTGGGACACAGGGGGACATGGGCAGCCCCTTCTCAGTGTCTGTGGGGACAGGACAAGGGGCAATGGCCTCAAGTTGCAGCACAGGGAGTTCCACCCCAATCTGGGGAAGAACTTCTTCCCAGTGAGGACGAGGGAGCCCTGGGACAGGCTGCCCAGGGGGTGTGGAATCTCCTTCTCTGGAGAGATTCTAGCCCTGTCTGGACACCGACCTGTGTGCCCTGTCCTAGGGACCCTGCTTTGGCAGGGGGTTGGACCCCACAGGCTCTGGAGGAACCTTCCAACCCCTACAGTTCTGTGATTCTGTGATCACTAGAAAAGGATTTCAGGCAATTTTTATTATTCAGAAGGTATCAGGGTTAAATTATGGTCTGAAAGAGAAAATAAACACCTTTTGAGAGAAAACCACCTTTCTCTCAATGTCACTGACCTACCCGAGAGCTAAGTTCAGGGCTCCCCGATTCATCTTAGTGCTCAGTCCCACACTGTACAAACACCTTGTGGAAAAAGCTTTCTGTACAGGTTTTTTTTTTTTTTCAAGAAAAGCCCTGCATTATAACTTACATCCCTTCAAGTGACTTCAACTGTGCTCTCTGCACATTAAAAATGTTAAATTCTGGGCAAATCAGAACAAATATATTCCTTGCTCAGATCCTTTCACCTCAAGCAAGATCAAGTAATTGGTACAAGAACTTCATGGGTTTTTAGAGGAAAATCAAGGGAATTAACATCTTTCAAGCAGCGTAATAGCTCTACAGTTTATGTTAAAGTAAATCATCTGAGTAATGAATTTAATTCCTCAGAGTAACTTTCCAGAAAAATCAAAACTAACACATTTTAATGAAGAATGAAAGAATTTTTCACTGCAGAAGTCTGCAAAATATTTGAGTATTTTTAATAGAAAAGCAAAAGTGAGCTGAGACAATCCCAAAGCATGTTTAACAGCCACGTGCTACCCAAGTACAGACAGCAACAAAGCAGTGGCAGTGTGGAAGGGAACTGGTTCTCTTCACTTTGACAGAACAGAAGATGGATACCTCAAGGAAAAAATACACCCAAGACAGACCTCAGAATCTCCAATTCCACCAAAATGATGTTTCAAGTCCTGCTAAGCAGGAAAAAGCAGCTTTTTAATTGGCTTAAATGGCTTTATTGAAATGACACACACAACAGCAGTATTTGTAGATGGGATGTGACTGGGAGAAACGGGATTCTCTAACCAGAACAGAAGTCCTGAGGCTTAAACAGATCCAATTGCAGCATGAATCCATCAAGGCTCATCGTTAGCCCGGCACTGACTGATGTCTCTGCTGGTAACCAAGTGTTCCAAGCAGTGGCAGTTAAAACAATAACCGAAGTCTCCTTGCCTCCCCCACCACCTCCCACTTCCAGGCATTGAAGCAATTGTTTAGCAAGCCCATACTAATCAGGAGCTAATTAAATAACTAAAATTGTTTCAGCATTCATCATTTTCTTCCCATGAAGAATCACTTTTCTAGATCTTTATGGCCTTATCCGCATGGCTTGGACACGTGAAGGTCTGAGCTTACCCACACTGTGCTGCCAGCGCTGGGGCAGGAAGGCACCCACCATGCTGGGACCTGTGCCATCCTCATCACCACAACAAAAGCCAACACTGTCACCTCCAGCACCAACAACCTGAGCTGCTTCTCCACTCCTACAAGCCCAGGGACCAAGCACTGCAGAGCCCATCGCTGCCCCACACAAACACAGGAGTCCCACCTTCCTGTTGAACCTGGCATGATCCCACTGGAGAGGGCACCTCAAGATCTTCATCCCTTACTGCAGCCACCCTTCTCCCTTGGTCCCTTTCCAATTGCTTTGTCCTTCACAGGGATTTGATGTCAGAATATCAGGAGGGAAACACTCTGAGCAGTAACTTTGATGGTTCCCTCAGAACTCACTCTTCCTTTAAGGAATACTTTTTTCTTCCCCACCCCCCCCCACCCCGCCCCCCCCCATTCCAACCAGAAGTCCAGCAAAGTCCAGCAACCCAAACTAAAAGCCAGGGCAAAGTTTGCTCATTAAACAGTTTCACTGGCCCCAGCAGCCCCAGGACAGAGCATACCACTAGGTCCTTCGGGGCAGAGACAGCATCTCCCCAGCAGCCAGCTCCCCCACCTCACTCCCAGAAGGATGTCAGCACACAAAGCGTGAGAGCTTCTGCCTCACTGTTTCTTCACTGACCACCCCACCAAGTGTTTAAAACAAGCACACATGGATAAGCCCTCACTTGTTTTCTGTGGTGTGGAGACCCCAACAGAGCACGCACACACACACACAGGAGTCGCAGCTGCTGCAGCAGCCGGTGTACAGTACCTCTTGATGCAGCCTCCCCGCATCCGAATACAGCCTCCTGCTCCTGTCTGCGTCCATCCATCCCCTGGTGACCGACGGGAAAACCCCAAGCAATACTAAAGACAACCAAAAGCTTCTTGATTTCATCATTTCACACCTGTTGAAAACAAGAGAACAGTCGTAAAGCAATCATCTCACACCAAAACCCAGCTCAGATACAACAGCATGGCAGAAGCTTCGGCTGACGGTGCCTCTCCACACCAGGTCAGTGCTGATGGGACACTGCAGCCCCCACAAACACCCAGCAAAACCCCTATGTTCCCTTTTCACACCCATCTGTGTATTTATGAGCTATTGCTGTGAAACAGCTCGTGTGGTGACCAGACACTGGAGGAGAAACATCATGAATTGGGAACTAAGGAAGAATGCAAGGAGCCTTCAGTGAGAACACAACCATGGACAGGATTTCACAGCCTGGGCAGAAGGATGCAGATACACTAGCAAGAAATGAGGCCAAACTAGGTAATGAAGAAAAAAAGCCACTGGGATTCACCCACCCCATGCATGCTTAAAGGAAAGCAAGGTTTATGGAAAAGGACAGTCAAAGAACAGAGACCACCACAGACCCTCACAGGAGGCCCTCAGAGACCCGAAGGCACTCATGTAATGAATATGTAAATATTATTAGTTCCAGGAAATGAAATTAAAATGCATGTACTGGGATGATACAAGCTTTTTCTCTCCCAAGTGAAGGTACACACATTAGGTTAGAGTGATACCCTGCACACCCAGTGCTGCGATAACAAATGCCTGCTTTCTAAAACTCCAAAACTCAGATAGGTTCTTGACCAACTCTTCCAGTCACACTACCACAGGCAAAACCAAACCACATCAAGCACAACACGATGGTACTGCAGAACCCAGCAAGTGACTTGGTCCCATCTCTGGACAACCCACCAGCACCACGTCACTCACGGTCCAGGACACACACCCATACCCTCAGACCTTCAGGCCAGCCCAGTTTCTGCAGCGTGGCAGAAATATCATCATTCTCCTCAGGTTCAGAGGACAATGCTGCAGGAGACCAGCAAGATGCCAGTGAGGACCTTCTACCACAAGAGCAACCACCTGGAGCAGAAGTTCTTGTCTCACATGGGGTTTTTTAATTAATGTGGAAGAAAACAGAGTGCAGTTACTTGGACACCAGTCAGGCTGAGCTACCACGCGTTGCACACACGCATGGCCCCGCACTGATGCCCTGGCAGCTCAGCCTGGCAAGCTCCATACTTCATCCCAACTTTTGGGGGGAACCGGACAAGCAGATCGTGTCATTACTGCTCACATTGAAAATACCAAAGGCATCTCCAGGCCTGGCACCATTTCCATGGCAGCTGAGGGAAGTGCTGACCTTTCACAGCAGCTGCAGAGGATGCTATGGCAGACCTATAACGAAGCATAATGGCCACTTAATGAGGCAAGCGATGGCATTTCTATAGCATGCAAGTGACAGCCTGCTGCTCCGGCTGAACAACACACATTAACAAGGCGAGGTACCTGCTAAGGGCACAACTAAGCCCTGCTGAATCAAGTCACCATGACATACCTTGCCTTGACAGGACTCATTTAGCAGCATTCCCACACCACGTATTTGCTGCAGGGTGTATCCAAGCCTTGGTGCATCACTATTAATTCTGGAGCCACGACCATTTACACCAGCGCTGACTTGGGCTTGGCCATTTGATCTGCCCAAAAACCCGCTGTCAACGGGAGAGCACAGAGCCTACAGCCACCACACACCGGGCAGCTCAAGCATCACTTCTCCTTGCTAATGTAAACACCCTGAATTGAGAGCACTCAGGATGAAATCAACATTTATTAGGCTTTCTAAATTCCAATTAGAAGCCTCAGATGTGATGTTACCGGGGCTACAGATAAATGTTTAATAAGCCAAAGTCACTATATCAATAAGCGACAAGTACATTGTTACATTATGAATCGCTCCTGCACAGCAATCCTCTTTCCCACAGTTTTTATAGAGGTATTTTGTATGCTCAGCTGATGCCATCCCTGCAAACACAACTACTTCACTTCACAGTTCTGGAGACCTCTGACTCATATGCTGCTTGAAATTACCATCCTAGAGCAAATCAGGGGACTGGCTTGATGTATATTCAGTAAATAAGGAACCACTGGGAAGCACGACAGTGTTTGGATTAGGATGCCTACAACAGTGATGAAGCTGAAAGGGCAGCCTCCACCTGCTACAAACTACAGTCGTGTTATAAATGGAATTTGTAGAGCATCTTTCTCCAGTCAGTTTAGAAATCACTTATTTTTATTGCATACTGACTGACAGTACACTAATTGCTCTCACTCATAATAAGAGGAGGACACACTAATACACATCATATATCCAAATAGCCTAAAGCAAGCAACAAATATGCACCATAAATATCGAGTGAGGGTTGACTCTGAAGCCATACAGCACTTTCACATTACTTGGCACCCTACACCACAGCTCAGCATCGCTTTACCCTGAGGTAAGCGGAAGGCTCCTTGCAGAATCCAGTCTACAGCTGCACCACGCAACAAGGCAACTGGATTGGGGTCCAAAGTTCCCCAAAGTCAACAAATACAATTCGAAGTCACTGAACAGATCTGCACTACCAGCGTAAACTCAGACAAGTGTCACTACCAGCCTCCTTCCCTCACTTGAGCAAGGGGCAGATTCATACGACATGAGCCTGTACAGACACCACCAGCTAGATAAACCACAGCTCACACAGAGAAATGGCTGCATGGAACAAGCAATTTACTCAAATAGAAAAAAGGTGAGCAGCATTTGTGGCTAAACACTAGAAGATTCCCAAGAGCTGAGGGTGGAGGGGGGGCATCTATCTCACACCTGGGCTCAGCAGCACCTGTGAGCAGAGACAGTCTGATCTACCCTGTAAGGCAGAAATCAGCAATTGCAATGCAGACACTAGAAGCAAAACAGCCTATTTCCAAGCTAAGACGGCCCCGATATTAAGGCAGGTACTAAACAAAGCCTGAAAAAGTTTACCTTAAAGGATGCAGTTTCTTCCTCCAGCATCACAGCTCCCTTGCAGCTGGCACTGCCTTGCCAAAGGGGCACTGCCACAAGCACTGCGATGCCACTGGAAGAAGCTCAGACAACAGCTCACTTGAACACACAAGTGCTGCTGTGACAACAGCAGCCACAGAACACAAGCCCATCCTGAGCCCAGGCACCGACACACAGCCAGGGAGTCTCAGCAAGCAGGGAAACTGGTGCAGCACCTCGCAATGAAGAGGACAAGCAGCGAGCCAAAGACACAAGCACAGGTTGTAGGGCACAGGTTTTAGAGCTGCTCAAGCAAAAAGGGTCACCTTGAGAAACAAAGCCAACTAATGACACCAGCCCTTTCCATGGAGGACAACACAGATTGTTTGAAGTACTATGTGCCATGCAGGGGAAGCAGCTGAACAGCCAGACTGCCGCAGAGATCCCACAACTTTCTCCTCCACAACACGGATGCTTTAAGAATTCAATTACTGTGACTGTAATAAGATTAAAGCATTTGCCCAAAAAACCCCAACAGTTACCAGTTTTGGTTTCAGGGCTATTTAAACTGCAGCTTATTTCTTTAGCATTGAGAAATTAATAGTTCGCAATCACTTCTAATAATTTCCAACGGGCTTCACATTAGGAAGGAGGAGGTTGAACTTAATCACCTGAAGTTATAGTGTTGCTACAGCAAAAGGACCAAAGCATTACCTCCATATAAACTGGCTCTGTTATCACCAGATAAGAATCCTGTCCTCAGTTCCTCTGCCATCAACTATCCCAGTTGCTTCAGCCTTATCTAAACAGCATTTCTATTGCCTGAAAAATAATTTCTAGGTCCATAATCCCTTGTTGAGTGCTACAAAATTAAGCTACAAAATTAAGGGGGAAATCCGTTCTAAGATAACCTTTTAGCAATGCTTAACAAAGGCAAATAACCGTTCCTACAGCATCTCAGATAAATACTTCAAGTTTTCATGCATTGAGAACTCACTGGAACGAGCTCCGATGTTTAGGTACAGACCAGGCATCTCATTTGGGCAAACACACAGGTACCAATATTTAGTCTGTAAATCCCCCAAGGCGTTTCCGTGCTTCCCAGAAAAAATCCGGGGAGCATCATCACCCCAGCGGGGATGTAGCACTGCCAAGGAACTCCTGGACCTCACACACAAGAGGCTCCAACCTTTGCTTCCGAGGCTGCCTCCGCGACACTGGAGCAACGCCCAGCCACGGGCTTACTCCGAGGTTACGCTCGGGGGAGCCCCGGACCACCCGTCCCACCGCCAGCCCAGCGCACAGCCGGTTATCCCCACCACCCAGGAGCGTTTCGGAGAAGTTGGGGAGGAAGCCCAGGAGCTCCTAGAAAACCATCGCTCCTGCCGCAAGCTCAACCCCGCGGGCTGCGGGCGGAGGCTAGAAAGGTCGCCCGGGGCTCGGGTGGGGAAGCGGGGGGGCTCCTACCTCGCTCGTTAGCGGCGCCCGCCCCGGGAAGCGCCCGGCCGCGGGCAGCGGGGCCGGAGGCGGCGGGGCCCGTCGGGGCGCTCCGCGGGGATGGCCGCCGGCACCACGGCGCCACCCGGGGGCCGCGGGGGGAAGCGCCGGCTCCCTTCGCAACCGCGGCGGGACGCGCCCCCGGCCCCCGCCGACGGCCCCGAAGCCGCGGCACGGGAGGAACCCGGAGCCGGGAGGAACCAGGGGGGAAGGAGCCGCGTCTGCCCCGCGGGCGGCACTTCCACCGCTCGCTCTCCGCGCTCCGGAACGCGGGGCTGGGGAGGGGGTAACAACCCTCCGAGCCCGTCCCACCCCGCCGGCGGCTCCCACCTGTTACCGCGCCCAGGCGGGGGGTCCGCGGAGGGCGGCGGCAGCATCCGGAGGGCTGCCTAGCCCCGAGCGAGCGCGCCCCGCGGAGCGGACGGCAGCAGCGGCGAGAGGCGCGGCGCCCGCGGGCTCTCTCCCCCTCAGCCCGGGCGGGGACGGCGTCGCTCCGCAGGGCGCGGGAACCTCGCGGGGCAGGGCGGTGCGCAAAGCCGCTGCGGGGCGCTCCCCCGCGGCACTCACCTGGGAGGGAAGCGGGGCGGCGGGGCGGGGCTGCCCGGGACGGGAGCGGCGGCGGCCGAGGACGCGGCGCGGGCCGGGCCGGCCCTATTTCTGCTCTCTGGGCCGGAGCCGCCTGACGTCAGCGCCGCATTTGCATATTCCACCCAATCGCCGGCACCTGTGCGGGCACGCGGGACCGCCCCCTCGGGGCACGCGGCGGGAGGGGGCCGTCGGGGCGCCGCGGGGCGGGGGCAGCGCGGGGAGCGGCGGGGGGAGCGGGCAGCGGGGCACCAGCTCCTTTCCCTTCCGCTCCCCTCCCCTGGCGGCACCGACTGCCGGGTGCGGGGTTGCGAGAGGGGCTGGGGGGACTGCTTGGACACCCTACCCCGCCGGGAGCCTGAGGCCGTCGGTGGGCTAAAGACCCGGGGGTACCCCCTTGGGGTGCGCAGTACCTCGGGGTGCTGCTGCCGATCCCCCCCCCCCTTCCCGGCAACCCCAGCGTCCGTCCCCGGGAGAGCCGCTCAGAGCAGTGCGGGACCCAGGCTCATCTGGGGCCGGGCGAGAGGCGACCACCGACCCCTCGCGATGTGTCTCTAAAACTGGGGTGTCCTTGTGGGGCACCGAATTTCGCCCGGTGGGACCCTGTAACCCCCCCACGACCGTGCACGGCAACCGCGCAGCGCAGAACACGCAGCTTGCAAAGCGCTCCTTCTGTCCCCACGGACCCCTGGCTCCACAGGAAGGCAAACACACCGCTGCCCATCCATTCTCCTGTGCAGCATCACGTCTGCATCCAAAAACACAATCAAAATAAAGTAAAATACCATTTCCCCATTTTTTTTTTTAAAAAGGGATGTTTCCAGGAAGGGAGGGCACAAGGGGACTGCAGAAGCGAAGAGGATTTTTGGGGGGGTCCTTGATTGCAGAGGCAGGAGGTGAGCAGTCTAAAAGCCCTTATAAAACACACTGGGTTTTGTGTTTCTTCCCTATAAAGACTCTTAACAGCTGGATCCCGATGAATTAAATGGGATTTGACATTGGCTTCGGCGTGAAAAGGATGGGACCCATCAGATGAGGGCTTAGAAAGACACAGAAACCACGTCCAGTCCAGAAGAAAAGCCATGCCATGAAGTTACAATCGAGATTTTTCTTTGCCAGGAGCACCAAGTGATCAGACAGGTGGTTTTTTCCATGATTTTTCACACCTTTGGGTCCAGCCTGTTAAATGCAGCACCTCCAAAATACTTTCAGTGTATTAAGAAAATGTAAAAAAAAAATTAGCTTATTCTAGCCAAACGGCTTGTAGAGACTGTTTTAGGAAGGCAACGATCTTGAAATTGCTGATTTAAGGTTTGGATTAAAAAGAAATCACAAATGTAATAAACCGGGGAGTATCCAGGGTGAATTGTGGGTGGGTAATATAAGGGAGGGCTCTGCAGTGTCTTGACAGAAGAAATGAGTGCATATTTCACAGCTGGCCTGTAGGTTTAAGAGGTCTGAGGCTTTAAAAAAATGAAATAAAATAAAGCTGAAATCTAATCAGAGACAAATAGGTTATTTTCAGTGAGATCTTTCTCCTGAGAGAAAAAAATTGGAGATGGTATCGGCGGAGACAACTCTTCCCCATTTCCTGAGGTGAAGGAAGAAAAGTCTGCCCGCTTACCAACATCACTTACGCTATGAGAAGATGTTTGTGCTGTCAATTTAGCCATTTCTCTGTCTCTCTTGAAGGCAGACACAAGCACGACGTGTGCATTAGCAGACATCTGAGGTACCCGCACAGCCCCTATTTATTTATACCCACGCCTGCTTGGGGATGCAGAGTCGGGAGGCGACCGTGTTCCGCCGCCACCGCCAGCTTGCAGAGGTGATGCTCGCGACTGCATTTGTAGCAGTCGGCATATTTTCCTCGCTTTACACCGTCTGATGCAGGCTGAAGTGCCCAGGCTGGACTTGCTGTGCTTCTGCCAAGACAAAGCTCGGCATGGCAGTGCTGGAAGGCTGCTGCGACCTCTTCATGTCATCAGCTGAGGGGTCCCTGGTCCCGGCGTTGAGTCCCCGGGCTCACCTACCTGCAGCTGGGATCGCAGGGAGAGGGATGGCTAAACGAGGAGAGCACTTACCCTGCACAGAGGGTGCGTGGGGCGGTTGGGCTCACGTAAAGCGCCCGTCTGCTCCCCCATCAGTTATCAGATGCCAAAGGCGACCATGTTCCTAAGCCAGGTCTCCTGGATGCACACACCTCCTTTTCCCACCGTGAGCACAGTCAGGTACCAACAGTCATTTTAGCATCTTCTCTCGCACGCTTGGGTCCTATGTGATCCCCTGGTCTTTTGGTTGTGATGTGTTCCAACCTCCTGAGAATACCATTTATAAAAATCAATCAGCAAGCATCCCCTCCTCACCCCCTCACCCTCCATCCAACTCCACCCCCCTCCTCTTCAAACACCTTTTTAAAGGTCCTGAGACCTTCTAAAAGCCCTGTGGAAGCCTGGATGCATCCCAAGGGCAGTTTCTGAAAGGGAGCTGTGGGAGCTTTGCTGAGGGATGATGTCTGCTGCCCCCCACCGTGCTGGTTCACCCACCTGCAAAGGCTGGGAGAAGCCAACAGCTCTGTTATAGAACTGGGGAAATAAACTGCTTGCTCCAGAGCAGGCTGGCAATGAAAAACTGATAAATTCCTCATCTAAAAGCCTGGGTGAGCTTGAAGCAAAATAATTGTTGCTTTCCTTTGAACTGGGAATTGGAGGGGCCCAAAAAACAGTGATTGGAGGCAGAAGGAAAAGATAAATGAACGATTTTAAAGACAGATTTGAGGAGAAGATTCCTATGCAGAAAAAGGGGGAAATCAAGTTTTCAAGTTTTTTTCTCTCAAAATACAGGATAACCAGTTTGCTGAAAGGGGAATTAAGCATCCTCTGCTCCTCTCAGTTTAAAAATAGATATTAAAACCAGAAAACAAGCAAGAAAGTAAAAAAAAAACAAAACCCCACCCTGGAAGTTTAGAGGGATGGAAGCTGCTGAAGTATGTTTCATGTAACAGAAGCAAACCCAAGGTCTGTGAAGAAGGAGAGAGACCTCCTGGGCCAGCCGCGGTCTCGCGTTCTTGGGTGAGAGGAGCTGGAAATGTGCAACTTGTTGTCAGCTTTGACTGATGCGACTTCAGGAAGTTGATGAGAAATTTTAAACAACAGATTGGCAAGGCAGAACTCCGTGTCACTGAAGATACGATAGCATTCGAGGGTGACCACGGCGGTTAGTTTAAGGGAAAGAGTTTTGAAGAACAGATGGTCTTCTCTTATTGGGCTTTTTTTTTGTTTTTAATTAAAAGACCCCTCCAAACAAACTCACAACACAACAGAGCGATGCACTAAGAATCCCTGATTTCTACCAGTAAAGGAATTAACTGGCAACCCTCTGAGCCTCCTGAAGTACTTCCAAAATCTTCCTCAGAAGGGGAGGAGAAGGGTTCATCTTTAAAAATTCAAACTTTGAATGACAGCGGATCACCCACCCACCCCTTGTCCAGTCCTGCTCTCTAAATGCAGTAATTAAACACGAGTTTTTAAAAGAACATTGTATTCACTGCAAGCAAGGAGCTGAGGAGGTAATAGGACAACAAGATTCATGCTCATCACTTTTAGTTATTTGAACCGAGAACCTAAATCAGACCTGATTAAAATAGGAACTCAAACCCAGATTCAACCAAAACTGGAGATATTAAACAAATACAGATGTGACAAGAGTCGTGATTCAATTATTAGGAGTCCATCTTTTAATTGCTCATTAAGATGACAGTGTGTATCTTTGCCTACATACATTTAGCAAAGCCTTTTCACTTTGACAGCGCATAAAATTACCCACGCCAACTGTATATCTCTTACTCTTTATGTCAACTTTAGAGTCGCTGGTTTTTCATTATCCTCTTGGCCACAAATTAATAAGGAGGAACAAATTTAATAGCAGCCTCAAACCTTTAGAGATTATCTCAGCCTTGTGTATCTGTGCCAGTTAAATTGCCATTTCTTTCTGCTTAAATTTAATGTGGTCATCTTGATACAAACACACACATATTTAACGCTGCTCTCAGGGCACAGTACTGGCACACCGAGGGGCTGCTCTGAAAAGCTGACGTGGAGCTCCAACTTGAACTTCTCCAACCTCATCACCCTCCCTTTAAGATGTGACAAATGGTCCTGGAGCACCTCCCCTACAAAGAGAGGCTGAAGGAACTGGGTTTGTTCAGCCTAGAGAAGAGAAAGCTGTGGGGGGACCTCACTGCAGCCTTCCAGTCCCTGAAGGGAGCAGAGAAACAGGACTTGGTGCAGGAGTTCCTGGACACAGGTTTTCTTCCCATAAACAAGGTATGTTGGGAAACAACCTTTTATTTCAACATCATCTGCTGAAATGCAATTCAATTCCCTAAGCTGGCAGAGAAACTCTGGGAGGTTTGCTGGTCCACAGTACAACACGGAGCTTGCTAACACTGACGGGTACTGTTGAGAGCAACGCATGTGTAAACAGGAATAAAAGTCTTGCAGGTTCTGGGGGTCTGAAACAACAAACAAGCAGTTGTCACCATTTGTCAGCTTCAGGGTTAAACAGATTTCTGGCAGGAGAAAGCCAAGTTCCAGAAGATCAGTATATGGAAAAGACAGCACCAGCTTCAAGGCAGAAGGGATGTGCTGGCAATTTCCTCTCAATTCCTGACAAGGCATCTCAAACACAGCTGGCAGATCTTCAGTCAAAACCAAACAGGAAGCAAACTGCTTGAGGCCTTTACGAATGTGAATAGAGAAACTCCAGAGAATTTTGACTATTGCAACACTCTCCACTGCTCCCTGGTCAGAGGGCCGAAGATCTGAAGTAGTGCTGAACTCAGGAGTCTCATCTCCTTCGTGAAGCCCCATTTCAAAAGAGCCATCTTCTTTGTCTGTGGTCTTGGTGTCACCCAGAGGGCTCCCTTTCTCCTCTGTAAAGCAGGAGGGGGGGGATCTCTGCACAGTCTGCACTATCAAGGCAGAAAGGTGCTGGGTAAAATCTTGGTTTGTGGCAGTGTGTGACATACAATGAAAAGGCAAGATGACAGTGTTACAGGGGTCAGGCACTGCACGCTGTTCTTCCTCTGAAGGATCCAAACTGCAAAAGAGATAACAAGGCAAAGTACGAGCCTGAGTTTCAAAACAGTCACAGCTACCTACAGCTCATGGTGCTGCTGCTGCTGCTCTGAACTTTGAGGTATAATCTTGTTACTGCAGTTACATCAGCCTAATTTCATAAAACATCTTAAACAGTCAAGAATGCATAGGTTGCAGTTGTATTCATTTCTGTATTTCTTTTATACATTTACAGCATTTAGTTGATAGAAATATTCCTAATTCATATTATTCCTTTGTCCTGCCACTGAATTTTCAAGATGCTTTCAGATCATCTTGTGTCTATACATTGTTTTGTCTGTACATAGTAACTATTTAATTTGTTAGATCAAAAATAGCATGGCCAGTAGGTCTGGGGAGGTGATTGTGCCCCTGTACTGGGCGCTGGTGAGGCTGCAGCTCGAGTGCTGGGTCCAGTTCTGGGCTCCTCACAGGACATGGAGGTCCTGGAGCAAGTCCAGAGAAGGGCAACCAGGCTGGGGAAGGGGCTGGAGGGCAAATCCTCTGAGAAGCAGCTGAGGGAGCTGGGGGTGTTCAGCTTGGAGAAGAGGAGGCTGAGGGGAGACCTTCTCCCCACCTCCACTGCCCAGCCAGGAGGGTGCAGAGAGGTGGGAGATGGTCTCTTCAGCCAGGGGACAGGAGATGGGACAAGAGGCAATGGGCTCAAGCTGTGCCAGGGCAGGGTCAGAGCAGATGGGAGGGCAAAGTTCTTCCCTGGCAGAGTTGTGGGGCTGTGCACAGGCTGCCCAGGGAGAGGCTGAGTCACCTTCCCTGGATGGGTTTATAAAAAAGGGTAGATGAGGTGCTCAGGGATCTGGTTTAGCTTGGGACAGGAACAGTTGGACTTAATGATCTTAAAGAGCTTTTGCAACCTTGTGATTCTGTGATCTTCATACTGTGCACAGCCACTGGTTGAGAGGCTGGGAGTGTGCAATTTATCAGAAGTTAAAAATAAAGTGTTCAGCTCATCTTCCATTTCCCAAACCCAACAGGCACTTTGCAAATCACTGGCTTGAAGCCACTGACTTTATTCCAGGGTTCAAAGGTTACAAAGACTTTATACTCTTACCACTGATTTCGCTTGAAAACAACTAGAGGCAGCGTGCAACCAGACACACTGGTTTGCCTTAAAGCCGGGTCTGAAATGCACCATCCACTATTGGGACTCAAAAAGCTGATGGGGGTTTAAGCCAGAGCTCAGGAGTCTCACTTACCACATCTGGGGTCACTTCCATGTGCTTTACAGGAATCCAACAGAGAGGCAGGTGCCTACGGAACAAAGAACCATCAGGCAGTGGCAGCTGCTGCCAGATTTCAGCAGAAGTGAAAAGCAAAGTCAACGTTGGCTCCTGCTTTTTAAGGCCAGCAGCTCCCTGCTGAGTCCTGACTGCTGTACCCGTGGGCAGCTGAACAGCTGACCTGTGAGGATGCTGACACACCAGGTTTTTAGTTCAGGCTGGGCACTCTGAGGCAGCCAGGAACGCAGTGAGAACAGATGTGGCCTGTAGGCCTTTCAGCACACTACAGACTTCAGCAGCAGCGCACAGCCAGGCGAAAAGGCAAAGGCCCTGGAGAAAGCCCAGCCACGCTGGCAGCAGAGGCAGAGTCCCTCAGGGCTGGCTGTCTCATGCCCTGAAGCCAGGCATATGAAGGGCATTTCCTATATCAAAAATGACATCACAACGCAGAAGTTAAACAGCTGGAGTTTGAAGGAGACCAATTAGGCCAACACCTATTGCCAGAGAGAAGGTTCTTCCACTCTCTGAGGAAGAGAACTGTCTTCCAAAAGGTGCTGAACTGCTCAGTTCAGAGAGCAGTTCAGCATCTCAGAGCACACTGAATGAGACACTAATGCCAGGTAAACATCTCAGTCCTGACAGCGACAATTCTCTGCAACTCTGGTGAATTCAGATCATGCACTCACTGTACAAGGTGGACCAAACCCACCACTCAAATTTGGGGCTACCTCCTTTCTCAATTATAACAGCTCAGAGAATGAAAATACCTTTGCTGTGGATTACTATAACAACACAAGTTTAATATCAGAAATTAGCTTGCAAAAAAAACAAACACTACCACATTAAAACTGCCATAAAATAAACACAAGTGTAGCAATTACCTGATTTTTACACCCAGAGTCTGGTATTTCAAAACATCTCTGGGGAACTGTATAGTCTGTAGGAGTCAAACTACCAGATTGCAAAAGACTGCTGGCTAGGACTGTTTCTTCACAAATTATTTCTAGAAGAAATACAAAGACCTTTTAAAATTGCTGAAGTAAAACCAAAATGAATGTCTAACAGTGTCTGTCAAACAACTAGAATTAAGATTGCATCATCAAAATGTGACCATCAGTCATTAAAGCTGCAGGGTCTCTTCACAGAACAGCCAGGACAGAACAAAACCAGGCACAATTTTAGTATCCATAAGTGCACTGGAAGGTGCACTGAAGACTGCTAAAGCTCATTTTTTAAGCTAACCACCAATTTAAATCTCAACATCTTGTGTGAGAATTCTCCATGTGATTTAGTTTTAACAGAACTGGTCCATTTCCTTGAAACTTGCCCTGAGTGTTACCAAAGCATTGCCAGGCTGGCAAAGCCACAGCAGAGCAGTTTGTGAGCTTCACAGCATTCACTCCCATTTTTGCAGGCGTCAAGCAAACAAGCAGAAGATCTGTAAAACCTTTAACCTGGCTCAGAAGGTCCTGTCCCTCAAATGCCACTCAAGGAAATGATCTTACCTCGAGCCGGCCCGCTCACGCGTGTACAATGTACGTGCAAATAAACAACAGAATTCCAATCACAGAATCCCAGCCTGGGCTGGGCTGGAAGGGACCCAAGGATCACAGAGCTCCAACACCCCTGCCACAGGCAGGGACACCAACCTCCAGGCCTGGAGCTACACAAGGTTGCCCAGGGCCCCAGCCAACCTGGCCTTGAACACCCCCAGGGATGGGGCACCCACCCCTTCTCTGGGCAGCCCCTTCCAGCCCCTCACCACTCTCTCTGGAAAGAACTTCCCCCCAATATCTGTCCTAAACCTTCCTTCCTTTAGCTTTAATCCATCCCCCTTGTCCTGCCATTGTCTGCCCTTTCAAAAAGCTGATTCCCTCCTGTTTCTCTGCTCCCTTCAGGGACTGGAAGGCTGCAATGAGGTCCCCACAGCCTTCTCTTCTCCAGGCTGAACCAGCCCAGCTCCCTCAGCCTCTCTCTGTAGGGGCCCCTGCTCCAGCCCTCTGATCATCTCCGTGGCTCCTCTGACCCCTCTCCACAAGTCCCACATCTTCCTTGTACTGGGGCCCCAGCTCTGGACACAGGACTCCAGCTGGGGCCTCCTGAGGGCAGAGCAGAGAGGGACAATCCCCTCCCTGTCCCTGCTGCCACCCCTTTTCTGATGGGAGTCCAGGATACCATTGGCCTTCCAAGCTGCAGGAGCCACTGCATGTGAGCTTCTTCCTCAGGCATAAGAACTCCTGCCTGTATCTTTCTGGATTGATGGCAAAGTTTAGTAGATGACACCAAACCATCTCTCAGGCAGAGGAAGCACAAGAGAGATTTACTGCTTGAACAAAGCAACCATGTTAGCCAGAAGGAAACTCAAATTGACAAGAAAACCAGAACAGGGCAGCATTATTTCTGGATTTCTCTTCTCTATATATGTTTAATCTTTGCCATAAGCCATTTGGAAGACATGTTTAAGTTGAATAAAATGCTAGTGAAACAGATGGTGTCTAGAGAAACTGCAGAGAAAACAATTCACAGAAATAGTGCATCAGAAAATGAATTCCATTATTCCTGATTTCAGGTCTAACAATGAAATAAATTGCCTAGCATAGCTCCATTTTTTTAAAAATAGACTTCTCAAAATCAGTATTTTGAAAACAACCCTTGATAGCTAGGTATGTAGCAAAGAATTCATTTCTGTTGTTAAAGCTGAGGAATGTCCTAATCCTGTCCTACTCCTTGCTATCCCACTATATATTAATATATTTATAAATATCCCACTATATATTTATATCCCACTTTTATATTTATTTTTATAAATATAAAAGCCCTTCCTCAAGACTCTACTACAGGAATCTTATGGAAAAGGACCACAGTCAGTAACCCCAGTCTTACACCAGTTTTCCTGTAAAATTCCCAAGTAGTTCAGAAAGATCTTGGTATTTTTTCCAAGATTCATGTGCTCCTTAAACATTTGCAATAATGGAAAAAGATGATTGATCAATAAGTAACACCTAAACAGTCACAGCCACTGCTAGCATGCATCTTTACAGCTAGCCCTGCATAAAACCCCAGGCTGCCCTATAGCCAGGCTGTCTCACTCCTGCAACTTCAATGCTTGATGCTTTAAAGCCAGCGTTGGCTTAATTTGGGAGAACCTGGCATTTCACCTGGAGGTGAAAAGTTATCCAGAAGGGCTCCAAAGGCAACTCAAGCACATAAATAGCAACTAAACCTGCATCTAAATTGCTTCTCCTTTAATTTAAACGCTGTCACTTCATTTTTACTGAGTGATCTAAGACCTCTACTGATTCTGCAGAAATGCCAGGAACAGACTCTTTCCAAAGACCTCTTCCCCCACCCACCAATTCACTGGTAAGAGTAAGCTGTTTCGCCCCAAATTATGGAGACTGTCATCACTTTTCTAAATGGTTACAAAGTCGTCCCCAACCAGATATACCCTACTGCATTTTAAGCTTTCATTCAGGCAAAAGCAAAAGCATCTTTATCTCTTCTCAGACACACATGAATTTCCCAGTCAGTCAGTCCCACGGGCCCCTGCAGAAGATGCAGGACACGCCACTGTTCTACGTTCTAATGCAGTGGGTACCCTTGGTTGAAGCATCCAGTGAAATGGGATTTTCAGGTAAGGTCAGCAGGTGCTGTGGAACACAACAGTGTGCTGAAATCACAGGCTCAGTCTGAACCCAAACTCCAGAACTGCCTCTTACTCATCTCCTTTTCTGACCTCCATTCTGGCCTGACAGAAACACAGCCCTTGCCAACAGCAGGAATGGAACAGATGCTCCAGCTCCCCTTGTGCAGACCAACAAGCAGAGAAGCAGTTTTAGAACGTGTCTACAGATGCCACAGTTCCCATGAAGGCATGTATCTAGACTAGCAAGAGAGATACAGTCCTCTGCTGCTGCTTTCTGCAGTAAAAGCAGCCCCGTGCCCCAACTTCTGTTCGAGTTAATTAACACCACAGTGAACATCAGGTCAGCTTTGCCAGGTCACATGGCACTTGCACTACGCCAAAGCTGCCGGGTCTGTCTGCTCTGACTTGATAAGCCCCATATCCCTTCACAGAACATCCAGGTACATCAGTGCAGCCCAGAGACGCAGAACCCAGAGGCTCAGCCCAGCAGCACGATACATACATGATTACCTTGGCTGGAGCTGACAGGACGAGGCAGAGAGGGAGAGGAAGGACGAACAGGAAGAGAAGAACAGTTTGGTTTGGAGCTGGCAGCGGTGAGCCTGGAGTCCTCACTGATCTAATAAAGAAAGTAGGCAATAATTAAAGAAAAATCCTAAACACACGGGACACGTCAGAACCTGAACTGCACTAAGTCTACAAAGATTTCCCAGTTGGAGTAAAAAGAACGTTACTACCAAATGTGTTTGGTTTCTGAGGGGTGCCACACGTTGGTGCTCACACCCTCTCAAGTTCCCATTTCCCACTAAGCAGAATTCCACTAAGAATTCGGTTAGAGAAGTCATTCTGATCACTGATCCCTGCACTGACAAAACCAGCAGCAAGTTTCACAAACCACAACGACAACAGGATTCTTAGGCTGCAGGGGCATCACAGCTCCTGATAATACAACTTATTTCCAGAACAAGATTAACCCACTGCACAGCAGACAGGAGAACAGGACAATTCAGACTTCTGATCCTTTCCCATTGCTCAATACTCGCAAGAAGAAAGTCTGGGAAAATCATTTCAGTCCTCTGCAACACAAGCACTGATCTCACACCTCAGCACTCTCTGTATAAGATGGAAAATACAGCTGTTGAGGTCAGCTGCATATTTATTGTGTGTACCATTAGGCCATTTTCTCTTTTCCTCCCACTTCCTCTATCCCAAGCCAGCAGAAAAAGGAACATCCTGAAACTGCATTGAAATCTAAATAGGAGAAAGAGGTGATGTTCAAACCTCACACTGCAGTAAAGCACAAACACTGCACTCACTTCCATGACAAGTGAGTTTAAGGAATTCTGCTCAAAGCCAATCTGGAGAGGACTCACAGGCTTCTTTTGTACCCAGCACGTTCTGCTCTCACAGCACCCAACTCACCTTTTTATCAGAGCTGCTCAGTTTGTGTTTCACCTCCTTGGCTTTCTGAATGGCTTTCAGCACTTCCACTGTGTCTGGTTCCTTTTCTGTGGTGATAGTGTTATCCAGACAGACCTAAAAATGTTAAAAACATCCAGAAATACAGAAAACAAGGCAGCTCTGTAACTTATTGTTACTTATGTCATAAATAAATAGTTTGATGCAGATGCTGTGCATGTCTGTAACCCTGTAAACAAGGTAATGACCACGTCAGACCTCATGACTTGAATGCAAACTCAGAAGTGCTTGGGAAGCTCCACACCCCACTGGCACAGGCACCTTCCAACAGGAACACCCTGTTACCCAGTGAAAGCAGGGCAAGCTCTCCCTTAGATCTGAGGAGCACACCCAGCAGCGTATACATGGTTCCATTCTCTAGAGACGTACTCCAACCCCCACTAAAAACTCCTCAGGCTTGTAGAGCATTCACACAACTTTCCTTACCAGGCTTTAGAAAGAAAAAGCTGTTCTTACATACCTCTGAAGCCCTGTCCCCAAACTGAGCCAGTACTTTGGTCCCATAGTCAGGGATGATGCTCAGTGGGTTGCTGGATAACACCACCTTTTCTAAGCACGGGAGGTTTCCTATATTTTTTACTTCATCAATCTGAAAGTTTTTCAGTAAAAGGATGAATACACAGATTGGCTAAATGAGAACACCACCACAGTCTAAGCATTTCTTGACTAAATTACATACAAACAGTAACCAGGAAAAAAAATTCTCTCCAGCCACTTTATTTGCACTTTCACCCTCTAACAGGAATCACTTGTGTTCTAAAGCAATCTGACACTAAAATCAGTAGTTACCTGTTCGACTTTGTTGTTGCTCAGATCCAAGTTGACTAAAGAGTACAGCTTGTTAAGACCACACAGCCTTTCCAGCTGATTTCCTGCTAGATTCAGAGTTTTGATGTTTCCCAGTCTTGTGTGAACACCTTCCAGCGATGTCAGCTTGTTGTAGGATAAGTCCAGGTGAACAAGGTTGTAAAGATGCTACGAGAGCACAGAAAATCCAGGTCACACACCAATTTGCTAAAATTGAACCATATCAAAGGCTTGTCCATTTGCTCATGCTGGATGCTGCCCAGCTGACAAACACAACACGAACTTGCTCATTACACAGGATTAAGCCTGCAGGAAAGGGAACTTCCTCCACTCTATTTTTCCCAAGCCATTGACACAGCCAGCAACGACTGGATTTAGTGAAGAACTACATGTTGCATGTCAGTGTTGGCAAGTAAGAAATGCACCCTTACGAGGGCTTGATGCTAGGAAGCTATTTGGGCTTAAACTCTTCTCTGCAAGATGAGTGGCAAAATCCTTTAGCAAAAGGATTCTGTCTTGGAAGGTCCTGGGCAGCCTGGCAAACATCACCTTCAAAAGCATCCCTTACCTGTAAGTTTTCTACCAGAGACACCCCATTGTGACTCAGGTCCAGGAACTCAATCTTGGGAATTAATTTCTAGAAGGGAAAAGGTGCACATGTTAAATGCGTTTTAGCTTAGAAACCTGGCTGTACTTCCTTCACCAACCAACTAACAACTAACAGGCAAAGGGAAGGGAACTCTCCAAGGCACAGACCCTCTTCTCAGCTTTCAGCAGTAAAAAGCGTTCTGCACCCATTCTAGTGCAGCCAGAGTGCAGACTCCTGCTCGTGAGAGAACCAGATTACTCTGATGAGCACGGTCACGTTTGCATTTGAAACCTGGGTTCTCACTGAAGACAAGCAAGTTGCCCCCAGTTTAGCCCCACTAACTACAGATCAAACTCATTAAGAGGCCTTTCCAGCTCAAACAGGCCTGTCTGTATTACACAGAACCCTGGATAAAGATTACAGAACTAAAAATCAGAGTAAGTTGAGCAGTGCATTGATCTCCACATCATTACCTTGTGGAGCTCAAGCACGGACAGTGCAAGGGGAAATCTTTCAGAAGAGAGATACATGAAGAAATTGCAAAATCCCTGCTGAGTCATGTGACACAGAAGACCAGCCATTCTTTCCCCCCACACACAAATGAAGAAAGATTTCTTACCACTGAATCATCAATTTGAGAGATGCTGTTGTGACTCATATCCAAGGTTGTTAAAGTTCTCCAAGTTGGGATAACTGCTGTCACTGGACAGCTTGAAGTTGTATCCTCTGGCTCGCACTGATCAAACTCAGAGGCCTCTGGCACCAGGATTTCCTGTTAAAGACAAGCACCCTAAAAATATTTTACCTGCATCTTTGGTGAAAGCCCATTGTTTCACAAGAAATCCAAATGACCTTATGGAAGAAAGATCCCTAAGCCTTATCATCACCCAGATTAAAGTTAAAGGTCTTAAAGCAGGAGCTGAGTGTGTCAGAATGATTTTAGATCCACAGGGAGGGAGTCCCAAACACTGGCAGCCAACCCAGGCTGGAGAATGGGAAGGAAGAGAGGGACTGTGAAAGGTACGCTCCTCAGACCCTTGCCAAATCACAGCCCAGAGAAGAAGCCACACGCATTCAGCTCTCGAGGAGTAACAGAAGCACATTCCAATCAAAGCCAGGGGATGAAGTCCAAGGCACTGACAAGATGGGTTTGAAGAAAGCATTAGACCATCTCATAAAAAGGCATCTAGTTTTCCCATGTGCCCATAGCATTCTGGCCAGAGCACATGGCACCAGTGCAAAAGGCAGGCGGTTGCAGTTCTGGTTGCTGTGAATAAAATTTTGGGAGAAATCTCTTAAGGTTTGGGGGTTTTTTTTGGTCTTACATATATCTTATAAACTCTGAAGGCTCCCACTCACAAGCTTTCAGAAGGGCCAGAAACTCTCAAGTATTTTTCTAAATAATATGCTGTATATAATATTTTTCTAAATCATATGTTCTTCTCCACCCAGAGAATCCTCTGAACAACAGGTTCTACACACAGAGGATGGCAAAGGCAACTGAAGATCCACAGGAATAGCAGTAGAGCTGCAGTTTTGCTTTCTAAACTTCCCAAGCCCTCCAGTGCACCTTCCCCAAACCACTACTTCGTTTCATCTTTGAACATACCACACAGTTACAAGGAAATTCTTCATGTAATAAAAGGGCTGAAAAGACACTGACCTGTAGCAAGCAGTGTTAAAAAAGCTACTCAGCAAAAGTCTTTGTAATTCACTGATTTGGTAGAAGAACAAAATATCAAACTGGTTCCAGACAAAAATTATCTGAGGCCATTTTACATTTGTTCTGTAATGGCATTTTTCCTAGAAATTCTGGGCCACTCATCTCTAAAACTGATGGTTTTGTTAGTTTGGTTTGGGTTTTTTTAAACTTTCCAATACAGTTAAAGGTGAGAAAGGGGACAGGACTTACACACACATGCATGTATGCACCTGTATACACTGGCCTAGCCATAGTGTTGTCAAAGAATGCAAGGTTGAAATGAATATTTCCTGCCTCCCCATGCCTATTAGCACCCAGTAAGGCTCTGTCACAGAAACCCTAGAGGGCACCGCTGAAGAGATGACATCACATGGCAGAATCAACGTCTTTCTTAGAGAACTGTGTTGAAGGTTGGTAGAATAAGCACCTGTAACACCGAGCTCTAAATGCTTACAGGTGTTTACTGCCAGTAAAGATCTTGTGCATTCTAACTAGGCTCCAGAAGCATGCCAAGAATCCCATCACTCTGGCAGAAACACCGCCAGTACTTGTGCAAACATGGCTCACCTTGAAATACTGGAGTCGACAGGTAAAATCTAGAATATGACCTAGATCAGTTTTGGCATCTCCATTAGCACACGTAGGCTCCCCCTGCAGCAACTGTTGAGTGACAGCATATGGCTGCAAGGGTCTGATGTTGAAGACTTTTCCAGCCATTAAGAGCTGCTCTCCTGAAAAACACAGGATGATGGTATCGAACACAATGCTGCCCCAGTTACCAAAGAGTAAATGGTACCTGCAAAACCTAATGTCAGGGATTTCATGTCTATCATTTATATTCTAAGCTCATGATTAAGGCACCAAAACAATGTCTTTTTTGCTTCTAAAGTAGAAGCACTGAATTCAGATAAATTTTCTTTAACACCAGAATAACCCAAGTGTTCAAACAGGCACTCTCTGCATTCAAGCCTTAAGCTCCCAACGCAACTAATGGCAAATTTCCCTCTTAACAGGGCTGGAACCAGACAAAGTTCATTTATATAACATACAAATTGCTAAACTTTGAGATATCCCTAAGTTCAATAGCAGCAGCACCTACCATCTAACAGACAGAACTGACATCCTTTGCTAAGCTGCTGATGTGCAAAGCTGCAGCATCTTCTTGGACAGTCTGAGGACTTTCACCACACTACCACCAGAGCAAGCTCCCTGGGCAGGAAATGCATTCTCTGGCAATATTTTTACAATCCCATTTCTTTCCAGGAACACTAGGAAACAGCATCCAAAAGCCTCCTCTGACAGCATCCCAAGAGCAAATGTGGATTACAGCAGTCAGAATACATGCACACGTGGAATTAACATCTTCCTCCTCTTCCTTTTAAGGACACCAGTTTGACCTGACAGACAGGAGAGCATCGGCTTTCCTGATAAGCAGAGTTCTCCAAAGACTAAAACTCCCTTTGGCTTCAGTGGGAGCAAGTCCCAGAGTCCAGCTGCACATCACCACAAGGTTCCACTCACATACAGCGGTCAGACATCAATGATTTTGGCACTAGTGAGGCTACAGGCACTACAGAGTCAGGGAACAGTTCTTCAGGACCTTCCTTAAAGTGTTCCACAATTTGCTGAGTGCCCCCTCTGAAGTGGCTTCACCTAAAGTTAATTTTGTGCCAGAACAATCTGAACCACGCTTCACCTATCACCTCAGCCAGCCAGAATCACAGCACAGCATTCAGCCTCCTGTCCCTTAAAACAAAGCCAGCATGGGTTAATCATTTCACACGCCTCCTGCTCCTGGGGAGCCACTTAGAGATGTTGCAGTAGTGCATTTCATTTTCAGCTCTCAGCCTCAGAAAAGCACATCCTTTCATTAACTGACCAGAAGGTCTCATGTTTCCTGAATTCTGGAAGAACAACATTAAGACAGGTGAAGTGATGCATTCAACACATTCTATCAAGGCTCACTGAAATGACACAAACTTCCTGACTGGTTGCACTAAAACATACCAAGGAATTCATCAATTTCTGATTTATTTCCAAAAGCAGCTGTGCTTCTGTGACAGTTCCTCCTCAAATACAGCTTGGATCAAAGCACAAACAGCAAGAAACAGGTGAAGAGGAAGAACAAGGCTCAGTCTGATGTGAAAGACTCAGATCTCATGGTCTGGAGATTAAATCTCACAGGTATACACACGCATGCACATGGAGGGAACCATCCCCAGTTAAATTCTTGCAGGTTCTTTACCTTTGTGGAAGAGCTCTTCAGCCAGTGCAGCAGTGATCCCATTGATCTCCTGCAAAGATTAAACCATTGCAATGAAGTGTTACATACTTACAGTTCAAAGTGTATCCTTGGACAAAATAAGTCTCCCTTTCTTGCTGTGGTACAGGACTTTTAAAAATAGAAATCAACTGTCATCACATCTTATAGATTCTCTTTGTAACTTGAAAATACTTCATCAAATTATTTCATTTCATAGGTTCTTCATTTCCAAGATGGAAAATACTGAACTACATTTAAATAATCACACGCTGCATGTTTTCAAAAAGGGCAACAGCAACTAGAGCAATTCTTACTGACCATCATCAGCCCAATGCCAAACAAAGCCTGGTTTTAAAGAAACTATTACCAGTACAGTTTTCTTCAAATTTGAACATTAGACTAACCTAATGCATTAATGCCTTGGCCAAAACCAGGACAATTAAGCACTCAACATTTCCTTAGAGCATCACTAATACACTGATAACTTTAGATTAACAAGTCTACAGGGAAGAAGAGATCTGTAAAAATTAGTCTTCTGGACTTAACCTCCTTGCTGAAGAATAATTCAAAGTCCCTGTTCACCATCCTCTATCTTCTCTGCCCTTCTGGACCTACACAGTGCTCAACCCCCTTTCTACACACTGACAGCTCCAGGAGGAAAAGAAAAAGCCTGGAAAATTCTCCCTGTGGGAATTTGTTCTTTTAAAATCTAAAGGAGCACAAAGGTCAGTACAGGTATTTCCCATACTTCACAAAACGCAAATGCTCTGTAGAAGTCCAGAAATAGTTCTGAGCTCTTCCAAGAGCTCTCTCTAAGGCTCACAAGAAGAACAAAAAACTATCTGTGATAGTTTAGGCACACACATCTCATTTTAAGGTAGCTGCAAAGGACAAACAGGCATTACAGATCATCATGAAATGAGTATTTGATGAGTTTACTTCACTGACAAACCCCTCATGATTCATGACAAGGAAATAAATCCATGGGCCATCTGCAGCACAGTTCAGCTCATCTGATGAGGCAAACATTTCAGACAAGCACATTCTTAGTATACCTGAAACCCCACTCACTGAGGATGAACAGTTTGGAGAAGCAGCTCGAAGCTGCATTCCGAACAAAATTCAACAGTTCTGTTATTGGATAAAGCCAGTTACACTCACCTGGCATGCAGAGATCTGACTGAAACCCAGGCTCTGTGTTCCCTTCATCATCTGGGGGACACAGCAGAATTTTCCTACATTTATAATCGAAACAAGGTCATGACGTGGAGGACACATCTCCCCCTTCCTGTTAAGCAAAAAGAACCTCCTTCACTGAGAGTGATATTTTCTTTTGCAAGACTTGTCAAAAATAACACTAAGGCAAAAATATCTACAAAAAAACCCTATGTCCTTATATAACTAAATCTAAAAAACATCCCATAAATGAAAAACCACACTGTAAAATGGAGCAAGCTAAAAACTACTAATTGGCTACACACACTGTTTGCATTGTTAATTTATCTGTTATGTCTAAAAGTTATCTGCACACCTTCTGTGTTGACCATTTATTATGGATAATAACGACATGTTCAGTTACTTCCAAATACCTTCCTACAACTCCTCCTTGGTGTAAGGCAGTCCCTACCTCTGCCTTCAAGGCCGTAGTGTTTTGAAGATGTGATCACCAAATACTTCTCAGTGTGAATAACTTTGCTGTTTCATAGGAAATTCAAGGATATTGTCAGGGACTATGTAATCCAGATTTGACCATTGACAATATCCATCCTGAAATTCCCCACTCCTGAAACCAATTGTCCAATCCAAAGAATCCATTTTCCTGTATCTTTTGTGTTTGATCTATTAATTTCTGAATGCTGGCATGGATTGACTGAGAGTGGACACATTCATGCAGCACATGCCTTTCAAAATTTTCACAACCATGTCTGTGAGCCAGCAACAAAAATCAGTTGCTGCTTGATTCTGTAAAGTCTTACAGAATCCACACCTGCAGCTGAGTGTCTTGACAGTTTCAGGAGTCAGATAACACCAGCCTCACCTTTTCGTGCAGGCACCACCCATTGCAGTCTGTGTTCTTAGGCTGTGCAGAAATCACCATTTCCCTAATTTTCATTTACCATAAATACATACATATTTCAAAGACTGTTAGTTAGTTCCATATGTCCCACAGCAAAACTCATAGTCCATTGTGGCTGCAGTTGGAACACTTGACATAAGTTACTGGGATCAGGATCTCCGCCTGGTTCACACAGGCTTGCTTTTTTCTGGATCCATGGCATCTGTAATGACACAGCCAGATCTCCTTTCCCCAAATTACTACCTGTAATTTAATTTTTTACTAACACTTGACATTGACTTTTTTTCTTTTAATCTTTTCTTTTTTTTTTTTTAAACCTCCTTTTAAACCTCCTGCATATTTCACATTGGAGGTACCAAGCTGTTCTGTGGCAGACATAAACAACTCAAAACATACAGAGCTTTGTTTAATTGATCAGCTGGAGAGATGTCCTTCTCTCCCCCTTTTTGTTTGTGAAGCAAAAACACTTGAGAGTTTGATTCATACGTTCCACCATGGCCTGACCTGCAGGCCAATGTGGTGTCCCTGTAACATAGGTAATGTCCCACAATTGGAAAGAGGTTTGTATTGTTTGTGCTGTATATCCTGGGCTGTTGTCCATTTTGATTTCACGGGGTACATGGCATTGGACACGGTTACCAGATTCCCGTGTTTGTGCCGTCCAAAACCTCCCGTGTGCCTGTGCCACAAGGTTTCAGGCCAGGGGCAAGGCCGCTGGTGAATTGCTGACAGTCCAGGTGACTGTGCAATCCCTTTAGCCTCAGTAAACAAAGAAGTGGTATTGTAGCTAAAGCACCTTAGCAGACTGATGAAACAATTCATGCAACTTTTGAACATCCAAATATTTTCACACTGGCTTCCTTGGAATTTTCCCTGGAACCCCTTGCTTCTCAAATGCAATTCACTCATCAATCAAACTTTCAACGTCTAAGTCTTTTCCCGCAATCAGTATTTCAACCAAGTAATGATACTGTGGTGAATGGGTTAATATTTTGTTCATTGAAACAAGGTATGAATGACAGGAAACCACTTAGCTTCTAATATTAGTTCTAATATCAGGGAGGTTGCTGACTTATATCTCGAAACCCGTCACAACATCTGCTGACACATTTCGAAATCGGTCACCACATCTTATTTTGTAAAAATAACTGTGAGGAACTATGGACCAGAGTATTTTTTATTAAGGCTTATGCTAAGCTTAATATGAAATCACTTATGCCAGCAGCTACCAAAAATGTGCAATTGCTTATGCAAGCTACCAGACACCGCTTGTCCAGGATAAGATAACCACAATTGCTTACACAAACTAAACCAGATACCGCTTGTGCAAGATAACCGCCAGATGTCCAGGAACCACAGATAGGACAAAGGAGGAAGACTTCTTACTCCGGCCTCAAAGACCACCAAGAGGCAGAAAACGACCCCCTAACAACAACTGAAGCATGCGCAGAGTATCTCCACTACTTCATGAACACGGAAGTAAAAAATATATAAAAAGGGACTGTTTGAACTGATCAGCACGGCAGTTGGCGGAGCGCAGACTCTCCTGCCGTCCAGCGCTGTCTTTGCTCATATTCTACTTGCTATAATTAATAAAATTCTAATTGGATTATGATCCATTGTAGTCTCAATTTATAACACTTTCCTTCTAGGCAGAGGCCCCATGCTTCTCCTCGCAGGGTTGCAGATGCCGTCTGATAGAATTCTGTGCACTGTTAGGAGCTGTTGCTATTTTGGTTTTGGTTTTGGTTTTGGTGGTGGCTGGTTTCTATTGTTGTTACAGCTCTGTACACCAATAAAGTTTAGTTTGGTTCAGTTAATCAAGAGTTTCTATATATAAATTCTTCTACAGAAAATACAATAACCCTTTTCAATTTGCAAAAGCAACATTTCCCAGCATTTTCCACAGTGCTACAAACTCTGACCAAAGCTGTGCCTACTTAGTTAGGTCACACGCTCTTGCAGGAATGTATAATAAATTACTGTTTCACTAATGTTTCTACCTCAAGTCCTTTCTTTAGGACCATTGGCATTTCTAACACATTGAAATGGAACAGTGAGTTGGAAATGCTGAATGACTGCAGCCATGGGGGTGCCAGAAAACCTGCCATCCAACTGCTTTAGGTGAGTCGGCCCTGGCCATGGGGTCTCCAGCCCTGGCCATGGGGTCTCCGGCCCTGGCCATGGGGTCTCCGACCCTGGCCATGGGGACTCCAGCCCTGGCCATGGGGTCTCTGGCCCTGGCCATGGGGTCTCCAGCCCTGGCCATGGGGTCTCCGGCAGAGCCAGCACTTGACAGCAGTCCAGTGACCGCATTAGGCTTCGTGCCACCACCCCCACTCACTGAAACTTCAAAGCAATATTTAAGGGCAACTTTCCCTCCCTGGAGGTTCCTGGCTCCGTGTTACGCTGCAGCCAGCGACAGGTATCTGCAGCCTCAAAGCTCTGCTGCATTTAACAGCCTCGAGGTGAACTTCTGCTCTTGGACTGCAGCATGTTTAGATGCTCCAGCTGGTACAATTGCTTCCCTAGTGTGATATATGTCCATCTGATTCGTGTTAATATGGAATCATGTTGGGGGTGCATCATGACCTACCCTTGTATGGCCAGGGGCCTGGGAGGGACAGTTTAAGATTCTTGCATGTGCTGAATGAAGGATGTTGAAGCAGCAACAAACTAGATAAAGGACGTGCAAAGCTTTGCCTAAAGGACCACAGTGTTAGCACATTGTGTGCATTGTGATACCTGAGGAGAAACAACTTGTCTCTGAGGAGGAGGTGATGAAGAGGAACAGAAGAATAGGAAGGCTCCTGAAATCTGCCTCAAGTCTGCAGAACCAGCTGCCTGACTTTGTTAGCAAGACAAAAGCTAAAGCTGCCCTAAAGGATGCCTGGTGGGGGTGTCCTGGCGGGCGCTCCAGCCTGTCAGTGGGGCCTGCGGGCGGTGCTGGCCCTGGAAGAGATCTAAGCCAGGGGCTGGGGCTGTACGGGGTGCGGCCTGGCGGAGCGGAGCCTGGCGGAGCGGAGCCTCCCGCAGCAGCCGCCTGCAGCCCGGTGCCGTCTGCTCGCCTTTGTTCGTTTAAAAAATCGTTCCGTTTGGTTCTAATCCTGTTTGGGACCGAGTCACTTGTAACAACTGGGGGCTCGTCCGGGATGGCTCTAGTACTGAACGCTGAGGTGATCTAGGAGGGGCGCCGCGCCATTCGGTGGCTCCTGCTCGGGTCGGGACTAACGCCATCCTGAACCTGAGAATCGGATTTTTACGAGCTCCCTTGCCGGCTGCAGCAGGTTTTTGTGCCCGGAATTGTGCGCGCAGAGACCCAAAGGAGACGCCAGTCATGCAGCGTGAGGCGGGTTACGTTCGGCTGCCCGAGCGAGGCCGGCAGGAGCCGTGTCCGTCGGCCCGGCCCATCGGGTTGGGGCCGAGTGAAGACGACAGAGTCGTAAGTATTTTGCGTGTAGCGTTGGGTTGGGTGGGATTCGGTTGCCTGTGTGTGTGAGAGTGCGACTGAGACGGAACGTGGTTCCGAAGCGAGTGCGGAGGTTCTTCTGACCGCGGCTCCGATCTCCCGCCAGCGACTCGTCAGGGAAGGGCCGGAGCGAGTCCTATAGGACTCGGGGGGGTGACAGGTCCCCAGCCCCCTGCAAGACACTCTTACGGGTAACCGAGGGCTGTAGGAATTGCCGGAGTGAAATTCCGAGGTGGGTCAGACGACAGACCCCGGGACCAGAAGAAAAGGGAGCAAATTACCCAACGTCCATTAGAAATGCTGATTAAAAATTGGAATGATCGGGGCCCCAGAGAAGGAAAAAGTAAATGAAACTGAGTTCAGTGTTGTGTGTGGAATGGCCAGAGGGGCTTGTGAGGCTGCCTGTCCTTTGGCCTGGTTTTGGCTCCTTTGAAACCCCCAGCTGGACAAACAGGCGTGTAAATTCACAAAGGCCTTTTAGTCAGGAGGAGAGGGATTGTGCAGTCAGGACTTGACGTCCTTTTCCAGCTTCAATGTTTGCACTAAAAGCAGGAGAAGGGCTTGAAGATCCGTGGGAGCCGTTGCCAAGCCCGGCGGCGGCTGCCCCTCCGGGAGTCGTGGCATTTCCACCGGTACCAGCGCTGCCCCTGCGCCTCCACCATCAGCAGCACCGGCACTAGACCGACCTCCGGCTGCAGGTGTAAGAAGCGGGGACCCTGTTAGATGATCCCCTCCGAGTAGCCGAAAAACTGGACCAATTCCTAGGCCCTAATACTTCTACCTGGGAAGAAATACAGTCCATTTTAGGGATTTTGTTCACTGCTGAGGAGAAGGGAATGATTAGACAAGCTGGACCGAGAATATGGGAAAGACAGAATCAGGCAGGACCCCCGGGAGGGCAAAAATGGGACAATTTGTAGCTAAATCCGGGGGCTGGGGGAACATAAGAAGAAAGTTAGAGAAGCTGGAGGACTGGCAAGAAGGGAAATACTATTCAAAAGAGGTGCTGGTAGCAGGGCTGGAGCCTCCAAATTGTCAAACTGTTTTTTTCACACTAAGAAAACATTATCCCAACTTAGAGAGATGGAGACGGGATCCTGGCTTTGCTACAGGTGAATGCCTGCACCAGAGTGGCATGTTAAGAAGGTTAATTGTTCTACCTCACTGGGGAAACAGAAGGTTCTTGCTGCCTTTTAAAACTGCGTATAGCAGCAATAAGAACAAAATTCTTCCTGAGCTGGATATTCCAGTGTTACCGAATGTTTTGTAACAGTGATCAATTGTACTTGTGACCTGACAATGAGAATATCTTTCTACAATCTAAGATGCCACGTTACTCAAGGTGTTACAGTGTACAGCTGGCTGTCTTTCTTACCCAGGTGTGTGCAGATGAGCCCAGTAATACCATATCCGTAGGGAGGCAACAGCAACGAGCTACATCTTCACAGCTTTGCAGGCGCTGGACGTGCTGCTGGCTGTAGGGGAGGTGGTGTGACAGCCGGTCACGGGGAGTCTGTATAATCCAGGTCGCTGGGTCCTGAGTGGCAGCCCAAGGAAACTTGCTTGAAACATCTCGCACACCCTGGTGTCTTTATAAATCTTTTAATTGCATAACGTCCTTATGACTTTGTGGATGTGGGGGTTTTTCTGTGCACTGTGGGCCTCTTTCCTGGGTTGCTCCCAGGACATTGTGGAGTCTGGTTTGATTTGTTATGAATGGGCTGGAGATAAAATCTTCCCCGCCACAATGCCATTTGTGTTGGGTTTAAAGAGGTTTGCTAGGGAGTTTGTTGGGAAAATGAATCTGGGCTTGATGATGCTTTGTTTCAGCTCTCTGTGCCTGGCCTCTTGTTCATTAGAGATGTGAATTTGTTCCTGGTTTAGTGCTTTGTCATGGTAAGGAAAGCCACCCCTAAGGTGGGACAACCTTTTGGATAGGAATGTTGTGGTTCAAAGTTCTGAAAGCTGACCCGAGGCTGCTGCATCAGCCAGGAGAGGGGATAACAGTTTGCTCAGTCGTTAACAGATCATTCTGAGCAAATGCCCCCTAACTCCTGAGAGGGATAGAACTCTTTGCAAGGGGAGATGGCTGAGCCTGCAACTGCAGCATGTGCCTGAGGAGCACTTCACTCGGAGGTTTCTTTACAATCAGGCTTCTAAACTGGTGTTAAGAGGAGTGAAGTGACTTTCTGCTGGCTGCCAGTAGCGCCTTCGATTTGGGAACTGCAGGTAGGTCAAAATTCTGCAATTTTGAAGCTTAATATGGGGATGTCTCTGTGTTTGGTGTTTGCTTTATTTTTGAGAGAGGGACATCTTCTGCTGTAAAGGCCAAAGGCATGTAAGCCAGATGTGTAATATTTTAGCAGAGTATAATGATAATTATGGGTCTGCACTTTTGACATGGCAAAAAAATCCATATAAAATAAGATGAGAACTCATGAGTCAAGTTTGGTTTTTTTTTTAAAGTATGTTTGATATTGTTCAGGTATTTATCAAACCAGGAAATAAACCCACTGCTATAAAATGGTAAATTATGAGGTAAGGTTTTATTTTCTTTTCCTCTAACTTCATAATCAAGTATAAACAACATAATTAGGGCCCCCATAACACTATTTCATGAGGGGCAGATATGAAGAACACCCAAGAATGAGTAAGGGATCAATCAGAATGCTATTACAATATTGTTTGCATTTTCAGATAGGTTCTTTGGATACCCAAGTGAGAATTTATGAAATACTGCCTATTTGTATATTCCTTTATAGTTTATTTGAACATATAATAAATATGAACGTTGGTCTCCATGAAAAAGAATTAATTTTCCCTACCTTATTGTAGGTACTTAGTGAAAAAAATATGCCTCACCTATGTAGTCTTCTGTAAGGGAACAAATTCAAAGTCTTTATTGTGAAATACTCTAGTGGGAGAACAGCAAATTATGGTCATGAAAAGATCATTATAAAGAACTTGTCTATTTTGCTGAGATACCAAATTTATTGATACTTCCATGATCTGCAATAAAGCACAAGATTGTTGGAAAAGGTGAACAGTGGCCTTAGTCAGGACATTATGTGAGGCAGAGCTGATTTATTGGAGCATTCAAGGTCCAGGATTTTAATTCTGGACTAGGTGTTTCCTTTGGAAGCATAGCTTCTTTCCTCTACTGTTTTTTCTGTAGCACATAACACAAAGCAGTCTTCTAATTGTCATGAACATTGATAATGAGTGGTATTTACATTCATATATCAAAGGATCAGTTACTGGAAATCCCAAATACTAGTTTAATGATGATTCTGATTTCAGTCAATATGTTACTAGAAAACTGAATGGACATTTTATTTTTAAATATCTGAAAATGGTTTTCCTAAATTGCTAATAAATGCAGTATTTAAATATTTTGGTTAAACTCAATTAATATTGCAGAAGAGAGAATGGTAAAATACACAAAACTTTTATAGGACTTTGGAGTTTAAGTTCTGGTTTTAAAAGTGTTTTTAAAATGTAGAAGCTTGAATTCTGTTTACTTTCAACATTTAGACTCATAAACTTCATGTCTACTCTTGAAATGTCTAAGAATTGAATAATAAAAAAGACAAACAATAGAAAACCCTACTTTGCCAGATGAAATATACTTCTTGTTTTTATTCCTGTTCTCCCACAGTTAAAAAAAAATCCCAAAGTTAAAAAGTAATCCCAGAATTACTGACTATGAAAACAAATAAATTGTCATCATATTTGTCTTGTTATATGAATAGAAAAGGCAAGACATAAGAGAAAGGCAAGATAAAAAGCCACTATGGAAATAAAATAGTTTATGTTGCTTGTGTTATGCATCTATTCTTTTTTCCTCGTAATCCTGTCTTCTTTTCTTAAAAAAAAAAGAGTATATACTATTTTTCATGCAAATTATGGTGAAGTGAGACCTTGTGATTTGAAGAAACATAGGTCATTGCACTTATTTTGAGCTGGGTAGTTATATTATGGTGCCAAAAAAAGCTAAAAATAAGTGACATACAGATTGACCTCAAACACTGTTTCTGCTGGTTTGCAGTTAATGATGTATAACTTACAGACATGGGATCAAACAGCTAGAACAGAGTCAGAAGGAAGAAGAAACATCTTTCAAGTACTTCACTTCCATCGGAATCATAGAATGTGTGAGGTTGGAAGGGTCATTTAAAGGTCATCTAGTCCAGTCCCCCTGCAGTAGGCAGGGACACCTTTAACTGGATTGGATTGCTCAGAGCTTCATCAAGCCTGACCTTGAAGTCTCCAGGGATGAGGCCTCCACTAACTCTCTGGGAAACCTGTTTTAGTGTCTCATCACCCTCCTAATAAAGAACTTATAATGTCCAACCTAAACCTACCCTGCTCTAGTTTAAAACCATTGCCCCTGTTGCTACATGCCCTTATAAACAGTTCATCCCCAGCTTTCCTGCAGGTCCCCTTCAGGTACTGGACGGCTGCTATAAGGTCTTCCCAGAGCTTTCTTTTCTCCATTGTAGAAACCCACTAGGTTGGTCAAGCAGGGCTTGTCCTTGGTGAAGCCACCCTGGCTGTCTTGAATTGCCTCCCTGTCCTCCATGTGCCTTAGCATAGCTTCTAGAAGAATCTATTCCATAATCTTCCCAGGCACAGAGGTGAGGCTGACAGGGCAATAGTTCCCAGGATTGCCCTTTGTACCCTTTTAAAAACCTGGCTGTAATTATTCCCTTCTTCCAGTCATGAGGGACTTCACCTGACTGCCATGACTTTTCAAGTATCATGGAGGGTGGCTTGGCAACTACATCAGCCAGTTCCTTTGGGATTCCTGGGTGCATCTCATCATGTCCTATGCACTTGGGGATACTCACGTTTCAAGGTCACGAACCTTGTCTTCACTTACAGTGTGACGGACTTTGTCCCCCAAGTTCCCATCTTGCATTCAAGAAAAGGCACTATACATTTAAACAGTGTTCCCAACACAAACCAGTACCTCTGCACAGCACTGCAGACAACCATGGGAAGACAGATCAATTCAGGTGCTCTGAATGCCTCTGCAGTACTTCTACTGCACAGCATGTTACTGCTTATTTTGGTGGCATTCCTCTGATTTTGTTAACTGCAGATAAATTGCAGAAAGATGCAGGGAATGAAATCATAGATATCTAGAAAGAGATATTTCTATAGACATCAAAATGATGTGCTGGGTGCAAGGGAATAAAATTAGGCTAAAAATAGTGTGCCATATGAAAAGAGTTTTCATTTTAAAAAATTGGAAGTTTGATAACAGGAAAATGTTCTAATTTTTATTTCACGAACTGCTTCTTTTCCCCAAAACTCACAACACAAAAAAGAAGCAATTTCAAGCGAAATATTCCAGAAGTATCTTTGAAATTACTATTATGACATTTCCCTTAATACGGAAAAAACCTCAAAATTCAGCAATTTTGCAATTATATTAGTTTAAAATATAGCAAAAGTTGTCTTTCTATTCCACCTAAGAATGATTTCTAGTAACATCAGCAAACACACTACTTGTCTAGCCTTACTTAGGGTTAATTTTTTGAGCTGAAGGCAAAGAATTTAATCTCTTTTGCTTGCAACTCACATTAGGAATATTACTTCTGAATTCCACAGGGTTGTTCTATATGTGGACATCAGTGGATGCTTGGCAATGGTAATGAGGTATGAGGGACTGTGAGTCAGCTGGGAGTAACCCAATCTAAAAATTAGTTTCTATGTGAAAATGTCGAGAAGATAATTAAGTTTTCAACATTCATCAATGTAATCATGCTGATCTCTTATGTCCTGTTTATGTTGCCAGTTATTTGAGAGGTATTTTCATTCCTCTAAATATTGCAAATCATTATAAAATGCTTCTTGTGGGAAACAAAGCAATCCTTTCAAAGAAGATACTAAGCAGCTCAGCCGGCAATGCAACACGTAGCAAACCACTACTGGGTCGTATACAGGCAATGATACAGAATGACCTCATGGGATAAGACCACGGGTATTTCTGGGAGGCCTGTGATTTAGGATTTGACAGGCACAGGCTATGCTGCTTGCTGACTTTGGCATTACTTTTACGGCACGTTGTGCCAGAACAGCTGCAATGCTGATGAACTTGTCTGAACATGCAAACAGATACCACTTACCCTATTATGCTAATTTATGGTGACCGTTTTTTAATTTTCTTATCTATGGGATGAAGAAAGAATATTCTATCAAGAGCCCTAGCTGATTATCCACAACAACTCATGAGTATTGCTTACTAGACAAACCCACAACACTCAGTCAAGTGGTAACCTATCAGCTGGGAGAAAAAAATACTCATTTTGTGTGAAATATTAATTTTCTCTTTGCTATTCTTCTTGTCTTCTATCCTCCTTCTTATGCTAGTTGCCTTAAGAGTAGATCACCATTCCAAACTGTTACCATACCTTATCTTTTTCTAGACAGAACACTCACATTTCATAGGCCTAATACTGCTTTTATAAGCCTAGAGATTGTGTTAGCAAACTTCATGAAGAGTAAGTCAATAAATGGAGGAGGTCAATAAATATACCCATGACACATTCATTGACACATTTTTGTTGCTTCCTAAAATTTGATACTGAAACCACAGATATTGTTCAGGCTCACAAAATGTGTACTTGCCTCTGAGCTTCCATTATATACTTGCTAAAAGTCTTTAACCATGCTGTATAGCCTTAATTAAAAACTAATGTGTTTAAAGGTCCCAGTAGCACAATCTAACCTTTCTATTGCCTCCTCTGCTTAATTTAGGGATAGTTTCTGTCCTTAAACTGGTTTCACAATGATGAAATAGCACAAAAGCTCTTGTACTTTGAAAGAAAAAAATCACCACAATAAACTGCAGTTTCATGCTCATTTATTCTAAACTTAAATGTTCCCATTATGAGCAAAATGACACAAGAAGACACATGAATGTGCAAAAATATGGTTTATATCATGTGAGTCTCCTTTTTATTTTAATTTTATTATAATGTCTATTATTTCATGTCTATAGTCACTGCCTCTTGTGCAAAACTGCATGTATGCGAGTGAGTAAAAAATTACAATGCTTTAAAATAAAACAAGAGAACTGATTTTGCCAAAGGATTTGTAGGTATGAATCATGTGAGCAGCTCTAAACCTCCATCACCGGCAAGCAATACCTCTCCTGACTGGAATGATACTTATATAAGTTCACCAACACACACAGATTTTTGTATTCTAATCAATGAGTCTTACTGGACATGAAAGATAATGATACTAATAATCATTAATAATATAAATTCTGACTGTAGCCAGTGAGAGGACAGTGACAGACATCCCAAAAAGCCTGATTCAGTGTCCATGTATCTACTTCTGGAGCACTAGTATGGTTCAGCTGTAGTGATCAGTTCATGGTAGCATTGGGGAGCACAGAGGATATTAAGCCCTGACAATAATAGGGAATCATGAAGCTGACAGAAGCTACAGAATGCTTTACATACATGTTTTGCCCATTCCTAAAAAAAAACAAACAAAAAATCCCCCAACCAACCAACCAACCACACAAGAAGAAACTGTGTCTGGGTAACATGATGTGATTCAAGTAACTTCTGCATACCTCAGAAGTGATGATGTGCCATAGGAACAGAGCTCGAGTATCATTCCCCTGCTACTGATCTTTTCATCCAAGAAACCCAGGAAAAGAAAAAAGGTTTCTTTATAACCTGAAAGAAAACAAGTGCTTTTATTGTTATTAACTGTAGTTAGTCATACTATCTTTGGGTGATGGCTTTGACTCTCAGTCAGATGTGCTTGAGTGTCCATAGAGGCTCTTTTTGCACAAAATGGAATTGAAATGCACTGCCGTGATGAATTGAAAATATTAGAGACTAGCAAGAGTACTGATTAAAGAATAATAAACAAAATTCCAGAAAAGGGTCCAAAGGACAGATACATCCAGCTGTAATATTAAACCAAGCTATCTTTCACTGCTACCACATGCCAGAGGTGTGGAATAGGTAAAATTATGTAGTGAGGGAGTGATGACAGGTCTGTATCCATACATCATTGCTATTGAATTGCATATGTGCACCTTTTATTTATTTAGGTATTTTTGCTATTACTCTTGGATGTGTTTCAGCAAGTTAGAATTTCTAATTGACCTAATGGAAACAGTCTAAAAAGAAAAAAAAAAAGAAAAAATCTTTTCTGAGAATATTACTGATTTCTTTTGGTTTTCATATAAGAAACAAAAAAATGCTGTCTTTTGGAATTATAATGCAGTAGGGATAATAAAAGAAATCTGTAGCTTAGTCTACCAAGACTCAAAGTGTTACCCTCCTTATTTTATTTGGTTTGTTAGTTCAATGTGACATTAATTTAGAAGATTATGCAACTTTAATATTTTTACACATCTCTTTTTTCAGTCACTGTTAAAGACATTGAGTCAGCATTTCTGTTTTCAGTTCTGTTATTCAAGGATCAAAATGGCAAAAAAAAATGAAATAAAATACCCCAAAGTCCATAATTTTAAACAATAAATAGTGGGAAAAAACCCCCAAACCCAACAGTACCAAAATCTCAATAATGGATTGAGGAAGATACTGGTACAGTAGACATTTTTCCTGTCTGACAGACAAAAAATTTCATCATGATCATTTGGTGGTGGGAGGACCTATGTTCTCAAAAGTCCTAAATTAGTTAATTGCCAAATGTATCTGACCAAGATCATAATTTTCCCATGTTTTCCCATTTCAATTCTTATTCAGCTGTTAATATTTGTCAGTGGGAAGTGATGTTATGTGGTTTGAAAGAGACTTGCAGGTGCCATGAATAAAATTTGGATCATCCAGATGATTGACATTTCCCCTTTCAATGGTTTTGATCTCTGGTAAAAGCATCCTGAGTTTAGCAACACAAGTCAGCTTTTATCCTGGAAACTAACAGCCACTGCAGTTCTTAGTAAGACATCTTGAGTACAGGGCATTACTATATGCATGTGGCTTCCAAAAGGGATCTTGCATACATCTGGCTGAGTAGAGGCTTGGTGTTTGTGAGTAGGCATTCTAGATTCCAGTAGAGTTAGATCATGGTACCTTGGTACAACAAGGTGCTTTGAGTAAAAGGATAAGATCACTTTATCTGACAAATAGGAAAATATTTTCATTAGGCTTTGAAATTGCTGATGTTGAATCTTATCATGGTTCTCTTTCAATTCTCTCTTTCTGAAGTTACTCTGCTCTTACACAAGTTCTTCATGTTTCCGAATTGTTTATCAAGATGAGAACCATCCCCCAGAACCATATTATGACCTTTAACATATACAGAAATTTACCATTTATCACAGGTTTTGTTTTCCCTCCCTTAGTCAATTTTTTCATGAGATTGTGTTGTGGAATTCTCACAAAGGCCTCAATTAGTTTAAATGGAAAAAAAAAATAAATTGCTTCCATGAAATAGATTTTGAGCACAGAAACAGTCACAGTCCTCCTGTTAGAGATCCTCCTACTATATTGTCAGATGTTTACAGGCAGAGGGAAGCTTCAGAAATACCCCCCCTGAAAAACAAGTTGCACAGGTATGACTAAGGAGCACCCAGTAATTGTATAAAGAAGGCTTTTGTTTTTTAAAATACAGTAATTGCCCATTCACGGGTGATGATTAGTCAGGAGAGACAGGTGCTGGGGAATTAGAGGAGATGCATGACTTTTGAGGCATGACAACTGTATGGAGGGACTAAGATCTCTAATATCTTAAAAAAGCACTAAGTACCAGTCAGTGTTCTTGGCTTGTAGAAAATACATTTTAGGACCTTTACCAAAAAACCCCATATATCTTTTCTTTACAATCCTGTAAAAACAAAAAAATCTGTAACTGTGGGTGCATGGTGATTTTATCTTGAAGTCTTTCCACTGATGAAGAAAGAATTACAAGTCCAATTAAAATAAACATTACTATCCGAAAAACTATGATATTTTAGGAAAAACTAAAATTTCCTAGAACCTCTTACAATTACAATATGGTCAGCTGATACAATCCACAAAACATTTCATTTTCATAGACACTCAAATATGTTCGATAATGCCCTGTGATTAAAATGATAAAAAACACACCCAGACAGTCTGAAGACTGAGTGACAGCAGGTCAAGTCAGGTGGCCACAGTCAGAAGCAACATGGCAAAGACAGATTATGAAACAGTAAAGAAATCTTGACTCCAGTATAATTTGAGTTAACTTTTTGGAGGTCTCATGGTTGTTTGTATATTTTATCTTATAAATTGGAGGCATGAAGTTCAAAGTCATTTATATAATAATTTTTTTTTCAAATTAGTGAAAACATTTCCTTCATTGCTGCCTACTGCAAGCAACACTGGGGTTTGTGTAATTTTTGTCCTTGCCATTGCTAGATTCAGGGACAAAGAAATACACTTTTTATCTGGGGCTTATTATCATACATAGGAAAAAAACATAAATATGCTTTGTTCTTGCTACTGCCATGTGGACAAAGATGAATGCATTTTTTGGCTAGCTTTGCTGCTGTTGCCAAGAAGAGATGAATATTATCTTATCTTTTTTGTTTTGCTTAACAAAATCCTGCCCCAAGGTGAAGGCAAGGCCAAGGGCAGACAAATATTTCATATGGAAAAGGAAGATAAGTAAATATTCACCACAGGGATGTTTGCTCCTGCATGGAAATGCTAGTGAGAATCATGTGAAGAAGAGAAGCATGTTTACATCTTTTTGATTCACTCTTTAACATAGCATTCTCCTTAGGAGCATTGGAACCGTTTTCCACTATCTGGAAACATCCTGTAAAGCATTCCTGCTCTGTGCTGCGATAGTGCCACTGCCCTTTGTGCACAAAGACTGCTTAAAATACTGGCTACATTATGCCAGATACAAGAACTTCATTATGTTATTGAGAAAAAAGGAAAACAGTTAATATTGTGTTCAAAGGAATATTCTATCTTTCCCACTGAGCTTAGCAGTCCAAAAGTTCACGTTTTAGGAGTCCAAAGCTGCAGCCTTTGTTCATCCAAATGACTTAAATGGAGAGCAAAATTGCTTTTAACTGGACTTGAAGATAAAATTCTTATCAGCTCCTTGATAAGAATGATACAAAGATAGTTTTCAAAAACTGTTACATGGACAGGAAAGGTCAAATTCAGAACTGCATCTGAATTTTTTGTTTCTGGTGCTCGGTTTGTGTTTGTTAGTGAAGAGAACGTTTGCAAGGACTTAAAATGCTGTCAGAGTTTATCTCAGGATTTTATGCCACTGCTGGTCCAAATTCTGCAATATACCCGTGGACCTTCCAGTGCAAATCAGTCTGTACATGTAGATGTATACGTGTCTGTATATAGAATATGCATTGTATCTCTGTGCCTGTGTTCCCCTTCACTGGGCCCTCAGATGTTTATCAGAATGGGTTCCAGAACTGCTCAAACATGACTTGACTTCTCTTTGTAAGGACTTTGCTTTGAGGCGATTCGACATCCCCTCTCTGACCATGACTTTTACGTAAACCACCTCCGCTAGACCATCACCGCTCTGATTGATGAGTTTGACTTTAGGTCTTTTCTGATTGTTTGTTTTGGTACATAAAGCTTTCCAAATGTACCTGAGGCTTTGTTACTGTGATTTGAAGTTACAATTTATCAACATCCCAAACAGCACGCTAAGACTTAGAATTCCTACTTATCAATTTAGTAAAGATCCTGTCTTTAAAAAGAACCTTTTTCGAACTTATATTTATTATGGCTGCAAAACTAGCCAATTGCAAGCAGTTTATAGAACTTCTATTCAGCTTCAATAACAGTAGTGTTAAAATAACACCTTGATAACAAATAACTTCTATAATTCCCTTATAAGTAAGAAGTGAGAAAACCAAGCTGTTACAAGCCATTATTGTCAAACATATTTTCAGAATATACTTAACTCACCCAGTTATTTGAATTCTTTACACCTAAATGTTAAGGGCTCTGCTTTGAAAACAGTGCACGTTGCTTATTTAAAATAAATAAATATATAAATAGACTGAGAATGCATCTGATGGTATTTACAGCTACATTATGACAATCACTGCTGGCAGCTTAACTTAGATTTATGCAAAGTTTATGCACATACGACTTTAATATTTCTAGAAGAAAGGAACTAAAAATAAATGGAATTTCCACACTAATCAAACCATTACTCTATTTTGGTGGCAACATTTCAAGTATTATTACTGCCACATTTCCAAAAGGTCATAAAATTAATGTAACTTTTTTCAAGAAAGAAAACACAGTAAAAATGATGAATATCAAAGGGATAAGCTAAGTAATGGTAGACAAATGTTCAACACTTTAAAATCTAGACAGTGTAGTTGTACTATGACCTGTTTTACTGTTCCACATGAGGGAATCTCCTGTAACTGAACTCTATTTAATCTCACTAAAGCTCTGTAAAAACCCTGAAGTCTGCTCATATGTTACCAAATGATAGGTGGATACTGTGCAAACACTCAACAGATGAAAACTGACATCTTAATGACACCATCAGGCATATGAAAATTTACACCAGCAGGAAATAGTGCAACATATTTTCAACTATTCTTTACTAATTGTGTATGAATAACACAACACTGTCTCAAAAAGTAGAATTACAGGAAAATCTCACATAGTTTCACAAGGCAAATCTTATTTCCATTATCAGTATTTTCAGGTAAAGAAAACACAAAAGTAATAAACCTGTAAATTTCATCAATATCGTTTCCTAGAGGACTTTGCATTATGGGAAAGCTTGTTTGAATTTCTTCTTTTTTATTTCTTTTTTATTTCTTCCAAAGATGATATGTCAGGAGCACAGAAATTTATTGAATTAGTTCTGGAAGATAAATTTACTAAAGAAAGTTTCCAAAGTTGTGAAGCTCTTTTTAGCCTTTCTTGGGGTCATTTATATATTTTTGGTTAACTTTTATACAAATTTGATTTAAACTTAGAATTTCAATTGGCTAAACCCAAGAAATTTCAATAGTGATTTGAACACTTTTGTTTGTTAAGTTTCACATAAATTACAGTAAACCCAGAGATTTTTTCCCAAAACTGAAAAACTTCAACTCAGCAAGCACAGAAAGATATTCCTTAGTTCTTGTTAATTTTTAGTGGAAGTAGAGCCCTCATTCCTTGTCGAATCGATCTATCACCGCTATTCCTTTCCTTTTGTGAAAGCCAAGTTATTCTGAGAAATTAGCAGGTTTTCTTTTTGTTTAATATTGCATTAAATGCTTAACATATATTTTAAAAAAGAAATTGATAGATGATGCTTCTACCTGGCTTCTACTCCTAAGTTCTGAATCAATCACTGTATAGGATGTGAGATGTTCTGGGGCATCTCAAATGGCAAGAGAAGGGTGTCGGTGGCCAACTGAATCAAGTACTGAAGTCTCAGAAACATTTAAAATTTAAGATAAATTCTGAAAACATAAGTCAATTTTTTATGTCATTGTAAATGAAAGGAATGCACACAATATTTTGTGAAATTAATTTTCAAATAATGGGGGTAGGGTGGAAAAAAAGCGATGCTGCCAATCACTGACAAAGGAAGTGCAGTGAGCACTTCCAATAAATTATTAGATCTTCCAGTTTAGATTTTAGTCTTAAGCAAAGCCTGTCTCAAGTAAACCCATCTTTTTTCTATTTATGAATAATAAGTCTAAATCAAAGGAAAACCTGTTCCAAATGGATAAAACCCAAAAAATATTTCAAAGTAATTACTCTGAGCTAATCAGATTTGATCTGTAATCTGGAATACTGTCTACTTGTTACAGATATTCTCCTCTCATTGAGCTAACTCTACCACAGTGAAAAAATTATGAAAACTAGGTTAACACTAAGGACAAAATGGCTTTCAACCCTGAATAGCAGCTAATCTTTCAGCCATACATCAGATTGGATACTATCAGCAAAATAATTATTTAATTAAAAGAATTTGTGTAGCTTTTAACAGCAACTCAAAACCCCAAGTTTCACACTGCCTGAAATAAAGGCAACAAAATAAAGTGCCTAGTTTCTAGTAAAGAGAGTATTCTGTCACTGACACAATGCATTTCAGTAACTTTTAGGGCTTAACCTTCCCCCTATACTGTACCACAGCGTAGTGAAACACATAGATACAGAGAAATGTGGCTAGCTGAGAAAAAACAAACCCTTTTCCAGAAAACTAAGCTTTAAATAGCTTCTTACCCTAGAAGCTACAGAAATGCATGCATCAGACTAATATATGCATAATGGACTAAAATTCATGTGAATTCATTCTGCAGAGTTACATTGTGTGTACCCAAACAGTCTTTGAGACAGAAGCATCAATGTAATTTAAGGAAGTTTCCCCTTTTGCTGTGTTTTGTTTGGCATTGTGAAGACTTCCTTGAAAGTTTAAACTGGATTTTTGTAACAGGGGTTTTTTATATTAAACTGAAGTAGAAGATGGAACCACATAATGCACTCCAGCTGCAAACAGGCATTGGGTCTTTGGAACCAGGCTACAGGGAGTCTGAATTTAAACAAAATAAAATGTTATGTGTATTGTGTGAAGACCATACGTGTAAGTATGAATTTTAGGAACATCTTGAGAAACCTAAAAAAAGTTAGCGATACTGTCATATTAAGGTCTAATATTTGAACTAGTCTGAAGCCAAGTGTAACTACTGCATTCCCAATGTCATAAAACAATTTTTTAAGTTGATAGTTCACAAAATGTCAGATCTTGAGGTTTTTTATTAACCTATGAGTAATGTTCTCTCTTGCATCCCTGCCCAATGTCATTGAGAGCAGAGGATTCCAGTTAGGGAAGGAATATGCCAAGGTGATGGCTTAATCAAATTATAATTATTTAAAAACTGCTCAGAAGCTTGAAATTGTAGGAAACATTTCTATGGAATTACTGAACACAATTCATATAAGACAAAATGAGTGATAAATACTTCTCAATTAACTAAAAGAACAAGTCCATATCATTTGTGCAACAAATATATATGTAAATATATTTACATTTAAAGATACCAAACTGGATACATTAAAATGGTTAAAAGATTTGATTCCGTCTCAGTTCTTACCTATGTGGGTATTTGTTTTTCTTAATGGCTATGAAAGAAAATATTGGAACTGAGTTCATATATGATAAATTAGATTCTAAATAAATAAGAACTGGGTTTAAACTTCTATCTGATTTCCTGAATTCTTGAGGAACACGAAACATTAATTGTGCATTATTGATTCAACAAGGAAGTGCAATCATTCAAAATCTATAGACCTGCATATATCCAGTGAAGTATCTTGCTCACTACCTTCAAAAGGAAATGAATGAATATAGAGTAGTTTCTAAACCTCAGACTAATTCTATGAATGAATGTCCAGAAGTTAAGCCAGTCTTTACTGGAGAGTCTAAACATCTTCCTACAAACACACAAGAGTGCATGAATGTTCATGAAGCAAACACTCAAATAAGAAAGGGATATTTAACAGTGCTTGGGATTCTTCTGAGATTCATGCATTCACTTCCAGATCTCCCTGTGTTTTCTCTGGAAGTCTCTTTATGTTGGAGAAATAGGTAGTTGAGAGCTAAGGGAAGGTCTAACTGCAGGCATGTCTTTCATGTCTGAGAATGAAATGAGGACAGAGACTGGAAAATATGTAATCTCTCTAGATAGTGCAAAAGAAGGGGGGGGGGGGGGAAGTCCTTGACTTCAAGAGCCTTAGTAAATGATCACTTGCAAAGCAAGATATGTATACAAGATAGCTCAAAAGAAATTGGTTATTGGTAAGTAACTTTCCCTTTCTTTGTTATCAGTGCACTTTTCAACTGGGAATAACCACGACGAGATGCTGACTCTAGCTATATTGGTTTAGCATTCTTTTAGTACTGATGTAGTGTCACTTTTGAAGTCATTCCAGGCTAAAATAAGCACCCAACTTCTCTGGCTTGGAAAAACTGGCTCCACCATCTTCATCTTGTACCTGAGCTGGGATTTATGTAGCTTTTGGCAAGCACAAACGAGGCTTCTCACCCAAATACCTGAACATATATTTAAGCCAATCACATGCACACATACACACATATTTGTCAAATACCATTGATTTTACTGGCTCATTGTACAAAAAGATATATAAAATTTGGTTTCATACCATTTTACTTCTTTTCATGCTGTGTGTATAAAAATCCACTATTTAAAAATATTTCTCACTTCAGAATATATTCTTCATGACATTTATGCTTGTCCACCTCTCCTCAGATATAATATAAACATGATAAATTTCCCATATCCATTATTTGCAAACCTGTATAACTTGTACTAATCTTATACACTTAGCTAAAAAGTTCTGATTTAGAAAGTTGAGGTTTCTTGGGAATTGTTTTACTGCTGACCTACTGCCTAGTGAGAATCTATGCTAAGGGGTGCCAGAGTGACCATCCATTTTTTGTTCATGCTGATTCAAACACTTTAATGTGCATTATTTTACTTCTAGAGCTCACTGGGGTTCAACTACCACTGTTGAACATCTAATCTGCACACTTGATGATTTCATTATCACTAATTTGTACACAACTATGACCTTCAGTTTTACATCAGTATTTTCTAATGATTTATTTTTAAAATACATTTTGTAGTTTCTAGAAGATTCTGGGAAGCAGTGATCAAAAAGGGAGTGTAAATGCTCCCATAGAAAGGCTCATCTGCTACAGCCTTTCAAAACAGTATCTCCTCCAAGTCCACAGTGTACCTACTACAGGTGCTGCACTTTGAAACTGGGAAAACATAGGTAAAATTCAGTGTATAATAAATGATATTTTAAAATATTAAGCAAATCTATACTTCTTTAAGATTAAGATTTGAACATAAATGATGTCTGCATATTTGTGAGTTCTAAATGACATGTTAACAAGGCCTGAAGAACATATATATACTTATATGTGTTGGTGTAAACTATTTTGAGCAAGCAGAAATCTCTACATTGTTGACGATAACCAATCAAAACTGATCAATTCAGAGCAGAAACTGTGGTTCTGATGAAGGGATTGTCGTGGTTTCACCCCGGCTGAGAGCTGAGATCCACGCAGCTGCCTGCTCTTTAAAGGAAAAGAGGAGGGGGAGAGGTGTGTGGCGGGGGTGAGGAAAGGGAAGGGAGAAGGAAGGGGCAAAAAACAACGCAAAACCAAGAAACCAAAAGCCCGTGGGTTGGGATAAGGAGAGTTTACTAGAATAGCAGAAAGATAAAATATAACAAAGCTAACAGGACTTTACAGCAAAAATATATGAAGCTGTTGATACCCAATGCAGTTTCTCACTGAACCCACAGCTCAGGCCGTGCCACCCAGAGCCGTCCCGGAACCTGATCATCCCCCAAAACCGCGCATCCTGGAGCCGCCCCGCTCCTCCTCCCATCAGCCCCCCTTTATACTGAGCAGGACGTAATTGTCATGGAATACTCTCTTTGGCCAATTTGGGTCACCTGTCCTGGCTTTGTCCCCTCCTTCCTCATTAATAGAGAAATATGAAGAGCTGAGAAAGTCCTTGACTGCTTGACCGCAACTAAAAACATCAGGGTGTTATCAGCACTGTTTTCATTTTAACTCCCAAACACAGCATTCCATCCGCTGCTACAAATGAAGTGAACTCCATCCTGACTGAAACCAGGACAGGGATTTAAAAAATGGGAAATTTTAACTACAAAACTGTAGAATTTTTATATCACAGATTGTACCAGGAAGCATTGGGACAATCCAAAGGACCTGAATTTCCCTGCATGGAAATCATAAATGTCTTAAAGAATTGGGTAAAACTTGGATAGAAAAAAGGTAAAGATAAATTAATGAAGTTTAGGTGATGTCCATGTGGACATTTAGGATGGGTGACAGGTTTCTCAGACCAAACACCTCGCTTAGTATACATGAAAGCATTCCCCAAAATCTATTCTGCATTTATTCTCATTATTCCTTTATTCAAATGCCTGAGTTGGAAACAGACACTCCACAGCTCTGTGCAGTAATCACTTGCAACCACCATCATCAGAATTGCAAGAAAATGCATTTCTCCTCCAGTAACAGCTGTGGGAGAGATCAAGGATTATCCTCCTAGATTTAGACCATGTCCACACCAGCACTAGTGTGTTACTAGTTACCCAGCCCCAGCTAGGCAAGCGTTTGTGCATCTGGAGATGGCAGACTAACGCAGAGCTCAGAGTGTCAATTTATCCTGTGTGAAATGACCGGGGGAGGGAGACATAATGAACAGCTGCATTGAGCTGAGCAGCGTAGGAGAAGGTGAATGAAAAATAGGAAGATAAGGAATAAAGTGAGAAATAAGAAAGGACAGAAAATGAAAGGACTGTATTCATATGTAGAAAATGTGTGCAAAGTCACTTTCCATTAAACACAGTAAAAATGAGAAGGGACGTCATTGTCCATCTGACTCCATTTATCTGATAATCAACACTTTTTATACTCGTAATCCTGAGCTCTCATTTTAAACCCACATTAATGAGATGATCAGGCATTTCTACAACTGCCTTATGAACCTTGCCAAAGAGAACTCATTTTCTCAGATCATTTGCTGCAGTATCAGTCCATCGTCTCATCCTGGCCAGACTGTCTCACCTGTTAGTATAAAATTATGCAGACATAGAAATTAAAGTGCTTTGACATTCCACTACTCTTTTTTTTTTTTTTTTTTTTTTTTTTTTTTTTTGGCTGAGGAATCTTTGGTCAGTAACCAAATCAGTAATTTCAAAATATTAGCATTTACCCATTTTAACACACCTAAATTTTCTTTAACCAATCACATAGTTTCATATGTACCCAGGTGTGACTTGTTATGCTCTTCAACATCTTCTCATTCTGAAAATTATTATTTGTATCTGCAAATCAATACATTTCCTGTTACCGTCTACTTTTTAAACAAGCACAATGAGGTTCATTTTGACCTTTTAACTCAATGAGAGTTATGCCAGGAGCAGCAGTCTTGCATGACATTTTTGGGGAGGCTTGTGTTTCAGGCATACAGGGTTTGCTACTGTTAAGTCTCAGACTTCTGGTCTCCATCTCAAGTTTTAAAGCACATTACAGTAGGCTACGTGTGCCGACCCTAGCTAAAACTATGCCAGCATTTCCATAATAAGAGCTCTTATTTCCAGAGGTCCCAGCTGTACATTCAGCTGTAAAAATGTGCTAGGCTAAAATTGGATGTACAGGATTCAATGTGGAATTAATACAAATTAAAAAAACATTCCACTTGACTATTTCTGAGCTATAGCTTCTGAAAAAGTAACGGTTTGTGAGATTCCTTTTTGCCCTCTCATCTTGTAAATCAAAAAGTAATTTAACTTTTCCAAAATAATTATGTTGTTACGTGATGAGACCAGTTCTGCTTCCACAGGAAGGATTCCTCTATACCTTAGACATGGGGATTTATTTTCATGTATACAAGAGGGCAGCATATGTAGTTGTTTACCAAGAATTCAAAAATGACACACTGTCATCCTGCCTACACAGTTCACTACTACTGATGTTTTATGCTCATCAGAATCCTACTCCTGCAAAAGCAAGGATGTGTACATCAATATATAATTTTGGTTTCTTGGCAGGGGGCAGAACTCATAACGCACTCTGTCTTAAACTAGCTGTGGAAACCTTGTTGCTTTTACTTTATTCCTTGTGCTTTGTGCTGTTCTTTTACTTCATTTAGAATAAAGGTAGAAATAATACTAAATAATAGATTAAATTCTGACAGGTCTTCCTATTTCTCCCTAGTTTTATCTCTTTAATTCCATGAAGCTCTCCTAGGCCCATCCTTAACGATCCCATGTAACATGCCTTGCCTGTGTCTTCTACAACCTTGAAGCATACAGTTCTCTTCCACTCAAGCATATTGTAAGGGCTCAGAGGACGTGTCTGTGTGCTCTTTTGCAGACTGGCATGATTGATCTGTCTCACACACAAGCTGTGTGACAGCACCCCAGTAGTACTTACCAGCTTGAGCCTACTGATTTGTGGCTGATTCAGGGAGCCTCTCACCTCTATCTACCAAGTGTCTCATCATCATAACCGGATTGGCATGGAGATGGATGTTCCTTTTGCATCTTTAAAGCCTCCAGTTATGAGGACTCTGACACGTCCCTGGGAAGGTTGGTCAAGTAAATCACTGTAAAGAAATGTATTTCTTGCATTGAACTAAAACATCTCTTGGTGTAACTTCCACCCCCATGTGACTGCTTGTGAAGAGAGAGCCTGCATCCTATTTTCAGTCACCTGTTAAGTACTTTCCTGAGAATGAAAGGTCCATCAAGTTAAAGTATGATATCTAAGCTCTGGATCAGCACAGCACTGACAGGAAGGAACCTCAACTTTCACCCATGGATGAGTGATTTTCACTAGCAGATTGTCAGATTTTTCAAGTCTCAGAAATCTTAAAAACTTATTTACGTGAAGATGCAAATCATGTTAAAGAAAAAGCAGTTTGGGGTGTTCTCATGTACTAATACCCTTATGTAAGATCTATACCAATATGATTGGAGAAGGAATCTGATGTGTAGCTTCTGAAATCACTTTTAGGGCAGGGCTGACACTGCCATTAAAAAATTGCCTTTCAGCATAGTATTATGCATAAACAGTAGGCATGTCCTTGTGTGCACTTAGATAGAACTCTCTTTGTAATGCCAAAAAAAGTAATTGCTGTATAGTACTGAGTTCAACTCTAATTTGCATTAATTAGGAACATGAATCATGTGTGTGAGAAAGGAAGATCCTGTTAAATTAGAGTTCTGTCTTAATACTTTCTTGTTAAGCTCTTCTTCAACTTTGAAAGATGCTCCTCTGCCACCGTGAGAGTCAGCAAATTACAACCGGTCTTGCTCTGCATCCTTGGAGAAGGCTATGAAGACATCAGTCCTTTTGAATCTGTCATCCTTTGTGATTCCTCCTCTTGTCTAATGTGTTATTCATCTTCACAATTATCTTTCATTCTCTTAAATTAGGTTTTTCCATATGATCTTTTCTTTAAATATGAACTATAATCATTGACTGGAAATTGTGCTTTTGGGAGATTTCTCTTTTCCCAACTTGTTCCTTTCCACATTTTTTAATATAGAGAAAACATGGATTTGCCTCTCTCTGAAAAGAAATCAACGTGACCTTAGGAAACATTAAAGCCAAAAAAGAGTACTAATTGCCAAAAATGGACTGCTATAAAATTGCAGTGTTGCCACATTTAGGTAAAGGATATTTGTTGCTAAAAACCAAGAACATTACTGTAGTGCAGGGGGCCAAATGCTTGGGATGATTTATCCAAGTCTCCTTCATTATATTACATTTTAAGTTCATGTCCATGTGTAATCCTGGTTTTAGTTCCGGAAAAGCAAAGCGTCACTGAAGCTTAATATAGAGGCTTACTCCATAGCATATGCTAATGCCATTTGTGCATCTCTACTCTGAACAGTGGTATAAGCTTGTGTATTAGGTAACTGTTACTATTTTAGTAAAGTGGCATTTATTATTATAGGTTAACGACATTAAAGAACAATGGTAAATTTATTTCATATATCCCAATTTTAATATCATATACTCAATGAGTTCTATTATTTATATTTTGAGGTGCAATGTGTTGCTTTTGCTTCCTTTCAGCTTTGTTGTATTGATATCATTAAGTATAATCTTACTTGTTTATAGAAAACTGATATAGCTCGATGTCAGAGAAGGTGGAGTATCTGTACTTTGGATCTTAAAATGTTGTGAAATTTAATACATGTATAGATGAACTTGATTGTGAATACATAAGAAGGCAACTGAACTTTGGTTCCCATCTGTAGCCTACAAGGATGCATCATCACATAAAGGAGATGCATGACTTGGCAGGACAGTTGAGTTCAGACAAATCCATATCCATAGAGAGGCTTCCTTTGTCCTGAACTACCATAGTCCCATGAACCTCAACAGGCTTGAAATATTTAAAGCCACTGCAATTTTCATCAATGGAAAAAAAAAAGTCAAAGAAGGTCTTAAGGTGTGCTGACCCAGTCCTGTAAAATAGTGTTCCAATAGACTGGATTAGAGTCCAGTTTGGACTGTACTCTTGGAGAGAGATGGAGACAAAGAATCCTTCATTTGCTGTTATTTCAAGAAGTGAACCAGAGAGTAGACCAGTTTCATTCCTCTTTAATTGCCCAGGTATTAGGATTGACTGTCCCATCAGATAAAGAGCATTTCAAAAATGTATATTGGGGTACATTACTGCTGCACTCCCAAATCCTCTGGAAGCTGCCTTGAGCTTTCAAGCAGAATAACTCAGACCACCAAAATCAGCTCTCTGTCACTCACAGTCTATAACAGACTTCACTTCCCTCATAAGCCACCTTTATTCATCTCATTGTAATACTCAAAAGCATATTAATCTATTGCCATTTTCCAAATTAATGGCATATTTTTAGTGTAAAACAATCCTAGATTGTTTCCTTTCTCTCTTTTGTGGAAAAACAAGCACAACAAAAATACCCCAGCAAACAAACAGCCCAAAACAAACAGAACCCAAAACAGACAGACCCCTTCCCTGCTCACCCCCCCCCCCCCCCAAAATAAACACTCCAAAATCTCCAGGGGTTTTCAAAATACTTTTTAAAATCTATTCTGACTCTTCAGACACATGTTCTTAGTTAAATTCTGAAGACCAAAACCAGCAAGAAATCTCATATCAATTATAAATCAGCCCTCTGACCTTTTCAGTTTAATGTATCAGCTGTGCTGTGACTTTAATTTCACTGCCTTATATCTGACTAAACTTTAGATCAGAGGGACATGTTACAGAGCCCTACACAGTATATACCTATAAAATAAAAATATGGTTTATTTCTATATATAAAATATTTAATTACCTGGTAGCATCTGATTGTTGGAGAGTTGGGACCTGTCATTTTATAGCTATTGGATTGTTTCCTATAGGTTTTTCTCCTGGTTTTGGTATCTTCTTGTTAACATTTAAATGTTGAGGCCCTTTCAAGCACAAACTTCTCCTCCTCCCTTACATTTTAGTCATTCCTTCCTCTCTACAGTCAGCTCTTTTTAGAGACAGATTGAGTTTTATGTTTCTGATTTGACCAGGCACCAAATTAAGATCAGCACATGGCTTGGGGTTCAGGGAGAGGCATCAGGTATTGAATCGTCTGTATGACTGGCAGGTAAAGTCACTCACCCAAAAGGCAACCTGTCTTCCCCAGGGGGTGGGTCAAAGCTTTCATTACAAAATATTGGCCATTTTCTTCTGTTACTTAAATGGTCATCTCCCCTCCCACATATACTCTGAAAGATAATTTCCAGAGGTCTAGTTATTTCAACTCTGTTTAAAATTCTCAGGAGAAAACAATGCCTGCCATATTTAAAGCAAATACACATCCTGAAAAGCTGCTGCAACCAGTCCAGTGGGTTTTTTCATAATTTTATTTATTTGAAATATGTTGATACATACATAAATATGCATGAATTAATATTAATCCATATATTTTGAGTAGATTTTTCATTGCAGAATATTAAAAAAAAAATCATATTCTTAGTACCACACTAGTCTCATTCCCCAGTTAAGAGAACAACAGCAAACTTGCCAAAGCTAGGAAAAGTTTCTAAATGAGCTAGGAATCAAATTTTGCAGTTTTACTTCTGGTAGCTGAAGCATGTCACAATTTTCTCCAAAACCAGCACTTACCAGGGCTGTTCCACAGGTCAGATATGCTATATGGTACAGTTCAATCTGAGCCCTATTAATATGGGAGTGATGGCAAAGGGGCAGGGGGGTGTTAGCCACCTCCTCCTGTCCATCACTTTAGGCAGTAGATACCTGTAGCTAATGAGAGATCGCCAAGGGCTAAGAATAGCTTTGTTGCCTTTACAGCCATGGGAATTCCCACTCTTCCCAGAAAGAGAATTATCATTACAGGAATCTGTTAATACACCAATCCCACAAGCATCCCTGAACCATGATGTTTCCCTCATAGATATTTCAGGGAAGTATAATTCAGCTTTTACCCCACTCAGGATGACTACTGGGCCGACTGCAGCTTCACTGTTACAAGGCAGGCATAGGGATTTCAAGAAGCTGCTCAGATTTATTGCAAAGATTTCAAACCATGGGGGAAAAATACCAAAGGAGCATCATCACACAAAACTATTGCTAGTGATTGGTTCATACTTAATTTTCAAGATTGTTCAAGCTTTATTTTTTTAATGTATGAAAAAAAATACTATTAAAGACTTTTTAAAAATATCCATATCATTGGTATCACCATCTTCAAACTACCATGACCAGTCACATAAGCATGCTTCTGTTTCTTTAGGTGCAAAATTCTGCTGCAAAGTTGGGCTAAAAGGTTAATTTCTCCAATGCCTTAGTATTTGATTCTACATGGGATTAAGCAGGAGCAAAAAAAAAAGGAGAATAAAATTGTTTCCCTTTTCTTTTCTCCTATGTAAGCAGGTTTTGCAAGTAATTTAGAGAAATGTTATTAACAAGAGAACAGGGGATCCCTGAGATAGTACTTTTTAGGTAATTGCAGACCACATGGAAAAAAAAAAAAATCTTTGAGAACTATTATGCTAAACTGTCATATTAGTTAAGGGCCAGGACAATTTTTTCAAACCTAGAGCCACAAATACCTGTGAAGTAGTCAACTGACAATGAGGGTGCATCTGTCATCACATAAGGTACTTGAACTTTTTTTGCACTAGGGCTATATGAGAGTACATATATGTCAGAAATACTAAATTTATCTCAATCCAAGATAACCAGACATTTCAGAAATGGTACATCCATTCATAGGATAGGAGCACGAGTGTCTTTTCTTAACTTCATGTGTCATTGCAGTTTTGGATGATGATTTCTGGCCTTACAGAGGCAGAGAGATATTTTTTTACCGTGTCAGAAAGTAGAAACCCAGCTGTGCCCCAGAAGAGATACCCAGAAAACTGCACAAGCATTAGCAGGTGTCCATGCTAACAAGGAGTTAACCTGCAACCAGGACACAACAGTATAGCAAACAAGAAGCCAAAGCTGTCAACAACTTCATTGTTCTGTTCATCCACAGGCCTGTTTCAGAATCATCCAACATCTAAATATTCAGTAAAAGCTGTGAAAAATATCAACTGTCCTGTACAAAAATGTGTGGAAAGTGTGTCCTAATTAGCCAACATTTCTGTTATTTTACTCCCTTCTTGATGAAGGATTATAAAAATCAATGTTTGTTATAAATTGAGACTACAATGGATCATAATCCAATTAGAATTTTATTAATTATAGCAAGTAGAATATGAGCAAAGACAGCGCTGGACGGCAGGAGAGTCTGCGCTCCGCCAACTGCCGTGCTGATCAGTTCAAACAGTCCCTTTTAAATACATCTTTTACTTCCGTGTTCATGAAGTAGTGGAGGTACTCTGCGCATGCTTCAGTTGTTGTTAGGGGGTCGTTTTCTGCCTCTGGGTGGTCTTTGAGGCCGGAGTAAGAAGTCTTCCTCCTTTGTCCTATCTGTGGCTCCTGGACATCTGGTTATCTTGTACAAGCGGTATCTGGTTTAGTTTGTGTAAGCAATTGTGGTTATCTTATCCTGGACAAGCAGGTTTAGTTTGTGTAAGCAATTGTTACCTTATCCTGGACAAGCAGTGTCTGGTAGCTTGCATAAGCAATTGCACATTTTTGGTAGCTGCTGGCATAAGCCTTAATAAACAATATCCTGGTCCATAATTCCTCACAGTTATTTTTTACAAACTAAGATATGGTGACCGATTTCGAAATGTGTCAGCAGATGTTGTGACGGGTTTCGAGATATAAGTCAGCAACCTCCCTGATATTAGAACTAATATTAGAAGCTAAGTGGTTTCCTGTCATTCATACTTTGTTTCAATGAACAAAATATTAACCCATTCACCACAATTTTGACAAGGTTTCTGCTTCAAAATTTTTCAGAGTATCAAACTTTCCCAGAGTTCTCCAAAGTCTGATGAGCTTGCCTCTCTCATAGGAAGAGCTCAGTGATCAGGCTTAAATTTGAAAGAAAGTTATTCCACATACTGCTTCTGTCTTCTGGAGAGATGGTCTTGTGCCACAGATGAGCATTTTTCATTAGCTTTAATAGAATTTCTTTCTGCCCACCCAGAGAACAATTTGCTGCAACACGTCAGTTAATTTCAGAGAGGATATTTTAAGCTACATGATGACATAGTTATATAGGACTAACATGAAAATGGTTTCAGACTTTTTCCTTTAAGTATAACATTTTAACTTTACATTTACACTATATAGATAAAGCCCAGAATGGGGAATTTCAGAAGGAGAGAGCTAATGTAAGATGCTGCAATACAGATCTCAAAAGATGTGTGTAAATTATTATGAATCCACAATTCAAAAGAAAAAGGAGAAAAACCATTAGGTTAACTGAGATAACACAGTGGTAAGCATTTATGTATGAGTTAACTACTTGACTCATCTATAGGAATCCTACAATATTCAGTAGGTCTAATTTCACAAAGTGATTTTTCCATCTGACTCAAGCCTTGCTGCAAATTCCTTCTTTCTCATGCCCATGAATATGAAACTGGCTACCTTCACAGGGATGGAGATACTGAATCAGGCTAAAGATGAAAAGATTTTTGTGTTACACCATGCTTGTCTTTTCCAAAACTCTGGTGAATGCTTTCCTGAACTGCAACATCAAGTCTCTGAACAAATCAGAAATCAAAAGCTAATAATTATTTCTGAAAGAAATATTAGGCTTATTCTGACTCCTTGCATCATCACATTGGCCATTCTTGTCCCCAGCAGACAGAATCTCCTATTTGAAGTAGTGTTACTGTTGAAAGTGGTGTGACTAGTGTAGTCAGAACATGGAATTAGATTTGGCTTTTGTTTTTTTAAATCCCATACTGTATTTCTATGATATTTTTGTAAAACTGTCATTTGTTGACCCCACGTTCCCTTGTAAGTTTCTAACATATTATTCCATTCAAAGGTGGATAGAGCAGTAAAAGAACTGAAACCTTATTTTGGAAGACATACTAACATATATTCTCTGGAAGGCAGGTACTTTATGACTTCTATAGCAATCTCCAGCAGTTTAATATTGCTTCAATATTGTTAGGCAATATAGGATTGGTCACGGACAGAATTGAACTTTAACATATTTAGAAACAAAAATATTTTAACTCTTCTTTCAGTGAGTCCTTCCATATTATCTTGATGAATAAACTAATTTTGTATATCGTTTCAGGATTTTCCTGTGAAAGCCTGGACAAATCTTGTGTACTTCTTTCCTACAATACAGGAAATAATACACAGATTGTCCCTAAAACTACATAAACTTCACAGAATCACAGAATCACAGGGGTTGGAAGGGATCTCGAGAGATCATCGAGTCCAACCCCCCATACCAAAGCAGGTTCTTTAGGACAGGTTGCACAGGGAGGCATCCAGATGGGTCTTGAATATCACCAGACATGGAGATTCCACAGCCCTTCTGGGCAGCCTGTCCCAGGGCTCTGTCACCCTCAACGGGAAGAAGTTCTTCTGCATATTGGTGCAGAACTTCCCATGTTCCTACTTGAGGCCATTACCCCTGGTTCTGTCTCCACAGACAACTGAAAAGGGGCTGGCCATTTCCCTGTGTCCCATACTTCAGATACTTACTTAGAATTTCTAATTGACCTAATGGAAACACTCTAAAAAGAAAAAAAAAAAAAGAAAAAATCTTTTCTGAGAATATTACTGATTTCTTTTGGTTTTCATATAAGAAAAAAATGCTGTCTTTTGGAATTATAATGCAGTAGGGATAATAAAAGAAAACTGTAGCTTAGTCTACTAATACTCAAAGTGTTACCCTCCTTATTTTATTTGGTTTGTTAGTTCAATGTGACATTAATTTAGAAGATTATGCAACTTTAATATTTTTACACATCTCTTTTTTTCAGTCACTGTTAAAGACATTGAGTCAGCATTTCTGTTTTAAGTTCTGTTATTCAAGGATCAAAATGGCAAAAAAATTGAAATAAAATACCCCAAAGTCCACAATTTTAAACAATAAATAGTGGGAAAAAAACCCAAACCCAACAGTACCAAAATCTCAATAATGGATTGAGGAAGATACTGGTACAGTAGACATTTTTCCTGTCTGACAGACAAAAAATTTCATGATGATCATTTGGTGGTGGGAGGACCTATGTTCTCAAAAGTCCTAAATTAGTTAATTGCCAAATGTATCTGACTTCCCAAGATCATAATTTTCCCATGTTTTCCCATTTCAATTCTTATTCAGCTGTTAATATTTGTCAGTGGGAAGTGATGTTATGTGGTTTGAAAGAGACTTGCAGGTGCCATGAATAAAATTTGGATCATCCAGATGATTGACATTTCCCCTTTCAATGGTTTTGATCTCTGGTAAAAGCATCCTGAGTTTAGCAACACAAGTCAGCTTTTATCCTGGAAACTAATAGCCACTGCAGTTCTTAGTAAGACATCTTGAGTACAGGGCATTACTATATGCATGTGGCTTCCAAAAGGGATCTTGCATACATCTGGCTGAGTAGAGGCTTGGTGTTTGTGACTAGGCATTCTAGACTCCAGTAGAGTTAGATCATGGTACCTTGGTACAACAAGGTGCTTTGAGTAAAAGGATAAGGTCACTTTATCTGACAAATAGGAAAATATTTTCATTAGGCTTTGAAATTGCTGATGTTGAATCTTATCATGGTTCTCTTTCAATTCTCTCTTTCTGAAGTTACTCTGCTCTTACACAAGTTCTTCATGTTTCCGAATTGTTTATCAAGATGAGAACCATCCCCCAGAACCATATTATGACCTTTAACATATACAGAAATTTACCATTTATCACAGGTTTTGTTTTCCCTCCCTTAGTCAATTTTTTCATGAGATTGTGTTGTGGAATTCTCACAAAGGCCTCAATTAGTTTAAATGGAAAAAAAAAATAAATTGCTTCCATGAAATAGATTTTGAGCACAGAAACAGTCACAGTCCTCCTGTTAGAGATCCTCCTACTATATTGTCAGATTTTTACAGGCAGAGGGAAGCTTCAGAAATACCCCCCCTGAAAAACAAGTTGCACAGGTATGACTAAGGAGCACCCAGTAATTGTATAAAGAAGGCTTTTGTTTTTTAAAATACAGTAATTGCCCATTCACGGGTGATGATTAGTCAGGAGAGACAGGTGCTGGGGAATTAGAGGAGATGCATGACTTTTGAGGCATGACAACTGTATGGAGGGACTAAGATCTCTAATATCTTAAAAAAGCACTAAGTACCAGTCAGTGTTCTTGGCTTGTAGAAAATACATTTTAGGACCTTTACCAAAAAAACCCCATATATCTTTTCTTTACAATCCTGCAAAAACAAAAAAATCTGTAACTGTGGGTGCATGGTGATTTTATCTTGAAGTCTTTCCACTGATGAAGAAAGAATTACAAGTCCAATTAAAATAAACATTACTATCCGAAAAACTATGATATTTTAGGAAAAACTAAAATTTCCTAGAACCTCTTACAATTACAATATGGTCAGCTGATACAATCCACAAAACATTTCATTTTCATCTGCACTCAAATATTTTCGATAATGCCCTGTGATTAAAATGATAAAAAACACCCCCAGACAGTCTGAAGACTATCTGAGTGACAGCAGGTCAAGTCAGGTGGCCACAGTCAGAAGCAACATGGCAAAGACAGATTATGAAACAGTAAAGAAATCTTGACTCCAGTATAATTTGAGTTAACTTTTTGGAGGTCTCCTGGTTGTTTGTATATTTTATCTTATAAATTGGAGGCATGAAGTTCAAAGTCATTTATATAATACTGAGGCCTGAGTTGAATATTGGATATTAGCGGAATTATATGGTTAATAAACCCCTAAATACTATCTGGTCTTCTAACCAAAACATCAAATACGGTCTTGCTCATTATTTTTTTTTCAAATTAGTGAAAACATTTCCTTCATTGCTGCCTACTGCAAGCAACACTGGGGTTTGTGTAATTTTTGTCCTTGCCATTGCTAGATTCAGGGACAAAGAAATACACTTTTTATCTGGGGCTTATTATCATACATAGGAAAAAAACATAAATATGCTTTGTTCTTGCTACTGCCATGTGGACAAAGATGAATGCATTTTTTGGCTAGCTTTGCTGCTGTTGCCAAGAAGAGATGAATATTATCTTATCTTTTTTGTTTTGCTTAACAAAATCCTGCCCCAAGGTGAAGGCAAGGCCAAGGGCAGACAAATATTTCATATGGAAAAGAAAGATAAGTAAATATTCACCACAGGGATGTTTGCTCCTGCATGGAAATGCTAGTGAGAATCATGTGAAGAAGAGAAGCATGTTTACATCTTTTTGATTCACTCTTTAACATAGCATTCTCCTTAGGAGCATTGGAACCGTTTTCCACTATCTAGAAACATCCAGTAAAGCATTCCTGCTCTGTGCTGCGATAGTGCCACTGCCCTTTGTGCACAAAGACTGCTTAAAATACTGGCTACATTATGCCAGATACAAGAACTTCATTATGTTATTGAGGAAAAAGGAAAACAGTTAATATTGTGTTCAAAGGAATATTCTATCTTTCCCACTGAGCTTAGCAGTCCAAAAGTTCACGTTTTAGGAGTCCAAAGCTGCAGCCTTTGTTCATCCAAATGACTTAAATGGAGAGCAAAATTGCTTTTAACTGGACTTGAAGATAAAATTCTTATCAGCTCCTTGATAAGAATGATACAAAGATAGTTTTCAAAAACTGTTACATGGACAGGAAAGGTCAAATTCAGAACTGCATCTGAATTTTTTGTCTCTGGTGCTTGGTTTGTGTTTGTTAGTGAAGAGAACGTTTGCAAGGACTTAAAATGCTGTCAGAGTTTATCTCAGGATTTTATGCCACTGCTGGTCCAAATTCTGCAATATACCCGTGGACCTTCCAGTGCAAATCAGTCTGTACATGTATATGTATACGTGTCTGTATATAGAATATGCATTGTATCTCTGTGCCTGTGTTCCCCTTCACTGGGCCCTCAGATGTTTATCAGAATGGGTTCCAGAACTGCTCAAACATGACTTGACTTCTCTTTGTAAGGACTTTGCTTTGAGGCGATTCGACATCCCCTCTCTGACCATGACTTTTACGTAAACCACCTCCGCTGGACCATCACCGCTCTGATTGATGAGTTTGACTTTAGGTCTTTTTTGAGTGTTTGTTTTGGTACATAAAGCTTTCCAAATGTACCTGAGGCTTTGTTACTGTGATTTGAAGTTACAATTTATCAACATCCCAAACAGCACGCTAAGACTTAGAATTCCTACTTATCAATTTAGTAAAGATCCTGTCTTTAAAAAGAACCTTTTTCGAACTTATATTTATTACGGCTGCAAAACTAGCCAATTGCAAGCAGTTTATAGAACTTCTATTCAGCTTCAATAACAGTAGTGTTAAAATAACACCTTGATAACAAATAACTTCTATAATTCCCTTATAAGTAAGAAGTGAGAAAACCAAGCTGTTACAAGCCATTATTGTCAAACATATTTTCAAAATATACTTAGCTCACCCAGTTATTTGATTTCTTTACACCTAAATGTTAAGGGCTCTGCTTTGAAAACAGTGCATGTTGCTTATTTAAAATAAATAAATATATAAATAGACTGAGAATGCATCTGATGGTATTTACAGCTACATTATGACAATCACTGCTGGCAGCTTAACTTACATTTATGCAAAGTTTATGCACATACGACTTTAATATTTCTAGAAGAAAGGAACTAAAAATAAATGGAATTTCCGCACTAATCAAACCATTACTCTATTTTGGTGGCAACATTTCAAGTATTATTACTGCCACATTTCCAAAAGGTCATAAAATTAATGTAACTTTTTTCAAGAAAGAAAACACAGTAAAAATGATGAATATCAAAGGGATAAGCTAAGTAATAGTAGACAAATGTTCAACACATTAAAATCTAGACAGTGTAGTTGTACTATGACCTGTTTTACTGTTCCACATGAGGGAATCTCCTGTAACTGAACTCTATTTAATCTCACTAAAGGTCTGTAAAAACCCTGAAGTCTGCTCATATGTTACCAAATGATAGGTGGATACTGTGCAAACACTCAACAGATGAAAACTGACATCTTAATGACACCATCAGGCATATGAAAATTTACACCAGCAGGAAATAGTGAAACATATTTTCAACTATTCTTTACTAATTGTGTATGAATAACACAACACTGTCTCAAAAAGTAGAATTACAGGAAAATCTCACATAGTTTCACAAGGCAGATCTTATTTCCATTATCAGTATTTTCATGTAAAGAAAACACAAAAGTAATAAACCTGTAAATTTCATCAATATCGTTTCCTAGAGGACTTTGCATTATGGGAAAGCTTGTTTGAATTTCTTCTTTTTTATTTCTTTTTTATTTCTTCCAAAGATGATATGTCAGGAGCACAGAAATTTATTGAATTAGTTCTGGAAGATAAATTTACTAAAGAAAGTTTCCAAAGTTGTGAAGCTCTTTTTAGCCTTTCTTGGGGTCATTTATATATTTTTGGTTAACTTTTATACAAATTTGATTTAAACTTAGAATTTCAATTGGCTAAACCCAAGAAATTTCAATAGTGATTTGAACACTTTTGTTTGTTAAGTTTCACATAAATTACAGTAAACCCAGAGATTTTTTCCCAAAACTGAAAAACTTCAACTCAGCAAGCACAGAAAGATATTCCTTAGTTCTTGTTAATTTTTAGTGGAAGTAGAGCCCTCATTCCTTGTCGAATCGATCTATCACCGCTATTCCTGTCCTTTTGTGAAAGCCAAGTTATTCTGAGAAATTAGCAGGTTTTCTTTTTGTTTAATATTGCATTAAATGCTTAACATATATTTTAAAAAAGAAATTGATAGATGATGCTTCTACCTGGCTTCTACTCCTAAGTTCTGAATCAATCACTGTATAGGATGTGAGATATTCTGGGGCATCTCAAATGGCAAGAGAAGGGTGTCGGTGGCCAACTGAATCAAGTACTGAAGTCTCAGAAACATTTAAAATTTAAGATAAATTCTGAAAACATAAGTCAATTTTTTATGTCATTGTAAATGAAAGGAATGCACACAATATTTTGTGAAATTAATTTTCAAATAATGGGGGTAGGGTGGAAAAAAAGCGATGCTGCTAATCACTGACAAAGGAAGTGCAGTGAGCACTTCCAATAAATTATTAGATCTTCCAGTTTAGATTTTAGTCTTAAGCAAAGCCTGTCTCAAGTAAACCCATCTTTTTTCTATTTATGAATAATAAGTCTAAATCAAAGGAAAACCTGTTCCAAATGGATAAAACCCAAAAAATATTTCAAAGTAATTACTCTGAGCTAATCAGATTTGATCTGTAATCTGGAATACTGTCTACTTGTTACAGATATTCTCCTCTCATTGAGCTAACTCTACCACAGTGAAAAAATTATGAAAACTAGGTTAACACTAAGGACAAAATGGCTTTCAACCCTGAATAGCAGCTAATCTTTCAGCCATACATCAGATTGGATACTATCAGCAAAATAATTATTTAATTAAAAGAATTTGTGTAGCTTTTAACAGCAACTCAAAACCCCAAGTTTCACACTGCCTGAAATAAAGGCAACAAAATAAAGTGCCTAGTTTCTAGTAAAGAGAGTATTCTGTCACTGACACAATGCATTTCAGTAACTTTTAGGGCTTAACCTTCCCCCTATACTGTACCACAGCGTAGTGAAACACATAGATACAGAGAAATGTGGCTAGCTGAGAAAAAACAAACCCTTTTCCAGAAAACTAAGCTTTAAATAGCTTCTTACCCTAGAAGCTACAGAAATGCATGAATCAGACTAATATATGCATAATGGACTAAAATTCATGTGTATTCACTCTGCAGAGTTACATTGTGTGTACCCAAACAGTCTTTGAGACAGAAGTATCAATGTAATTTAAGGAAGTTTCCCATTTACTGTGTTTTGTTTTGCATTGTGAAGACTTCCTAGAAAGTTTAAACTGGATTTTTGTAACAGGGGTTTTTTATATTAAACTGAAGTAGAAGATGGAACCACGTAATGCACTCCAGCTGCAAACAGGCATTGGGTCTTTGGAACCAGGCTACAGGTAGTCTGAATATAAACAAAATAAAATGTTATGTGTATTGTGTGAAGACCATACGTGTAAGTATGAATTTTAGGAACATCTTGAGAAACCTAAAAAAAGTTAGCGATACTGTCATATTAAGGTCTAATATTTGAACTAGTCTGAAGCCAAGTGTAACTACTGCATTCCCAATGTCATAAAACAATTTTTGAAGTTGATAGTTCACAAAATGTCAGATCTTGAGTTTTTTTATTAACCTATGAGTAATGTTCTCTCTTGCATCCCTGCCCAATGTCATTGAGAGCAGAGGATTCCAGTTAGGGAAGGAATATGCCAAGGTGGTGGCTTAATCAAATTATAATTATTTAAAAACTGCTCAGAAGCTTGAAACTGTAGAAAACATTTCTATGGAATTACTGAACACAATTCATATAAGACAAAATGAGTGATAAATACTTCTCAATTAACTAAAAGAACAAGTCCATATCATTTGTGCAACAAATATATATGTAAATATATTTACATTTAAAGATACCAAACTGGATACATTAAAATGGTTAAAAGATTTGATTCCGTCTCAGTTCTTACCTATGTGGGTATTTGTTTTTCTTAATGGCTATGAAAGAAAATATTGGAACTGAGTTCATACATGATAAATTAGATTCTAAATAAATAAGAACTGGGTTTAAACTTCTATCTGATTTCCTGAATTCTTGAGGAACACGAAACATTAATTGTGCATTATTGATTCAACAAGGAAGTGCAATCATTCAAAATCTATAGACCTGCATATATCCAGTGAAGTATCTTGCTCACTACCTTCAAAAGGAAATGAATGAATATAGAGTAGTTTCTAAACCTCAGACTAATTCTATGAATGAATGTCCAGAAGTTAAGCCAGTCTTCACCGGAGAGTCTAAACATCTTCCTACAAACACACAAGAGCGCATGAATGTTCATGAAGCAAACACTCACATAAGAAAGGGATATTTAACAGTGCTTGAGATTCTTCTGAGATTCATGCATTCACTTCCAGATCTCCCTGTGTTTTCTCTGGAAGTCTCTTTATGTTGGAGAAATATGTAGTTGATAGCTAAGGGAAGGTCTAACTGCAGGCATGTCTTTCATGTCTGAGAATGAAATGAGTACAGAGACTGGAAAATATGTAATCTCTCTAGATAGTGCAAAAGAAGGGGGGGGGGGGGGAAGTCCTTGACTTCAAGAGCCTTAGTAAATGATCACTTGCAAAGCAAGATATGTATACAAGATAGCTCAAAAGAAATTGTTTATTGGTAAGTAACTTTCCCTTTCTTTGTTATCAGTGCACTTTTCAACTGGAAATAACCACGAGGAGATGCTGACTCTAGCTATATTGGTTTAGCATTCTTTTAGTACTGATGTAGTGTCACTTTTGAAATCATTCCAGGCTAAAATAAGCACCCAACTTCTCTGGCTTGGAAAAACTGGCTCCACCATCTTCATCTTGTACCTGAGCTGGGATTTATGTAGCTTTTGGCAAGCACAAACGAGGCTTCTCACCCAAATACCTGAACATATATTTAAGCCAATCACATGCACACATACACACATATTTGCCAAATACCATTGATTTTACTGGCTCATTGTACAAAAAGATATATAAAATTTGGTTTCATACCATTTTACTTCTTTTCATGCTGTGTGTATAAAAATCCACTATTTAAAAATATTTCTCACTTCAGATTATATTCTTCATAAAATTTATGCTTGTCCACCTCTCCTCAGATATAATATAAACATGATTAATTTCCCATATCCATTATTTGCAAACCTGTATAACTTGTACTAATCTTATACACTTAGCTAAAAAGTTCTGATTTAGAAAGTTGAGGTTTCTTGGGAATTGTTTTACTGCTGACCTACTGCCTAGTGAGAATCTATGCTAAGGGGTACCAGAGTGACCATCCATTTTTTGTTCATGCTGATTCAAACACTTTAATGTGCATTATTTTACTTCTAGAGCTCACTGGGGTTCAACTACCACTGTTGAACATCTAATCTGCACACTTGATGATTTCATTATCAGTAATTTGTACACAACTATGACCTTCAGTTTTACATCAGTATTTTCTAATGATTTATTTTTAAAATACATTTTGTAGTTTCTAGAAGATTCTGGGAAGCAGTGATCAAAAAGGGAGTGTAAATGCTCCCATAGAAAGGCTCATCTGCTACAGCCTTTCAAAACAGTATCTCCTCCAAGTCCACAGTGTACCTACTACAGGTGCTACACTTTGAAACTGGGAAAACATAGGTAAAATTCAGTGTATAATACATGATATTTTAAAATATGAAGCAAATCTATACTTCTTTAAGATTAAGATTTGAACATAAATGATGTCTGCAATACATTACGCATATTTGTGAGTTCTAAATGACATGTTAACAAGGCCTGAAGAACATATATATACTTATATGTGTTGGTGTAAACTACTGTGAGCAAGCAGAAATCTCTACATTGTTGACGATAACCAATCAAAACTGATCAATTCAGAGCAGAAACTGTGGTTCTGATGAAGGGATTGTCGTGGTTTCACCCCGGCTGAGAGCTGAGATCCACGCAGCTGCCTGCTCTTTAAAGGAAAAGAGGAGGGGGAGAGGTGTGTGGCGGGGGTGAGGAAAGGGAAGGGAGAAGGAAGGGGCAAATAACAACCCAACACCAAGAAACCAAAAGCCCGTGGGTTGGGATAAGGAGAGTTTACTAGAATAGCAGAAAGATAAAATATAACAAAGCTGACAGGACTTTAGAGCAAAATTATATGAAGCTGTTGATACCCAATGTAGTGTCTCACTGAACCCACAGCTCAGGCCGTGCCACCCAGAGCCGTCCCGGAACCTGATCATCCCCCAAAACCGCGCATCCTGGAGCCGCCCCGCTCCTCCTCCCATCAGCCCCCCTTTATACTGAGCAGGACGTAATTGTCATGGAATACTCTCTTTGGCCAATTTGGGGCACCTGTCCTGGCTTTGTCCCCTCCTTTCTCATTAATAGAGAAATATGAAGAGCTGAGAAAGTCCTTGACTGCTTGACCGCAACTAAAAACATCAGGGTGTTATCAGCACTGTTTTCATTTTAACTCCCAAACACAGCATTCCATCCGCTGCTACAAATGAAGTGAACTCCATCCTGACTGAAACCAGGACAGGGATTTAAAAAATGGGAAATTTAACTACAAAACTGCAGAATTTTTATATCACAGATTGTACCAGGAAAATGAAGGTTATCAACTGCTGTTCCAATTAATACTGTACTCCCTATGGGATGAACATGTGCAGAGGACCCAAAAGTTCTCTGTGGTACAGCATTAATCTTCTACATGCAGTACAGCTAATGTTGACAGAGCTGTGGCTGTTGTCAGGCCTACTAATGACTTTAGAGTTTTTGACTTCATCTGCCTTCTAGTGATTTGCTCTCTGAAGATAAGTTTGATGAGGAAAAGATAAAAAGTCATCAGCACCTTTAGTTTACAGAGACAGAAACAATGCTGAGTAATTACAGCTTATTTTTCTCTAAGAATGTTTTGAGAAATCATATTCCTAAATAATTTCAGAAAATTAGGTAGAAATTTAAAGTTTCTTCAATAATTAGGAATTAGGAGAAGAAAACACTACAAAAGGTGATAGAAAGAAATCCAAAGTAGGATCACAACTAGAATAGTTTGGGTTGGAAGTGACCTCTGAATATCATCTGGTCTAATCCCTCTGCAATGAGCAGGGACATCTCAAGTCAATCAGGTTGATTAGAGCCCTGTTCAATTATTCAGCCGTGGTTTGTTTCAGATTTAAGGATAGGAGAATAAACCAGAAGAGATTCACACTGTTAGGCCAAAACCATTGAATAGTGCAGGTCATGGGTTCATTCAAAATGTGTTTTTTAGGAAGACACATATCAGACCACGATAAATACAGAAAATCTTCTATGCCATAAAAAGAACTGCTCAATCATTTTGATATTCTGGACAACTTCCTTTTCCATGGTTCTAGTGAACCATGGAATTCTGATTCTATTATTAGCAAGAAATTGGTAACAATCGTTTGTACCCTTACATCTGAAATTTTATTTTGTGGATAAAAGCTGAACTACTTTTTTCTACATAGCTAAGAAAGGAAGGAGTGAATAAACAAGCAACTAAATCAAGGAAGAGCAAAGAGAGAGATAAAAGAAGGGAAGCATTGGGACAATCCAAAGGACCTGAATTTCCCTGCATGGAAATCATAAATATCTTAAAGAATTGGATAAAACTTGGATAGAAAAAAGGTAAAGATAAATTAATGAAGTTTAGGTGATGTCCAAGAAACATTTAGGATGGGTGACAGGTTTCTCAGACCAAACACCTCGCTTAGTATACATGAAAGCATTCCCCAAAATCTATTCTGCATTTATTCTCATTATTCAAATGCCTGAGTTGGAAACAGACACTCCACAGCTCTGTGCAGTAATCACTTGCAACAACCATCATCAGAATTGCAAGAAAATGCATTTCTCCTTCAGTAACAGCTGTGGGAGAGATCAAGGATTATCCTCCTAGATTTAGACCATGTCCACACCAGCACTAGTGTGTTACTAGTTACACAGCCCCAGCTAGGCAAGCGTTTGTGCATCTGGAGATGGCAGACTAACGCAGAGCTCAGAGTGTCAATTTATCCTGTGTGAAATGACCGGGGGAGGGAGACATAATGAACAGCTGCATTGAGCTGAGCAGCGTAGGAGAAGGTGAATGAGAAATAGGAAGATAAGGAATAAAGTGAGAAATAAGAAAGGACAGAAAATGAAAGGACTGTATTCATATGTAGAAAATGTGTGCAAAGTCACTTTCCATTAAACACAGTAAAAATGAGAAGGGATGTCATTGTCCATCTGACTCCATTTATCTGATAATCAACACTTTTTATACTCGTAATCCTGAACTCTCGTTTTAAACCCACATTAATGAGATGATCAGGCATTTCTACAACTGCCTTATGAACCTTGCCAAAGAGAACTCATTTTCTCAGATCATTTGCTGCAGTATCAGTCCATCGTCTCATCCTGGCCAGACTGTCTCACCTGTTAGTATAAAATTATGCAGACATATAAATTAAAGTGCTTTGACATTCCACTACTCTTTTTTTTGGTTTTTTTTTTTTTTTTTTTGGCTGAGGAATCTTTGGTCAGTAACCAAATCAGCAGTTTCAAAATATTAGCATTTACCCATTTTAACACAACTACATTTTCTTTAACCAATCACATAGTTTCATATGTACCCAGGTGTGACTTGTTATGCTCTTCAACATCTTCTCATTCTGAAAATTATTATTTGTATCTGCAAATCAATACATTTCCTGTTACCGTCTACTTTTTAAGCAAGCACAATGAGGTTCATTTTGACCTTTTAACTCAATGAGAGTTATGCCAGGAGCAGCAGTCTTGCATGACATTTTTGGGGAGGCTTGTGTTTCAGGCATACAGGGTTTGCTACTGTTAAGCCTCAGACTTCTGGTCTCCATCTCAAGTTTTAAAGCACATTACAGTATGCTACGTGTGCCGACCCTAGCTAAAACTATGCCAGCATTTCCATAATAAGAGCTCTTATTTCCAGAGGTCCCAGCTGTACATTCAGCTGTAAAAATGTGCTAGGCTAAAATTGGATGTACAGGATTCAATGTGGAACTAATACAAATTAAAAAACCATTCCACTTGACTATTTCTGAGCTATAGCTTCTGAAAAAGTAACGGTTTGTGAGATTCCTTTTTGCCCTCTCATCTTGTAAATCAAAAAGTAATTTAACTTTTCCAAAATAATTATGTTGTTACGTGATGAGACCAGTTCTGCTTCCACAGGAAGGATTCCTCTATACCTTAGACACGGGGATTTATTTTCATGTATACAAGAGGGCAGCATATGTAGTTGTTTACCAAGAATTCAAAAATGACACACTGTCATCCTGCCTACACAGTTCACTGCTACTGATGTTTTATGCTCATCAGAATCCTACTCCTGCAAAAGCAAGGATGTGTACATCAATATATAATTTTGGTTTCTTGGCAGGGAGCAGAACTCATAACGCACTCTGTCTTAAACTAGCTGTGGAAACCTTGTTGCTTTTACTTTATTCCTTGTGCTTTGTGCTGTTCTTTTACTTCATTTAGAATAAAGATAGAAATAATACTAAAAAATAGATTAAATTCTGACAGGTCTTCCTATTTCTCCCTAGTTTTATCTCTTTAATTCCATGAAGCTCTCCTAGGCCCATCCTTAACGATCCCATGTAACATGCCTTGCCTGTGTCTTCTGCAACCTTGAAGCATACAGTTCTCTTCCACTCAAGCATATTGTAAGGGCTCAGAGGACATGTCTGTGTGCTCTTTTGCAGACTGGCATGATTGATCTGTCTCAAATACAAGCTGTGTGACAGCACCCCAGTAGTACTTACCAGCTTGAGCCTACTGATTTGTGGCTGATTCAGGGAGCCTCTCACCTCTATCTACCAAGTATCTCATCATCATAACCAGATTGGCATGGAGATGGATGTTGCTTTTGCATCTTTAAAGCCTCCAGTTATGAGGACTCTGACACGTCCCTGGGAAGGCTGGTCAAGTAAATCACTGTAAAAAAATGTATTTCTTGCATTGAACTAAAACATCTCTTGGTGTAACTTCCACCTCCATGTGACTGCTTGTGAAGAGAGAGCCTGCATCCTATTTTCAGTCACCTGTTAAGTACTTTCCTGAGAATGAAAGGTCCATCAAGTTAAAGTATGATATCTAAGCTCTGGATCAGCACAGCACTGACAGGAAGGAACCTCAACTTTCACCCATGGATGAGTGATTTTCACTAGCAGATTGTCAGATTTTTCAAGTCTCAGAAATCTTAAAAACTTATTTACGTGAAGATGCAAATCATGTTAAAGAAAAAGCAGTTTGGGGTGTTCTCATGTACTAATACCCTTATGTAAGATCTATACCAATATGATTGGAGAAGGAATCTGATGTGTAGCTTCTGAAATCACTTTTAGGGCAGGGCTGACACTGCCATTAAAAAATTGCCTTTCAGCATAGTATTATGCATAAACAGTAGGCATGTCCTTGTGTGCACTTAGATAGAACTCTCTTTGTAATGCCAAAAAAATTAATTGCTGTATAGTACTGAGTTCAACTCTAATTTGCATTAATTAGGAACATGAATCATGTGTGTGAGAAAGGAAGATCCTGTTAAATTAGAGTTCTGTCTTAATACTTTCTTGTTAAGCTCTTCTTCAACTTTGAAAGATGCTCCTCTGCCACCGTGAGAGTCAGCAAATTACAACCGGTCTTGCTCTGCATCCTTGGAGAAGGCTATGAAGACATCAGTCCTTTTGAATCTGTCATCCTTTGTGATTCCTCCTCTTGTCTAATGTGTTATTCATCTTCACAATTATCTTTCACTCCCTTAAATTAGTTTTTTCCATATGATGTTTTCTTTAAATATGAACGATAATCATTGACTGGAAATTGTGCTTTTGGGAGATTTCTTTTTTCCCAACTTGTTCCTTTCCACATTTTTTAATATAGAGAAAACATGGATTTGCCTCTCTCTGAAAAGAAATCAACGTGACCTTAGGAAACATTAAAGCCCAAAAAGAGTACTAATTGCCAAAAATGAACTGCTATAAAATTGCAGTGTTGCCACATTTAGGTAAAGGATATTTGTTGCTAAAACCAAGAACATTGCTGTAGTGCAGGGGGCCAAATGCTTGGGATGATTTATCCAAGTCTCCTTCATTATATTACATTTTAAGTTCATGTCTATGTGTAATCCTGGTTTTAGTTCTGGAAAAGCAAAGCGTCACTGAAGCTTAATATAGAGGCTTACTCCATAGCATATGCTAATGCCATTTGTGCATCTCTACTCTGAACAATGGTATAAGCTTGTGTATTAGGTAACTGTTACTATTTTAGTAAAGTGGCATTTATTATTATAGGTTAACGACATTAAAGAACAATGGTAAATTTATTTCATATGTTCCAATTTTAATATCATATACTCAATGAGTTCTATTATTTCTATTTTGAGGTGCAATGTGTTGCTTTTGCTTCCTTTCAGCTTTGTTGTATTGATATCATTCAGTATAATCTTACTTGTTTATAGAAAACTGATATAGCTCGATGTCAGAGAAGGTGGAGTATCTGTACTTTGGACCTTAAAATGTTGTGAAATTTAATACATGTATAGATGAACTTGATTGTGAATACATAAGAAGGCAACTGAACTTTGGTTCCCATCTGTAGCCTACAAGGACGCATCATCACATAAAGGAGATGCATGACTTGGCAGAGTGATGCTGTACCAGATCTCACATAAACCTGCTACAACATGTCAAGGCATTATCATACCATCCTGCTTACCTTGGGAGAGTTCTCAATCCAGTGCAAAATAAAATCAGATGATTTGCATGTTCCATTACAAATTTAGTTCTCACACTTGCACTAGCTCCAGTCCTCCTATATACAATTTTACTGAAATGTTCAGGACAGTTGAGTTCAGACAAATCCATATCCATAGAGAGGCTTCCTTTGTCCTGAACTACCATAGTCCCATGAACCTCAACAGGCTTGAAATATTTAAAGCCACTACAATTTCCATCAATGGAAAAAAAAAAGTCAAAGAAGGTCTTAAGGTGTGCTGACCCAGTCCTGTAAAATAGTGTTCCAATAGACTGGATTAGAGTCCAGTTTGGACTGTACTCTTGGAGAGAGATGGAGACAAAGAATCCTTCATTTGCTGTTATTTCAAGAAGTGAACCAGAGAGTAGACCAGTTTCATTCCTCTTTAATTGCCCAGGTATTAGGATTGACTAGCCCATCAGATAAAGAGCATTTCAAAAATGTATATTGGGGTACATTACTGCTGCACTCCCAAATCCTCTGGAAGCTGCCTTGAGCTTTCAAGCAGAATAACTCAGACCACCAAAATGAGCTCTCTGTCACTCACAGTCTATAACAGACTTCACTTCCCTCATAAGCCACCTTTATTCATCTCATTGTAATACTCAAAAGCATATTAATCTATTGCCATTTTCCAAATTAATAGCATATTTTTAGTGTAAAACAATCCTAGATTGTTTCCTTTCTCTCTTTTGTGGAAAAACAAGCACAACAAAAATACCCCAGCAAACAAACAGCCCAAACCAAAACAGAACCCAAAACAAACAGACCCCTTCCCTGCTCACCCCCCCAAAATAAACACTCCAAAACCTCCAGGGGTTTTCAAAATGCTTTTTTAAATCTATTCTGACTCTTCAGACAGAAGTTCTTAGTTAAATTCTGAAGACCAAAACCAGCAAGAAATCTCCTAACATTATAAATCAGCCCTCTGACCTTTTCAGTTTAATGTATCAGCTGTGCTGTGACTTTAATTTCCCTGCCTTATATCTGACTAAACTTTAGATCAGAGGGACATGTTACAGAGCCCTACACAGTATATACCTATAAAATAAAAATATGTTTTATTTCTATATATAAAATATTTAATTACCTGGTAGCATCTGGTTGTTGGGGAGTTGGGACCTGTCATTTTATAGCTATTGGATTGTTTCCTATAGGTTTTTCTCCTGGTTTTGTTATCTTCTTGTTAACATTTAAATGTTGAGGCCCTTTCAAGCACAAACTTTTCCTCCTCCCTTACATTTTAGTCATTCCTTCCTCTCTACAGTCAGCTCTTTTTAGAGACAGATTGAGTTTTATGTTTCTGATTGACCAGGCACCAAATTAAGATCAGCACATGGCTTGGGGTTCAGGGAGAGGCATCAGGTATTGAATCGTCTGTATGACTGGCAGGTAAAGTCACTCACCCAAAAGGCAACCTGTCTTCCCCAGAGGGTGGCTCAAAGCTTTCATTACAAAATATTGGCCATTTTCTTCTGTTACTTAAATGATCATCTCCCCTCCCACATATACTCTGAAAGATAATTTCCAGAGGTCTAGTTATTTCAAATCTGTTTAAAATTCACAGGAGAAAACAATGCCTGCCATATTTAAAGCAAATACACATCTTGAAAAGCTGCTGCGACCAGTCCAGTGGGTTTTTTCATAATTTTATTTATTTGAAATATGTTGATACATACATAAAGATGCATGAATTAATATTAATCCATATATTTTGAGTAGATTTTTCATTACAGAATATTAAAAAAAAAATCATATTCTTAGTACCACACTAGTCTCATTCCCCAGTTAAGAGAACAACAGCAAACTTGCCAAAGCTAGGAAAAGTTTCTAAATGAGCTAGGAATCAAATTTTGCAGTTTTCCTTCTGGTAGCTGAAGCATGTCACAATTTTCTCCAAAACCAGCACTTACCAGGGCTGTTCCACAGGTCAGATATGCTATATGGTACAGTTCAATCTGACCCCTATTAATATGGGAGTGATGGCAAAGGGGCAGGGGGGTGTTAGCCACCTCCTTCTGTCCATCACTTTAGGCAGTAGATACCTGTAGCTAATGAGAGATTGCCAAGGGCTAAGAATAGCTTTGCTGCCTTTACAGCCATGGGAATTCCCACTCTTCCCAGAAAGAGAATTATCATTACAGGGATCTGTTAATACACCAATCCCACAAGCATCCCTGAACCATGATGTTTCCCTCATAGATATTTCAGGGAAGTATAATTCAGCTTTTACCCCACTCAGGATGACTAATGGGCCGACTGCAGCTTCACTGTTACAAGGCAGGCATAGGGATTTCAAGAAGCTGCTCAGATTTATTGCAAAGATTTCAAACCACGGGGGAAAAAAACCAAAGGAGCATCATCACACAAAACTATTGCTAGTGATTGGTTCACACTTAATTTTCAAGATTGTTCAAGCTTTATTTTTTTAATGTATGAAAAAAATACTATTAAAGACTTTTTAAAAATATCCATATCATTGGTATCACCATCTTCAAACTACCATGACCAGTCACATAAGCATGCTTCTGTTTCTTTAGGTGCAAAATTCTGCTGCAAAGTTGGGCTAAAAGGTTAATTTCTCCAATGCCTTAGTATTTGATTCTACATGGGATTAAGCAGGAGCGAAAAAGAGGAGAATAAAATTGTTTCCCTTTTTTTTTTCTCCTATGTAAGCAGGTTTGGCAAGTAATTTAGAGAAATGTTATTAACAAGAGAACAGGGGATCCCTGAGATAGTACTTTTTAGGTAATTGCAGTCCACATGGAAAAAACAATCTTTGAGAACTATTATGCTAAACTGTTATATTAGTTAAGGGCCAGGACAATTTTTTCAAACCCAGAGCCACAAATACCTGTGAAGTAGTCAATTGACAATGAGGGTGCATCTGTCATCACATAACGTACTTGAACTTTTTTTGCACTAGGGCTATATGAGAGTACATATATATCAGAAATACTAAATTTATCTCAATCCAAGATAACCAGACATTTCAGAAATGGTACATCCATTCATAGGATAGGAGCACAAGTGTCTTTTCTTAACTTCATGTGTCATTACAGTTTTGGATGATGATTTCTGGCCTTACAGAGGCAGAGAGATATTTTTTTACCGTGTCAGAAAGTAGAAACCCAGCTGTGCCCCAGAAGAGATACCCAGAAAACTGCACAAGCATTAGCAGGTGTCCATGCTAACAAGGAGTTAACCTGCAACCAGGACACAACAGTATAGCAAACAAGAAGCCAAAGCTGTCAACAACTTCATTGTTCTGTTCATCCACAGGCCTGTTTCAGAATCATCCAACATCTAAATATTCAGTAAAAGCTGTGAAAAATATCAACTGTCCTGTACAAAAATGTGTGGAAAGTGTGTCCTAATTAGCCAACATTTCTGTTATTTTACTCCCTTCTTGATGAAGGATTATAAAAATCAATGTTTAAGCATATTGTGACTACAGCTATAAAATTACTAGTGTAATCTTGAAGGTTAGTTCTCCAATTAACCTGAAAGCTTCAAAGGAATGGAGCTGATGTGAAGACTGCCATCCCCATATTTTAGATGCTCCAAATCTGTGTTTATGATTTAGCTTTATTAATAAATTATTGTTGTTTCACTCATATATTTATGCATTTGTGGTCGCCAAAATGTGGCAAAATCAGTTTCATTAAGAACTGAAGAAGGAGGTAGTGAGTGGGAGGACCATAAAGAAGGATTTCCTGGCTACCAGTCACATCTCTTTAGGTTTTTTTTTCCTTTAATTTGAAAACTCTTTGTGCAGCATTTGAAACAATGAAATCAATATTCATGTTCATTGAAATAGCTAACTAGTAAGAGATACATATAGTTTGTGTACTTTTTTTTTTGCATGAGGTCAATAGGTTAATTACACAAGTAAAAACTCTAAATCCTCTAGAGACTACTGAAGTGTGTAAATAAACAGAGTATTCTGCAAAGTGCATTTAACGTCCATGCAATTTATTCCTTTCCATTCGGTGGTATTGCTGAAAGAGCAGTGGGGATTTTAGTAGCAATTTTCTGTGCTTTCTGCTTGAGAAAGTCTGCAGCCTCAGTCATTTGTATTTGAAGTTGATTAGAATGAAGTTAGAGTGCTCACATTTTTTTTAACAGCTTCTGAGAGTGTTTAGCTCAGGGGCAGGGAGAAGAAAAACAAATATTCTTTACAAATATTTTGTCTTGAAAGCATTTCCCTAAAAGTACAGCTCTGTGTGTGTGGTCAAATGGAAAAGGCATACTCAGGACTACTGACAGAGGTATCTTCAGACATCCGGTAGTTAATGAATGCAGCCCTTGGTAGAAGCTGTTCTGATCTGAACATCACTTAATAAGTCTACCTGTGAATTGGAAAGGGTAGAAGCTTGCTGAGAAATAGAGATGTCAACTGTATGATGAGAAACCAAGTTTAAAAACCATATTAAAACATGACTGCTTTCCAGGGGATATTTGTCCATTTAAACCAAATGTATTCTCAAAGTACAGTATAACACAGGATGTATTTTCTTATTGATAACAGCAATGGTGCTTAAAATATGCTGGCACTGACATTAATTGTAGTTTCAGTTTGCCCTAGGAAGCACCTACACTAAACTTAGGTCTTCTGTGTTGTCAGGAGAGTGTTAGTAAGGTAATACTTCAAACTTAATTAATTTGCTGTACAGGAAGCCCACAGTTAAGCAAGTGCTCATTCAACAAATGCCATATTTCGGGGTTTTTTTTTTTAAAAGATCCCACATAGAAATACAAATGTTTTCAGGTGAAAGAACACAAATCCATGTCTAGTTCATACAAGGAATTTACAGACTTCTAGATTAACATACTATGCAGGCCAAAGTAGCAAGGGCTCTCGGCATAGAGAAACTCAAGAAAATTCAGCTTCTCTCCAGTTAATTCCTTTAGCACTAGGCATATTCAAAGCATCTCAGCTGACAAAGATATTTTCAGTAGTAAGAAATGTAGATAATCATTGCTTTTGGAAATTAGATTTGTTATTGTAAGTGCTTTAATTCTGAAAATTTCCCCCTCCCCTTTTTTTTATCCTGTGGGATGACATTGCAAATCAGAGCTTTATCTTTTCCCTGGCATTTATTCTGACTCCTGTGTCACAAGAGTAAACACCAGTCATCGCTGGAATTGTTACTGCAGTTATCTTAGTAAATTTTACCTTATCAGAAAGACAAAAAGTGAAATTTCATGTTTTAAAAGGATCTGAGCACTGGTAATGTGGTGCCCTGCATGTATAGTTTCTCACTTTTTTAGGCATCAAATATGGAATAACACTATTTCACAAATTACCTTCTGAGGAACACTGAATCACTCTTGGCATACTAAAGTATAACCTACCACTACAAGAGACTTCCCTCCATTATAAATTTCTTTTATCTGTATGAATTTATCATAAAGCATTTGCATTTTCTGCATTTGATACATTTTCAGCCATCAGACACCTATCATGACTGATTCCTGTGCAATTTCGAAGGTTTAGTGTTTATGAAAGCAAAACCTAGGTAGTCCTTTGCAATGTTTTGTGGCAACACAAGCCAGCAGAAAAGGCAACTTCTGGGTCTTCTGACAGCGTGAGCACAATGATCTCAAATACCGTATTTTTCACACATGCGCTATGAACAGAACTGCAGCAGAATGACCCCTGTAAATCTGAACATACTCAACTGATGTATTGAAAGTGGGTACATTTCAAAACAAATGACACTCAAGGATTCCTAAATTTTCACTTTCCTGGTTTAAAATGAAGTTTCATTCATTACTCAAACAAGGGACTTTTGTTAATTACTGTGATATATGCAGATTGGCACCAGCCGCGTGCGCGTGTTCCCCAGCTTCTCACAGGCATTTATGGTTCTATGGCTACTAATTGCACAGCTGTCACTCTCTTTTATGATCTGAGCCATATTGTTTGTGTTCTTTATATCAAGTAAGCATATTGTCTTGTTCAAAGGGAAAGAGTGCAATCTTTTGTGTTAAGATACCACGTCTTCAGATCTCTGTGTTTGCATAGGGAAATTATCCAAAGCAGCACTATGGTGATTACGGCCAATACTTGGAGTCCTGCTTCTTTGCAGGTATGGAACTCCTCCATCTTGAGCAAGTCCATAGATTTCTCTAACATGAACCCTATTTGGGTCCTGGAATTCCTCAGGTGCATTTAACAAGTGACTTGTGAAACATTTTACGGATGTAAAATTGTCCTGAGTTCAATCAAAGTGGTAGATGATTGAAACTGAAACCAGGAAGATTGTGTGTACCTTTTGATTGCTTAGGAGTGAAAACTCTTCCCGTGAGAAACCAGAATTAAGGGTGTCTCTTGGTCTGAAGTTTTATTTCCTGCAACGTTAGCAGGACAGAGCTATTTCAGTTCACCTCTTGAATCTTGGAAAATGGACAGTTTGATCTGATCAAAGTTACTGAAATGACTTTTAAAAATATAGAGAGTATAAAATAAGTTTTTACTTTGAAAAATTAAAATAAGCAGCTAAAAATAGATTTTACTTTATATGTTACAACTGACCAGTTCTTCAAAAGGATATTTTTTTACTTCTAAGGTGTTTGCATGTTGAAAGTTGAAATTGAATCGATATTTGGTTTTGGCTTTCTTATAAAACTGAATTCATCTTTAAATAATTAATAATACCTGTGCTATCGGAACACAGCAATTGACTTCTGAAATCCTGTATTATCATCATAACAGTGTTATTGAACATGTGCAATACCTTGAAAAATATATCATAATTTCTATTCAGTAAAATAACAGTGAATTTATTAAATAAAAAGAAGGGTAGACTAAGTTTTTCTGGCAGCAGGATCAAGTCTTTTAGTCAGATCTATTAAAAAAACCAGAAGACTCCTGATTAAAGGACAAGTAATGATACTAGGCACAATTTAGCATTTGGCTAGTACCAAATAAAGCAAACTGAACTGCTGCTTCTTTGTCACTCTACTAAAAAAAATAATTATTGCAATTGTTGATCTTTTAAAATGTTCTTAAAAGAGGCTTAGCATACTTAAATCTCTGCTAAAGGAACCAGAAATCAAATGAAGTTAATAATGATACCTTAAAGGCATCTATTTTTCCTCCGTGTGTACATGGCAAAGAATTGGATTGAGAGATGGATTCTGCTAAAAATATCCTTACACAGAGTGAGCACAATTCCTACAGAATCAGTTCACCCATCCTTTTAAAATCCCCCTCTGTAAAACCTGCAGGAAGCACAAGCAAAAGCTGAGGAAGGAAATACTAAAGCCTTGAGAAACAGCTGTATCGTGTTCTGGTGTGAGGACACCGTTGGTTTGAAGGCACAGGGGCTGGGCTGAACTTGCTGACAGCACTGGCATCCTGAAACTGCTCTGGGCATCATCAGTGGGGCTGCTGCACGTCAGGAGTTGCGTGTATGGAGCTGAAGTTTCTGAGCCCATCAGCTCAGAAGAGGTTCCCTAGAACTGACACAGTGAAATGATGAGACTGCAAATAAGACAAAGCACATTCCTGGCCAGCTTCTAAGCCCTCCTCCTGGGGAGGCCAGACCCCTTTTGCCAGGGACCTGATGAAAAGGCTGAGCTTTTTGAAGTGCTCCTGTGGAGCTGTCTGTGTAACCCAGGAGTGGCTCTTCAAACCCTTCTGCACGAGGCAGCTGCATTAGGAAGGGAATCAATACCATCCCTCTGCTGTCTCAGGAGACTGGGTTTCCATGAGACATGAACACTGAAACCCAAATGCTCTTTTACATTCCATGTTTTTAAGGATGTCCTTCCTAACCAGCTTTGCAGAAAGAGTTCACTGTACAGCTGGGGAAGGGCTGAAGCGCTGTGGGAAAGGACTCAGGTTCCAGAGCTGGTGCAGGACTGTCTGCCGTGGGTGCCCCGTTCCCCCGCTGCACCCACGTAATGTGGGAGGGTGGGCAGGGGCCGCTTCACCACACGCTTGCTGTGCCAGCCGAGCCCCCGGCCCAAAGCATCTCCCCCAGGCCCGTGCCGCCGGTTTCCCCGGTCCCGGGGCAGGAGCGAGCGGGTAGTAACTCCCCGCCGAGGTGCGGCGCTGGGTCAGCTCTGCCCGGGGCTGGCCGGGCGCTGCCGCACGGGCCTCGCTCGCGTCCCGCCGTTGCCACGGGAACGTGTGTGTCCGGTGCTTCATTGCCAGCGGCAGCAGCCCGGCTGGTGGCCGCGCTCCGGCGTGTGAGTGTCCCTGCGGGCCCCCGGGAGCGGGAGGGGGGGGATAGCGGTGCCCAACGCCGTGTTTTTGGGGCGGTGGCCGCATTCCGAAGGTGCGGCCTCGGGAGGGGCGGGGGCGGGCGGAGCGCCGGGGCTGGGGGCTGGAGCGGTTCGGGTGCCTGGCACAGCGTGCCCGGGGTGGGGGTGTGGGGTGTGAGCTGGGTCCCGCCCGAACTGTGTCAGGCCCTGGTGCTCACCCTGCTGCCGGGGAGGCTTCCCTGCAAGGAGGCGCTGTGTTTGGGAGGGAGGGAGGGCGGGATTTCAGGGGAGGGGCTGCCTAAGGAGCCAAGGGGGGGCTCTGGTGCCGGGCTAGAGGAGGCGGCAGCATTTTGTGTCGGGGCCTGTCCCCTCCAGCTGTCCCGCTGTGCTCCCCATCAGAGCAGACTTCCCAGGCCAAGGTCTGCCCCCCCATGGGATGCAGCTGTGGCCGCATCCAGGCCCTGGGGCAGGAGTGGAGGGGATGGAGGCTGATAGCAGAGCTCTGTGGGTGACAGCAGTGGTCAGGATGTGGACACAGCACAGCTGTGCACGGTGAATTGATGCCACAGAAGCTGGGATGTGGTTCAGAAAGGGAGAGAGGATGGCTTTCAGGGATGCTGGCAGTGCCCCATGTTCCAGCTTGGGTGTGTGGTTCATGGGTAGATGACCAAATCCTTGTGTGGCAGCAGAGCCGTGGCTGCTGTGCACATGCCTGAAGCCCCTGGGCAGCACGGATTTGTTCGCCTCGTGCTTTTAGCTGCAGGCTGCTGTGGGTCCAAGCGTTTGCTTTGGGTAGGGTGAGATACTGCCCGTGGAAACAGCCTGATAGCCTGTGTCTGCCTATGAGTTCCATGAGCTTTGGCTCAGATCCTGACAGGATCCACTACAGAATGGCAGCGCTTCGCTAACGTGCTCCTCGGCCCGGCAGAGGCAGCTCTGACCCCGCTCAGGCCACTTGCTCCCGACCTGGGGACCCGGTAATAGTCCTTTTGGCTCCTGCTTTTCCACCCCGAGGTCTCTCTCTGTGTGGAAGCTCTGATGTGTTGCCAACCACAATGAAACGTGGTCCCGATGCAGGAAAAAGAGTAAATCGTGGGGGGAAGGGTTGATGCAAGTTGGGAAGCCCAAGATAGCAGAGATGAGGTGCTGGGGGAGGGAAAATAGTGCTCTAAGTGCTGACGGCAGGAGCTGTGGCTGTAAATTCACAGCACGTGGAGCTCTGGCAGGCCCTTGGAAGGGAGCCTGGTCCGCCTTGCCCACCTCACCGCCAGCTGAGAGCTTGAGTTTATGAAAAGCAGGAAGGGGAAGGTGTAACACGAGGCTCCTGTTAATTATCTCTGCCGTGGTGGAGCTTTTACAATAAATTGTGGGATGGCAGTACCGAAGTGATAAAAAGACAAGAGGGGCTGGAGTATAAAGGTGCCAGGTGAGGCTTCCTGGGGAGCAAGGCTTGATTTAGAAAGCTCTCAGCCACTTAGTGGCGGGCTGGAGAGGCAATAGATTAGTCCTGGAAAATCTCCTTTCCTGGCTCCCGTGAGATGCTGTTTATATGGTAATTACAGCTAAGCAGGTGATTTCTAAGCAAGAAACGTGGTCCTGCTACTTAAGCCTGAACAGGGCAAGATGATTTAGGTGAAGAAAAGTGTTCAGGAGCATCCTGGTTCTCCCAGCAAAGTGTAATAGAAAGGCAAATGAACCGGTTACTCTGGAGAGAGGTGCCTTATAGCTGCTGAAGGAGGAGGATTTCCTGTGTATAGTGAAGCAGGATTCAGCCACCTGTCCGCGCTCCTGCTAGAGGAGCTGCTTGCAGTGCACGGTGGGGCAGGCAGGAGGCACTTGAGGCTCTAACATCGCTCGGAGGGTGCTGGAGCTGGTGGGAAGCAGAACGTGGGGAGCGCCGAGTGTCAGAGCCTGTGGCTTGTGGTTTGCATGTGGGTGCCAGGCTGTGCGGAGAGCCGGGCCGGGGGTCAGGAGACGCCGGCAAGGCAGTGAGCTGGTTGAACTGGGCTCTGAGCTATCACCAAGCGGCATCTCCCCCACGCCCGTGCCGCCGGTTTCCCCGGTGCCGGGTCAGGAGTGAGCGGGTAGTAACTCCCCGGCGAGGTGCGGCGCTGGGTCAGCTCTGCCCGGGGCTGGCCGGGCGCTGCCGCACGGGCCTCGCTCGCGTCCCGCCGTTGCCAGGGGAACGTTTGTGTCCGTTGCTTCATTGCCAGCGGCAGCAGCCCGGCTGGCAGCCACGCTCCGGCGTGTGAGTATCCCCACGCCCCCCGGGAGCGGGAGGGGGGAGATTCCGGTGCCAAGCCCGTGTTTTTGGGGCGGGGGCCGCGTTCCGGAGGTGCGGCCTCGAGAGGGGCGGGGGCGGGCGGAGCGCCGGGGCTGGGGGCGCTGACGGCGGGAGCTGTGGCTGTAAATTCACAGCACTGTGAAGCTCTGGCAGGCCCTTGGAAGGGAGCTTGGTCCGCCTTGCCCGCCTCGCCGCCAGCTGAGAGCTTGAGTTTATGAAAAGCAGGAAGGGGAAGGTGTAACACGAGGCTCCTGTTAATTATCTCTGCCGTGGTGGAGCTTTTACAATAAATTGTGGGATGGCAGTACCGAAGTGATAAAAAGACAAGAGGGGCTGGAGTATAAAGGTGCCAGGTGAGGCTTCCTGGGGAGCAAGGCTTGATTTAGAAAGCTCTCAGCCACTTAGTGGTGGGCTGAAGGGGCAAGAGATTAGTCCTGGAAATTCTGCTTCTCCTTTCCTGGCTCCCATGAGATGCTGTTTATATGGTAATTACAGCTAAGCAGGTGATTTCTAAGCAAGAAACGTGGTCCTGCTACTTAAGCCTGAACAGGGCAAGATGATTTAGGTGAAGAAAAGTGTTCAGGAGCATCCTGATTCTCCCTTTTAGCAGATCTCCTCTCTGGCTCTCCCAGCAAAGTGTAATAGAAAGGCAAATGAACCGGTTACTCTGGAGAGAGGTGCCTTATAGCTGCTGAAGGGGGAGCATTTAGTGTGTTCAGTGAAGCACGATTCAGCCACCCGTCTGCGCTCCTGCAAGAGGAGCTGCTTGCAGTGTAGGGTGGGGCAGGCAGGAGGCACTTGAGGCTCTGACATCGCTTGGAGGGTGCTGAAGCTGGTGGGAAGCAGAACGTGGGGAGCGCTGAGTGTCAGAGCCCGTTGCTTGTGGTTTGCATGTGGGTGCCAGGCTGTGCGGAGAGCCGGGCCGGGGGTCAGGAGATGCCGGCCAGGCAGCGAGCTGGTTGAACTGGGCTCTGAGCTGTCACCAAGCGGCATCTCCCCCACGCCCGTGCCGCCGGTTTCCCCGGTCCCGGGTCAGGAGCGAGCGGGTAGTAACTCCCCGGCGAGGTGCGGCGCTTGGTCAGCTCTGCCCGGGGCTGGCCGGGCGCTGCCGCACGGGCCTCGCTCGCGTCCCGCCGTTGCCACGGGAACGTGTGTGTCCGGTGCTTCATTGCCAGCGGCAGCAGCCCGGCTGGTGGCCGCGCTCCGGCGTGTGAGTGTCCCCGCGCCCCTCGGGAGCGGGAGGGGGGGGATAGCGGTGCCCAACGCCGTGTTTTTGGGGCGGGGGCCGCGTTCCGGAGGTGCGGCCTCGGGAGGGGCGGGGGCGGGCGGAGCGCCGGGGCTGGGGGCTGGAGCGGTTGGGGTGAGTGGCACAGCGTGCCCGGTGGGGGGGTGTTGGGTGTGAGCTGGGTCCCGCCCGAACTGTGTCAGGCCCTGGTGCTCACCCTCCTGCTGGGGAGGCTTCCCTGCAAGGAGGCGCTGTGTTTGGGAGGGAGGGAGGGCGGGATTTCAGGGGGGAGGCTGCCTAAGGAGCCAAGGAGGGGCTCTGGTGCCGGGCTAGAGGAGGCGGCAGCGTTTTGTGTCGGGGCCTGTCCCCTCCAGCTGCCCCGCTGTGCTCCCCATCAGAGCAGACTTCCCAGGCCAAGGTCTGCCCCCCCATGGGATGCAGCTGTGGCCGCATCCAGGCCCTGGGGCAGGAGTGGAGGGGATGGAGGCTGCTGGTGCTGCTCTCCTCTTCTTGTTCACGGGCTTTTGGGTGTTTGGACCTTAAACCTCAGTGTTGCAACGTGTAAATGAGGGTTTCAGTGCCTGAAGGGTAGGGAGTAACTGGGTGAAGTGTCTGTGACACCTCAGGGTTACTGCAGTGCTGAGTAGGACAGCAGTAAGCCAGGAAATAGGGCCCGTTGTCTGTTCCGGCAGCCAGGAATGTGTGTGTGTGCTGGGTAAGTGGGTATGAGGCTGGAGCCTGCCGAAGTGAGGCTGGGGGTGATGCTCCTGCCGCTGCTTTTGGCTGTTTGCCTGTCTCCAGTTTGGCATCTTTTAAATTCAACTGCTGTTGGTTTTGCCAGAGATTCAAACCCCCTCGTGAGAACTGGGCAGGGATGCGCAGAACTCTTGTTGAGAAGGTGTTTGCAGGTTGAGATTAAAAGAGTTTGCCTTGGATTGGGGTTTGCGGGAGCATTTTGGGTGAGCTGGGTGATAGCAGAGCTCTGTGGGTGACAGCAGTGGTCAGGATGTGGACACAGCACAGCTGTGCACGGTGAATTGATGCCACAGAAGCTGGGATGTGGTTCAGAAAGGGAGAGAGGATGGCTTTCAGGGATGCTGGCAGTGCCCCATGTTCCAGCTTGGGTGTGTGGTTCAAGGGTAGATGACCAAATCCTTGTGTGGCAGCAGAGCCGTGGCTGCTGTGCACATGCCTGAAGCCCCTGGGCAGCACGGACTTGTCACCTCGTGCTTTTAGCTGCAGGCTGCTGTGGGTCCAAGCGTTTGCTTTGGGTAGGGTAAGATACTGCCCGTGGAAACAGCCTGATAGCCTGTGTCTGCCTATGAGTTCCATGAGCTTTGGCTCAGATCTTGACAGGAGCCACTACAGAATGGCAGCGCTTCGCTGTGTGTGATGGAGATGGAGAGGTGGTTGTCAGGCTGTTGACTGGGCCATGGACCTAAAAGCCGGCCATGGAGCGGTCAACCCGCAGTCCTTGTGGGGGGGGGGGTGCTGGAGAAGAACTGCCGTTAGGATCAAGTCTTTAGCAGCCCTGCTTGCACAGACGTGGTGTTCATGTTTGAGCTCATTGCTGTTGTTCCTTTAATGGCTTCGTGGTTTTCTTTCTGCTGTTACAGCCTCGAATGCCTGTAGAGAGCCTCGAGTGTGAGTGTTAATAAATGAAAATTAGGGCCCTTGTTCTCCCGGGAGAAATGCTCTTGGGGGCTGTGGGAATTTCATGCCTGGAAGGAGTCACATTTGCTGGATAATTTCTGTAGCTCAAACCAACCGACTGAGCCTGGAGACTCTAGTTCTTCATCAGAGCATTGAACTCCGTGCTGCGTTAGTTAGAAACACGGCAAAGCTCCTGGCACGGAGGGTGGGCGTTGGGCTGGCGAAGTGGGAAGGGATCTGGTCTGATCTTGTTCATGCTCGGGGCAGCCGCGGTCCCTGGGCTGGAGGTTGGTGTAATAACCCTGAGCAGGTGATAAGGTCGGGCACAAAGTCGCCTGGGGTCAGCTCCTCTTCCTGGATTTTCAAAGTCCCATTGTTGCTCCTTCCAGATTAGCTGAGACATGGCTACCAAAAACGTTCGTCGATCTAGTGAGCTTTCTACAATATTACAACGGAGAGTAGTAACAGCTCCAAAGAAGAAGTATGTAAATGTAAGTACCTGCTGTGGCCAGATAGGAGCTGTGGTAAGGCTGGAAACCTGCCCTGTGTCCCTCCTCTGCCTGCCCCTCCTGTTTAGCCACACTGTGAAGGTACACACCACCACCCCATCTCTTTGCTGCCATACTTGTGTTGGAGGTGGCCATCAAGGTGCAGTGGGAGATGGAATGTGGGCTGAAAGTCCCAATTCTTGTCTGAATGTGCTGCTGGAACCCAGTTAATGGGATGTCCTGGGCAGTGCACTGGAGTAGCTGAAGCATTGGGGTGCTTCTACCCATCCTCTTGGTGAGGGCAGCAGTATCTTCTGTCACGGAAGCATCCTTGCAGGCGCTGCTCTGACCATCCCTGCCCTCCCAGCAGCTGGGGATGTGGTGGGGCTGCTCAGACTCTGCCTGAAGACTTGAGAGACGTGTCCAGTCCCAGCTAGAATGGGGTCCAAACCAGTTCTGTCATGAGTGTCATCCTGGGTTGAGCGCAGATCCAGCCCTTGAAACAGCTGTGGAGTTGGGGCATTTCCTCCTCCCCATCCATGAACGTGGGGCAGTTCCTCCTCCCCATCCATGAATGTGCCTTTCGCTGGCCAAGGCTCCCTTTCCTGGAGGTAACCTCATGGAGGTGGTATCTCTGTATGCTTCTGTGGAGGGGGCTGTGAGGCCAGAACAGAGAGAAAACAAGGGCTAATTAAAAAGATAACTAAAGCTTGGACCCAGCACAGCGCTACTTTTCTGCTCTCCTGCGATTCAGCCGGCAGTGACATCTCCACACGCCGGCTGGTTGTGAGCATTGTGTGAGGATGGAGTTAGGGGGTTTCTGATGACTCCTCCCCACTCCTTTCAAAGGTCACTGCCTGAATCTTGCAAAGCTAAAGGGGAAACAAATGTCTGAAGAGCAGAAATGCTCAAACGTGTCACATCAGAGGACGAAGGAGAAGCGCAGGGGACAGAGCCGCTTGGTTAGAGCGCGTGTTCCGCTCTCCATCATTCATTGACTGATGTTAAATATTTCAGCGGGGAACTTTGGGGACTCCCAGGACTGTCCTAGTGGCTGTGGTGACAAATGGTTTATCAGTGGCGCTTGAACAAGAAAAGCCTTTCTGAAGAGAGGTGTTTCTGCAGCTCTTGTTGGTGTTTTGTGTTTCAGTGGACACCCTCTGCCTTCCTGGAGAAGTCTGTCACCAAGGCGCAGAGGCTGGCCAGCACCCGGGAGCTGAGGCGGTCCCGGATTCTCCCGCCTCTAGACGCGAGTGAAAGCTCCTGTGATGAGGTAGACCTTTTCCTGCCCTTTTCCTTGCCGTTTGATGTGATGTTTGAAGGAGGTGTGTGCTGGTGGCAGGCTTTCCCCCAGCTTCTCTAAATACCTCGGTGACAAGGTCCTGCTGTCCTTTCAAACCGCTGCTGCTGGTCGAGTTCCTTCTGTTGGGGAAAAGGGAAAACATATTTCCCCCCTGGGATGATGTTGAAGCGACATCTGGTGCTAAGCCAGGATTAATAACCCCCGACCAAGTTCTGCTGGAGTTGAGTTGCTGTCACCAAAGGGATGGTACTGGGGGAAGGCTGGGGTGGGACACAAGGGCAGGAGCTTGCCATTTTCCATCCTCCCTCTGAACTAACCTCCTCCTTCCTTGCTTTGGTGTAGTCACAGCAAACCCTCAGGGCCGTGACACCCTCAGCAGTGGCAGAGTGGACCTTGGAAGGCCGTAGACCCTGCGGTACCTGCTCAGGGCTTAATGAAGCCGATTTGTTAATGCTTTGGCTTGGAAGGAGGAGCGTGAGCCTTCAGAAGGGTGCGAAGGTTGCAGGCTTCAGGGTCTTGCCAGGGAAGTCCCCATGGGCAGAGTGGGGGGGATGTGTTTTATCTGGAGTAACACTTGCTTGGATGGGTGCTTAAAGCTGCTGCTTCCACAGGACCAGTGGGTATGACACCACCCAGACAGGGGGTTACTGGGGGGGACAGTGAGAGACCCGTAAGGAACGGGTGAGGGATTGCCTGGGACAGCACGGGAGGTTGGGAACGTGTCAGATGAGTGCAGGCAGAACTGGCAGCGAGCTGCAGCTACTGGCTGCAGTGTCACCATGGTGTCTGGGGACAAGTGGGAGACCTGCCTCTGTCTTTCGGGTGGGCACAGTGCAGCTGGAAGAGGGGAGACGAGGCTGGGAGGACTTATCTCTGAGGAATGCCTCTGCCTGGGGGACAGGGCAATGGCTGTCTGGCTCCTTGCTGAACCAGCCCAGGGCTGAGAATAGCATGCTTGGCTCTGGTAGGGCTGTCCCCGTGCCTCCCGCCTGTGGGCCTGAGAGCACCAGCTTCAGGAAGGCACCCAGTCCCTTCTGGAAACTTCAGAGGCGTTAGCAAGGCATCGGCTGTGCCACAGTGTGCAGCAGAGAGAGCAGAGCTGTCCCCTGCCTCCCCCAGGGCTGGGCTGAGGTGAAAGGGAAGTCAGAGGTTAGATGTGCAGCGAGAGCTCTCAGGGCCTGGGAGGAGCTGGAAGAGGCTGCGCTGAGGGCAGGGCTGGAATTGTTGGTGCCCTTCAGTACCTGTCAGGAATCTCTCAGGAATAGCTTGGGTATGGAGCAGAGCCGGCTCGGGGCTGGGGAGGTGGATCAGCTTTGGGAGGATGGGTGTCCCCAGCCTTGTCCTTGCGATGCTGTGGAAAGGGGTAGGAAGTCTCTGCCTCCCTTGATGTTAAAACAGTCATCTCGGTAAGGAGTTGTGAGGGCCTGGGACAGGCTGCCAGGGAGGGGGTTGAGTCACCGTCCCTGGGTGTGTTTGAAAAAAGGGCAGATCAGGTACTATGGGATATGGTTTAGCACAGGACAGGAACAGTTGGACTCGATGATCTTAAAGGTCTTCTCCAACCTTGTGATTCTGTGATTTCACCAATGGCTGGTGGCAAAGTCCATCCAACAGTGTACCTGAGCATCCCCCAGCAAGCTTCAAGTGGGGTCACTGGGATGGAGTTGGTGCCGCGGCATAACCGGGTGCGGAGCGGTGCTGGAAGCAGGTCCTTGATCTGCTGCAATCCCTTCCGTGGGATTACTCTGTTCTGGTGCTTCGGCATCAAGCTATCAGGTGACTTGGTCTGGTTCTGCCAGCTCACTGCGGAGGCAGCTGGATCAGCAGGGGGGTTTCCTCTCTGCAGGGTACCAGCCCTGTCCCAGTGGTGCTGCTGGAGGGAAAGGTCGTTACAGAAAGAAGTGCTGTTCCATTCCCAAAGGCTCCTGTTAGTGGTGGGAAGCAGCGGTTTTCCTTCCGCCGGGGACTGAACGTACCGTGATTTGTTCCTTCCCCTCAGGATTACTCCCAGCCGATCACCTGTGTCACAGACAGGGGACACTTCATTGTGCGGATCCGAGGTATTGGTGCCCGGGCGGTCCTGGGCTTCCCCCTCCACCTGGACTTCTCCACCTGTCCAGTCAAGTACAGCAGCCAGAAGACTCTGCTGGTTCGTAATGTTGGTAACCGGGAGGCCCGCTACTCCATCAGCACTCAGAGGTAAGGGACCTCACTTCATTTGCCCAACAAAAGGTGTGTGGGGGTGTTTTTCTTCTAGAGCTCTAGAGCAGCAAGTTTCACTGCCAGGAGCTTGCTCCAACACGGGCTTACCCCAGAGTCACAGTGTCCTTCAGGTGTCTCCAGGCACTCCAGCGTGGGATCCTCCACAGCTATAGATGGGATCTCTGCTCCCTGCCATCCATGAGCTGCAGGGGGACAGCCTGCTTCACCATGGTCTTCCCCACAGACTGCAGGGGAATCTTTCTCTGTGGTGCCTGAAACACCTCATCATCCCTCCCTGCTCCTTCTTCCCTGGCCTTGGTGTCTGCACAGTTCCTCACATCATCTCACTCCTGTCTCTGGGGGCAAAAAGCAGCTTCTTGGTGGTTTTTTTCCCTCTAACTGTGATTCTGAGGCACTGTGACCATCCCTGATGGGCTCGGCCTTGGTCAGCAGCGACTCCAGCCTTGAGTTGGCTGGGGTTTGCTCCGTGGGGCTTCAGAGAGCTTCTGGTTGCTTCTTGCAGAAGCCACCCCTGCAGATCTCCCCCTTCTCCACCAGAACCCAGCCATGCAAAGCCACAACACAGGTACAGGCACATGTGAGAGAGGAGGAGGACAGCAGTGGGGTAGAAGGGAATGAGAGATTCATCTGAGCATGTAGAGGCCAGCTGATGGGCCTGTATCCTCTATGTTTTATCTGTGCAGGTTGAACTTCTGGTTTAGTTGATGCAACTTCTCTTTTCTGGCCTGAGCAAAGTCAGGCTCTTGCCCATTCACAAACCAGCTCAGGTGCCACCGCTGCCCAATCTGCTGTCCTGCTTGTGCCACTTGTCTTTGCCTCCCCTCTGTGGGTTCCCTTCCCTGGCACCAAGCGTAGAACTTTCTGCTCTCCCCATTAGGGTGCTTTTGCAGCCCATCTCCCATCCTTAACTGTTCCTCACAGTACTGAGAGCTCAGCTCGTGCATCTGGTCACATCCTGGTGATGTTCCCTGCCCGGTCATCGTTTGTCCGAGGACTTGGCTGTTTTCTGTTCTGCTTTTTGCTCCAGAGAGGAGCTCGTCAGTGAATGTGTGGGGCCAATTCAGCATCTTCGATAGCTTCCAGAAAACGTGGTGGCATTTTGGCCATGATTTGACTGCTTTTTCATGAAAAAACCCCAGCCAGCCCCCCCAGCACTGCCCATTCTTCAGTGTGCTCTGTGCCTGCCCTCCCTCCGCAGCAGGGCTGTGCCCAGCCCCTAACCGCAGCGCTTGGGAATAAAAATCCCAGGAGGCTAAATCCAGTAAGTCTCTTCCCATTGCTCTTGTGGTTCAGGCAGGAGAATGAGTTTCTTCTCCGTGACATTGGCAGAGAGAAATGTCATTCCAATAGGTTTAAGATGAAAATGGTGTCTGGGAGCAGACAAAGCGCAGCTCTGCCTTTTCCTGCGGCGATGGACGTTGTGCTCTGCTGTGCTCCAGGGACAGAGAGGGTCGGTCTGGGATTAGATCCCTCTAGGAGTGTCCCCACCCAGCTCGGAAAGCTCGGGAGATGATCCTCCAAGGCAGAGCGCTCAGCGATCCCCTGTGGTACCCATACACTACAGGGAGGTGTAGGGATGCACAAAGACCACCCGAGGTTATGAAATTAGGGCTGAGGTGCAGGAAAAGGGGGGAAGGGAAGGTTGGGCTTGGGAGGTGCTGAGTGTACCTGGGATTTTTCAGTGCAGTCTGGGATGCTTTGTCCTGAGGGACTGGGTTTGCTGGGATGGTTATGCTGCTTGACTTTGGCTGTTCTACTGCTGCCACAAAGTAGCATGTGCAAAGGTTAAGCCTTTGGGTTTGGTGGGGTTTTCCCTGCTGTAGGTCTGGGTGGACAGGGTGGGGCATTTCAGTCCCCAGTAACTTTGCTGTCTGCCTTGGGGCTGGAGGTAGCTTTTAATGCACTAGGTTCTCCCCAACTCAACTGGTTTTATGATGCCAATTAAGGCAGCAGTAGACGAAGGAAAGCTTGGCTGTTAGAAGATGAAGGTAGCCCGGGACTCGCAGTATAGTGCAGCCTCCTTGCACGCTGCGTTTACTGAGCATGTGGCTGCAGGAGAGAAGCCAACGTGGTGCTTTGAGGGCCTGTGTCACAGACTTGCCAGCTTCTTTCACTTGTCAGCTGCCTTTCTGCATTATGTCAGGAGTATGATGGCCCTTGGTATCCTCGTGGGACATAACTTGAGCCCACTTCTGTCAAGATGGGGAAGCTTGACCCCTGGTGAGAGTAAGCAAGCCCTAAATACCAAGGTAGATAATTATCAGAGTGCTTACAGGTCTAGTGTTGCTCTCTTGCTGAAGGGCCGTAATGGGCAAGATTTCAGCAGGTCCTGGTGTGAAGGAGTCTCCTGGGTTGGTGTGCCTAGATGAGGTTATAGGAGTTGGGGACTGCAAGGTGCTGCTGGGAGATCAGGCCCTGCGAAACTTCAGACATTGTGCAACAAAGCAAGCGGACAGCTGGATGTAGTAAAAGCATGCCAGAAGAAAAGGAGCTATTAACCCCCCCTCCAAACCTTCTCTCCTGTCTTTCAGGAGTAGCAGGTTTATAGGTGGCAGAAAAAAACCGGATGTCCCAGGGACATCAGGGTCAAGCTGTGCATGCAAACACCTCTTACCTGCTCTGGGCTCTTCAAAACCCATTCTCTGATGGTATGGTCCAGACTGGAGCCTGGCTGCAGAATCTGGGGGGGATGAAGTCATTTCATACCCTCTGGACTTCGGAGAGCGAGGGTAGCCAGCCGTGTTTCTGACCCCCTGTGTTCTGGGTTGCTGCTGCCAGCTGCTTGTTTGCTCCTCACACAAGCGAGCTGCCGGGAACTAGACTGCAAAAGAGCCCCCAGAGCTCCCACCACAGTCCTGATGAGTGTGTGTGTCTCTGTTGCAGCCCTTTCTCTGTCGATCGCTCCATCGGTACGCTCGGCATCGGTGAGGCCATGCAAGTAAGAGTGGACTTCCACCCGCTGAAGTCTGGGGATTATTGCGGTTCCCTGATAGTTCACTACGACACAGGTGAGTGTCCTATCTGCAGGTCTGCGTCCTTCAAAGCAGAACAAGGCTGAACTTCCTTTGCAATCTACTTGTAAACACTTTTGTTTCAAAACCTCTGTGTATTTTGGTGCTTAGGAGGGCAAAGGCTGAGTCTGTCCTTATTCTGTCTATCTGGTGTCCTGGCCCATCCCCGGGTGTTCCCTGCTGTCAGCACAGTAGCCAGCACCCCACACTCCTGTGACAGTCATCTGCCATCATTGCCTATTGTCCCAAGCACCCAAATTCCCTTGCTGGGTGCTATCCCCCAGCTTTACCTCCAAGAAAAGTGAAAACCAGCTGGTGTTTCGGGGCTGTTAGAGTGCATCCCCCTCAACAGGAAGGAGAATGCTTTGGGAATCTGTTTTCCTGGGAGCTGCTGGGTGGAGGAAGGATGAACCTTGAATCTGGGTGACCGTGTGCGTATGCACGTGTGATGTTCCATTCCGAACCAGTGCTGGATTTGGTCCTGTAAGCGTAACGTGTGTGGGGGGGGTGTGTCTCTATGGGACGCTGTCACATGCCCACTGTCCCTTACACACCTCTGTCCCATATGCCGCTTCCCCGTGGTCTTGCTCCAGCCCCTTTTTCTACGCCGCCCTCTAAATCCCACTCTTGACAACATCAGGACTAAAGCAGCCAGGACGTGGGGTTCCTGGGATTTGTCAGGAAGAGACAGGTAGGAAATCTTTACGAGGGTCCGAGGTGCCACCGAAGTGCCATCAGCTTCATAAGTGGCTTTAAGAACAAGTTGAGGGGGGGAAAACTCAAGGAGAAGGTGAGATGTTAAACAGCTTCTGTCAGGATCTTCGTGGCTTTCTTGAAAAACCTGAGTCTTGTTCTCACTGAAGCAGCTGGTTCCTCCACAGCTTACATGGGGTTGGGTTTCTGCAGTGATGCTTAATGTTTGCTGCAACTGGGACAAGCCTGTCCCTGTCCCTGCTTGAGCAAATGTAGAGGAAGTCACAGTTCTCCCTCTGCCCGATATTGGGTGGATTGAAGTGGCAGCTCTTCAGACTGTCCTGATCCAGGAGTACGGGCACTGCTTCTACAACACAGGGAAGCTCTTGTCTGCATCCCATCCTGCCATGGGCTGTCGCTTTGCTCCTTGCTCTGCCACCTTCTTTTCTGGCCCACACGCTGCAGGCATCTTTGGGGGGGATCAGTGAGAGACTGGGAGAGACTTGACACTTGTGGTGGGCCTGGAGGAGATGCTGTGTGAGCTGTGGCTGAGGTGGGACTCCCCTGGGAATGAGGGGTAATAAAAGCTGTAGCCCTTTCTTCTGTGACCTGAGGCTCGCTGCGTTTCTCGTACTTCCATCGGCAAGTGAGAGGAGTAAAGAGTCCCCTTTGCTTTCTTCCAGGTGAAGACATGAACACACACCTTCATGGAGTGGCTGTAGACGTCAACATCTGTCTGGATGAGGAGCCTGTGACCATTGAGAAGACCTACCTCACGCTGTCGAACCGCAGATGCGTGGCCATCCACAACCGCAGTGACATCATCGCCCGCTTCCAGTGGAAGGCTTGTGGCACGCAGGAGGAGGAGGATCAGCGGGAGAGAAGGTCCGTTTCAAAGATGCCTTTGGTTAGGTACCCTGCCCAAGGGGAACGCTACCGTCTGGCCTCGAGGGGGGTTGGTGCTTTTAGGAGAAGTCAGCCATCCACAGCATCAGGGTGGGTGTCCCTGGGCTTTAGGGTAATGGAGCTGGGTGCTTCCCATCCCAGTTCCATCCACCCTCTGGCTGAGGGTGATGTTTTGGGGAGGAAAGCTTGATTGCAGTGAGTGGATTTCCTCTGAGAGCGAGCTCTGGTGTTTGTGGGAGCTGCAGACTGCTGAGAGCCAGTGGCTCCCGGGCTGCAGAGAGTCTGTGAAGCTTCATTGGCCCAGGAGGATGAGGCCATCTCCTGAATAGGTTTGGGCTGTCCAGGTTTCCAGCACGGGGTGTTTCTGCCTTTCCTTCGAGCCTGGGGAGAGTTTGTAGGTGGAAGGGTCTGCAGGGAAGGAAGGTAGGGCAGCATGGGCCTTGGAAGTGCATTAACCCCCTGTCTTCATGGTGGTGAGAGATGGGGCTGGATCTTCAAAGGACGTCTTTGGGGAAGCTTTGAAAGGCCTCCCTCAGGTGGCAGAGACACACTCAGAGCCAGGGAGGTGGAATGAGGAATGGGAGATTGCACTTCAAAGCTTGGGTGATTTGGGAATCCTTTCTCAGAGTGGGGTGGATGTAGGAGTTAGCGTGACCGTGGAGCTGATGAGGAAACTGCCACAAACTGGAGGCTTTGTGAGGGCTTCTGAGCAAATAAAGGTGAAGGGAATTAGGTGAGAAATGCCTTGAAGGCCAAAAGTAGTTTTCCACTGTTACCTCTTTTTAATTGCACAGTGTGTGACTTGTGTGTGAGCTCAGTGTGTTAAAAGAAAACCTCATGACCTCCTCTTGGTAAAGGAATAGTCCAGGGAAGTGCCCCCTCTCCCCACCTGCCTGTCTCAGACTGGGCCCTGAGTGATGCTCTGCCCCTCAGAAGCCTTCTTTTTCCCCAATTACATTTGATCTCCTGCCAGCTTGTCCCCTAGACACTTCCCAGGATGTTTGGGGATGGTCGTAGCTCCAGGGCCGCTGACCTGCTGTCAGAGGAGCTGTTGAGGTCTTGGATCAGGGAGGATGTTTTCATGGGAGAAAGCAACACAGGACCCCAGTTTGTGCCCCAAGAAGACCTGGGTCATTGGAAGCTCTATCCAGAGGTTTGTCCTGCAGGACTCTCTGGGATGTAAGGGTGGAATTACTGTCTGCTGATGGAGGTTGAGTTGAGGGTCGCTCATCTCGGGCTGGCAGCCCCTGCTAAACGCGCAGCGTTGCAGGTCAGCCGTGGAGGAACGTCTGCCCTTGCGCTCTACGGGGAGCTGGCCAACGCAAGGAGTTTTGGTGCTGGTGAGGGCACTCGCCCCAGGCTCTGTCTGTGTGCAGCCAGGAACGGCCAGGACTGTGTTTCCTTTCCAGTTGTGTTTGAATTGAGCCGGGTGACAATCGCCGTGTGGTTTCTACCCCGCGGCCTCGATGTGCTGCATACGGAGCCGTCTGCTTCCCCCCTCCCTGAGTTGTCAGCTGCTGGTTCCTCGTGGCTGTGGGACTGGAGCGTGAAGGGGGACAGCAGTGCACCCGCTCGGAAGTTCTGCTCCCTTCCCATCTCTGGCTTGTCATCCTTCAAGTCCGGGATGATTTTGGCAACTACTCCCAAGTGAGGATTAACTGTGTCAGAGCTCTGAGGAGAAGGGGAAAAGGAAAAAAGCAGGTGGTTTAGGGCCAGGCTGAAGGGTTTGGGCTCAGAGGTGCCAGTCCTGACGTCTTCATCAGGTGATGTTAGGCTTCCTTTCTCACAGCCTCTGTATATCTGCACCTACCCACTGATTTCACTGGGATGCTGTGGTGCCTGAATGCCGGAGCCCTGGGATCCTCTGGTGGAGGCGGGGTGGGGAGCAGAGGGGCTGTGGTTGTTCCTTACACCTGCGGGTCTGCAAGGGAAGAGAAGACAGTGATGCTGGGAACCTGCAGCGCAGACCAGGGGGCTGATGCCCTGCCTGGTGATACGCTGCCCTGGTGCTCCTCATCCTCCTCTGCCTCCCCTGAGCATCCTGGGGGTAGGAGAAGCCAGTTTGAGGATGGAGATGGATTCCCCATTGGTTGTGGCAGCAGCTTTGAGCTAGGTCGCTCTCCTGAGGGCTGCTCACTTGTGTAAGACCCCAGGACGCAAGATCACCTTTCCCGCCTCCTCTCCCGCAGCATCCCCGACCAGAGTGCCAATGTGCAAGGAGAATCCCTGCTTTCCTCCGACGGGATCTTCAGCATTGAGCCAGCGGTAAGTGAGAGCTTTGAAAGCTCCCTTTCTCTTCTTCCTCGTCCTCTTCCTCCCTGAATGAGGTCACTCAGCAGATCCCTGCTTGATGTGCTGGGAGGAAACATTGGGTTTCTGGTGGGGCCGGGAGAGCTGGTGGCAAAAAGCGTTTCCCAACTCGTGATGGGCACCGGGAGCCTAAAGCTGGGCTTTGCTCCCAGGGCTATAAATGAAGAGCTGCCCAAGTGTCCTGACCACGTTCAGAGGGATGGAGCCTTACATGTAAAGGCACACCTTCCACAGGGCTAACGCAGGGTGTGGGACCATGTCAGTTGAGATGCTGACCCGAAGAGCGAAGCGCTCCTCTGTGGGAAGGAGGGCAAATTCAGCCCCCGGAACTTTGTCACTGTGAGGGTGATGGAGCCCTGGAACAGGCTGCCCAGAGAGGCTGGGGAGTCTCCTTCTCTGGAGACATTGAAGCCCCCCTGGATGCATTCCTGTAGGATTTACCATGTGTGACCCTGCTCTGGCAGGGGGTGGGACTGGATGAGCTTTCGAGGTCCCTTTCAGCTCCTAACGGTCTGTGAGTCCGTGACTGGCCGGCACCTCTGAAGCGATCCTGCTGGACTCGCTGGAGTGTGAGCCGGGCTGGTTGCTCCGCTATAGCCCTAATTTAAGAAAATGCCTCTCCCAGGTGCCAGTAAAGGTCAGGGACTGGGAAAGTTTTTCGTAGCTGCTTCCAAACTCCCTTATAAATATTGTTGATCAGTGTTACTGGCTCTTTCCTCTTCCCTGGTGCTCTAAATATCGGCTCATGGGGCCACGGTTGGAACGAAAGGATGTGACGTTTGAAGATAAATGGTTTGCTGTCTGCTTCTGTTTTAGGAGGGAGAGATTTGGCCAAATTGTTCAGCTGAAATTAGTGTGACCTTTAAGCCTGAAGAAGCCAGAGTGTATCAACAAAAGTTCTACTGCGACATCTCAGGTACGGCTCCTGTCCCCTCCTGCTCTTGCCCGTGGTGGGGAGGAGCCTGGCTGAGGTATCATGGTGGGAATTTGGGGAGTTGCTTCTCCCTAGACATCCTAAAGCCCTGTGGTGGTTAGATGCTGCTGCAGGTGGCGAGCCCTGGAGCACCCAGGTGTGGAGCTGTATGTTGGGTGCAGGTGGTGCTGAGCTGCATCAGTATAAACAGCAGATTTTTGTCTTGGGTTGTGTTTTCCTGAGCTTTACACCTTCCTGAGTGGATTTCAAAGCTCATCTTAGCACATGGGAAGAGATTCAGAGGTGGCGTTGGAAACTCAGCATCACCCCAAATCCTGTGTTCAGTTTGGGCACCTGACTCCAAGAAGGACATGGAGGTCCTGGAGCATGTCTAGAGAAGGGCAGTGGGGCTGGGGAAGGGGCTGGAGGGCAAATCCTCTGAGGAGCGGCTGAGGGAGCTGGGGGCGTTCAGCCTGGAGAAGAGGAGGCGGAGGGGAGACGTTATTGCTCTCTCTAGCTCCCTGAAAGGAGGCTGTGGGGAGCTGGGGCTCAGCCTCTTCTCACAGCTAAGTAGCGAGAGGACGAGAGGGAATGGCTGCAAGTTGTGCCAGGGGAGGTTCGGGTTAGAAAGGAGGAGAAATTTCTTCTCCGAAAGAGCGGTTGGGCATTGGAAGGGGCTGCCCAGGGAGGTGGTGGAGTCACCGTCCCTCAGGAAAGGTTGGATGAGGTACTTAGGGACATGGTTTAGTGAGTAATAGAGGTGGTGGGGGGATGGTTGGGCTGGATGATCTTGGAGGTCTTTTCCAGCCTTAATGATTGTGTGATTGTTTCAGGGTGCAAAGTGATGGCTCAATTAGAAAGCAGCCCAAGGGTTTGGTCAGAAAGGAGAAAGCAGCCCAAAGGCATATCTGCCAAGGGAAGGGTCCTGTACCTTTCCCTGGATCTTCCTGGGCTGATCCCTGCCAGCCCCAAGTCGGAGGCTAGAGCCTGGAAAATGCGGGATCAGAGGGAATTGCTGTTCTGACATTGAATTCTGTCCCCAGGCCGTGAGACCAGGCTGCCCCTGTTCATCCAAGGGGAAGGCATAGGGCCTCGGCTGCGCTCCAGCTTTGAGCGTCTGGACATCGGGGATGTCTTCATGGGAGCAGCACACAAGTACGAGGTGAGCTGTGAGAGCTAGCAGGGCTTGGGCTGGAGCCTGGTGGCTCCTTGTGGGATTTCTGGCAGCTCAGGAGTTGTGAGCAGGGCAGTTCTGTGCCAGCTGGACAAAGGCAGAGGTTCTATGGAGTTATCACTGCTTTGCCTGGAAAAAACCCAAAGGCAGAACTTGTCCCGTTGTATTTCCTTTGCCTTCTGCCTTGCAGGTGTTCATTGTTGAATTAGAAAGCAAATGGGTCTTCTCTAAAGGAAATGTCCTTCTGTGTTTCCATTTTGCCTTCCTGCTGCAGGTGGTGCTGTTTAACAAAGGACTCATCCAAGCTGCCTTCAGCTTGGTTCCTCCAGCTACAGCTCTGGGCTCCTGCTTCACCTTTCTCCCCAGCGAGGGGGAGATTTTGCCAGACGATCTCCAGGTCATCCAGATCTCCTTCAGTTCCACCATCCTGGGGAAGTTCACAGAAGAATTCAAGTTCAATGTGAATGGATCCCCTGAGCCCGTGACCTTGTCTATCAGGTGAGTGGGGAGGTTACAGGAGCTTGGTGGGCACCTCTGGAGTTATCTCTGGGTAGTGATCTCCCACCTGCCTCATTTTCTGGTGAAGCAGAGAGAAAAAGGTGTTGTGGGAGGTCTTGGCATGGGGATGCTAGGTTAAGAGCTGAGAGCCTTTAACCTTGGCTCCAGTTTGAACCTTGCAACCCAGGGGTGATGACCTTCCTTCCTTCCTACGCCCTCAATATACCCTGTTTAACTCTGAAAGACTTGGGTGCCTGTGGGAAGCACCTTGGCCTTCTTGGTGGAGCTTTCCAGGACACTCTTGGCACGGAGTTTGGCAGCGACAGGTTCCTATCGTGACCCTTTGACACCCCAGTGTGATGATCCTGGGGCTGGAAGTGACTACCCATGCTGGGAAAAGTTTAACTGGAAAGGTGTGGAGATGCCTGCTGCCCAGGGTGGGTACCAGGAGCTGGTAGCTCCTTCCCCCTTTGGGTTGCGGCAGACGTGTGATGGGCTGTAGATGGGTCTGGGATGGGTCTGTGATGTCCCACGTGAAGGCACAGCGAGGCCAAAAGCACTTTGGAGACCCTTGAGCAACAGGCCAGCCTGGGTGATTTTGTGTTTTATAATCCTCTGTTAAGAATCCACCCAACCTGGGTAGCAGCAGGCTCAGTGTCATCCCTCGCACTCCTGTGTTGGGACAAGGTGTCCTCCCAGCTCCTGTGCAGCGAGTGCTGCGCTGCCTCCTTCCTGCAGCTGGAAAAGCGCCGATGCAGGAGCCTGGGAGCTCTCTGCAGCAAGAACTCGGGCATCATCCTGTGGGCCGGTGCTGGTGCAGAAGATAATGTGCACCAAGCCGAGGAGGGGAAAGAGAAAAGGCTGCTAAGAGAGTCAAAGCTCCTTTCTCAGGCTCTCAGCAGCGGATAAACTTGTCCCAGTGGGTCATAACCATGGGCTGTTGGGATAGTGTGGTGTAGGCAGGCAAGATGTGGGGCTGGCTGTGCCTCCTCGGCCAGCAGCCTCCTGCTAGATCAAGGTAGCCAAGAAATGAAAGGAATCTGCAGTGGGTTTTGCTGGTGAGGCAAGAGAAACCGGTAAAAACAGAACAAGAAGTTTATTGCTTGAAGAGAGAGCGGGGAGTCGGTGTGACCAACTGGAGCTTCAAGACACCCACCCACCCGCTCGAGCTGAGCGCCCCGCTCCTCGGGAGGCTTTGAATGCTGGATTGAGTCCCATGCGGAGAACAACTCCCATTTGGATGTGAGCTGGCTGGTGGGACACTGGGCTATGAAGAAGGGAACGAGGATGAGTGTTTGAGCAGTTCTTTGTTATCCTTCCCACTCAGCAAGAACCCCCGAGTCCACTAATGCTGCCATAGATGTGATCGTTCCCAAAACATCCGCGTTTCCCCCCCAGGTGGAGCTGGGCTCGGGTGGCATCAGCCATGAGGTGAATTCATGAATGGTGTGTGGCTCCAAGGGCCGATTTCAGGCAGTGATGGCGAGTTTCAGAGTTTGGAGCTGATTTTAGGGACAGGAGAGGAGGTGTGGTGGGTTCAGGGCCCCGTGTTTGGTTTAAGATGTGTTGTTCTTGGCTGTGTCAGCAGTGAGAAGCTGATACATTCCTGTGTAGAATTGTTGCTGATCTTGTTGTGGTCGGTGGGTGTCTGTGCGCTCCCTAGGATTCTGATAATTGTGTGGATCCAGATCTCCTGAGAAGACGCTCAGCCACTCAATGGAAACGCTGGCTCCAGCTGAGAAGAAGGGAACCTGAGGGGGGTTACTCCATTGAGTCCGCTTTTGTGTGGGCATCTCTACCCATGCGTTAGAGATGGGGAAACTGAGTCACGGAGCCATCGCTTGTTTGGGGCCCCTCATTGAGCCAACTTGGGGGCATAGCTTTGCCCTATCCTGCCTGACACTGTGCCCTAAGCCCCATCTGATAGCTGCTGGCCACCTCCTGTCCCCTTGAATGAGGGCAAGGGTGTGAGGGGCTGGTTTGAAACCCGCCGTGGTTCTGACACCGGCTCTTACCCGCCCGAGCAGCAGGGAGAGCTGAAAGCTCTGCAGTTCTCTAACTCAGCCAGTGCCTTGTCTGTCTGTCCTCACAGTGGCTGCGTCATTGGACCAACGCTCCACTTCGATGTGCCTGCCCTCTGCTTCGGTGACGTCTCCTTCGGTGAGTGTGCCCTGGGCTTGGACCATGGGCCGAGAGGTCCATGCGTTACCGAAACGGGGCGCTTGGAACCTCAGAGCACCCAGAATGTGTGTTCCTCTGCAGCAGCAGCCTTCAGGGTGTTAAAAGCAGGACTGATACCCTTGGCAGCAGAATGGCCGCGAGGGTATCAGTCCCTGAAATGCCCCGGGAATGGGAGATGGGGAAAAAAGGGTGATGCTGGCGGGGGAAAGAAGGGCGGTGCCTGGGAGGGGGAGAAGGGCGACGCTGGGGTTGGGGGAAAAGGGAGACGTTGGAGGGGGAGAAGGGTGATGGAGCTGTGAACCAGCCTGAAGCTGCTCTGGATAAATGTTGGGAGGACAGGAGCCATTCAGTCCCCTGAGCCTTAGTGTGAAATGTTAATTAGTGCTGGGAGGGCACCTTGTTATCACCTACCCCATAATATGCCCAAGCCATAGCTCTGCGCAGAGCTCCTTCCCTGTGTCCCCCCACCCCGAAAGCCCAGTTCTGCTGTGCCAGCAGTGCTGGTGGCTGAGCATCCAGAGCTCCATTGAAATGCAGGTTCTGGTTCTCCATCTCTGCCTCACAAAAGGCTTTTTACTGAGATGAGCTGAAGTTTTTAATGGGAAATCAGTTGTGGATTGATGGAAGGGCCATTATCGAGATGGGCCAGCCAAACCAGATGTCTTCTCCTGGGCTGGTCTCCTGCCTCTGCAGAACATCCCCACTGAGTGGGGTTATGCCACTGGTGCGGCAGGGAAAGCTGGTGTCAGAGCTTTTTGAGCAGTAATGAGACGTCGCCGTTCGTTAGGGAAGGTGAGACACGGCTTCTGCTGATTTCTCAGCCAGTGTCAGGCTCAGCTCCTGCCAAGTGGGCTGCAAACCTTCATGTGCTCCATCTGGTCGCCCTGAAACAGGAGATGCCGTAAGGATCCAGCTAACAAAACTGCATCAGAGGGCTTTGCATCGGGCTGTAGCTCCCCATTTCATCCATCCCTGCTTTTACTGCAGCTTCTCCTTGGTGCCAACCTGCTCTTCCGTATTGCAAACCACGGGGGGTGTTCATGGGGACTTTTATGGATCCGATTCTCAGAGTAAATGCTCTGTCTGGCTGCTCGCTCCTATGAGAGATGTAACTGGTGCCGGTGTCGGGGCAGCTGAGAGAGAAAAACTGATGGCTTTGGGCATCAGAGCTGCCAAGGAGGGATCTCCATCACCACCCTGGCACAGAGCGTCCATGCCATTAATTCCTTGCTGGGCTTCTCAATTAGCTGCAGTTCAGATTGAAGAGAGCCAAACTCCAGGCGCAGTTTTACCGTGAGGGGCTGTTCACCCCAGGAATGGTGGGATAACGGGGGCATAAATCCCTCTGTGTGTCTCTTCCCCAGGCTTCCCTCACACCTTGTCGTGTCGCCTCAAAAACACCTCCTTGGTGCCCATGACTTTCCACCTTCGCATCCCCGGGGACGGCTCGGGAGGGCCCAGCGTTACCAGTGCTGCTTGGCTGTTGAACGACGATCCTCAGCCCTGGAGATGGGGAGTTGAAGGTTCCATCAGGCCGTCCGAATTTACCATCGAGCCTCGCAGCGGGACCATCCGCGCCCTGGGATCCAGGAATATCAAGGTGTGGGAAGAATCCGTCCGGCCGTGCTTCAGCAGATGGAGCTGAAGCTTCACTGGTGGGGAGGGTCCGGGGGGGCTTTAGTGATGGGAGGGAGATAGATGCACTTCTGTTGTCTGGGTTGGTCCGGGATGTTTGTGAAGGGGCATCGGTTTGTTTCCAGAACCATCCGCTGAGCATCCTGTGCCCTATGGTCAGGTGCGGAAGCCACGTGTGTGCTTGAGCGCTGCGTGGAGCTGTGGCTTTGGCTTAACCGTGGGCAGAGGAAGGATGAGGACAGCGGGTGGCCATTAGAGAGATGCCCTTGTGTAAAGCAGTTTGCTTTTCTTCCCGGACTTGTTTCCCCTCTCCCAGTGAGCAGAGGAGCTGCATTCACTGCAGCCATCCCTAGGGGGCGCTGAAGCAGCTCTGCCAGGTGTGACCTGCACCCAACTTCTGGGGCCCTTGGCATTTGGCCCTGGCTGTAAAGCTGAACTCGCTGGGTTTGAGGTAATGCATTGCCCCGGGATTTACGCTGTTGTAGCTGAGATTAGAACCGAGATTAATTTTAATACAGTGGTGAGCAGGGCAGTTGTCTGATTAGGCTTTAATTCAGCTTACACACACCCTGTTAACCACACAGGGTGTTGAACCAAGCAGATGCTCTCAGGAGACCTTTATTGCTCTCAGACTCTGCTCTACACATGGAGCAGCAGAAGGATTAGGGGAAAATCCTTCTCCTTACCATGGAAGGAGAATCAGGGGATGCCACACACGGAACGATAGTTTTTGGGGGTGGTGAAGGTCTTTGACGCTCTTCTCTGTCACCAGGTCACCCTGTGCTCCAACACTGTGAAGAAGTACAAGCTGGTGCTGGTGGTGGATGTGGACGGTGTCGGCAAGGAGGTGCTGGGGCTGCTCCTCACAGCCAGGTATCGGCGCTTTCCTTCGCGGCGTGTCCTCTCTCCTGGTGCATCGTCTCTCCTCCCTTCACACAAAGGCCAGCTCCAAACGAGAAGTATTACTTAATGAGCTCGTTAAGCAGGGCTTTGAAAGCAGCCAGTGTTGAGGAGCATCTGTGCTCACCAGACAGGCACAGCCCCCAGCCTTTTCCTAATTATATTAATTAGATTAATTATAGACCTATTTCTTTGGTGGGTGAGGTGTAACAGACTTCCAAAGGGCTGTCTCTCTCCTCCTTCCTGCAAGCAGTCAGTGGGGGAACTGTGTCTGTGTTGCCACCAAAGCACAGTGTTCCTTTGGGATGTGGGGAGCAGCCTGGTGTCTGTCTGGCTTAACAAAGGCACGTGCTAATGGGGAAGGGGCTTAGGGCAGGACTGGTGCAGGAAAAATAACAGCAAGATCTTCCGAAGGAGAAACAGAGTCCTTGATGCTGAGGAGAGCTCAGGTTTTGCTGCTTCCCTCTGGTCCTTTTGAGCATGAATGTTCTCACACTTAAGCTGGAAGTCATCCCTGCTGCAGCCAGGCTGGATCCCACTGTGCTGTGGGTGTCGGTGTCATTACCAGTAGGATGCAGCTCACTGGTGCTTTTCCGCCGTCTGGTCAGTGTCTGGGCTGTGATTTTCTTTTTAACAACCACCCACTGCGTAAGGCAGGGGCTGGCTCGGACCTTCCATCGCCGTGGCAAGCAGTTGAGGCTCTTCAGGCCCCTTTTCTGGAGAGGAGGGAGTAGTTTCTGCTGAGATACTGGGCCATACTGCACCAATCCTTGGTGGGAAGGTTCCTCCAGAGCTCAGGGCTTGCTGTGGGAATCAAAGGGAATACAGGAAGCTGAAGGCGATTTATTGCTGTCGGGGTAATACATGTCTGTCTGACAGTGACAAATGTGTTCCGCTCCTCTGTGCCCTATTCAAGGAGGAAACAAATTCTACGTTCTCTCAGTATCTCTAATTCCCTTTGGGACATCTCTTTGCCTAGATGCATCGCTCCTGAGCTGGAAGTGCGGGACCCCACTGTGACATTTGGCCGGTGCTTCCTAAACTTCCAGTACGAGCGGCCGCTGACCCTGGTGAACAAGAGCCGCGTTCCAGCCTGCTACAGGCTCCTTCCTCAGGTTTGGCATCGCATCTGCCCTCAAGAGTTATCCAGGGGTTTATTAAGGGGATGAAAAATAATAACAAAGGGGTGGGGTAAGACCTTGCTGGTTTATATTCAGATGGGTTCTTGTTTTCAGCAAACCTTTGGGTGTAGAAGAACCGCGCCACACTTCCCCCCCCCCCCCCCCGCATATAGACTTTGGGAAGAGGTTTGTATTCTAGCCTTTAGGTTGATTTTATGCAGGGTGGTGAAAAGCTGCTGTGAGGAGGCTGCTGGCATGGGTGTGTATGCCTGTGGGTGCAGCAGCTTTTGGACCCCCTTGGGATTCAAAGCCCATCCCGGTCTCCCAGCTGGGTTCTGATGGTAGATGTTAAGGAGTGCAGGTTTCGTCGGAGGTCGCTCTGAAGTTGGGTTTGATTTTGTCTCTTACAGAAGCACAAGCAGGGTGATGCTGTGCTGTACTCCAGCCCCGTGTTCTCTGGGATCATCAAGCCTTACAGCACTGTCAGGGTCCCGTTGGTGCTGGAAGCCCAGAAGTTGGGACATCAGTCTGCTTCTGCTGTGCTCACTGTGCTTGGGAACAAGAACTCCCCACTGGTGAGTCCTCGAGGTTCCTAATTCCAGGGATCCTTCCCGGGGCTGCAGTACGCAGCCAGGGTGGACAAGGAAAGGGGTTCGTGGTACAAGCAACAGCCAAGGTCTAGAGGAGAGGAAGGCTGGTGGGACTTCTTGGGCAGGTGACAGTCTGAGAGTCCGATGTGGCACATAATTACAGATAGGAGAGATGGGATAACGAGTGCAGTCTGCAACCCAGCATGGTCCCTGGAGCTGAGACTCTGCTGCGTGATTAGGTGAGCAGGAGCTGCTGCTTCAGAGCAGGAACTTTTGTTCAGGAGGGCACTGGGACACCCTGTGTGAGAAACCACGCTGAGAGCTTGGCCCATCACGTCGAGAAGTATCCGTCATATCTCTGCGTAAAGCCCTGTGCATCTCCACACCCCTGGCATCTGCAAGGCAGGGACTCTTCCTTTTTCCAGCACAGGCTTGGAAATGGTGAAGCATTCCTGACGATGTTTCTGGAGCCTCCTGAAAGATGCTGTTAGCGTTCAGGCATCCACAGCAGCAGCAGTGACAGCAAGATGTAGGCAGGAGAATGCCTTGTGTAGTGTCCTGGCTTCATCTAGCTGAAATCTAGAACAAATGTAGTTAATTAAATTTAAGTTTAGAATGATATTAACTTTGGAAGCGGCTGTTTCAGGATGTCTTGCCATCTCTCTGAGCATGAAGTAGGATGCCACAGGAACCTTAAGCTTTCTGTACCCGAAAGGGAGGCTGGCCTTTTGAAAGCAGGCTGGGGATTGAAACTGTCATTAAAACAGATGGAAACAATGCTGCTCAATCCCTGGATGCCAGGGAACATCTCAAGCCTGGCCTTTGTGGCTGTGCTGGTAGGAGAGACAGGCAAGCCTGAAGTGGGACAAACCAGTTGCTTGGGCGTAGATGTGGTGTTTCCCTGGAAAAGGGGGATTTCTGCCCTCTAGAACCAGCCTGCTGTTTAACTGCAGGTTCCTTGCAAAGCTTTTCTCCTTGAGCTAACAGCTTCTGGGTTCAAAGCTTCACCTTGCCTAAAGTATTTGCCTTTGGAAGTGAACATCATCTTCATTTTCCTTGTGCTTCAGCTGGAGGATCCCAGCTCTCCCTGGCAGGGGGTTGAGTGGCTCCACAAGCCCGTGAAGTCGGTCTTTAACATGCAGCATTTATGCTCCCTTGCCGTGAGCGCCGGTAGAGGCTTCCCTGGGTGTACTGAGCGCAGGGATGGGAGTTTCTGGCCGTGGGGCGGCATTCTCCCTGTTTCCTATAGTCTAAGCAGAGTAGTGGATTCATCTGAAGTTTTCTGGGCTAGCAGAGCATCAACTTGCACATGCTGCACTGGTGGCAAATCCTCCCCATAGGGATCCTGAGACCTCAGCCTGACCCCGGGGGAATGGCTGCAGCGCGTCACGATGGAGCAGAGCGCGAGCTGGCTCTGAAGTCACCCCGTCAGCGCGGATACCGAGTCTGCGGCCGCACCTTGCATTGCGTTGAGTCCCTCTGGGTGTCTGTTGCTTGGTGTTGGGCTTGTAGTGGCTGCGTGCCAGCTTTGGTGTGGTGTATTCTGTCATCCTCTGTGGGAAGGAGCTGGTAAAACCCAGACCTGGGGTTACTGGTGGTCACTTGGACCACGGCTGTCTGCCAGGGACAGATGCTCTTCTTTCCTAAAGGATCTACCGTGACGTTATGGTACCCAGAAGCAAAGGCAGAGTGGTGCTGGGGGGTGTACGTGCAGCAGCATTACCCAGAGCAAAACTCCCGTCGCCTTTCACGGGTGTCACATTGCCCGTCACGCTGTTGAACAGGGTTTTTCTTTCCCCCTTTATGAAGACAGCAGATGAAGAGTTTCGTTGGCTTTTTAATAAGCCTTCTCCTTGGTGAGGATTCATTGTGTTAGTGCACGTTCCCTTGTTAAAACCAGCTAGCCTGAGCATCTTCCAGATGTTATTGTGTCCACCTCCAAAGGGCTGTGCCCTGCCTTTGCTGCTTCCACCCCACTGCCACTGGGAAGCAAAGCCAGCTGGTGAGACACAGCTCTTCCCTCCAGCTCCTTCTTCCTGGCAGCTCTGGGCAAGCATCAGTAAGACCTCAGCTCTCCCTACCTCCCTCCTCCTGGAGCGATGAAACATCTATCATCACACAGCTTCAGCTTCCTATTTTTGAGGTACCAGCCTTGGTACGTGGCTTGTTGGGGGTTTTTTGGCTCTTGCACAGTGCGCTGTCAAGAGATGAGTGTTTACAGACGCTGCTCCTTCTGCCTGAACTGGACTAGTGATTCTGACAGCTGTCAGTGCCTTTTCCTCGAGTGGGCCATCGTTAAAGGTTTTCCATCACAGAGGCTGGTTTGTCCTGAGGTTAAATCCCACTCCGTGTCCTCTGGTGAATCGCACAATGATTGTCAGTGCTGGGAGTTCTGTGTGTTCGGGTTCTGTTGAAGGGTTGAAGTGTTCTTAGGAGCTGGGCTTGTTCAGCCTGGAGAAGCTTTGAGGGGACCTCATTGCAGCCTTCCTGTCCCTGAAGGGAGCAGAGGAACAGGAGGGAATCAGCTGTTCCAAAGGGCAGACACTGGCAGGACAAGGGGGATGGAGTGAAACTGAAGGAGGGAAGGGTTAGATGAGATATCGGGGGAAGTTCTTTCCAGAGAGAGTGGTGAGGGCCTGGAAGGAGCTGCCCAGAGAAGGGGTGGGTGCCCCATCCTTGGGAGTGTTCAAGGGAGTGTTGGATGGGGCCCTGGGCAACCTTGTGTAGCTCCAGGCATGGAGGTTGTTGGCCCTGCCTGTGGCAGGGTGTTGGAGCTCTCTGGTCCTTGAGGTCCCTTCCAAGCCAGACCGTTCTATGAGTCGGAACTGGTGAAGTCCAACCAGAGCAGATGAAGTTCCCTGGTTTTTAGCGCTGTGAGAAGGTGGCTCAGCACAGGAACCCGTCTTCCTCCTCCTACCATGGCCTTTACAAGAAGAAAACTTGGAGGGTCTCAGGCTCTGGAGAGAAAAGCAATCCTGCTTGAGGGACAGAATGAATAATGAATCTCTTGTTCCTGTAGTACTGGGAGTGCCCAGAGGCAGCACCGAGAGGCAGCCAACGGACGTGATCTCTGCTGCCAAGAGCCTGCTTTGCTGGGGGCTCGCGCTGGTTTTCAGGGGGCAGCTTTGTGGGGGATGCGGAAGAAGTTACCGGCCAAGTGTGGCTGTCTGGAAGTCCTAGAGGACAGTTTGGGGCAAGATCCAGCGGGAAAAGGAGCGGGAGCAAGAAAAGGGGCAGGAGCAGGCATGGGGTAGAGGAAGGAGAGCTGAGCAAGGGGGAAAATACAAGTGTGGGGAGCTGGTTTTCTTTATCCCCCAGTAACAGGGGCCTGTGGCTTCCTGATGGGATCACTGTAGATCCCACACTTGCTCCAGGCCTTCTGCATCAGTGTTACAACACCTCAAACGACCGACAGCCGTAATCACCCTCCAGTCTAGGGGTGCCCTGAGAGCCATCTCTTCTTTAAACTTTCCCTTGCCTTTGTTTTTTTAATCTTCCCTACCTGGACAGGACATCAGCTTGAAGGCCGTTGGAGAGGGACCAGTTGTCCACGTGTATCCCAGCAAGATCGATTTTGGCGATATCCAAGTTCTGGCAGACGCTTCTCGCACTCTCTACCTCTCCAACCAGAGTGTTATCCCTGCGTCCTTCCGGGCAGAGGTGGTAAGTATCTGTGGGGATATTTCCCAACAGAAATGATGGCTCCATAGCAGCCTGGGACTTGATTTTTGCACGTGATGTTTCCATGTCGCTATCTGAGAGAGCAGCAAGGTATTCCACCGCAGCACAGCAAGAGAAGCCCAGCACTGGGGGACCCCTCAGGGAGGCAGGGAGTTTTCCTGGATGGTTGAGCAGAAATTGATGCCAGGTCCTTTTCACAAGTTCTGGCTTTACATTGTGGGAGGTGTTTTGCTCTGAGCTGTGTATTTGGAGCTCTGAGATGAAGAGAAGCCCGTAGCCTTTTTCTCCTGAAAGGAGCATGGGTTTCCTGATCATCTCCCTGCTCTCTCTGCGTCTGTTTCAAGCTCCTCCTGGTGATGGAGACCATTGCTCTGCTGCCAGCTTGCTCCCTGTGAATGTGGCTTTAGAAGGACTGGGGGGTCCAGTGCCCTGATCGCCCCATCTGTAAAGGGCAATCTGGAAAAAACAAGAGGAAGAGAGAGGAAGCTGGGGCCGTGCCCACAGGGCACAGCTGGCAGGTTTCTTCCTGCTTGTTTCTTCACTGCCCCTCTGTAAACATTCAGAGCTGGATTTCCCGAAGGAGAGAGTGCCAGGGCACCTCACTGCGGCTGATGATCAGTGGGAACGGAGTGCTTCAGTCCTGGGGGGGCTGTTGGGAAGCACTGCCCAACTCTTGGGGAAAGAAGACTTTGGGCATCAGGATTTTGCTACACCCGTTTGGCAGAGTTTATCCTTCAGGCTCTCGGCCATATCCCCCGGCTGCGTGGCTGCTGCAGTGGGGTTTGAGCAGTCCTGGCCTCGAGCCTTTGTGCAAACCCGTCTGTGGGGAAGCCAGGAGAGATGCAGCTTGCCTTGGTGTGCTCTCCCAAGGGGAGGCTGGAGGGGAATAAAGCTTCTCCCGAGGATGAGCATCCCTTGGGTTGGGCAAAACAGGGTTAAAGAAGTGGGTCCATTAAAGGAGGGTGCAATAGAAGCTCCAGCATAGTTGCTGTTTCCAGACGCTTGGATTTAGGGAAACGAAGCCTTTATGGATTTACCCTCATGTCTTTAGTCCTTTCTCCTGCACCCCAGCAGAGAGCAGGGTCCGTGGTGTCCATGCTCACTTAGCGTCTGCCGTGTCTTACAGGCTGGCAAACGCTCGCGCTGCAGGATTGAGCCCAGTAAAGGAGTGATCCCCCCCGAGACCAAGGTGGCTGTGACTGTCATAGCAAACTTGGATGACATTGAACAATTCAAGGACAAGGTGATCGTGTCCATAGAGAACAGCCACAGCTACAACGTCCTGATCCGGGCTTTCGGCATTGGCACCACCATCGTCATGGACAAACCACTTGCTCCAGAGCTCAACTTGGGCCCCCACTTCAGGTAAGTTATCTCTCTGCTCCGGGCTCTGCCGTGGGCCCAGCAAGGAGGAGTTCTGCTGAAATCCTTGGGGCCGGTTCTCCTCCAGCACTCCAAGTCCTGGCTCGGTGCCCCAGGAACTCCTTTAGAAATGTTTTCTGGGTGGTTTTCAAGTTGTTAGATTCCCTCAGAAAGCCACTGAGCCAGACACCAGTTGGGAAATTGTTCCCGACTTGCCTTTGGTTAGAATCCATGCATTTCCTTGCTTTATGGAGTAAAGATTTGGAAGAAAACAGCAGGTTCCAGAAGCCTCCAGCTGGGAAACGTGACGTTACAAGTAGAAACACAGTACACCGTACTTTTTGCAGTAGCCTTGCTGGCTTCTTCACTGGCTGTGGAGTATCGTCTGGCAGCGGCAGAGAACCTTGTCAGTAGCTTGTTAGCAACTCCTTGACTAAGTTACCAGCACTGTTTGGTTTCCCTTCTGCCCCAGGGAGTCCGGGAGGAGCAGCAGAATTTGTCTTTGCCCTGTATCATCTCTGATCTTGCTGTCTCTCTCCTGTCCCCTGCCAGGCTGCTCTCTATCAGATGTAGATACTCTTTCCTCCCTTCTCCTGCCTGTTTTCCTTTCTGTCTCTTCCGCCAGCTGCCACAGCACGGAGCAGCCATGGTGGCTGCAGGACCGGCCCTGAAAGGGAGCGGAGGAGAAGTCTCCTGAGGTTGGGTGGGATAAAGGGAGAGGGTTAATGGCAAGAGCTTAGCTCAGAGAAAGGGATTGGTTTGATCCTACCGTGTGTGTCTGAACCTGGCAGGTTCTTGCGAACAGGGGAGGGAAATAAGGTTTTTCAAAGTGTTTGAGACCTCTTGGAGCATTCCTCAGAGAAGGAATCACCTTCTCCAGGTGCCTGTTCCTTTCCCTGCCCAAAGAGGGTCCACAGTTCTCCCATACCCTAACCTTTGGTTAGAGCCAGGAGGTTAATCCTACCTTAAGCATTTAGAATAGATTTTAGGGGTGCAAATATGCACCCACAAGCCATCCACGTCAGCAGGGACACTTGTCCAGCATGTCCTGTGCTCCATGCGGCCACAACTCAGCTACACAAGGCAGAGGACAAGGCTACCGAGTTTCGTGTCCTCTGCCCCCCTTCGCCTCCTGGCCTGCGGGTTGTGGAGCTGCTGGGCTGCAACCGGGTGAGCTGAGGTGGGACCAGGGAGCATGGCAGATGAGTTGGGCTTTCCCAGAGCTGCAGGTTCTGCTCCAAGCTTTCCCCCGCTGCTGTCGGCAGCATAAACCGTTTCCTGCCCAGCTCGGGCCCATTGTTGTTGAGCAGCCTGTGGCCAGGGCTGGTTTGTTCTCTGCTGTCGCTGCTGCGTTTGCCTTTCGCTGCGTGCAGCAGACACGCGGTTTGCAAGCTCATCCTCCATCCCTTGGACAGACACCAACTGTTGCAGGAGCTTCTTGTTTCCTGGCCATGCTCAGATTTATAGGGGGTAAAATAATTCCTCCAGCCTGGCCTGCAGTCAGCGTTCCTTGATGTGAAGGAATCAGTCTCCATGGAATATTAATCTGGCTTTCTATCGAGCTGGAGTTCTTCATCTCTTGTTGTTGCTCTGGTCCTTCAGCCGCTCCATCTGGTCTTGCTGCTGTGCTCGTGTCGGGGAAACATCGCTTGATCCCACGTTCTCCCAGCACATCTGGCTTCCCACAATACAAACCCAGCTTCAGTGTTCAGCCCAAGGATGATACGTTGGGGATGAGGAGTCGGGTGCTCCTGAAGGGATGGGACAGACGAGGGGGAATAACTGAGATGCTGATGTCCTTGGTGAAGCTTTTCCTTGCTTTGCGCAAACAGACCGGCTGCTGAATGCTGATAAACTTAGGGGCAACCACGGTCTGGCTCTTGGTGTAACTTTGAGCTGGGTCAGTGGTTTTGGAGGTGGATTTGTTGCTGGGTGAGTGGTGAGATAAGGCCAGCGGGGCACTGAAGCCAGGTGGGTGCTGGGAAGAGGCAGTTCCTGAGCCATTTTCCATCTCTGCTTCTCTTCTAGCCTACGTCCCTGTTGTTACCGCTTCAAGATAACGAACGCAGGACGACGCATCCATCGGCTCTATTGGAGAACGGAAGGTTCCCCCCCATCTCCCCGTCGTGATTGTCTCCCTGCCATCCAAACCAAGGGCAAAGGTTCCTCCAAGACCCCCAGACCTGCCAGTCCCGTGTTTAAGATTCAACCTCTGACAGTGGAGCTGATGCCAGGCCAGACTGTGGAGATGACTCTGGAAGGCTCCTCCAGCACTCCTCAGGTGAGGTCCCCCCCGGGTGCTGAGCTTTCCCCGTCGCATCACCTCCACTGGGGCTTCTCCTGCAGCCCCTTGACTTCTCCCTGGGAAGATGAACAAGTGCTTTCAAGAAAATATCTCAACGCCCCGAGTGACCATGTCAGCACCAGTTGCACTCCTTGCTGGCCACCATCAGTTCCCAAGGGGTTTTTTTGGGGTGTTTCTATAGCTACCATCAAGCCAACTTGCCCATACCAAAATAGGGGCTGAAGGAACAGGGGCAAACGGTGGGTTACAGGGAAGGAAGGGCAGAGAAAATAAGTTAGGCTTAGCCTAGGAGCAAAGGCAGGGAGTGGATTGAGAAACCGCGAGGTAATTTCTCTGGGGGAAGCAGGGAGTAAAACAAAGGCCCTGGGAAGGGAGGGGAGCGTCTGGGAGCAGCGTTTTTTTCCCTCTACAGACAAACATGGGCAGAAGACTTGCTTAGAGCCCAGTCCTGGAGGAGAAAAACGAGCCCAGCGCAGCAGCCAGAATGGTGGGAGTCATGTTCTCCATGAGGGAAGCTGCTCCCAGGGATCATTAGAATTGACAGTTCCACTTGTATTAGTATTCCCAGAACAGCTCACCCCAGGCTCTCGGCCGGCCCCGTGTCCCAAGGGCGGTCAGGTCCGGCAGCGCCCTTGGATGGCAGCTCAGAGCGGGGGTAGCTCAGCGGGATCACTGTGTCGTCTTCTTCCTGGCCCCTTCTTTCCAGGGGAAGCTCTGCAGAGGAGCTGCCAGCTAAGCCTGGGGCGCATTCCCTTGCTCCAGGCCCACTGGGCACAGATGTTTAGGCGAAGGTGGAATAAATCTGCATGAAGCTCCTGCTGTGTTTTGAAAGGTGTTTTGAAAGGGTTGCCTCGGCGGAGGCTCCAAGATGTGATTCCCGGCTCAGTTGGTTGCGGTGGGACTGTCCCCGTGCAGTTGTGAGTCCCGAGGTTTTGCTGAGGTGGAGAAAAAGGTCCAAGAAAGAAACTAAAATGCTTAGGGCATTGGAGAGGGTGTCTTGCCTGGAAATCTTGAGAAGGGCACTGGGAAGCCCTGTGAAGGGCATCTGTGAGGCAAGAGCATGGGGAGCAGATGTAGCTTTGGGTCTTGAGAAGTTGGTACTCTTGAGGTTGGTCAGAAGCCCAACTCCCTGCGGTGCACGTAGAACCCAAGAGTTGTGAAGACTGTAGGCTCCCGAGAGGAGTTGGCTTGTGGAGCTGTACCAGAGGGGGAAGAGTGCAGAGAAGGGCAACCAGGCTGGTGAAGGGGCTGGAGGGCAAATCATACGAGGAACGGCTGAGGGAGCTGGGGATGTTTAGCCTGGAGAGGAGGAGGCTGAGGGGAGACCTTATCACCACCTACAACTACCTGAAGGGAGGTTGTAGAGAGGTGTGCGATGGTCTCTTCAGCCAGGTGACAGAAGATAGAGCAAGGGGAAATGACATGAAGCTGTGCCAGGGCAGGTTTAGATTGGATATTAGAAAAAAATATTTTACTGAAAGAGTTGTCAGGGCCTGCAACAGGCTGCCCAGGGAGGTGGTTGAGTCACCATCCCTGGATGTGTTCAAAAAAAGGGTAGATGAAGTACTTAGGGATATGGTTTAGCATAGGATGGGAATGGTTGGACTCGATGATCTTCAGAGGTCTCTTCCAACCTTGTGATTCTTGTGAAGAGTGGAGGGGGAGGAACCTGGGGAAGTAGAACCATGAGAAATCAAGGGAATGGGTTACCCAGCAAGGCTGTGTAAGCCCCTGGATCCCTGGCAGGGTTCAAGGCCAGGTTGGATGGGGCTTTGGCCTGCCTGGTCTAGGGAGGGTGTCCCTGCCCATGGCAGGGGGTTGGACCTAGATGATGTTTTCCAGCATGATGATCATGCTGAGCAGCAGGGCACATCATGGCGATAACCGTTTGCGGGGGGGGGGGATTATTCCAGTTCCACCTGACTTTGTGGGTGCCTTTTGTGGACGTTGGGGTGTAGCACTAAGGATTTTGGGAGAGCAGAATAAGTAGGATGGAGCATGAAGAGAGGACTACCAAGGAGACCAGTGACTGTAGCTTTATGGCAGTGTAATAGTTGTGGAGGGTTGATGGCCAAGATCCCATGGCATGGGTTTATCCAGGCTATCAAATTCCTTCTGTGTCCACGGCTTGCAAATTCCATGGTGTTTTCTGGGCTCCCTGCTGGCACTTGGTGGGTGACGTGTGACTCTTGCCCACAGGTAGTGAAGGAGCGGCTGGTGTGTCATGCCATCGTGGGGAACCAGTTTGGGAAGAGACGGATAATGCAAGTGGCTGTCACGTGCGAGTTCATTGCTCCCACCCTGCAAGTGTCGCCCAGAGCAATGTCTTTCCGGGTGGAGAAGGTAGGTCTCTGGGTTGGGTCCTGGTGTTTAGTAGCATGGCTGAGGACTGAAAGCCCACGGAGGGGTGTGATGGCCTTCAGGGAAGGAAGTTAAACATCTTCTCCAAGTCCTCAGGGCTTTGCCATTGGTTTGAGCAGGACCAAGCTATTGCCATCAACACTGAGATCATTATTTCTCCCCTGTGGGGTTGGGGACCATCTCTCCAGCTCTATTTTGCCTTTCTTGAGCTGGAGGCAGAATCGAGCTGCTGAGCCCATGGCCAGGTGTGTGGGACCCACAAGAACAGCATGGGCCTCTCACAGCCATCCTCCTGTGTAGGGACTGGGGCAGGAGAGCAGGTCGCTGTGGCCGATGGATGCCAAACGCCCTCCTCACCCCCCAAACCCCCCGTGAGGTGGTCTGTGAGCAAAGCGACCGTGTTTTTAGAGGTGGGACTGCTTAACTTCACCGAAGGGCGGAGACTCACCCCCCTCCCTGTTTTTTCCCCTTGTCTTTAGCAACCCAGCGATGTCCTGAGCCTTCAGTACAAGCCTCTCTCTTTAAAAAACACCTCCTCCCTGCCTCTCAGCATCGTCCTGATGGTAGAGCAACCCTTCTGGGTCTGCAGTGCGTCCCAGCAGCCTCTGCCAGACCAGGTGAGCAGCCCCAGACCTTCCCGCTGGTGGGGTTTGAAGAGGGAGGGGGATGGGGGTGCGTTTCCTTTGGGAAGCCCTCCAGGAGAGGTGGTTATTCCTTTGAATTGGCAGTCAGTTGGCATGAACAGCATCAGGTTTGAAAAGGAGAGAAAATACCACCTCAATTGGGGAAATACCTCCTGGCTCTAAGACAACTCGGAGCAGGAACCTAGGTGTGGGCCAACCGTGAGGTGAAGGTGTCTCTTGGAAGCCCTCCTTGGGTGACCTGAAGAGCTGCTTGCTCTCTTTGGGGGCAGCTCTGCCCTTGGGAAGGCCGAAGCGCTTGTCACCTGCGCTGCTGGCGGTGGGAGGTGTCAGACATGGGCTCTGCTAGAGACATGTTGGAAGCACGGCCACCGTTGCCATGCAGGTGATGAGCCCTCTCCAGGCTGAGGGCACAGTGCCCTAGGGCTCATGTTGAGTGTGAAGACAAAGGGGTTCCTCTAGAGTCAGGGCACGCCAGGATTTATTTCCCTCTTGCATTATGGGTGCAGAGCACAAGGGGGTGAGCCTGAGAGTCTCAGAGAAGAAAGCTGTGCTGCATGGTCAGGGGCACGTTATAAAGAAAATGAAGGCTGAAGCAAGAAGCCCACGTTGGGGTTGCACTTTGAACACTGAGGCGTTTTGTGCCACCAGACCTCAGAACTTCATCACACCAGTGGTTAATACTCGTCATCTTCTTGCAGCCCATAAAGCTGGGGACCGGGAAGGAACTTAATCTCTCCATCGGGTTTAACCCTGCTTATGAAGAGGGTTGGAATAGTTGGGAAGCAGGGAAAACTCTGAAGATACAGTTTCCCGAGCACTCTCATGAGGAGCAAGTCACCATTCGGGGAGAAGTCTTCTTCCCAAATCTCCATATCCAGACCACAACCTTGGACTTTGGCTGCGTCTTGAATGACACTGAACACCAGCGCCACATCCAGATGACCAACTGCAGCCCGCTGCCCGTCCAGTACCACTGGCTGTTCCTGGCGGACGACTCCAAAAGCCACCTGAGGTACGTGCACCTCTCCTTGAAGCTCTTCGTCCGCTGTCCTGTTTGTCCTTTGCAAAGCCTGAGATGGTTTGTGTAGCATCCGACAAATCCCTTTCACTTTCCCTTGTGGAAAAAGCACCTGCCAGCTTCAGGCAGGGAAGGTGCCCAGGGAGTGGGGCTTCTCCACAGCTTGAGGTGGGGATTTCCACGGCTCAAGGCAAGTGCCACCTTGAACTGAGTTCTCCTGTGTTCTGCTGCCCATGGCATTCACACAGCGGCTGTTGCGTGTGTTCCGGCGCTCGTTGTGTGTTGTGTGTTCCGGCGGGTTCTGCTGCGGCTTTGGGTGCAGCAGTAGGTGTCAGTAGGAGGACTTGTCCCAACGTCCCTGGGCACCAGGGCCACCCAGTACTGGCCTGTGCTTTCCAAGCCCAAGAGCAATCTCTCAGTTGTGCTGTAGCGCATCTCTAAAGGCGTTTTCGAGCGGTTCTTCCCGCTGTGGCCTCTCTTGCATAGGTCAGAAGTTGACTCCGGGCAGTTTGAATTCCAGCAGCCAATGGTTTTTCCATACCGCCCCGGGAAACGGAGCGAAGTTACCCATTGAGGGGCAGCTCTTCCGAGTCCTAGAACAATTGGCTCTGCTGGACGCAAGCCCGCAGGTGCTGGTTCTTCCAGCAGATGCCGAGTCACCCAGCTCTGTTGCCTTGAGGGTCCTGAGTGTCCTTCTGGCAGGATCCTCTGCTCCAAAGGGTTTGGCATTGCCCCTTTGCTGGCTCGTTAGCGCTGCGGCCATTTAGGACAGCTCCCTTTTCTGCTCCACATGTTAATTAAGCGGTAATGTGCTCTCTCAGGGTCCCTCAGGAGACACCATGTGATCCTTGTGGCAGAGCTGGAAATGAAGACGGTCTCCAAGCTACTAACACCTCACATTGCTCATTAAGAGCCCGGCAGAAGGGCAGCATGTCAGATCTATTTTTCTGGTCCACGTTAAGCACTGTTGGTGTTGTAAATTATCAGATGAAACTAACTGGGTGTGACATGGAGGGAATCAACCGTCAGGGCTGGTGACGGTGAGATGGACAGAATGGTGGCCAGACTGGTGTGTGGCTGGAGAGTCTCCAGGCGCTCCCGGTGCGTGTGTCCCATTGGCACAGGCACCTCCCTTCTCACCCAGAAGAAGTCAGGCTGCCCGAAGGCAGCTGAGGTACCTGGGTGTCCCGTGCAGTGCTGGGCTCTGTCCAGTTGAGGCACAGCAGGCTGGAGGCTCCAACCCACCCCAGCCCCGGCTCCATTCCAGCTCTGGCTCCATCCTGCCTTGTTACACGTACAAAAAGCCACCAGCGTCGCTGCTTGCTCGTACCGACCCGCGGCTGTGGGTCACTCTTGGGGAGATGTTCTTCATCTATGTCTGGCTGAGCCACAGAACTTCTTGCCGTGGCTCTGCAGGTGGGGAAGGCACGGTCTGGGGTGGCAGGTGCTTTTGGGAGGGTGCTGCTGGGTCTGTACCAGCCCATGGCTGCCTGGCTCTGTCCCTTTGCCCTCCAGTCTGGGCTTCTTGCAGGGTTCGTGTGTGTCTCCCTTTGCTGCCACGCTCCCCACCCCGGTGAGGTGTTCACCCCTGTCCCCATCTGCTGCTCCTTGCACCCGGCTGCCGGCACCGCCGCTATACCGGCATCGTTCCCAAGCACTGACCTGCTCTGACCCGCTTATGGAGCTGCTGAGCTCCCACCTTGGTGCCGGATCCTGCCAAGGAGCTGCTCCTGCTGCCCTCCCTCCTTCCCACTGCAGCTCCACCATCAAAGCTTTGTTGTTTTCCAGGTTAACTCCTCCAACACCAAATTCTTTCACAAAAGCCAAACCACCAAAGGAGGAGGGAGCTCAGCTGGAGTGCCCAGCACCTTCAGAGAGCATCCTCGGGAATGGGAGTGTGGAGGAGCCACTTGAAGCCCTGGCAGGGGTGGGGGATTCTGTCCCACAGCCACCAGATGCAGATGACACCCTGGAAACAGAGGTAGGTGATTTTCTACACCTCCCATCAGCGTTGCCTCCCCCAGCTTACTGCAGAGGGCCCGTGCTCATGTCAGCCTTCCTTCTGCTACCCAGAGAGTGGGCTTGGCAGCAGGGCCAGCGGCTGGATGCAGGCCTGTGGGGAGGGAGAAGTTGGAATCCCAGAAGGCTTTGGGTTGGAAGGGTCTCTAAAGATCAAATCCCACCCTCTGTCATGGGTAGGGACAGCCTTGCTGGCCCAGGCTGCCCAAAGCCCCATCCAACCTGGCCTTGAACCCTGCCAGGGATGGGACTTCCACAGCCCCTTGGGCACCCTGTGCCAGGGCCTCCCCACCCTCAGAGTAACGCACGCACATGTAACCTCTGTGGGACACCACAGGCCTAGGAAAGTGCTGTCAGCATCTTTGGGAACACGTGCTTGGTGAAGCTTTGCTGGGTTTGGAAATGTAGAGACCACAAAAAGCATCGAAAGATGAGAAGACTCTGCCCTCCCCAGTACCTTATCTCCTGGGGAGATGCCCCATAAATCTTTGTAGTAGATTCTGCTGAGGCCAAGGCCGTAGCACAAAGCATGTCTTCACCTCTTAAACTTCCAGAGCAACCACAAAGCCCTCATCTATAAACAGGGGGTCAGAAGCCCAGGGCCAAGGTTCCTTTTGGACAGTGGCTTCTCTGAGGTTAAACACCAGCTCCTCACTGCTGGAAGACAGGAAACCATCTCGGCTGCCTTCTTCAGGAAGGTGCCTGTGGAAAAGAGTGTGCCAGCTGAGCTCTTCAGCTGATGAGTGCAGGAGATGAAACTAAGCACCACCCAGAACAGGAGAGTTGCGCCGAGCGCTTCCCAAGTCTTTATTTTCCTGTTGGTGGAGTTTGGCTTGCAGCTGTACTCCTGGTTTGTCACAGAGAAGCTGCCCTGTGCCAGGCATCAGGCTTCTGGCACGTTCCTCGGGCAGCAGCGAACAGGCCCAGGCTGGCACCAGGCTGCACAATGGAACCCTTGGGGTCTCTGCCAGCCCTGAGCGCCTGGTGTACCCCGCTTCCTCCTGCAAGCTGGCGTGTAGGATGTACAGTTGGAGCCCGTGTCTCATCTGCGGGTGGGCTTGGACCCATGCTCAAGCATTGGCAGGGACATACCTGTACTTGGCTTGCGCCCAGGTCCCATCTCAGCTGCTTCCTGGCTTGATGAGGTGGTAGAGCCACGAGCGGAGTGGTCTGGCTCAGCCCCACCTGCTGCTTACTGCAGCCCATGGCACTTGTTTTCCAGCCTCTACCAGAGGGTGCTGCGGAGCCAGACGGTGCTGCGGAGCCAGACAGCACTGTGGAGTCTCAGAGCTCTGTGACCGTCAAGCAGCTGATGTCAGATGTCAGTCTGGAGCTCCCCACCATGGAGGTGGACGAGGTGAGTGGGAACCTGTCTCGCTTCCGTGGTCACACTGGTGGCCCTAAGGACGTGTGTTGGTGTTCCTCTGGAGGCAGTGGGAGGCCCGTTCTGCAGCAGAGAGAGCTTCTGGCTGCCAAGAGACCTCCCAAATTACTCTAACGTGGAGTATTAATTAACACATTCATTACTGAGTATGGGAGAAAATTTTCCCCATGGTCTTTCCACTTTTAAGCAGGGTGGCTGCAGGATGAGACTGGGTTTGAGGAAGAGGCCCTCCAGCCATGTCTGTCCTTTGCTGCAAGCAGTGGCTCCCTCCTCTCCTGCACCCATTTCCACACCTGATGTCTCAGTGTCTCTTCCCCTTCCTCCAGGTTTTCCACATCCTGCCGCTGTACGGCGTGCTGCAGCCGGGCGAGAGCGAGCGGGTCAGGGTCACCTTCTCTGGCCATGCAAACATCATTGCCCATGTCACGGCGCTGTGCCGCGTGGAGGGTGGCCCGACCTACGAGGTTGCCCTGCGTGGGGAGGCCTCGCTCATCCACTACCTCCTGGACAGCACGGAGATGGACTGCGGGCTGCAGGTACCAGGCGCTTCTCTTGGCAGGAATCCTTGAGACCATCCCTGGCAGGTGGCTGCCCACCGAGGTCCAGGACTCTCACTGGCTTCTTTGGTTGTTTGGCTTGGAGGTGCAGCTTTGGGGTGACAGGTCCTGTGTCCAAGCTGGTTTTAATGGTCATCTCCATTGCCCTTCCTGAAGCTGGGAATCCCTCCTCTTCAATGAACTCTGGCTCCCAGGGCAGGCGGTGATCTCCAGGGAGTTGTGCCCTGAGACATCCATCTGCAGATCTGCTCCCGGATCCTGGGGTCCAAGGAGATGGTCTCTTTCAGTGCTCTCCATAGACCAGACCACGGTGGGCTGGCCATGCTGGATGGGGCGGTTGCCTTGATCTGTCCTGAATTTCCTTGGAGCCTTTGCAGAGGCTCTGCTCCATCCAGGGCTCCATCCAGGGCTCCATCAATCCGAGAAGCGGGGGAAGTCCGAGGGGACTAAGCTCACTGGAGATGGATCAGAGACTGAATAGGGGCTCGGCCAAGAAGGTCCTTGGCACTAGTTAAGGCTTGCTGTCCAGACCACTGAGCACCCCTAGCTCAAGGGGGCTGGTAACAGAAGAAGCTTCCTGGTGGGAGCCATGGTCCTCCTTTGTGTTTCAGCTGGCTGTCAGATGATGCCTTAAAGTGCTGAGGACTTGTATCTTAAAATCCTAGAACAGTTTGGGTTGGAAGGGACCTTAGAGGTCATCTTGTCCACCTTCACTGAGCAGGGACATCTTCCACTAGGTCAGGTTGCTCAGAGCCTCATCCAGCCTGACCAGCTGTTTCCAGCAGTGGGGCATCCCCCAGTTTATTACTGACCTTTTTGAGGTGGTTCCTGCACCTCTGCGCGCTGCCATAAATACCTGCGTGGGTTCCTCAGGTTGGCCTGGGAGAGTCAGGTGCCCGTCCCTCCTCTTCCTCTGCCTCTCTCCTGCGTTGTGTCCATCGGCTCTCATCCCAGTGTCAGCAGGAGGAGATTGCCAACATCCAGATGTGTGTCCTCAGTTTCCCGCCCCTCTGTCTTCTCTCCAGCTGTTTACCGAAGTCACCAAATCAGAGGTCACCCTGCGGAACAGCGGGAAGATGGGATTCACCTACGTGGTGCTGAGCCCCAGCACGGCCACCGCGGACAGTCCTCAGCCTGGCGTGCCCCTGGTCCTGCCCAGCAGCGTGAGTAGCACGAGGGGTTGACGCTGGCTCCACATCAGGCTGCCCATGAGGGGGTTATAGGGGAGGAACAAAAGGTTGGGCAAGCAGAGTCCTAGTTGTACCAGGTGAAGTTGTGCTGGTAGCGGCACTGGAGCGGGATGGTGCAAGGTCTCCTGAGCGTCTCCTTCCCCTCAGGGTTGGGTGGTGGGACAGGACTTCCTCCAGGTCCCTGCCTGCCTCCTGTCAGCACTAAGGACGTAAATAGTCCCTCTCTTGGGCACGCAGCTCCTGCGTCGGAACTCGCGCCGGCCCCTCGCTTCTCCAGCTCGTAGCATCCCCTGTCCCAGTGCCTGGGTTCTGCCTGGATCCCTCAGCTGAAGCAGCATTCCTATCAGGAATGGCGATGGGAAGAAGAGGCCAAATGGCTTTCACATGTGTTCGTGCCAGTCTGCTGCAAGGGGTGACACTGCTCCAGAGGACACGGCTCTGCTTGGCCCTGGGCAGTTGCTGCTGTGCCAGCAGCTTGGCAGGACTTGCTTTTGCAGATGCCGTGTTGGGAGCTGGAGTCCGGGGCTCCGGGGACCAAGAGGCAGGATGTGTCCTGCTCAGCAGCTTCTCCCTGCGGCGTGGGGGGGAGCAGGGAGCTGAAGGACCAGCCCAGTGAGCTGAGAAGAGCTGTGGCTGTGCCCTGTCCCCTGAGCAGTGTTGCCACCTGTTTGTATTGGCTCTCAACCTGCTTGGCATGAGCCCAACTCCAGAATCAGACAGCCCTTCTCTAGGAGCCCAGTGAGGAGGGGATTTGTGGGGAACCCCTTCATCCCTGGAGCTCGTCCAAGCCTCTGCCTCTGCTTTTCCAGGGGTGTAAGTTTGCAGGTCACTGTGAGTCTAGATCGTGCCATGTACCCTCGGTGTAACCACCCAGGCAGGAGCTGTTGGTTGGGCTCATGAGTAAGAGGTCAGGCTCTTGGACACCAGCCTGGGAGCCACTACAGTGCCATGACAGGAGCTGCTGGCCCTGCTGAGAGTTTGGGCACGCCACTCCTCCTCCACAGCAGCTGGCAGAAGGGCTTTTCTTTGCTGCTTGGGTCTGGCAGAGGGTGGGCAGTGTTGGCAGGAGGACAAACCACAGCCCGGTGTAGGAGACTTGAGCTTTTGGATGCAGGGAAGCTGGAAGGCGATGTGTTGTGTGAGAACCTGCAAGGTGCCTTCTCATCTCAGCTTACCGGTGGTCTGAGCCACCCCTCTGCCAAGCCCTCTGGTTGAATTCCCCTCCTCTTCTTCCACACCTCCAGGGTTACATTGGACCTGGCAGAGAGCAAGTGCTCACTGTCTATCACCTGCCGGGAGTGCCTGGAGTCTTCTGCAGGACCTTCCAGATCCAAGTGGGTCACCTGGAGCCAGAAGAGATCAGGCTGAAAGGAGAGGGGAATTTTCCCAGGATTTATTTGGACCTTCCAAGGAGAATCAAAGGTGAGCACTGTCTGACTGCTCCTCGGGGAGGTCCCCTGGGGGTCTTTTTCTGCCCCCCTGTGTCATCATGCTCATAGGGCAGCTCACACCCACCTCCACCAAGCCTGGAGGTTTCAGGGCTGTTGTTCTTCTGGTTGCTTTCTAGAAGCACATGGGCTTTGCTCCAGAGAGCCATCCTGGCCAGTGTCATCTGTTGGTGGCCTGGATAAAGGGGACAGCTAGAAAGCAGTGTTGGGGAAAGCTGTAATGTGGGCTGGCAGGGATTTGGGCAGGGGTGGGGGGGATGAGATGCTCCCTTGTGTGGAGGAAGATGGGTGGGAGAGAACATAGAAGAAAAGCAGCATCCTCTTTCCATGCGTTGCTGGAGGAATGTGTTTGTGGGAAGGGCCAACGCTGGGGGTGTGGAGCTTCCCAGCTTTAACGGGGACGCCGCTGCGCCCACACTTCTATTTGTGGCTGTTTTCTTCCTTCAGGAAATGAGAACTATGAGCACATCCTCAAAGAGGCAAAAGAAAAGCTGGGAGGAGGCAGCCAGAGAGACGACGCGGTGGTTGTCAGGGAGGCCACGGCCAGCGAGCCACCCATGGACGACTCTGGCACTGTGGTGAGACCGGCTGCTGCCCTGTTTGGCAGGGGCCACCCTCTCCCTGTGTCACTTGTCCCCCTTGCACGCTGCAGCTGGCTCCCCTGGGCTGGCCACAAACATAGGGCTCCTCTGGTAGTGGTCCTTCCCGTGGGTGCCTGAGCTTCCTGAGTGCCCGAGGGGGAGGTCCTGAAGACTGTGCTCAAGCAACTGAGATGTGTCTCCAAGAGCTGTCAGCACTGATGTGGTTCCCTCATGGAGAGAGCTTTTGTCTGAGCTGCCCTGGCAGCGGCTGGGGACAGGCAGCTAGTTGGAGCTCTGGCAGGTCCTTGACTTGTTTGGTCAGATCAGCTTGCATAAGGGTGGCTGAGCAGGCGAAGGTGCTGGAGTTCATCTCCCTTCAGATACGGTCCTGGCAGATTCTGAGCAGCTGGACAGAAGGACCCCATCATAGACTGTATTGGCAGGGACATCCAGAGGCCATCTACCCCCTGCAGCGAGTAGGGACACCTTTAAGTAAATCAGGTTGCTCAAAGCTTCATCCTTGAACGTCTTCAGGCATGAAGCCTCCACCACCTCCTTGGGCAAGCTGTGCCAGGGTCTCACCACCCTCAGAGTGAAGGACTTCTTCCTGCTTCTTACCAAGAGCAGGGTGGGATTAACTTCCCTTTGCTAACCAGCCACTGTCTTTGTTTTCCTCAGCTGGACGTTGGGCTGCAGCTGGAGATGGAGAACATGCTGATGGAGCAGCACGCCCTGGAGCAGCAGAAAGCTCTCTCCTGCGGTTCCCCGGAGGACGCTGCCTTTGACCAGTGTGCTCGTCAGAGGCTTCTCAAGTTAGTAGGGCCCCTGTGCTCTGATGGTAGCGCACAGTGGTGCGCCCCTGCTCCTGGGAGCTCCTTGTCTCTGGGAATAGCTGGGGACTTGAGAAGGGGGTTGATCCTGACAGTTTGGACGTGCTACCAGTGAGCAGCCTGAGGACTTTTTTCCAGTGGCTTTTCATAGCAGAGGAGTTGTGCCCAGTGTCTGTTTAAACTCATTTTATTCTAAGAACCTGTTAGTAGCTGATAAAAGCTTGGACCTGGGTGCCCCGTGACGTACCAAAGTCTTCTTAGCAGAAGATCAGACCTTGGGCTTCGTGGGCTGGAGTTTCTCCAGCAGTGACTACAGAAGCACCCGCTTTGTTTGCATCCTCCTCCACCTTAAGGACTCTCCTTGCTTCTCCTTCCAGAGTGGAGCTGCCCGAGTACATCCTGGACTTTGGCCACGTCGTTCTTGGTGACATCCACACACACGTCGTGAAGATCACCAACCCCGGGCAGCTCCCCGCGTCCTTCTGCGCCGACGGACGGGCTCTGTGTGGCACCGGTAACCCATGCTGGAGGGACTTCCCGCGGGCTTGAAGGACCTGTCTCTGACAGATGAGCTGGGGCCACGGGGAAGGGTTTTGAGTGCTCTTTTGCATCGTTTTCTCTTCCTTCCTCCCCCTGCTCGGTGCTCGGCAGCCTGAACTCTCCTGGCCCGCAGTGTGCAGCCACCTGGGCTGCCCTGACGCTTCATTGCGGGGGCTCTGTGGGCTGATCACCTTGGTCACCTCTCAGCATCTCCTGCTCTTGGCTACCAGGAGCATCTCCTGAGTGTCTTTGTGCGCTCCATGAGCTTGTGTTGGGAGCAGACGGGACCCTTGGTGGTTTGGAAGCGCTTTGTTTAGAGTTCGTAATGGCACAGTGCTGCTTTAGCCTCTATTGAGACAACAGCCTGTGAGGTCAAAACAGGCTTTCAAAACAGGTCCTTGAGGACCAGGATGGTGACTTGCTGCGTCTGAAGGGTAGTCAGGTGTCTCCTCTAAATTGTCTTCCAAGCAGCACCACAGCACAGGGGAATCTTCCCTGGAACTTCTTTGGAGAGGTCTGCGCATCCTTCCTGGGGGCCTGGTGAAGGAATTGCTGGTGCTCCTCAGCTGATGGGTTTCCGTTTTACCCTGCGGGTCTTGAATTCAGGCTGTGAAATTCCTTTCCCTTTGAGCGGTGACAAGAGAGAAGGAGTGGCAGTCTTCTCTGGAGACACAAAGGGTCCTTCTGCCTGACAGTCCTGTGGACACCCATACGGTCTGAAGATACTTGTGACCAATTTCACGTTGCTGGTGTATCTCAGCTGCTTTATTTTCACCCATTCAAGGTTTTAGTGTGGACCTGGGCTGCGTGAAGAACCTGCCCTTCTGTGAGACAGAGACATTTCAAGTGAGCTTTGACCCGCAGAGTGCCAACCTGCCGGTGGGAGAAGTGAATGTTGTCCTGCCCATCAAGGTACTGTATCCTTCCTCACCTCCCTGTGCCAGCACGGCCTTTTGAGGCAGCTGTCAGGTTGGGGGCAGCAGCAGATGTTGCCTGGACCTTCAGCTGGATGCTCTGCCCCTCACTAGGCAGAAGAAGGCCCCACATTTCCCATCTGCCTCCGTGCCAGTGTGGCTGAGCCATCCGTCTGCGTCTCCAGGGACAGACTGGAGTTTGCTGCTGTCCAGTGTGGACAGAGTCAGGAAGCAACCATCCAGCTCCACAACCAACTCCAGGTCCCCTGTTCCATCACTGTGAATGAGCCTATTGTGAAAAGGAGGAAGAGACGACGCGGGACACGTAACTTCTCGGTTGGGTTTTCTGTGCCTCTCGTGCCTTTTCTGCCGCTGTGGGTGCCTCACCGCATGGGGACGGCTCGTGGGAGGGAGATTGGAGGGTATGGAGCAAGGCTGGTTCACCTGGACTTGTTGAGCAGCTGATGCTTCGCTTCTCTGCCACCTTCACCCATTCGTCCTCCTCCAAGGACGGTGCCTGCCCGTCTGCCTGCCCTGCCCACAGGTTTTCCCTCCAGTTCTAGGCTGTAGTGGCCACATCTGGTCTGGATGTGGGTGCTCTTGGCACCGTGACGGTGTCTCAGAGCACTGTGGGAACTTGAGGGTCTGTCCTCACAGACCAAAGAGAGGTTCCTTCCTGTGCCCAGGTGGACAAGTATTTGCCACTTTACATTAAACAAAAGCTGCTGAGGCAGTGGAAGAACAAGCGCTGTGTCTTCCAGGTGCTGCCCTCGGCCGGGACCCTGACTCCAGGACAGCGCTACAAGGTGCGAGTCAGGTTTACACCCCGGAAAGAGGTGAGATTGACGTGCGGAAAATAGACTCTATAACTTGCTGAGAAGTATAAGCTCCATCCGAGTCCTCATCCTGTTCCTGCAGCCGAGGGGGAGGCTTAAAAATATCGTTCAGATCCTGTTCTGGTACCTGGTAAATTTTATCGGGTCTGGTACACCTCTGCCCTATACTGCACGTCGAGCAACACCGCCTCAGTTTACCTCTGTGTTTTTTATTCTCCCTCTCGAGTGCTAGTACCATAGGATCTTGTGGTGGGACTAATCCACACTCCCTTTGCCACTCTGGATGGTGTTGGAGGGTATAAAACATACCCAGATATGTAACTTCATCCCATTTTCCTTCTCTTCTTAGAAATAACATCAATTGTAATAAGGTGTTATAATCTAATGTTCCATTGAGCCCCATCTTCTAATTTATCCCAAGGCCACTACTGATTACAATATTTCATAAGTGTTTTCTTCTTTTCAGTGCCTCCTGATCCCACCAATTCCTTCCAATGGGCTAGCACACACCCTAGGGGATTCTTCTTAGAGGCTCCACTTTGATTGTTACCCATCATTTTAGGCTTAGACTGCGACGGTTACAGTTTGAACCTTCCCTTTCTAGTACTTTCTGTGGGGACGTAGGGGGAAAACTGCGCCTGCGCGTGTCCAAAAACACAGTTAGGTGAACACGCAGTCAAGCAGCAGAGCAGTACAAAGTGGCCAGCGCTGGTGAGGGTGAGACCCCAGTTCCCTTGTCTGAATCACAGGATGCACCTACAACTCCACGAGTGGTAAATGTTCCTTTCTACAGCACTACAGCCAGGCAGTAGGGGCAATGTCCTTGCTATGGCTGTAGTGGTATATTGTTCCCTTGCCCTTAGACTTTCAGGTTGTCATCGCCTTCCGAACGAGTGCGGCTTTACCCACCGGAACAACCAGACAGGTGGGTGTTACTGAGACTAAAAGGTCTCTTCAAGCTCAGATAATTTAGAAAGAATCTAAATTTTCCTTTTCTGTTGTTTTAATTCTAGGCAGAGGACCCAGGCTTCTGCTCCAGCCGATGCGGATATGTGGGAGCGACGCTTTAAAATTGAATGCTGTGTCTTGTCAGCACTTATTATTATTTTTATTATTTTTCTTATTGTGTTTTTATTGTTGTTATAGTTGTGCATAGTAATAAAGTTTTGTTTTTGTTCAGTTATACAGTTCTGTGCACTGAAAAAGATTAGTTTTGTTTAGTTAATCAAGAGTTTCTATCTATATCTCTATTGGACATCAGGGGGAGAAAGTTGCTACACCACGTGACTCATAACTTTATAGTAGACAAAGAAGGGATATGGTTCACAGTAACTTTGCATGCGATTCACCACATCTTGGATCAATTAGATTAGACACGGTGGAAATATTTAATTTCCCACATATTCCTTTCTCTTAGTTTTATTGCTCTTCGAGATCTGTATTATGTTTTTGATCTCAACCTTCATCTAATATCTACCACAAGTTCCAACCAATCTCTTCACAGGGATTCGGGACTACAAATTGGGGCCCTTTACTTAGTTTACAGTAACTTGATTTCACAATCACTCACTCATCACACCACAGCAAACACCAAGATTTACGCCAGACAGCAAGTTTTACGACAAACAGTTGACATTCTATTAATTAATTGTCTGTTAAACTCTATCTATATCCATCCCCTCAGCATTATTGCATGTCACTGAATCACTGGTACCAGCAAGCAGCCCCAGCCCAGGCCCCTTCCCGGGCTCAGCGGGGCTGTCGCCCATCGTGGTTCACCGCCCGTGGTCCCTGCGGTGCCGGCACGTTCCAGGCAAACTGGGAATCCGCTTCAATGGTGGAGCGTTCCCAAAGGTGGTTTGAACATGGCCACTGGGACTTGGAAACTGGTGGCTTGTGGACACGAGAGCTCTGGCTCCCAGTCCCTGGGTGTTCCCGTTGCTGGCCAAAGGCGGAGTAGAGATGACACCCCTGATTGCGAGCGGTCGGGAGCTCCTCGCCCCTCTGATGGAGCGATACAGAGCGGATGTTTGCCTGAGGTGGCAGTGCCAGGACTGTCTGGGCAGTGTAACCCTGAAGGAGGAGGAGAAGCAGCCCCTGAGCCCACCCATGGGGACCTGCACTCCCCCAGTGCGAGCTGAAACCCCTGTCAGTCCATTTAAATCCATGGGATACCCAGTTCCACCTGATGCCAGGAACCATCCCGGTTCCTGGGAGCCAGCGTGCCAGGGCCCCAGCCCCTGCTGCACATCAATAGCCATGGGTGGGACCCCACGGTGCAGCAGGGGGAGGGTGTGGAATAAATGCCGTGGGGTCCCACCCACAGCAGACAGTCCTCCACAAAGTTCTCCAATGTGAGTCCTTTCCCACAGGGCTTTATCTGTTCATCAGCTGCCCCGACGTGGATCACTGCTATGGTGGGAAGTAATAAATCCCAATGTCTCTCCAGTCCTCCATGGGGTCACCAGCCTCCCCCCCAGCAAATCTCTCTCTCGCTCATCTCTGTGGGCTGCAAGTGCTGGCAGAGGCTTGCTCCAACGTAGGGTCACAGCATCTTCTTCTCTCTGTCTCCACCTGTTCCATCCAGCGTGGAGCCTCTCCACTGGCCACAGGTGGGGTCTTGGCCTTTTCCATGGACTCTGGGGCAGGGGGGGAAACACCCTCTCCACCGTGGGTTTCTCCACAGGCTGCAGGGGCATCTTTCTCTCTCCAACACCCGGGGCGCCTCCTCCCCAACCCTCCCCAGCCTGCGTGTCTGCACAGCTCGTTACATCTCCTCACTCCCTTCTCTGGTGGCAAAATGCAGCTGCCAGCAGGGTTTTTTTTTTTTTTTCCTCATATATGTGATTCACAGAGGCGCTTTGGCCCAATATTTACACTTTGGGGCCACAGAGAATTCCAGCAGCTCCTCACAACAACCATTTTCTACAGCCCCATGTCTCTCCCAGCACCCAGCTACACAAAACTGTGACACCGGGGGAGCGGCGCGCTAATGACCCGGGTTCATTAAAGTTGTTTTCATTAGACGCTGGGGTGTGGTGGTGACAGCAGCGACCTCCGCGCCACTGACGCCTGGCGTGGTGCGGGCGCAGAATGACAAGGGGCCATTGTCAGGGCACCGGCACGGCCCTGGTGCAGGCATTGCCCAGGGTGACCTTGTCAGGCCGGGGAGGGGGACGGTGCCCGGGCATGAGGGGCCCCCGGGTGCCACCCATGTCCCTGTCCCACCGGTGACCGGAGCGCCTCTCCGAAGCCGGGGCTGCCCTGGGCCAGCAATGGTGCCAGGAGCCCCTTGCAGAGCCCAGCCTGCCCGCGGGCACACGCTGGGTGCAATAAATCCCTGGCACGCGTTAATTGGAGAGCACCTAATTGGGAGTGGCATCCTCTCTTGCAATGCTCTTGGGGCCAGACTGCTCCATGCCTGGCCCTGACCATGGTAATGGACATGAGGGTCCTGCTGGACCACAGTCAGGGCAGCACCCATGCCCATCGTTGGAGAGAAGCTGCAAAAGCAAGAGAAAAAGTAGAAAAGAGGGTCGTGTAGAGATGTGATTTGTGCGTCACGGTAAGGAAGGTGCAGACAGAAGGACGCCCCTGGGACAACCTTTTATATAGGAATGTTGTGGTTCTTGTAGTAATGAAAAGTCCAGAAACCTGACTGGAGGCTGCTGCCTCAGCCATGAGAGGGGATAAAAGCTTGCGCAGTTGTTACTAAAGGTGTCTTCGATCCACCGCGATCGCAGTCCGGGCCTTTAAATACGCCACCAGTGGCGCCCAGTGCGGGGCACTGACACGACTCGCTGCGATCCGGTGCCGCGGCTCAGCTGAACTCAGGGCAGAACGCTGACAGGAAGCGCTACCGGCGCCCCAGTGCCTCTCGCAGGAGGAAGGTGAGCGGCTGAGAACTGTGGGGATGAATGTGATCAACAAGATTGTGAAGGAACATGGGAAGAAAAGGGATAGTGGAGAGTTACAGCAAATTTTTCTCTGGACTTTTAAAAGTGATCCTTCCACAAACAGTCACAATATTTCTCATGCAGAAATCTGGGATGAAGTTGGGGTCAGATTTGGGACGGTGCCACTAAAATGGCTTTGCCAAAAACGTTATCATTTCCTCCAAGTGGAATTGAGCCATGAAGGTGAATTCATGTTTTGAGGAAATGAGGGTGGAACAGGAGGCTGAAGAACAAGCAAAAAATGTGTGTAGAAGAGTAAAACCTATTACCAGGTTTATTTTTTTTTCTTCTCCATCCAAAATACTCTGAGGTGGGATAGCCCAGGTGAAAATGAAGCTCTTTTGATTTCAGCAATGCCTCTCTGGAACCATCACAGCTGTGTACATCTAACTTTCCCTGAGGCGTTGATACCCATTGCAAGGAAATCCCTTTGTGCTAGGATGCAGCTAGGCTGGCTTGGGTTATCAGTTTCCAGCAGGTGTGCTGCTATGTTCTGAGGGACATGATCTGCTTCAGCTGGGTAATACTACTTAAGTTTATCCAAGTGTGGCTGGTGAGGAAATAAGCACACCTTGTTCCCTTCTAGCTGCAACAGCAGCATGTACTAACTGTACCTGTTTCTAAACCAGAGTACCTCTTCCCATATTCAAGCGAGAATCAATTGTCTGCCAAAGCCAATCACCCCTGCAATATTTCCAGGGCACAGGGGAGCTGCCTCAGTCCCCCTGTCTCCTGTGGTGTTTGATTGATGTGCGAGAGCCAGGTGCCCCAAGCAGCCCATCCTCCCTGAAAGGGCAGCTGTGGAGCCCCTGCAGCAGCCTCACTCGCCCAGCCCTTACCGCTTGGGTGACAGAGATGAGCTGCTTGAAGCTGATAAGAACGATGTTGAAGACAGAGGCAGTGCACACCAAGTAGTCCACCACCAGCCACAGCTTGCACAAGCCCCGGCCAAGTCTCCACTCACTGGGCACCACGAGGTCCACTACTTGAACCAGCATTACATTCTCCACTTGGATCTGAAGGTCAGTAGCTCATACTCTCTGCTGGTTAGCGATGGTGGTTTGGACCACCACAGAGTCTCTGGTTACAAGAGTTACTTCTCATTAACATGGCCTCAGGTCATAAGGAAATAGACTTATTTAGTTCGGTAGCCGCAATGAGTGGGGAACTCCAGAGGAGAGATCTCTATCCCTCTGGGTCAGTTCTCTCTCTTGACAGTGGATTGAAAAGAAAACAGTACAGATTCTGTAGGAAGACAAAGAGAACTATCAGGATTGTGTATAGGCTGATAAATAAAGCATATGCTTAGGTCATGGATGAGTTATGTTATGCCTCTGAGTTAGCTAGACCACAGTAGGACTTTATACACAACAAAATTGAAACTACCCATGGCGTATCACAATGTCATGTTCTCTTACTCCTGATTATAGTATGCCACAGTTCTTATCCTGCCATGGACACTGAGGATGAGTAATACTTCTTTACTTTGCCCCTCAAGTATTCTGAACACATTACAGTGCAAACATGAACGTGAGAGTTTGGAAGTGATGCATGGCCCATTAATTAAAAAATAACTTTTTTTTTGAGCAAGATTTTATATTCTTTTTCCTTCTTCTTCCCTTCTCTGCTGTTCTTTTTCTCTCCTTCTTGCTAGAATTCTCTACTTATGTTCAGCTTTTCCTGCAAACAGCCTTTTACCCCTGAGGCACTAGTAGATTTCAAACCAGGAAGCCAGAGTCATTTATTTCTGTTCACTGTCTCCTGGACATTGCAGTGATTACTAATCAGGTGTGGTGTCAATCTATTTTCTAAATAGGTGCCTTCCTTCATAAAGAACCATCATAATCAACACTATTGGCCACAATACAGATAAGAAAGTTCTGAGTACTAGAATTATCTTTCTCAACTGCAGCTTGAACTGTGTCAGCAGTACCAGCCCTATTCTTGATTAGGATAATTAGAATCCATGAAACCACTAAAAAAAGCAAGGTGGCTTATTAAAATTGGCGTTTCAAATTTGAGATCTGTGTCTTATGATCGCTCCAACGTAGAGAGAACTTCATCTTCTTATAGTTGAGCATGTATGGAGAATGACTGTAAATCATCAAGTTTTGAAACCTGGGGCATACCCTTGATTAATGAAGTGGATGGCATGATGCCTCTTAAGCCATGGAAAAGAGTGCTATAGTTTATGTGCTTATACATTTTTATGTTCTATAGTTGACTCACTCTTTAACTTTTCACATGCCAATTAATTGTGTGGTTTAAACATCTTAAATAGATGTCTTCATCTGCAACCCATTAATTTATCTTCTACTGATGAACAGAGATTTTTAGCAAGAATGCTAGAAAAATCAAAGTTTCAGAATTCACAAAGTAACTTGCATTTGCTTATGGAGCTTCTTTAATGGGTAAAATTAATCTTTTGCCCTACCTGCAATGAAATATGTTGGACCTTCAGAGAATACTATTCTTCTGTAGAATGTCCAAAGCAAAACCCAACCACCTGTTCAGAAAAGCTTTAACGTTACAAAGCTCTATTTTTTTCTATTGGTCAGTTACCTTAAGGTGACCTAAACTCTTATTCCAATGTAAAAGGAAACTAGCTGAAAATACTTTGTGTAAGAATACCCAGCTTTCTGGCTTCTGGGTCTTGTGCTAAAACATGCCTGAGCATCCTAGTAGAACTGATTTTACTAAGGGCAAAGAAATTTGATAAATAGGTGCATCTTGTAGATGGGCATCTCATTGGCAAACCTCCAGTTGTCTGGGATTTCACCTGTTAACCAGGACTGTTGATAAATGATAGAGCTTGGCAAGTTCCTCCGCCAGCTCCCTCAGTACTCGGGTGTATCCCATCCATCCCCATGGATTTGTGAGTATCCCGGTGGCATAGTAGGCTGTAGACTGCTTCCTCCTGGATTATGGTAGTTTCATTCTGCTCTCCATCCCTGTCTTTCAGCTTAGGGGGCTGAATGCCCTGTGGACAACTGGTCTGGCTAATAAAGACTGAGGCAAAGAAGGTATTAAGTACCTTAGCCTTTTCCTCATTCTTGGTGGCCATGGTCCCCTTCACATCCTGTAAGGGACGGAGATTCTCTTTAGCTCACTTTTTGTTGCTAATGTATTTATAAAAACACTTTGTGTTATCTCTTACAACAGTGGACAGACTGATTTCTAGCTGGGCTTTGCTTTTCTAATTTTCTATCTGCATGACCTAACAAGATCCCTGTATTCTTCCTGTTTTGCCAGCTCTTTCCTTTTTTTTTCCTGAGTTCCATCAAAAGCTCCCTCTTTATCCAGGTCAGTCATCTTCCCCAAAGGTTCGTCTCATGGGGACAGCATAACATTATTTATGATTTATGCTATACTGTAGATCTCTTTTATGAACTGTATTTAGTCAACAGGGGTACAATTTGGTAACTTTCTGACTTATTCTTTCCAGCTAAAGGAAATATGAATTGTTAGAGGGTTTTTTATCAATAATATATGAAAATATACTTTTATCACCTAGTTAGTAGCAATAACTTTTTTACCAAATTTTGTGGGGTGTCTTAAATTCCTCAAAGGATCTCCATTTCTTCTGCTCTTCTTAAATGAGAATCGCTTTGAAATGGATGGAAGTAGAATATATTATCCATTAAATTTATGTTTTCACTTTCAAGCATTGCTTCATACTTCTGTCTTTAACATGTTAGGGTTTTTTAACTTTATATGTAATAACTGACATAGCAGACTAGCAGTTCATCTTGTGTAAAAGCCTTTCTCCATCAGTGACTGATAGAAGATGTTTTAAAAGAAACTTCAAAAAAACATATAAGACACAATTGTAGAATTGCATACAACTGAAAGTTGGAGCTTCTTTCTGGTTTATGCCTTGAGGCACACCTTTCTATTTGTTTCTTTCTGCAGATGCTCTTCTAACATTGAAAGAAGGCTGTACAGAACTTACTTTCAAAGAGTCAAAATTTAACAGCAGAAATATCCTTTGTCCTCTGAATTTATCTAAGAATTTTCTGAAGAAGGTTGTTTTTCAAATCTCCTGTGTATCAGAGACTAAAAAATACCTGCTGTGTAATGGAAGCTAGTAGAAGGCTCATCTATCTCTTCATACAAAATTCAATGGTCAGGAGATGTCATTACAGTGCAACACAGTGTGTAGTGTGTTGCTTCTTCAAACAGTTGGTTGTATAAAACTGTCTCCTTAGCCATTTTATCTTTTCTGTCTCTTTACCCTTGTGTTGTTGCTTTCATTTATCATCACTTTCTTCATTCCCTGAGACTTCAGGATTTTTCTTTTCACTCACAAATGTCTTCATCATTTCTGTGTTAGTCTTTAACATCTAGCAATTGTTTTCTTACCCTCAGTCATTCTAATGAACAGAAACATACTTTAGCTGCACATAGATCAAATATATTAGAGGCTTGTTTTGAAAGCATTTTGAAAGCCACTACAGAAAGGCTACTAAATGTTGAGAATAGAAATTTCTTAACCTTCACAGAGCCTACCACGTGTACAACTTTCACACCCTGCTCTCTTCACTGCCTAACAAAATTGTACCCTTGTTACATGTTTTCCTTTATTGTCTTTAAGGGGAAAGAATCCATCAACATAAATCTTAAATATCTCCAAAAGTACAAGTAAAAATACATAAATGTATGTAACAGATGCAGAATTGCCTCCTGGGATGCATGTATTATGCATACAGAACTGTCATAACATCCTTCAGACAATCACATTTTTTCCTTTGCTCATGGTCTTTACACCTGTCTCATTTTGACAATGCACCCGGATGTAATGTGGATACTAAAATGTAACTAACACTATAAAAACATATTTTCCACTTTTTGGAACGTACTTATTCATACAAATATAGGATCAAATTAATCCACCTAGACTAGAAAAAGCAGTAACCACGCAAAAGCAATTTCCTTTACATTTTAACCAATATTCTGAAAATAGAACTATGATTCTTGAGAAACAATTGTCTTCTGGGCAAATCAATGGTCTAAGTCTAATCCATAATTTTACAATATTGTTAATATCATAGCTTTCACATTGAAGGACAGAAAAAAAGAAAGCGGCTTTTATTTTCATCACAATAAATCTAATTGAAATATTATGAATATTGAATGAACAATGAACAATCCTATTTAGATGTTGATTAATTTCAAAATCTTTTTAGCAGAAAACATGTAGATTTTCTTTCAATTTAAGACCTGTTCTTTTCATTGTATTTTTTTTCTAATTCAAGATTAAATTATTTTTGATATTTCCTCTACATTCGTCTTCCAACATCTGTTTGTCTTTGGTTCTGCGATGTATAGCAGCAGTGGGGAAATGGAGTTTCTCTGTTAAGGAAGAAGGGTGAAGCTGTTCTAGAGCACCTCTAGAACCACTTAAAAATGCTGCCTGTCTGACCTTCAATGTAAATATCATCTTTAAGTTACAAATCTGCTTTTCAGTTGCCTGTTGGCAGTTGATTTATGTGATAAAACCAAATAATCATCTACCTTTCCCTTGACATTATACGTTCATATGTAAATAAGTGGAATGGAAGTTTCCATTGGATAGTCAAGGGGCCAAAACCGTATTTGAATGTAGAACTAAGATGTTTGGAGTATGAATGCTGACAAATAAGAATTGGTAAAATGCAATCTCTGCAAACATGCAAGGAGTTACATATTCCATGACAATACAGAACCAAAGCAAGAGCAACACACTTGTACACAGGGGTGGAGTTGGAAAATTTAAGAGATCTTAGATTATTAAAGATTTGTCAGGTCTCTTATGAAGCATGCTCTTGGATAAAGTTTCTGGAATTCTGCTATGCTTTTAAGGTTATGTGTTTGGTTATGATACCAAGATCCTTCAGATGGCAGTGATTTCCCACTGATGCTCCAAGTGCAGTATCTACTCTATAACCTAGAAGGTAATTCTTTTAGTTTCTTCTGAGAAACCTTTATATAAGGCTAACCAAGAAATATTGTTGTTAATATTATTGTTGTTATTTAATCTTGAATGTACTCAATACAGCCTGTGCATTGCAAAAGTATACAGCAGTTACAGGTTGTTCTTCATTCCCTGCACTAGGTATGGATCTTTGAAAGTGATCTTTTGAAACCCTACAAACATTTGGAGCTCAATTTAGAACAAACAAACTTTACAAAAGTTGTGCTGAAGTCCTCGCTGCTGGTCTTGGATGTGCCCAGTCAAAGGTCAGAGACAATACATAGAACCAGACAACAGTGTCAAAGCAAGTAAGCAGATAACATCTGATACTATTGCTTTATTGAAATTTAATACACTGGGAGTGTCTTTGAGAATGGTTCTGGTTTTATTTAACAGAAATGACCACAAAGTTAATGACTTACCTTTAAAACAAAAATAAAATGTGTTGATTTGGTGATCTTGCATAGAGCCTGATGAATAAAAGAGGTTGTTTTGGGCTTTGGCAGACTCTGAGGTGGTCAAAGATTTTTAATGTCTTATCGGTTAAATGCTTCAATTACATTAGGTAGGATATTGCACATTGCTGAGTAGTAGATGAGCAATAACTAAAATTATTCCATAATTTCGGGAGGTAAATGCATCACTTTTTAATGATTTTATTTCATTTCACTGTGGCAGAAAAAATAACTAAACATCACTGCCTCTGTCTTGGCAGATTCGTAATGTGTATCAGGAAAGGCACAGATACTGTCCTCAATATGTTTATTTTTAATTGTAATTGATTTCTAAAGATATACATGAGTAAAAACATTGTGAGGACAGTTCTGTTAATAAGTATACATATACACTGCAACCCTTCATATCAACAGCATTAATAAAATGTTAACAAAAATGTATGGAGAAATTATAACAAATTTTAACAAACCATTTCTAACTAATGTTTCAAATTTTTATTATATTGCATATATAATAATGTGTAGTGCATTCAGATTAACTATGCTTAATATTGCAACTCTTCTCCTGCCATACCTTTCTTCCTAAGTATGTGATATGAACCATGACATTACAATCTTAAAGCTGTAACAAGAATCAGTTATGTTTGTACTATTTCCCATTCTCATTATATTCTTTGTCACACAATGAATTAATGTTGTGCCATTCTCTGTTCTCATTACAATCTTTTCCTTATGAATGGGGTATCAGAATTTTAATGTCTTTTGTAATCTCTGAGTTATAGGAGTGTCTTACACTACCATGACCTTGTTAATATTCTGCATTGTGATTGGCTGGTTGCACACTGCTGTGTACGAGGGTACACTGAGCAGCCAGTCAAGTGGTTTTGACAGTGGCTAATTCAAAGTGTTCCACTAAGCTGAAGTAAAGCCCACAGACCTCAGTGTGTTATTACTGCTAAACCCAGCTAAACACAAGAAAGTGTTCATTCCCTTCCCAGGCATGAATCAAATATCAGTATTTCAGCCACTGCAAGTTATGAAGCACTCAAGAGAATGATAGTATGCAAGTGCATACACTTTCTGCAAGTCCTTTTGTTCTTCCTTTGCTTTTATGGTTTCCTCAGTTTTAAAACCTGTTGTGTATTTCTCCACATTAAAGAAAAAATAAAATTTAAAAAGAGACCTCTAAATTTCTATTCTTAAATCAAAAGAAATTGGCAGTTAGGTTTTGGCTGTAACTGCTTGCTGGCTCTGGTGTACTGAGTGTGTGATTTTGACAGGTTAGAAAGGTTGATATATGAGTGCACGTCCAATCCTTTTTTCCACTGCTGAAACTCAGAAATAGAGTATATCTGCTTTGGATTCTCTGTGCTTACAGCTACGATTCTGCACATTTTCCAGTTATATATTTAATTGTCCTCTTGTCTTTTTAGGATCTTTTAGATCTCACTTTGTGTAGTATTTATGATTAATTTTAAAAAAAATCTTTATATTTAAATCATAATGTACCCTGATATAAGTCAGAACATATTGCAGAAACCTGGAAAAACAGCATATAAATTATAAAAAAGATTCATGTTTATCAAATATGCTTTTCATGTTAGTTGATTCTTGAAAGCATTTTCCAGTTTACCCAACGTAAATTATATATACGATAATGAATAAATGTGGATTTTCTTTTATTTTTTCAACCTATCATATAGTAAATACATGTTCATAACCCTAAGGAGGTGCTATTAAAATTTGGTATGTGAGAAAAACTCTAAATCAGTTAGGAAAATGTTAATACTGGCATGCTGAATATGGTGACAAGTAAATTGGCATTTGTCAGTCAGTACCATGTTGGAATAATGCCAATAACTTAGTCTTTTTTTGGAGAGTGTAATTTTCCATTTAACAGAAAAGTAACTATAAACAACAAACAGTCTTTTACTTAGGTGCTGCTGAAACCCATAACTACTAAATCACAACCCACCCATCATTCTGGGATAGACAAGCAGGTTGCATTGGTTAGGAAATTGATATTAAGAATTGTGCAAAACCATTTTGACCGTATGGAGACTGTGGGAATGAGAACACTTGCTTAAGAGTTTTAATGTAAAGCGCAGCAAAGGGTATATAGCACATGTAATTCTTTGCCTGTTGTCCAGTTGTATTTTCTGTCCGGGGGCAGTAGTGGAGTGGTGTAAGAAACACTGGTCAGCGGTGGTTTACACACTCAGCTGCTTTATTTAATTGTTTTCTCTTTGGAACTCATTGCTGTGCATTCTCAGCATCTCCAGATTTTAAATTAATTTATCCTTATAATATTCCCAGTAAGGTAAAGAAATATGTTACAGCTGGCGAGCTGAATGTAGATAAAATTATTCGCCTGACTTGGCCTAGTAGCAATGTCGTTAACTTTGTCTCTTTACACACAGTCAGGTGTGTGAAGGAAAAGTCAGAGTCTGGAACCTAACCAATGACCAGATAGGAATATTGGGACTAGCAGGGAGGGTTATTTTTGTTATTTTTAAAGGATTTGAGGAACAAAACTCCGCTGTAGAAATTTACACTTTGGTCAGAAAATGTACAAAAGACCTTTAGTACTGGAAAAACAAATAGGTCAATTCAGATTGTGAACAATCTCTGTAGGCATGTATTTTGGAAAGACATTTTGCTTTCTCTCTTCTGTATTAGCCTTTAAGAATAAACTACATATAGACAAGAAGTTCCTTTCCATGGCTGCATTGCCATGTCATCTGTGGAGATAGGACAAGGGGCAATGGCTGCAAATTGGAGCACAGGAAGTTCCGCACCAACATGCGGAAAAACTGTTTCACAGTGAGGGTGACAGAGCCCTGGGACAGGCTGCCCAGGGAGGTGGTGGAGTCTCCTGCTCTGGAGGTATTCAAGTCTCGTCTGGATGCCTATCTGAGTGATATGAGATAGGGAACCTGCTTTGGCAGGGGGGTTGGACCCGGTGATCTCTCAAGGTCCCTTCCAACCCCTACAATTCTATGATTCTATGATCTCAGGGAGAAGTGTCCTGGAAACTAAACCTACCACTCGCAGTTGGCTTTTTTCGGTAGAAACAAGGGGGCTTGTGATATGAGATCACAAAACATCATTAAAGGTTTATTAATTTATGCAAGAGTCAAAGGGCTATGGCCTTCACAGATTAGCTCATTTGTTACTACATTGATGTATAAAAATTTATCCAAATAGTATTTTTCCCCTTTTGTTTTCCTCTTTTTGCATATTCAGTAGTTACTTACACTCTGGTCCTTTGCGTTTCAATTGGATGTTCCTGTCAGCATTTAATTACTAACAAAGTCAACTGTGTAACAAAGTCAAGTGAGGAATATGTGTAAAATTTTAAATTTGTCTTTGGGGACTTGACTTAATTTTATTTGGGTAATGTAGTTAAGCTAAATGAAGTTCACATAACATAAATTCTGTCCCAGAACAGTGGTGTCCACAACTTATGTGAGGATGAAAGTTCATGTGTTTTGAACTCTGAAGCAGTCCTTTTACAGGTTAAGCTCATAATTCTGGGATTTGTTCCTATTGTGTTAAAATTACTAAAGTTATCTGGTTTATAATTAGTACCTTCTAGCAGATAGAACATGACTTTAATTTCCAGAATTTTTGGTGCCTAGATCTGGACTACTTGCCTTAAATGAAAGCCTAGGTGGTGTTTTTATGCTTTTTCCCCCCCTTTTTCATTTACATGAGTTGTTGAGCTGAAAACTGTACTCTCTAGAACATTCTTGGTGCTATGTCCCACCTGTTCTTATGCTTTAAATGTTGTGCTTGATACTAAAATCAGTTCAATAGCTGGTTGTATTAAAATGGTTAAGAGCTAGGACTCTAGACAGCAATAGTTCAAAAATATGTGAAAGCAGTGGCTAAAACCAAAGTAGAGCACTGAAATGCCAAGGCAAAGGCTACTTCTGCATCCTTAAGCCCACCCTTTTCCATAAGGATTTTCATTTACATGATTGATGGCCTTTTTTACCCTACATCTTTTTCATCTGTTAACCTCTGGTCTTTCTGAACTGGAACAGGAAAACTAACTGTGAATTTGTAAGATAGGGGATAAAGCACAGAAGTATGTATAAATGGGAATTTATTGCCAGATATCAGAAGACCAGGCCGACTGAAAAAGACGTAACATGGGGTACATGATGTGACTAGAAAAAATAAGGTTGCTTACTATCTGATTTTGTTTCTCATTTTTCCTTTTTTTTTTCCTAATGAGAGTAAAATAATTGCATTCAGAAATCAACTTTCTCATTTGCCTGAAGGATTTATGCTTACATTTACTGAAGTGGTGACCACAAATGGAGCTTCTGTGAAGTATATTTTCTCTTTAAAAAATAAAGGTGAAGGAGAACAAACGTGTCTCAGTAGCCTTGGCATTCAAGTTAATAAACATAAATGTCTGCTGAGTTTAGGAAGTTCTAGATTAAGCCCAACAGTATACAAGCTTTAATTGACATGACTGCTGATGAAGCATAGGTCTTGCCTGTTTTGTCTGTTCAGCTCTGATTTAGCCAATTGTATAGCAGCAGAAGGCTCTGAAGGCTTTGCAAATTATTCAAACATAAACTGTAAATATGGAGAGAGGGAGAAATCATGGACATTTCTTTCATACTTTTTACTCTGCTTCAGAAAAGAAGATTTTTTTAATAAGATCAATTCTGAGTGTGTACGGAATATATGCTGATATATATTACATTAATTATGACTTAGATGTGTGTGTGCATGTAATTCTTTTTTCTTGAGTGACATCAAACCTTTTAGGCTTTCTACCTAATAGTGGCTTCCTTTAGCCACAAGTCTTCCCATTTCTGATGTTAGAAAAAAATTCTAGGACAAGTTTCTATGCAATGACAATTTGCCCAACACTCTCTGAAAGTGAAAATTCTTACAAAAGTAATGACCAAAATGCAGCCCTCTCTGGTTAGAAGTACAGTAATGCTGCACTTCAGCATTTTAGGGTGTGAACTAAAACAATAGCTCTTATTCAGTTGAAATTGTGAGGGGAATTTAGATAAGCACAAGGTAATTATCCAGGTTAGAATTTGGCCGTAACACAGGATCTGACACCTCCTATCAAGAAGTATGTAATCACATTGTGTGATTTTCTGCAAGAAACACTATACAGAGCAGCACTGATTTTCAATGCCCTTGTGAACAGTGTTTCACAATATATGTTATTTTCAACACTCTGAGACAATTCTCCACAACTGCTTTTAAGATATTTCCCCTAGTGCAGAGATTATTTTTTTTTTTAAGCACATGTTCTGAAAAGCACTGACAGCCTCTTCAGCAAAGGAGCCAGGATTGTCAGCCATTGATGAAAAAAAAAAAGAATCTGCTTTGACACCCCAGAATAAGCTTCTGGCAAAGTTATGTCTTTCTTTTAGATGTTTGGATAAATCACACGGCTCAGATCATACATTATGCCTAAGTTATAAACAAATGCTGCTGAGGTAAGGATATTTCTCAGTCCAATGTACTGAATCTCTAGATGTCACTTGCCTGCATCAGGGTAATGTTTGCTCAAGGCTTGGCTGTGCGTTCCAAGCAGCTTATATGGATCTTCATGAGACCCAACCAAACAGATGTCTGCATTACCGTGCAGTCCTTTCTTAAACACCTGCATTGCTCCACCAGCGGCACCATGTTTAGTGCTCTAGAGGAGATCCACTGTAAAAGAGAAAGAGCGAAGAATTTGTGTCCGTATCTGGTGCTGTTCATTCTGTAACCTCTGTAAGGCCTGTGATCATGACAAGTGAGGACTTTCTTTCCCATGTCTGTGACGCTTGATCACTGTGAGTTTTTTCCTTTATGTGGTTCATGGTTGCTGGTAGGGTCTAACTCCCAGATGGTTATACACATTGAAAAGCACCTATGGACAACTGAATTGCAATTTTCATTTAAAAACTGTTACCCACATATAAGCAGACTGTTAAAACAGTTGTTCAGAATGTAGAGTGCTTTAAGACCTCTCTGTTCCAAGATGCTGAAACTCATTTCTCCCACTCAGGTAAATTACACCATTGCTGTCCATATCTAATCCATCACAGCTAGCATCTAAGAGCAATCAAACCCCAAACTGCCAGGAACTGTGGCTCCACATGCTGTCTAAAGCCGTTGTTTTTTCAAGTCTACATAATATTACCATACCCACAAATGATGCAAAACTCAGTAACTGTGATTTATCCCTAACAAAAGAAAGCAGAATGATTATTATGTACCTTTCTGTTCCATACTTTGGTTCACCCACTATGTTATTTCATGACTTCTTCAAGATTTCATGTTTGCACTCTGTTGCCAGATACCCTGTTTTCAAGAGACAGGCGAGGGAGGTTGGAAGTGAGCAAAAGAATGAGAACTCCAAAGGTGAATTAATGAATGGTGATGTTCAGCTGGCAGACGGCATCACAAACATCTACCTTTTTTAAAAACCTTTGTCAAACAACAGGCAGTAGATTTCAAATGCATGAAAGAACGTATTTGTGTCTTGTTATATAGGGTGAGTTTTGTTGAGTGTCAGATTTTAGGGAAAATGGGAAGCATAAGTGTTGCCTCTTCTAAATTCAGATATCTGTATGGGAGGCATCTAGTTAAAGTCAGTATCCATTCTCTCACAAGAATAAAGGAAAGAGCTGAAGATCTCCAGAGAAAATCTCCTCAGAATCTGATTTATTCTACCTAGGTTAGAAACTTGTGTAGATTATATTACAGGCTGGAAGTGTCATTCTCTTTGTGTTAATGACAGAGGTAAGTAAGACAGTTTAGTTAGGCTAAATATCTAACTTTTTCCTGAGATGAAGTTAAATGGCATGGATATTAACCTCACCTCTATCTGTTGTTCAGTTTCCTTTGAGAGTAGAGTGATTCAGACCTGTAAGACAGTTGAAGTATGAAGGAAAGACAAAGGAAGCCAAACCAGGCAAACGTCATGATGATGACCAAGAGGCACAGGTAGTGAGTCAAGAACTAAAGAGATGTAAAAAAGGGAAAATTAAGGTATCACATATAGAACATTTTAAAATTGGTAACTCCAATAAGCATTTTGTCACTGAAAATGTAATTATACTGACATAATCTTGTGAGACAATAGAAGTCCAAAGAATAATTTAAGGCCAAATGCTGAAAGAGAACAGAGACATCTAATCCTTTTGTTGGCCCTTTAGAAAATAAATTGATTTGGAGTTCATACAGGAAAGGGTAGCACAATCTACCTCTACATACCCAACTAAAGATGGTATAATAAAAATATGAGGTTTCCTAAATAATATCAGGGGCTTTCCAGAACAACTCAGACACACATGTGGAGTATAACCTGAATAAGTTCAAGACCTTAAGGAGAGCTCTGAGAATAGACCAATAGTAATGATTGCAAGCTTGCCTTCCAGTATTAGGAGCTGGTAAGAAAAGGGGGAGAGGAGCGCTGAACAAAGTAGGCAACAAATCTACGGATGAGTAAGAAACTGTTTGCTTTATTTAGGCTTCAACTTAAGCAAATGATAAGAAAAGAAACTGGTGCTAGTTTGAGGTTTCTAATAATGTTCTTTGGTTTGGTTTCATTTGGTTTGGTTTTGTGTGGTTAAAAATATATAGGAATAAAGTGGGGCAGTAGTCCTAAAATCAGATCTGACATTTGCAGGGAATCATATTGCATCCAGTAGAAGACTCTCACAAAAGAAAGTATGGAGGAAGATGAAATTACACAGAAACATGTAAAATGTTTATAAATTCTGTAAGAAACAGATGAGACAAATGAAGTGCGTTTATTAATTCTGAAATGGTTGGCACAGATGAAACAGACTGGAGTGAATCTTGTAAGTGAAATAAAAATCCAAGGTGTCCTTTCAAGTGTAGAGGTGAAAAAAGAAGATGCCATCCAGATGGATCTTGACAGGCTTGAAAGGTGGGCCCAGGTGAACCTAATGAGGTTCAACACTGCAAAGTGTGAGGTGTTGCACTTGGGCCAGAGGAAGCCCAGACATAGATACAGACTGGGAGAAGAGGTCCTTGAGACTAGCCCTGCTGAGAAGGACCTGGATGTTCTGGTGGGTGAGAAACTTAACATGAGCCAGCAGTGTGCTCTTGCAGCTCAGAAGGCCAATGGTATCCTGGGCTCCAGCAGAAGAGGGGTGGCCAGCAGGGACGGGGAAGTCATTGTCCCTCTCTGCCCTCGTGAGGCCCCATCTGGAGTACTGTGTCCAGATCTGGGACCCGCAATACAAGAAAGTTGTGGAACTGTTGGAGAGGGTTCAGAGGAGGCCACAAAGATGATTAGAGGTCTGGAGCATCTCCCCTACAAAGAGAAGCTGAGGGAGATGGGCTTGTTCAGCCTGGAGAACAAGGAAAGGCTGCGGGGGGACCTCATTGCAGCCTTTCAGTACCTGAAGGGAGCATACAAACAGGAGGGGAATCAAATTTTTAAAAGGGTAGGCAATGGCAGGACAAGGGGGAATGGTTTAAAGCTAAGGGAGGGAAGCTTTATCTTAGATATTAGGGAGAAGTTCTTTACAGAGAGAGTGGTAAGGTGCTGGAACAGGCTGCCCAGAGAGGTGGTGGATGCCCCATCCCTGGAGGTGTTCAAGGCCCGGTTGGATGGGGCCCTGGGCAGCCTTGTGTAGATCCAGGCCTGGAGGCTGTGGAAGGGGGGTTGGAACTCCATGATCCTTGGGGTCCCTTCCAACCCAGACCATTCCATGACTATGATTCTATGATATTGCAGAGTAACATCATATGTCAAAACAAAGTGCCAGTGCCACAGTTTTAGACGGGAAGACTGCTGTGACAGTAAGGGGTTTTTTCATAAAGTTATTTGCAAATAATGGATAAATACAATAATGATAATTATTCACTGCAGACTACCACACAGGAGGAGACAAAGAACTTAAAACTGCTAGCTTAGCTCTTAGAGACAGTCCATGACACTTAGAAGAACATAAAAAGGAGAGGTGAAAACAAATAAACACAATATGTTCATACAAGTCAGGGAATTTCAAAGGCAATAAAAAGGGTTTATAAAGTACATTACAAAGAGAGACACTATAGATATCGTAGGGGGATACCTGAGGGGAAGATACTTATATCCAAACAGCATCCTGACCGATTTGTGAGCATAAAATACTGTAACCAAATGACATTAAATATTTGTACAGACAGCTGTTCCCGTTAGCACTGACACTAGGAGTAGAGGCAACTTGCTGAAGTTTATAGATTCTGAAGATTGTTAGGCCACTGGTACTGTATAAGTCTGTATTTGTGTATATGAGCAACAAGGACAGTCCTAAATCCTGGGAATAATCTTCCTTTCCTAGGATCCTGAGTGCTCTTGGGTCCCCACATTCAAAAGATCTCTATCATGTGAAAATGAGCTGAATTGTATATTGGTATTTATTTAGTATGAATAGGATTATAAAACATGCTGCTGTTATTTCCACTTCCCCCAGATGAGATCACTGCTGGCTGCTCAAACATCTCTGCTTCAACATAAAATCAGGCAGGTGAGCAGACGTGGAGCCCTCACATAACTGCACAGCAGGCTCGGCTAGTATGTGGCCACCAAAAGCACAGCCATGCAACTGAGACTGTGCCTCCCTGCCCAAAAATCTTCTCTGGAACAAAACAAAAACATCTTGGCTGGAGCCATTCTCACCTGGGAGGTAGGAGCTACCAGCTGAGAGGCAGATCCAGAGCCTGCTGCCTTACTCTGAGACATGTGCCTACGTGTATCCTAATCTGGAAACAACAGTAGTAGGTTGCTTGAGGTTACACATGCGGAGCGATCACAGAGATATATTGTGGTGCTATGGAAATAGTCCAAAGGAAAGAAAAGAGAACAGTAGATGAAACATACGCAAATTTTAGTTTCATATACAAAAAACAGCATAGAAAAGTTTTTCAGCCAGGGCCATTATCATGTGAATTACAAGCTGCATGAAAATTATGCATGTGACAATTAATTTATGTCATTTTTTTCAGATATGGAGAAATATCGTAGAATATTGGTGTGTTTTAGGTTCAGCCTTCTATCTGACCTCTACATTAATAATTTGGAAGAGACGGTAAATTCATTGAGAGGATTAATGACAAGGACAGAAGAGTAATAAAAGGCATCCCAGAGAGATTAGGGTAGAAAACAGCAAAATCAGTTACATGCTGAGCTGGTCTGAATTAACAAAAGCAGAATAATCTGAAATACCAACACCATACAGAGGACAGAAACCAAAAGGATTTTATGTGGGTCGAAGACGGGCATTAAATGTGATATCAAACCATGATATGATGCGATAGCCAAAAAATGCCATTCATTTTGGAAAGAACCACCTCACTACAGAGTATGAAGAGTGTACTCCTTTTGGCTAGGAGTCTGGTGTGATCCCAACCACAGTACTGCATTCCTTCCTGGGTATCTCATTACCAGAATTACAGTTTGGGAAAAGCCAAAGTAATTAGGAAACAAGAAATTGTTGACACAGGGTGGCGGGGGTGGCAATTAGTAAGCTAAATTTGGAGACTTAGGTAGCAATGTTTAAAGGAAGAACATAACACATTAAAAATGTCCTGGAACTGCCAGAGATGGAAAAGAATTGGCTGATACAAATCCTGGCGCAACTGAGCTAAGGCTGAGAGAGGGGGAGAAAAAACAAAAGATAAATGCAGGCGAAACAACCGGTTATATTTCCTGCCAATTGTCTCTATTAGGCTATCTTCCAAGGGAAGCTTTTTTCTCTTGGGATGTTAAAATGTGGATTGGACAGAATTCTGTGAGATGTATTGTTTTATATAGCTTAATAAGTGGTTTCTGTCACTAATATGGGCCAAATATATCAAGAGAGCATACAGTTCCTGCTGTTATTAGGAGCAGGTATTCAAGCACAGAATGTGTCTCTCTCATTCTTCTATAATGTTCTACAGTGAGGTGCCCTTGCATTTACCATTTCCTAGAGATCTTTGATCTTTTGAATGGCATGTAACTGGCTGTAGGGATCAGCGAACGCAACATTTCCAACTGACTTGTATTTAACGTGAGATTTCTAGCTGAGAGAGTGGGACCATGTTTGAGTATGTGCTGCTTCCAATTCACTGAACTTAGCAGTTTATACCCTGTGTTTGGTTAAGAATGTTCTCAGATACGATTCTAAAATGTTATTAATCCTTTTCATTATTGTTTTTAATCATTGTGGGTACATACTATGTGCCAAGAATAGGCTGTGAGGTTTAGTTTTCTTGCCTGATAGTTTAATAATTCTCTCTTGAATTGAAGAACTTGCTTTCAGAAAGATTTGTCAGGTTAAAAAAAGGTTTTGATTTAATATTTGAAGATGGAGTTAGTCTCCTGCTGTGCTTTAAGCATTTGAAAACCTGCTGCAAAGTGGTATTTCAAAGACAGCTTAATATTAAATTCAGTTTGCAATATTCATATCTAATTGTTGTAAGACCCGTTGTTCTGTTAATAAGTGGCAGAATAACAATGTTATTATGTTTAGCTTTCACATGCATTTTTAGACCTTTGTTAAAGGACATTGTTCTTGCAAAGGCTTTCCTCAAAGCAAAGAAAAACACTTACATATACAGTAGATAAACTCCTACAGCTTCAGAGCAGTCTGGGTGTTTATCATCTTGTGCAGAACTGATTTGAGTGTTATTCTGCTCAGCTATTCTCAGAGTACACATTGTATTCTCATTTAAGCATTGGCTAGTTCTGTTATCCAAATCACTGCATTATGAAAATAAAATATCCAAGAATATGAAATGATATGAATAGGAAAATATGCCATTTTTTACAAACAGCATGCAATCTAGTCCTCTGTGTTTTCTTCTACAGCAGAGGCAATATAATAAAGAGTTTTATATGACTTCAGCACTGATGTTATTGAGTGATTTAAAGACATTTTCCCATTGTAACTCAGCTGTTCTGCGTTTTTAGAGATTGTTTTTACCAATACTACTGAAAATATCAAGAGAGCAGTTGCAGAAGTGACACTGGCTACTTGTTTCTGTTGGACGGCTTTTATCTGGCATAAAACTATTAAGCATACAGTCACTATGAATCATTAATAGCCTGACAGCAAAGTTGACTGCAGTGGGAAAATCAAGTCAGTTTTATTATTCATTAAGACATTCCTGAAGGACCTAACTCTTCACAGAAAGAATAGACAATAGAATTATAATATTTCATACTTAGGAATGTGGTCATGTGTTAAACTACTTTGCTTTCTTATAATCAGATTTTTTCAGTTACTTATGCTAATCATTTTGGTAACATTTTTATTGCATGCATTCCACTTAATTCAAAACCTGTCTTCTAGGATATCGAAGTAATGTCTGAATTTCTTTGTAATAGTTACCTTGTACACACCTTCCTGTATTAAATTTTAGTTTCTCAAAGGATTTTTATAAGCTAAAATTAGGCCAACTATGAATTTAAACCTCATCTGAAGACAGCGCCTCACATTCCTCTTCACACAGGTTTTGCTGTTTTCCAAACAGAAAAAAAAACCCCACAGGTTTTGAAAAGATGTGTAGAGTTGTGATGCAGAATGAGGTCAGGGAAAGGAACATACACTGGTGGCTTGATGCACACATTCCAGTAATAACAAGAGCACTGAGACATTTGACCTCTTGGGTTATTTCTTTCATTTTGTCCTCTTTTGATGTGGGATAACAGCTCTCAAGTTAGAGCCAGAGAATTAACCTTGGGGTAGGGTGCTGTAGAGAGATACTAGATTCCAGCTGTTCTTAGAATAAAATTTGCAAACGTTTCCCTGAGATTTGTGAACTCAGCCTAACTTTTAGAGATACATTGGGTATGGGTCCATGAACACTGTCTGTGGGGTTGGCTCAAAATGTATTTGCCTATATGAGAGAGTGAACCCCTCCCAGACTTGTGTCTACTTAAGACATGCACTTATTCGGCATGCCAATCTCTTAATTTTTCTGTCTTCAGAATGAGAATCCCAATACCTCACAAGAAATACCAGAAGTCTAATGTATAAAGTGTTTCAATATTTCTGGTCATAGATATAAAAGTGGATGTTCCATGCTCACAACATTGTAGATTCCCCCATATCCATGCACATGGAACAGTGTTTTACTCCCAGCTTTTCATTTGGTCCAGTACCTGAACTTGGCTGGGAAGATGATCTTATATGACTGTGTAGAAAAATTTATTTTAAAAGAATAAGCAAATTCAGAGGTGCTCTGTTTTAGGTACTGGGCAGCTCGGGGACATTCAGCGTTATCATCAAACTCCTTAGCTTGTTCAAGACTGGCATTTTAGGATGAGACTTCTATGAAAACAGCATGATTCAAAACATCATCTGGTATCAGATGCATTCAGATCCATCAGGACTAATGTATCTAGAGTCATAAGTGCAGAATATCTGCTTGCAAACTGCTGCAAAACTATTAATGAATCTAGGTAATCTGGTCCACATCATGCTTCCATCAGAGGCATAAAGATAGTGCTATTTATAGGCCAAAAAGAAAGCACCAAAATTAGAGAAGTGTTACTAAAAGAGCACTACAGAAAAGCTAGCACATTCTGAGAACAATCTGTCTTCAAGTAGGTTCTGGCTTCTACCATATATTCTGCTACCTCAGCTCTTAAAATCTGATGTAGAAAACGAAATCTTGCAGATGACACCCTTTATTGCTAAAGGGTGTTTGGTATGTGGGGAACCTCTAAAGGCAACATCTTCTATTTATCCACCTTAAACCAGGATGCCCACATAGACAATTCGATTCCTTCCCTCATCTCAGATTTCTTTTAATCTCCATCTCCAGAGTGCCTCTGACCACTGACAGCTCCTCCTGCAGATTTTCCCCTTCCTGCTTTCGTTTTCCTGCTTTGGTGTTACGCCGGTGAGCTCAATGTTGTTATACCATGGTACTGTATGATACTCTGTTTTACCGTATGGATATTATAATTATAGTAACATGCTGATTAAGAACTTCAGACACAGATGAGCACTGCCAAGTACTAAACACTATGTATAAAAATGGAAGAAAAATCCTAGACCCATCAAATAATGTTTACAAGATACAGATGGATCAGACAGATACTAACGGATCGGGGAATGCAAAGAAACAGCAAACCTACCATATTTGTAAGTATGATAAGCTATTCTCTTGAAAACATAACACAATGCAAGCTATTCCACAATGCGTGGAATACTCTCTTTGGTCAGTTGGGTCACCTGTCCTGGCTTCGCCCCTCCTTTCTCATGAAGAGCTGAGAAAGTCCTTGACTGTCTGACAGCAACTAGAAACATCAGGGTGTTATCAGCAGTACTCCCATTTTACTCTCAAACACAGCATTCATCTGCTGTTAGAAATGAAATTAACTCCATCCTGACCAAAACCAGGACAGGGAACACTGAGGAAATCCAAGAGCCAGACAAAATGATAAACTGGGTAAATGCCGCACTTTTTGAAGGGGTACAAACAGGCCAAGGAAGCATTTGTCAAGATCAAAGTAAAGGACTTTGTGAGATTTCAGACAATGAGCACCACCAAAAAATATCTGGCTACGTGAGAGAATGGAAAAGGTGTATGTTAAAGGTATTACCCAACAGGAAACTGCTAGACTTGTTGAAGACATTGCTAGAATGTCATACCTTAGTCATCAGTAACATTGGGATTATGGGCCTGAAGAAGAGGTAGGATGCTCGTAATCACGGTGATTAGAAAGCAGATAAAAAGGGAGAGATTGCACTGGAAGAGTATCAGTGCTACTTTAAGCACGATCTGTCATTGGTCCCTACATTTAAGTGAAGGCGTCTCTCACTGTTTCACAGTGTACCTCTGACAGCTCATCCAGGTCTTTCCATTTAATCGTTGGCTTTATTCTTTTCATCTGCATTTTTAAGCAGTGGCCTGTTCCTATCACTCTTTCCCCACATCCCCCTCAGAAAGCTGTTTGGGTTCCTGACCTCTCAGTTTCTCCATCGGCACTTCAGGTCCATTTGCTCTTCTCTCACTGTCTCCTCTCATAAGATCGTAAAAACCATTTTTTCTCAGTTTAGACTCATGGCTGCACAGCTCCGGGCATGAGCAGAGCCCTTGGGAGACCCATTGTTCCTGTCCTCTTCCAGCTTGCAGGCTCCCTGTTTGACTCCCCATCGAGGTTTGAATGTCTGTGGTGGTTTAGGCCTGGCTGGAGGCCAGATGCCCACCACAGTTGGTCTATGACCCCCCTTTGTAGTTGGACAGGGGAGAAAATGTCTATTGAGAGGTTTAGGAATCAGTGTAAGGACAGAGAGATCATCCTGTCAACAACAACATGGGCAAATCACACTCAGCACAGAGTGAAGGACAGAAAACTCTCTAACTTATTACGCTACAGAAACAGCGAAACTGGAGTGGGGAGCGACCAGATCTTAAAGCAACGTGAGCAGATCTTAAAACACTTTCCCCCCCACCACTCCCTTCTTAGCAGACTTTAGTCAGGATTATGCTCCCTTCTTCCCTCCTGTTGTGGCACAGGGAGGGCAGGGACTGGGGAAGATGGGGTTCTCGGTAGCACCTTCCCCCTCCCCGCCATTCTAAGCAGACTTCCCTTTAGCCATGATTTTGCTCCCTTCTTCACCCCAGTGGGGGTACAGGGGTGCAGGGACTGGGAAAATGGGGTTCTCGGTCACTTCTTCATGAGCTGTTTTCCTTTTCCAGATCTTATAACACCTCTACCTCCACTCCCACCCTTCCCTTCTTAGCAGACTTCACCCTAGTCATGATTTCACTCCCTTCTTCCCCCCCCCACATCATAGCATGGGGAGGGGCAGGGACTGGGAGACGGGGGCTTTGGTCAGTTCCTTGCAAGTTGGTTTCCTTCTCGGCCGGGGGGGGGGACACGACATTCATTCCACACCCTCCCCCTGCTGCACTGTAGGGTCTCACCCACAGCAGACAGTCCTCCATGAACTACTCCAATGTGAGTCCTTCCCCACGGGGCTTTACCTGTTCATCAGCTGCCCCGCCATGGGTCACTGCTGTGGCGGGCAGTCATAAATCCCAATGTCTCTCCAGTCCTCTGTAGGGTCACCAGCCTCGCCCCAGCAAATCTCTCTCTTGCTCATCTCTGTGTTTCTGCTTCTCTTCATGGGCTGCAAGTGCTGGCAGGGGCTTGATCCAACACTGGTCATAGGATCTTCTCTATGTCTCCACCTGCTCCATCCAGCATGGAGCCTCTCCACTGGCCACGGTCATGGGCTTCCTTCTTCTCTCACAGGACCTGAAGACAATGATGAGATGCCACATAAATGGCCAAAGACTGAAACAGAGCAAGACTATGAAGAGTGGAAAAAGAAGATCCTGGAAAATGCTGCTAAGGCACAAGAGACAAGTAGGAGTCTCTACAGTGCCACCGAGTAGTACAACTGCTGCTTGCTCATCATTTTAACTCTCCCTCTGCTCTAAGAAGAGTTCCTGTAGCATAGGAGGGACAGCTACCTGGTAGCCAGCTGGTTTTATTTATTAGCTGTTTAAGGATTTCAGCAGTTACTTGAAGTAAATTACACCGTAATTGAGGTGATTTTACAAAAGCTTGTCTGACCGTTCCCCAGGCTGGTACCTGAGCAGCTGGGGCATGACACAGAATAGCTTCATTCTCTTGCTGCAAGAAGAATAATGTGTTAAGAGTAAAGAAACTGTAATCTTTATGCTCTTGGGCCCCTGGCTAGGAGTAGTCTGTGAAAAAAAGAGCGAGGGGACTAACAGTCCCTCATTGAACTGCAAAACCAGCAGAGGAATTAAGACCGATTTTTTTAAATTCTTTTTTTTTTTTTTTTTTACTTTTAGCAGTACAACACTGCTGTACAGTTACACTGCAGTGTAACTACATGTCTCTTATGTCTTCTGCCCTGGATGTGCAAAGAGAAGTTAACTTTTATGACCCCTCATTTCAAAACAACCCAGAAAGCCCCAAGTGTCCCTATGAACCAAAAGTAAGGTATCTGACATCTGAGCATTTCGATTGGAAACGCTGTCCCTGGCTGAGCTTCTCAGCAGTACATTAAGGGCTTGCCAAATGCCTCACTGCTGTGCATGCTCCCTGCTTACCAGGGTGACACCAATGGCACCAGGATCACAGTAGTCAACACCATTACCGGCTTTAGATGCCAGCATGTGGCGCTGGGTCTTTCTGTCACACTTACTGACTCGCAGGTCACCCGAGGTTTGCCCTTTCAGCACTTTGCAGAGCTGAAAACAAACTTCACAGGACACAGTGAAACACCCTGTAAGGCTGCAGAGGTCAGCTTCACTGGACCCCAGAGCTGTGTGATGGCTGCCAAACGGGAAGGGACTCTATTAGGAGCAAAAGAGCAATCCTGCTGGCCAGGTGCACCTTCTCCTTGGAGAAGATGGAGAGGAAACACGTCCAAGACACCAGTGAGCATCCATGTGTCAGCCTCTTACAAAACCAGAAGAGGGAATAGCACCCGTTAGCTGGAAAATTAAACCTTCTGGCCATTTTCCTGTCACTTCTCCTCCCAAAATATAAAAAAGGAAATCATTTGAAGCCAACTTAATTAGCAGGAGCTAATCTCATTGCAGATGCAAGTTCTGAAATGGAGCTGTAACTGTGGAGTGGACTTGAACACTAACGCTTGATGCGCAGAGAAAGTGCTGGATAATGAACCCATGCAGAGTAAGAGCTGCAACAAGTGCCTGCCCTTTAAAGCCCAGTCCAATACATAGCAGAGGGCTCTCAGGGCGGGAGAGGATCCAGCCTCATACATTAGCATTATGTTGTTAAGACCTACTCAGAGATGCTTTGAGGTGGGTTGGTGCAGGGATTTAAACCAGAGCTGAGAAATAGGCTTATTGCATTTTAATGGACTCTATTAGTATTCATTCAGAAATAGGCAGACCCATTAATAAAATACCCTTTATCAGGCAGAACCACTGTGGAAGGAAAACATGAACAAAAGTGGGCCTTCACAAGAGGTGAGACGTTGTCAAGGTTATTACGTTTGATTTTAATTCTTCTTCACCCTTTCGATCCTGGAAATGCTGTGGAAGTCCAGAATTCAGGACTATGGAAAGGGAGAAGCACAACTGGAAAAGATGACTAGACTAGTGTAAGCCAGGCTTACAATCTCTTTATTAGCAGCCAACACTTTTGCTAAATCAAGAGATGTGAAAGTCCATAAAGTCAAAGACAGCTTCGCCGTGGTTTGATGCCTTTGCTGCCAAGCTAGTGAGAGTAGTGCTGGATTCTGTGTTTCCTAAGAGTCTACCCAGCTCATGCTGAGTTTTGCAGAATCTAGAAGAGGAAGAAAGGAAACCACAGCTTTAATAAATAATGTTCTGCTTTTAGCTGAGAGATTGTAAGTGGCTCCAAACTCTTTATACATCAGGGAAAAGTTTTAAATACAAAATAAGGTAGTATCATGAAGAAAATGTAGAATGTTAAAGAGCAAAGTGAGGGGGGAAAAAAGGGCTTCCACCTCCTAACTGGGTTAAAGGCAGTCTGGCAACACACCGTCTCCCTGCTACTGAACAGCATCAACACCTATTTTGCATGTCACACCATATCAACTTCTCAGCCTTCAGGAAAGTTGTCAGGAGGAATAAAAAAGCCCTCAACCTATAACTTACAAAATTAAGGGCTGCAGTCACAGACCATGAGAAGAACTTCCAAGTTTTAAATACAGTAAGGAAACTTAGTGTTTCCTTTAGGAAAACACTGTCATTTTACTGCAGTTCAGCTCCAGGTAGGAAGTAACAAGTACAAAGAATAGAAAGGTGACTGAATAGGGATTGGAACACAGCTGCCAGGGGCAGGGAGAAGTGGAGGGAAGACTGCAGGCATTTCTCGCCAAAGAGGGGTTTGGGGGTGGGTTTCCCACTGCCGCCCAAAGGACACTGCTTAGTACCACAGAGGCTGAGAAGCAAAAGCCCAGAATCCTGTTCGCTGTTCTGAGCAAACGACCAAATAGACACTGAAAAAAGTGTAACGAATCTCTGGAGTTCCCCACTCATTGCGGCTGCCCAACTAAATAAGTCTATTTCCTTATGACCTGAGGCCATGTTAATGAGAAGTAACTCTTGTAACCAGAGACTCTGTGGTGGTCCAAACCACCATCGCTAACCAGCAGAGAGTATGAGCTACTGACCTTCAGATCCAAGTGGAGAATGTAATGCTGGTTCAAGTAGTGGACCTCGTGGTGCCCAGTGAGTGGAGGAGACTTGGCCGGGGCTTGTGCAAGCTCTGGCTGGTGGTGGACTACTTGGTGTGCACTGCCTCTGTCTTCAACATCGTTCTTATCAGCTTCAAGCAGCTCATCTCTGTCACCAAAGCGGTAAGGGCTGGGCGAGTGAGGCTGCTGCAGGGGCTCCACAGCTGCCCTTTCAGGGAGGATGGGCTGCTTGGGGCACCTGGCTCTCGCACATCAATCAAACACCACAGGAGACAGGGGGACTGAGGCAGCTCCCCTGTGCCCTGGAAATATTGCTGGGGTGATTGGCTTTGGCAGACAAGACAATTGATTCTCACTTGAATATGGGAAGAGGTACTCTGGTTTAGAAACAGGTACAGTTAGTACATGCTGCTGTTGCAGCTAGAAGGGAACAAGGTGCACTTATTTCCTCACCAGCTACACTTGGATAAGCTTAAGTAGTATTACCCAGCTGAAGTAGATCATGTCCCTCAGAACATAGCAGCACACCTGCTGGAAACTGATAACCCAAGCCAGCCTAGCTGCATCCTAGCACAAAGGGATTTCCTTGAAATGGGTATCAACCCCTCAGGGAAAGTTAGATGTATACAGCTGTGATGGTTCCAGAGAGGCATTGCTGAAATCAAAAGAGCTTCATTTTCACCTGGACCATCCCACCTCAGAGTATTTTGGATGGAGAAGAAAAAAAAAATAAACCTGGTAATAGGTTTTACTCTTCTACACACATTTTTTGCTTGTTCTTCAGCCTCCTGTTCCACCCCCATTTCCTTAAAACATGAATTCACCTTCATGGCTCAATTCCACTTGGAGGAAATGATAACATTTTTGGCAAAGCCATTTTAGTGGCACCGTCCCAAATCTGACCCCAACTTCATCCCAGATTTCTGCATGAGAAATATTGTGACTGTTTGTGGAAGGATCACTTTTAAAAGGCCAAAGAAAAATTTGCTGTAACTCTCCACTATCCCTTTTCTTCCCATGTTCCTTCACAATCCTGTTGATCACATTCATCCCCACAGTTCTCAGCCGCTCACCTTCCTCCTGCGAGAGGCACTGGGGCGCCGGTAGCGCTTCCTGTCAGCGTTCTGCCCTGAGTTCAGCTGAGCCGCGGCACCGGATCGCAGCGAGTCGTGTCAGTGCCCCGCACGGGGCGCCACTGGTGGCGCATTGAAAGGCCCGGACTGCAATCGCGGTGGATCGAAGACACCTTTCGTAACAACTGAGCAAGCTTTTATCCCCTCTCATGGCTGAGGCAGCAGCCTCCAGTCAGGTTTCTGGACTTTTCATTACTACAAGAACCACAACATTCCTATACAAAAGGTTGTCCCAGGGGCGTCCTTCTGTCTGCACCTTCCTTACCGTGACGCACAAATCACATCTCTACACGACCCTCTTTTCTACTTTTTCTCTTGCTTTTGCAGCTTCTCTCCAACGATGGGCATGGGTGCTGCCCTGACTGTGGTCCAGCAGGACCCTCATGTCCATTACCATGGTCAGGGCCTGGCATGGAGCAGTCTGGCCCCAAGAGCATTGCAAGACCTGGCCCTGACAATGGCCCCTTCCCCCGGTGCCCTGGGAATGCCCCATTCCCCTGGACCCTCCGCTGAAGAAGCAGCAGATGTCGCTGGGGAGCCAGGTTGGACCCACAGTCTCTGGACCATCCCCCGCCCCCCCCACTCCCCCGAACCAGCTCCCGCCGACCCACCCCCCACCCCGGCGCGTCTCCGATTCCCAGGCAGCCTCCCCCCGCCCCCCTCCCACCGCTCACTTCTCCCATCTCGAGCGCTGCCACCTTCCTCTTCTCATAGAGCTTGTCATGCTGCGCCCGCACCACGCCAGGCGTCAGTGGCGCGGAGGTCGCTGCTGTCACCACCACACCCCAGCGTCTAATGAAAACAACTTTAATGAACCCGGGTCATTAGCGCGCCGCTCCCCCGGTGTCACAGTTTTGTGTAGCTGGGTGCTGGGAGAGACATGGGGCTGTAGAAAATGGTTGTTGTGAGGAGCTGCTGGAATTCTCTGTGGCCCCAAAGTGTAAATATTGGGCCAAAGCGCCTCTGTGAATCACATATAGGAGAAAAAAAACCCTGCTGGCAGCTGCATTTTGCCACCAGAGAAGGGAGTGAGGAGATGTAACGAGCTGTGCAGACACGCAGGCTGGGGAGGGTTGGGGAGGAGGCGCCCTGGGTGTTGGAGGGAAAGATGCCCCTGCAGCCTGTGGAGAAACCCACTGTGGAGAGGGTGTTTCCCCCCCCCACCGCCCCCGAGTCCATGGAAAAGGCCAAGACCCCACCTGTGGCCAGTGGAGAGGCTCCACGCTGGATGGAACAGGTGGAGACACAGAGAAGAAGATGCTGTGACCCTACGTTGGAGCAAGCCTCTGCCAGCACTTGCAGCCCACAGAGATGAGCGAGAGAGATTTGCTGGGGGCAGGCTGGTGACCCCATGGAGGACTGGAGAGACATTGGGATTTATTACTGCCCCCCATAGCAGTGATCCACGGCGGGGCAGCTGCTGAACAGGTAAACCCTGTGGGAAAGGACTCACATTGAAGAACTTCATGGAGGACAGTCTCCCATGGGTGGGACCCCACGGCATTTATTCCACACCCTCCCTCTGTTGCACCGTGGGGTCCTGGCAAATCCACTGGAAGGAACACGCAGAACTGGTCGGGTTCATGGCTGTGATGGTCCTGGGCACACAAAGAAAAAAGGACTAATGAGGTGCTGGGTGGTTAACGATGCCGTGCCGTAACTGACATCAGGCGCTGCCAGTCCTGGACACCATCTGGAAGGAGTTACTTGGTGCAGGGGCACGACACTGGGAGCATGAACACTTCTGCTGCTTTTGAGGTGTTTCACCTAGAAACATTTCACTTGCCTTGTTTCCCAGGTGGCTATCGCTTAGTGGCTATCGCTTAGTGGCTATCGCTTAGTGGCTATCGCTTAGTGGCTATCGCTTAGTGGCTATCGCTTAGTGGCTATCGCTTAGTGGCTATCGCTTAGTGGCTATCGCTTAGTGGCTATCGCTTAGTGGCTATCGCTTAGTGGCTATCGCTTAGTGGCTATCGCTTAGTGGCTATCGCTTAGTGGCTATCGCTTAGTGGCTATCGCTTAGTGGCTATCGCTTAGTGGCTATCGCTTAGTGGCTATCGATGAAGCAATTAGCAGGGATACACCCTGAAGGTGGAGAGACCCTGACACAGGTTGCCCAGAGAGGTAGTGGAGGCCCCATCCCTGGAAACATTCAAGGTCAGGGCAGATGAAGCTCTGAGCAACCTGATCTAGCTAAAGGTGGCCCTGCTCACTGAAGGGGGCAGATGGCCTTCGGAGGTCCCTGCACACCCAACGCAGTCCAGGATTCGATGGCCAAACTCTTGCATGACAGCACGGCAAGATGAAGGCAAATAGGTAAAGTGAAGTCCAGCAAGGCTCCTTCGGAAGATGGTACCAAGCAGACTGCTGGCCAAGCACCATCAGATCACAGACAAGGTACAGATGTGCCTCAGGGCTTGGAAGAGCCTCTGGTTAATGGGGGGTGATCAGGAGACCACCAGCAGAAGCCATGCCCACACCCACCTTCTGTTCCTGCTGCGCAGTCCCACTGCCGCCATCTCAAGCACTTTCCTGTTGAGATCGAGCTCTGGCTCCTCTGGTCCCTGCAACTCCGGGTCGCGTCTCTGCCGTGATGTAGTCGGAGTCTTCCAAGTCAAAGTGGCAGCTGGGCATGAGGCTTCTCCCCTTCACAGCCACTTCTGGGCCCTTCTGATCAGGTCTCAGGTTTGGAATCCTAGGAAGAAAGGGACTGGTGTTGGGCCAGGCTAGCTGGTGGTGGCCAGGCTAACTGGTGACCTGTGTCTCCCCCTTTCTGGATCTCTCATTCCAGATTTTGCAGCCCTCCAGGAGCTTAATATTTCATACAACATCTTTCCCCCGTGTCTCCACACCTCCTTCTACCAAGGCTGGATGCTCATCTTGCTTTTCTCCTGTACATGTGCAGTTTCCCTGCCTCTCTGGGGCTGGCTGCTGCCAGATCTGCACTCCTACCCACCCCGATCCGAGGTATAACCACGACTGCAGAAGCGAGCGAATCCTGGACGTCTCCTACCTGCAGAGCATGCGGCTCTCAAAGTCCCCCACGTATGTCGGAGAGAACTTCATCTGGAAACGCTGCTCCTGGCCAGCAAGGATGGTGCCACTGTTGGGCTCGATGGAGAATGGCAGGGTGGGGGCACGGGCGGTGTTCAAAGAGCAGCTTGAGGAAGAAGAGACCTGCTCCACACTGTGGTCCAGCTGGCTCAAATGGCTGGACTGGAGCTTCACAGAGCTACCAGAAGCGGAGGAGAGGAAATCCCCTGTGATAAGGAAGAGGACATCTGTCAAGGAAAAATCCCTCCCAAAAGCTCTGCCTCCTGGTGCAGGCAGGTAGGAGGGAGCTGGGATGTACTTGGAGCATCTCCAGCCACAGGCTTTCATCAGGAGGACTCCCCGTGAAGAGCAGGGAGAGCGGCCAGTTGGCTTTTTGCTTCTAGGCTACTGCTTCCTAAATCATATTCCCAAAATATCCTGAGGGACCCATGTGAAAGCGAGAGCTGGGGGCAACAAGCACAACGAAAAGGCCCCGAGAACTGCCTGGAGCACACCGGACCACTGAGCATCCTGCTGTAACAGCACTGGGCTGGCAGATGGGGGGTTCAATGGGACCAGGACTACCCTGGCTCCATCTCCATGGCCGGGTGGCTTGAGGCAAACCTCTCTTGCAGAGCGGTTCCTGGCCAGCATTCGTTCCCAAACCAGACCCGGCAGCCAACTGGAGACACGATTTGGGGTGCTGGTTTGTGTGCGGTGGCTGTGGGGGACAGCACTGCTCCGTCCTTCACAGCCTTTCCTTCCTTCCTCCTCTCTGCCAGGCTTTCCCAACCCACGGCCAGAGAGCTCAGCAGAGCCCAGCCCAGCATCAGCAGGAGCGTGCCCGTGCCGAGGAAGAGCCAGCACCAGGACGCACACGGGAGGGAGATCGGCACGTTCCTGGCATCGAGGCCAGCGCCGGGTTCTTGCTCAGCTGGGCTGCTCCTGCTAGGAAGTGTCAGAGCTGGCAGCTCTCCTCTCTCAGCCCAGCCTCCCCACTGCTCCCAAGGAGACCGTGTGCTCTGACATCATCCCTGGGGGTTAATGAGTCACTGCCACCCCATCGAGCTCCACAGCTGCTGCGAGCAGGGTCCCTGCCTGCACCAAACACTCCCCTGCCCAAGCCAGGAGGGTTTTTTTTAGACGGTGACTTTTGGGAATTGTGCCCAGATGGTGCCAGCAGGTTGGTTAACTCACTTGTCACACCTCAGCTTTCCCAGCAAGAGGGGCCCTGACACCCCCTTCCCAGTCCAAACCCATGGCGCGACTCTCCCTGAGCCACACTCAGCTCCCACACAGAGCACACGCGTCGGAGCCAGTGCCAGAGGGTCTGAAACGCGGGGAGGGGGCAAGGAGAAGGAAGATGCTGATAAAAGTGGATAACTGGATAGGGATGGAAAAGCAATTCCTGTTCGGAGGTTGTGTGTCTTCTCCCCAAGCCTTTAGCTACCCACAAGATAACCCTGGCACCCCCAGACAGCCCCTTACCGTCCAGACTGGGTGGGAGCTGCTCCATGGTGCTGGTGGTACAGCTCGCTTTGCTTTCATCCTCCACAGCCTCCAGCCAGGTGTATTCCAGGGCCACATTCCCTGTGTTGGACAGCTGGAAACTGAGAAGCAAGGAGGGGAAAAGGAAAAAGCCCAATAAATACCAAGTGAGTTGAGAAGTGACATGGTCTGTGGGCTCCTGGCAGCACTTTCTTCAGGCTGAGGAGCATCTTCTTCCCCGGACAGCTCTGCCCTGTCCAGCTTGTGGCCCTGGTGTGTCCCATGAGAAAGTATTCCAAAGTTTGGAAGTCAAAGAGAAAAGGGCAGATGTGGTATCCCAGAGGCTTAATCAAAGGGGCTTCTAGGATTAAGGTCTTGGATTAAGGCTCTCAGGTCTCAGCCTGACATTATTTTGGTTGCAAACTCATCCTGGAGCAGATGAGGACAGGAGACACGCAAGGAAAGCGAAACCACGGCTGCTCCCGGCAGAAAGGCACAGCAGAACTGAACTTCTCCTGGCACATCTGGGCAGGACGGCAGCCACCATCTCCTGCTTGGCTTTGTGTGCAGGTAGACGGGCTCCAGCACCCAGCCAGGGCCTGGGAAGGATGAAACCATAGAGGGTCTGTGTAGAAGGATGAAGAGCAGCTGAGACTGAACATAAACCGGGAGGAAGGACTCACGTGAACGTCCTTGTCTGGAAGAGCAGGGTCTCCTTGAACTCAATCGTGTCCGTGTCCATTTTGAACTGCGCATAGTCAACGACAGCGCTGAGGCGAAACTCCACCTCACGGCTGCTCTTCTCCAGGACAGTGTGAGCTGGTTCTGGGTCCGTCTCGATCACCTCCAAGGAGAGAGGAGAATCACTGAGCAGAGCCCAGAAAGCCAGACTGAGCCAAACCAGCCCCGTACAGGAACATACCATGCCCATTTCCTTCCCTGGAAAGGTGACAAAGAAAGGTCACCTTTCTGCTGGACTATCTGTTTCTACCTCCTGATCAAAGCAATCACCACTGTGACCACAAATACACCCATGGGGACAATGACCAGGGATCAGTCCCTGTGCTTCAACCGTATAAAGTGTCCGACCCTTCTCCTGGCCCTCTGTAAATGCAGCAGACCTCTAAATGGGGATTTAATTCTCCCACTGGAGCTCTGTGAGTGGAGAACCTCACGAATGAACACACATAGAAAGCAGCTCTTCCTTTCCAGGGGTTTCATACAGGGCAACAGCAGGGGACTGTTGCTTCCAGATGTCTCGTGTAGGGCTGGGGACTGGCATTTCGGGGTGGGAACAAAGTCATTGGGAAGCCTCTGAGCGCTGATGCTCTGATGGGGAAGCAGTTTGGATAACAGGTTTTGCAATGGTTGAGAAACTAAGGAAGAACCATCACCCAGGAGAGGTGTGGTTGGCAACAATGAGAGCAAAAGGAGGAGCTTCTGGAGATGACACTTCTCTGGACTCCCGCACAATGGCCACACAGTGCCTCCATAACAAGAGAGCCCCACGACACAGAGACCACAGCCAACACCTCTGGTGTCAGCGCAGAGCTCAGAGCTCACCCACACCCAGCGCTAGTGCTGCTCCCCACGTCTCACACGAGCCGGAGAGCACGGCGTTTACCTCCTCCTTGGGGAAAAGGAGAGATGTAACCACCATAACGTATCGGGTGTGACCTCCCTCGGCTCCTGGTCAACCTCACGGACGGATTAAACATCAGGAGGAGGCGGGAGCCCCTCGGCCAGCGGAGATGTCGCTCTGGCACCATCAGCAGCTCTTGTTACACAAGCATTTGTTACTGTTGCATTTGTGCTGCTTACCTTCTTCTTGAGAGGCCACGTGGCTCCTGGGGCCTCCGTGGCATCCACCCACTTGATGGTGCGCAGGTGGTCATCCCAGTCAGGAACGTGCTCCGGCGGCAGCTGGAAGGTGATGCTCGCCACCATGCACTTCACAGGGTGCTTTCTGAAGGCAACGGCCACGTCCGATTTCAAGGTGACTGTGATGTCCTTAGCGCAGCCGGCATGGAGGTGTCCCACCTAGGAAGAACCAGAGAGAAGATCCAACTCCAATCCCCAGCCAGAGCAGCACAGCCAGTGAAGGGAGCAATGTGGTGAGCAGCCGTGCCAGGAATCTCCATCTTCCTGCGCTTCTCTCTGAGGGTTGATAAAGCCCAGGAGATGCCACCTCCCGTAACACGAAGCCTTTGCTGCAGGACTGAGAGCCCGGCCCCGGCAAAGCCAGGGATGAGGGATGGCAACTCCCGCATGCAGCAAAGCTCCCACGCGGAGCCATTTGGGATTGCTCCTACATGGCACCGACGTGGGTTCCAGCTGATAAGGGGGAGCTCCCAGGAATGTGTGGGGCAGGGCCGTGCAGTGGGGAAAGGCAGAGCCACCCCAGCTCACCTTGGGGGAGAAGTGAAAGGGGGGTTCCGCCAGCCACTCAAAGCGCATCGCCTCCCCCTTGCTGCGGTTGGTGATGGTGAAGGTCACGGGGTAGGGGGTCCCGATGTGACACTCCCCGAACTGGATGTGATCCACTCTGACAGCTGTTAGGAATGAGAGGAAGGGATCTCAATGTGTGGTGAGGTCCATCCACCCCTCTTACACACACAGACACATGTGTCCAGCCCCTCTCCTTGCCCCAAGCCTTCCTCTGTCTGGGAGATGCCGTTCCACACCCTACCACTCCCACAAATCATAGAATCATAGAATGGTCTGGGTTGGAAGGGACCCCAAGGATCACAGAGCTCCAACCCCCCCTGCCACAGGCAGGGACACCAACCTCCAGGCCTGGAGCTACACAACGTTGCCCGGGGCCCCATTCAACCTGCCCTTGAACACTTCCAGGGATGGGGCATCCACCACCTCCCTGGGCACGCTCACAGAACCCCGTGTCCAGCAGGCGACAGCACAGACCTCATTATATAGAGGCCACAAATTATCACACGTGGTCCTCCTCACCTCCACAGCACCCCACAGGCCAGCAGACCCCCTTTTCAGGATACTCAGCCGAACGCTGGTATCTCTGACCCTCCCTTGCCAGCCCACAAGCTCCTCCCCAGACAGAGGATGTCCCTTTGCCTTCCCAAGCGTGGCTGCTCTGCAGGCTATGAAAGGCAGCAGGATCTGTGTGCTAAGCCCACAGCACCCCTGCCCTGGCACAGGGTGAGCAGCACCATGCTTCCCTGTTCCTTGCTCTGGCTTGGCAGCCTCTCCTCTTACCCTCAATCACATCTTCCTCCAGATCATCTTTAGTGTCCTCCTCCTTGCTGTCTGCCACTAGTCCATGGATGTTATCTAGCGTGAAGTCATCCTCGTAGCCTTCACCCACCAGCTCAATGTCGGTCTCTTCATAAGGGTTGTCCACCACAGACATGTGGATCTTTGCTTCCACACGTTGGGCCAGCTTGGGTTTGAAGAGCACATCAAACTCTGCTATTTCCTTGTGATGCAGGACCAGGGAAGCGGTGTGGGGCTTCCTCTCTACACAGTGATGGAAGCCAGAGAAAAGTCATACAGCTCCACAGAGAAAACCTTTCCATGGGGTCTGAGATGCTTAAGAGGGTGAATCCAGCTGCCTCTAAGCACCGGTTCTCCCATCAGTGGTTCCAGACCCTCTTGCTACATTCATACCACCATGCACACTGCTCCTTAAGTATCTTAACCTCAGGTGAACACCCATCTCTCTCTCAGACTGCACCCAGCCAGCCCCTGCCATAGTAAAGCTGAGTTATGCAGTGGGTTTGGCTTCTGCTGGCTGGCTGCAGGCTCGAGGGCTGTCTCTGGTCAGGGTGGTAACTCCCCACTCATAGCAAAGACCTTCACACAGTCCATTCAAGTGCTGACAGCGCCCCAAAACTCAACCCACCATGTCCAGAAGAACAGAAGAACTTCTTACAATTTGCTAGGAGGAAACCTTGCAAGGAGTCCATGTGTAAAACTGGGGGTACAGAGAGCCCCAGGAGCCAAACTATCAACATCTGCCTGTGCTGGGCCAAGCCAAGAGCTGGACAGACATTTTTCCCGTGCAGACAGCCACACTTCACCAAATTTACAAATTTACCTTCTCCATGAGAGTCCTGCATGCCCGCAGCTTGGTAAATACACTGTGTGGTGGGCTTGGCTTTCAAGGAGAAAACTCCTTCTTTGTCCAAGAGGTCTATCATCAGCTGAGGGAAAGGAACACAGAGCATAACCACACTGGTGTGGGTACAGGGCTTTCCAGCAGATCAACGCTGTCCTGCTGCTGGCTCAGCCCACTTCAAACACAGCTCAGTGCAAAGCTTCAGTACAATTGGAAACCCCAAAAGGGTTTGGAGGTGTCAGCACACCAAACAGGACAGGAAATACTACAAGTAAGGAGCAGGGTGTAATTAAACTGTAAGGAGGAACTCTTTCCCGGTAAGGGAGCCCTGGGACAGGCTGTCCAGAGAGTCTCCTTTTCTGGACACATTCAAAGTCCACCTGGATGCGTTCCTGTGGGATTTACTCTGGGTGACTCTGCTCTGGCAGGGGGTGGGACTAGATGAGCTCCTAATGCTCTGGGATTCTGTGAAACTACAACCAAGTTTAATTACAAGGCAGTGAAATGCCATCAAATGAATCTGCCGCGACCATGGCTATAGCATGTTCCATGGAGAACCAAAGCCTGAGAAGAGAGATGGGGAAATTCCAATTCTTGTGCTGCATGTAACTGCAAAGGACAGACCGGCCAGAAAGCCCCATCTCCAGGAGGAACACCCTTCCTGGGAAGCACGAAGGGGTCACTGTCCTGCGACAAAGGGGCACTGAGCACAAGGGAAGGGTTTCCTTTGGCGTTTGCTGGGACCTCTCCTTGGTGGGATGAGACCAGAGCATTCCCCGAGCAGGCCCTCACCTGCACAGGGACGGTGCCATCGTTACGAAGGACAAGAGGGAGTTTTTCTAAGTCACCCAGCAACAGCTTCTTGAAGAGGAGCAGGGGGTTCCCTCTCCTGTTGTGAAGGACCGGGCGCAGGACTGTCACGCGAGGCAGATTCCCATCTCCACTGATCTCAAAGGTCAGGCTCTGTGCTTTAGCTGCCGCAGGGCTGCAGGGGAGACAGAGGAGACATCATCACGCTTGGTACCAACCCCTTTCCCACTTCCCTGGCTGCTGCTCCCATACCCCAGGACACAGGTTCCACCTCATCCCAGTACGATAAGAGCCACTCATGAGAGCAATCTGCTCTCGAGAGCTGAAGCCCTCTGGAATAAGAGCAGTCGTTCCCCTCCATGGAATCAGGCAGTACAGCGGGTAAATAACAGGGACACAGACAAGGCACAGCAGCTCCCTGGCTGCGGTGACATGAGAGACACACAAAAGGCACCCGAGTAGTATCAAAGCAAGAAGGGAGGAGTAAATAATGTGTCAGGAAAGGATATTGCCAAGGCCACAAGAGCAGGAATTGCTCATCAGGGCAGAAATCTGAGTTAGCGTGTCCCACCTCAAGCAGCCCAAGGGCTGGAGAAGAGCAGGTCGGAGCCCCAGCACAAACACGGCCAGCACAGACCTCAACGTACCCCCAGGGAATCACAAGGGTTCTTCTTATGTTAACATAAACAAGGAGGCTCTATCTTGTCATTAGGGACCTGATGATCTCTTGAGGTCCTTTCCATACCCTACAATTCTGTGATTCTGTTACTGCTTCTTGTGTGGTCTAAAGCTAAGGACTCAAACCTGCGGCTACCAAACGACTCTGGGTTACTGGAGTTAGGTCTACGTGCTCCCAGAGGGGAGGCAGCTGTCAGAAAAGGTCACCTCTAAGATCCCCCCAGGTGAATTACCTTGCCTGGGCATCGAGGGAAGCCTCAAAAGCACACTGGTAGTTCTGCGTGGCTTGTGGAGTGAAGGTCACCGTAGCAAAGATGTGGGAGCAGCTGGGAACACTCATCCAGACAGGATCCACCTTGAATATGTTGCTCACGTAGCTGTCAAGCTTGGAGGAACCCACAGAGTGGTGTTAGGAGGAAACACCCTTCAAGGCAATGCAGCCTTACTCATCGATACATCATGGGGAACAGCCCCAGACAGGCCCCTCACTCTCCAGGGGTGACTCCAGAGCGGTGCCGACCTTGCCCAGGGAGCTGCTGTAAAGCCCAGGAGGACAAAAGCTTGTTCTGAGCACCGAGCGGCCAGCCCAGCACATGTGGGAGGTGGGACTGTGTGGGAAACCCTCCAAATGATCTAGAACTGGCTCTTAAAGAGAAGGAAAAGACCAGGGAGCCTGAGGAAGTGATGTTCTGAAGCCCTGGCACATCAGCCCAGCAGAAGAGCCCCCCTCCCTGGCCCCGAGTGTGACCCCAAGAGATACTGAGAAGGGTTCAAGTCTCTCACCAAAGAGCCAGAGGGGTGAATCAAAACCTCGCTTGAGACAGACTGAACTCAACCCAACTGTCAACCTGCATCTCTGCCATGTACTGCCACCTGCCCAGAGCCAGGCCAGTCTGGGCAAGAAGCTGCGATGCATCTGGAGGCCACCACACAGAAGAGAGACAGTCCCCGAGGCTCCTTGTTCTTACCTTTCCAGGGATGGGTTTGATGGAGAAGACCACATCACAGGGGACTTTGCCCACGTTGCAGATCTTGAAGCGAGCTGTGGCCTGGTGCCCAACCAGGACGTTGGTGAAGATGAATTTGTTCTCATCTCTGATGAACACACCCTTGTCTTCCATTTTCTGGAGGACGTGGCAGAGGTAGATGCTGCTGCAGATTCGGTGCTCCTCAAAGATGGACTCTATGTCATCAACCACAAATGCTACAAGAAGATCAAAGGGAGGGTGAGGACCGAGAAGCCTTCCCGCTGAATTTATCTGGACCCTGCTGGCCACTCAGAAGCTGCCCAGGTCACCGCAAAACCCAGCTGGGTTGGGTGTGAGGATGGAGCTTGGTCACCCCCAGTCTTAAAGGACATTGCTTTCCCTTCATCCTTCCACACATCCCTCCCAGTCTCTCTGCAATGGCTGACTGGAGAACTGGAACCTCTGGGGGCTTTAAGGGGGAAATTTAGGGTCAGGGTGTGTGTCCCAGGAGTAAGTCTGGGTGCCGATGGCAGGGAAGCTGTGGGTGAGGCGTACCTGGGAGGCAGGACTCGGCAAACAGGGAGTAGGGGATGCCGGAGGGATGGTCCTTGGGGTCTCTGTTGTTGATATTGATGGACAGGCTCTCCTTGCACGTCCCCAGCAGCTTGACGTAGCAATCCACTGTGATCATCTGCTGGCCCCCAGGAGGGATGGAGCCAAAGCCAGGGTACACCGTGAACATGCCCACAGTGAGGAGAGTCTGCAGAGAGAGTCCCGGCAGAGGCTGATGTCCAACAGCCATACCAGCAGCAAGGACCATGCTGCTGCTCCCCAGCCTCCCGCTGGCTCTGACCCCCAATCCCAGGGCAGGGACAACACCACAGCCCGCAGGGAGCCCCAGGCTGACACGAACATGCTGGGAGGAGGGGGAGGCTTGTCTCAAGCGGCACAAAGAGAGGAGCTTGGCTGTAAAGGGCAAAGGTGGGAGCTGAGCTCCTTCAGCCTCAGAAGGTCATCTCCAATCAACAGATGGGGAGTTCAAACAGGGATGTTGGGCCTCTGGGGTTTTCCCAGATGTATTTTGGCTTGTGGCTACCAAACAGCAGACCTGCTCCTCTCTCATCACCCCACAACTCCAGCTCTGAGCCAGAGCACCCTCAGCAGGACCAAGCAGCTCCTGCCTCTGCTCTGGCTGGGAGATGATGGAGCCTTGAGCTGCCAGGCACACGCAAGACCACGTCACCTCCCATGGTAATGAGACCCCAGCCCAGGCTCCAGCAGCACGTGTCAGGGAGCGGAGCCACCCACCTGTGTGAGGGGGTTGGTGTTCTTCCACAGCAAGAGCCTGTTCTGCTGGGATGTAGCAGATGTTTTCCTCCCGTTTATGTTCTTGGGAGGGCGGGCAGATTTTGGGAGTTGTGAACTGAGAGGAGAAAGCAGAAAACATCCATCATGCTGAGCTCCCCTTGCCTTTCTCCAAGGCCAAAGCCAGCCTCCCTCCCCATGGAGGAAAGTCCTCCTGCTCCCAGAAAGCTGCCCGCACCACCTTCTGCTGCAGCTGATGGACAGATCAGCTTTATCCCCCTACACACGGGGATACTGAGGCATTTTTCACACGCCGGTGATGCAGATGGACAAGAACCCAGGTTCTTCACCTTTTCCTTTGCACTGCATCCTGCTCTGGTCTGGAGATGTGGAATTTGAAGTCGAGGTCACCTTTGTTCTCCAGCATGAAGGTGCAGGTTTTCCTGGTGCCACTTGTCACGGCACCAAAGTTGAGCGAGGCGGGGTAGATGCTGTAGTGGCTGAACACGGATTTCGCCAACACCCTCACTGGGATGACGGTGATGGTCCTGCCGCCTTCAGGCTCAAACACCTGCAGCCGGAGGAGGAGTTGGTAAGCACAGTGGCAGCCAGGCTCTACCTCCGCACCAGGTCCTGCCACCAGCCATCAGCTCACTCTCCCTGTTCAAACACCTCCTCCTGAGACAGGTTTTCAGCTCCGCTTAGGAAGCATCACAAATGGTTTCTGAAAAACCTTCTTGCACACATATGAGAGAAGATTCCCTGACTGACCTTCCTGCCAGAAGACACGTGTCCCACTTGCGCTCCCTAGACACGATGTGTTGACACTGCCCGGTCCCGGCGACTCACCTTGCAGAGCAGGATGGGTTTGTCCTCAATATTCAGCTCCCTCTTGGGGTGGAAGAGCAATTGCACTTGCACAGGGTGCGCAGAGGCAGCCAGCACGCCCTTCTGTGGCTGGACAGTGAAGTGAGATGCCAAGTCGGCTACGTTGGCATTTGCGGTTTCCAGGCTGAAACTGGGATGGGAAGAGAAGGAACGGAGAACTCATCAGTTCAACTGTCGGTGCCACCAGCACAGACAGGACTTCACACAAGAGGGTAAGAATAAACCAGCAAGAACAAAGAAGAGACCAATAAACCAGACAGAACCCAGCTCTGCTTGGGGAGCGCCAGACCCTGAGTGCAGCCAGGAGGGTTCCAAATGCTTTCACTCCCTCCTCTGGAGAGGCTCCTAAAGAGAAATGAGCTGACCCTCAAAGAAGGAAAACGAAGCTCGGCAGCGAGCGGCTGAAATGTGCGTGAGGGTGTCTCCTTCGGCTGGGGCGTGAAGGACTGCTGGGGATGGCTGGACTCTCCATCTCAGACTGAGGAGGCCAGACGTTGTATTTACCCAAAGCACGAGATAGCCAAGCGTGGGAAGAGGTTCTAGCCCCGGGTGGGAGGCACTGACAGAGGGACCCAGGCTGGAAGGATGGTGCCACCACCTACTGACAGAGGGACCCACCTGTACCCAATGTCGTACTTCCCCTTGTTCTTCAGGGTCAGCACTCGCTTCTCCTCATCCATGACTCTGAGGGTCTCAAAAACCACGCTGCCGTTTACACCTGCGGAGCGGGGTAAGAAACTATCAGCGAGCTGACCCACGCTTCAGCTCGGAGGTGGCACAAAACCCTGCTCAGCATGGCTCCCTTCCCAGCAGCTTTCTCCAGCTCCTTTTGCTGCCCCGTTCCTTACTCGGAGAGTATCTGCAGTGTTTAGCAGCTGAGGAGCTCAGCTTCTGTGCTTCCAAGCACGGATCAAAGAGCTCGTGTGCTGTGCTGAGCCTTGAGGCATTGCCAACCTCTGTCCACATCATTGGTGTTTCAAACCAACCCTGCCCATGGTGTTACATGCTTCGAATCACAGAATCACAGGGTTGGAAGAGACCTTTAAGATCATTGAGTCCAACCCTTCCTGTCCTGTGCTAACACATATCTCTGAGCATCTCATCTAACCGTTTGTTAAACACACCCAGGAGCGGTGACTTCACCCCCTCCCTGGGCAGCCTGTTCCAGGCCCTGACAACTCTTTCAGTGAAGAACTTTTTCCTAACATCTGAGCTGACCCTGCCCTGGCGCAGCTCAAGGCCATTTCTCCTCATCCTTTCACCCATCGCTTGGGTGAAGAGACCAACCCCCACATCTCTGCACCCTCCTGTCAGGTCAGTGTAGGCAGCGATAAGGTCTCCCCTCAGCCTCCTCTTCTCCAGGTTGAACCTCAGCTCCCAGCTCCCTCATCTGCTCCTCAGGTTTACTCTCCAGCCCCTTCCCCAGCCCTGTTGCCCTTCTCTGGACAAGCTCCAGGACCTCCATGTCCTTCTTGGAGTGAGGGACCCAAACCTGAACCCAGCCCTCGAGGTGCAGCCTCACCGACACCGAGCACAAGGGCACAATCCCTGCCCTGGACCTGCTGGCCACGCTGGGTCTGACACAAGCCAGGATGCCGTTGGCCTTCCTGGCCAAAGTTCCTCCAAAGCTGAAGTTTGGAGGCGAGAGACTCGAGGCTGTCTCAGCCTCAGCCCATGCAGGGCATGTGCTTTAAGGACCCGTGCCACACTTGCACACTATCCCATCTTGTCTTCTTGGGTTGCCTGTCTCTGAGGAGAGGCACTTGGGTTTGGGGGCATCCACTCACCTTTAGAGATGTTGATGGTCAGAGCAACGTCTTGGGCCTCCGCGCAGATCTGGATGTTCTCAATCTGAACAATTCCCAGGATGTTTTCTGCATCTGAGACCTGAGCCAAGAGGGAACAAACACTGATTCAAATGTGCTCCTAAACTCTTTGGGGAAATGATATACGAATCCCGGTCTCTGACAGCTGCTGCCACCACAGCCTGCCCTGCTTGACAAGTCTCTGCAGGTCCTCAAGCTCTCCTAACGCGTTCACCAACTGGGCTGACCCAGCGGGATTCTGCTGCGGTACGAAACCCTGTCCGTCAGCCCAGCTCCACGCTCTGGCAGCAGCTGCTCCAGCACCCGGGGAGGCACAAGAGGCGTGGAGGAGTCCCAGGGCGGGTGGAATCAACAACCAACCCGCTCCTCCTGAACCACCCAGCACCCTCACTGAAATGCAGCCCCTAAACCATGGAGAACACAACCCCAGGGCAAGAGTTCAGTGCTCTACGTGAAGAGCCCCGGCCAGACTCCAAGATGGGTGCAGGGAGCACACGGACACCCGGACAATGGAGCATTCAACCACATGCAGCGGCACAGCGGTTGTCACACGGGCTCAGGATATGGCCTCAGCACCCAGGTGTAAGCCCTGCACCAGCTGATCATCTGGGATGACGTGGATGCTAAGGCATGCAGCCCGGGTTCCGGGGAACCCCAGCTGGAGGCAGCAGAAGTCGGGCTGGTAGCACCCCTGTGTCCATCAGGCACATCTCCTCCTGCCTCCACAACATACTCGCCCGAGAAAGCTCAGCTACTATCGCCCCCTTCCAGGGGCAGCCAGCACGGCACCTCACGACGCCTCAACCCTTCTGCCCTCTCCTCAGGGTACCCCCACGAGCATTCCCCATCCCTGGGCTGGTCCCTCTGCCCGGCTCTACGCCTTCACCTCCAGTCGGATCGTCTTCTTAATGTTGAGTGTCGTCGTGGCCTTTAAATACAGATGGACTTCTGACTTTGCACGGGGCTCGACAGTGCCCTTGTCCTGGGACACGGAGAAGTCTGTGCCGAGGTTTTCCAGCCCACTGAGCTGCCAGTTCATGGGAAGCGGGGTGCTGTTCCGCAGCACCAGGGTCCTGTGTTCCCTTCTGCAGAGACAGGAAGACACTCAGCTCAGTGGTTGTGCTAACCACGTACCATTTAGCTGTGGCTTCAGTGGCAGAAGCCTGAGAAGTGAGGTCCTGGGGGCGTGAACCTGGGCGCTACAAGTGTCTCCATGAGGTGGAGCTGTTGGACTACTCAGAACCAGCAGACAAGCAGGAAATCAGCATGGTTTAGATTGCAAAGGGCCTTAAAGATCAACGTGCCTATGGCATGGTGTTGCTGGGGGGCTACAGCACTTGTGGTGTTACAGGATACCAATCACAGCAAGGAATGCTGAGCTGGTGACTGGGAGCTGCTGGGAAAAAGAGCCATGACTGACCTGTGCAGAAGAATCTTGCTGAAGTTGACCTGCTTGGGGCTGACCCCCAGCTCCACCTGCACCCCCTGGCAGCAGAGGTGGAAAACCACAGGCTCTGGGTTCTCTTGGATGCAGCAGATGAGGTTGTCTTCAATGAGGCCAGATGAAGTGGGGTACGCCCAAATGCTCAGCTCCTAACCCCATCCCCACAAAGAGAAACACAGGAGAGCGTTGGGTGAGCAGGAGGAACGGCTCTGGGGCTCTTCCACCAGCACTCGCACTGCCTGCCTGTCTCCTACCTGCTTCTCGTTGGGTTTCAGCTTCATGCTGCTGGGCTCCAAGAGGAACGTGTTGCCTTTGATGTCGTGCTCAAAGGAGAAATGCACCTCTGCTTCCAGGGGGGTGACACTGAGGATGGTTAACTTCTCGCAGTTGCCTGGACGGTGCAACGTCTTGTACCTGGGTGCACAAAAGAGGAAGAGGCTGCAGAGGAGATGCCGGAACCATCACCTGCCCCAGACATGGAGGAAAGCACCATGTCCAAGCTGAGAGGGGGCTAAGGATCACTTTCAGGGGCACGCTATGTCCTCCATCCTTGCGTTACTTTCATGTCTGCACCATACCCGATGCCTCCAGCCTCCAGCCCAGAGGCAACCTAAGGGTGGCCACCACGTTAGAGCCAGAAACATGCCAGCAGCGTCACCAACAGCTTTGTTTGGCTGACTTGATCCAGGGTGAGGATCAGGAAAACGTCATTCCCATTTTCATTGCTCTACGGGATCCCCCCAGCGCACACACTGGGCAGGTCAAATCAAACCCTCCCTGAGAGCAGATTAACCAGTGGGTCACAAAGCCACCGGCAGAAGAACCACCCATGCGGTTGACCCACTGAGATAAAAGTTGGCACTTTTTTAACATGCTGAAGATGAGATGTGGAGAGTGGAAGGGGGGGCAAGTCACTATCAAACTGGATGCAGCATGTGGGGGTTGGAAGATCATCTCCATCTCTCCAAGACTCACATACCCGTTATCTGCTCAAGTTCACAAGTGTGGGGCCCTCAAGCCCTGCGTATCTCCCAGGTCTCCACCTGGGTCTATCCTGAACCATGCCACTGGCTGAGGAACACAAGGCCCTGGAAATCCCATCCCATCCCATCCCATCCCATCCCGGGGTGAGGAGCACGTACCAGTCTCTTGACTTCCCACACAACAGCGGTCCAAAGTGGAATACACCCGTATCCATGACATACTGCTTGAAGATGATTTCGTCATCCGCCTTACTATTCCTCCAATGAGGAAACACCACCCTGGGGAGAGAAAAATGTGCAATGAGGAGCTGAGAGATGCTCTGAGCAGAAAACCTGGTCAGGAAGCCATAACCCTTACTGGTGGCTGAGGTACCAGTACTGGTTCCCAGTGCCAAGCATGGGAATTGACGCTGGGCTGCTCAGCCACCACGTTCTGCTCAAGCCAGAAGGTCCCAGGGGTACAAGGGACAGCCACGACTCCACGTTTAGGGGGAGGCAGTGTGGGAGGCTCCCAGGGGCCAGCCTTACCATGGGTCCTGGCTGATGGTAGGATACAGGCAGGTGCCCCTGCAGTGCAGCTGGAACAGATGGTTGGTCCCCAGCACCCCAAAATGCAGCGTCCGATCAAACTGGCCCAGCTCCATGGAGGTGAAGAGGATCTTCAGTTTCACCTCGCCATGGGCAGGCACTATCCACCGGCAGCTGCTCAGCCTGGCAATTAGAGAGGCAATTAGAGCTTGCTAATGACAAGGAGGGGGGTGGTCGTGGACCTGCCATCCCATGGAGGGACCGGCAACTTGGCAAGATGGCAACAAAGCACAGGGATCACCTCGTCCCTCACAGCTCACCTGGCTGGTCTGTCTGGGGTCGGGACGATGTCCACGCTGCTCTGGCACACCTCGGGGGTATGTGCAGGCGTTGTCGTGGCCGATCCCTGGAGATGTTTCCTGCTGCGCCCAAGGCTCCGCTTCTCCCGGTTGCCTGAGCCTTTCTCCTTTCTTGACTGGGCTCTGGTGGGGGTGAGCTGCTCCTCTGGTGTCTTCCCACCAAGGGGAGAGAGAAAACAGGGTGAGAGAGAGAGATGTGAGCCCCCAAGACATCTCCACCCTGGAGATAAGCCACAGGCTTGTTAACAACCAGGAGAGACAGGAGCAACCAGCATCTACTAGATTCATGTGTGCTGGGCACTTGGGTCTCCCTTCCTGGGCTTTGTTCTGCTCTCCTCGCCCAGGACCCTCTCCTCAAGCGAAGTTGAGGGCTTTAGGTGCTTTCTTTCCCCTCTTGCCTAGTTCTCCCCACCCTATTTCTCCAGTAGAGCCGTCTCTCTTGGACAGACAGAAGGGACAGACGCAGTGCCCCGACCTGTCTTCACCGCCCTTCCACAGTGACCATTCTCCATCCCGCCTGCCCCACCACGTGCCACCCAGCTCGGTCCCCTCCCCAGCACCTTCACTGTGGGCAAGGCGAGGACATCCACGGGAGTTTTGGTCTTTCCTTCTTCCACAGTGGTGTCTTCTGGCACAACAAAGGTGAAGTGCTCGAGGTCGTCGTCTGCTGCAGGGACCAGTCGCTTTCCCGGGTAATGGATCACAGAATAAAATACGGTGGGAGGAATGGGAGGCCCTGAGGGACCCACCCCCAGTTCATCCAGGATCTAAAGTGTAAGAGAAAACCCTGTTTGTAGTCCTGTCACCTTCATCCTCACGCTACTTCCCTACAGCGCTGCCAACAGTGGGGGGGGTTTATGCCCAGCGAGGTGGGTAGGCTCCAGAGCAGTGCTGGGACCTAGAGAGAAACCTCTCCTCCAAGTGACTCAGATGAAGGGAACAATGGCCATGAACTGTCCTACCCTGGGACCGTTTCTAGTGATTCCCAAGCTGGGAACCTCTCTGAACTGACAGGATGCCTCAACACACTCTTTCCACCCATCTGAGGGATGCTGAGGACCTTCCCCAGCCACGTGACCACTGTGGAGCATCATCACTGGCCTGGACAAGGTTCTGTGCTGTTGTCACCAGATGGGACACAACGCACCATGGCTCGGACCACGGCAGGCTCAGCATGGGAGCCTCATAAGGCTTTACCTGCTCTGCCACTGGCAGCTTGCCACTCTCCAGGATCTTCTTAGTGACATCTTCTGGGCTCAGCACCTGGATGTCCAAGCAGGGCACCCCAACACCCTGGCTTCTGGCAGATCCTTCTGCGCTTTCCTCTTCTGGCTGAGATAACTTGGCATTCTCGAGAGACTTCAGCGTTCCCAGCCGCTCCTTCTCTCTCTCCTTCTGGACCCTGCAGCTGGATAAACGGTGGCGCTGGTCTCCGGAGTGCTCTGCCTCCTCTTGGGTTGGAGAGGACTGCAGGGTACCCTGAACCCTGTCCCAGAATGCCAAAGTATGTGCGAGATCTTTCCGCAGCGCCTCATAGATCTTAAACCTCAGGGCCAAGTTCTTCTCACTGTCACTGAGGGTCTCACTTTCGGACTGCCCCTGTTCTGTGTCCGAGGACTGCACGACCACTGCTTGGCCCTCGTCCCTCAAGGAACTCTTGCTCTGCTGTTTCTTCTCTCTCTTGCCACTTGCAACAGGGTCTGGCTGCTCCTTTGTAGATCCCTTCACGATGGACCCCTCGTTGCCATCTGACACGTTGCTAGTGGACTTGTTCGTGTTCTGGGCAGGAGGAGCAGAAACAAAGCAGCGAGCGGTTCAAAGGGCTGACTCAAAGGCTGGAGGAATGTGATCGCCTTTGAAACAGCCTCATCCGAGCCCCGTGCTGGGTGCTCCACAAATCCCACTTCCCAATGGCTCTGGTTCCCACTTTAGCTCAACTGAAACCAAATTCTCCAGTGTTTGAGGAGCCCAGAAAACAAGCCAAGAATGGGAACAGCTTCCCAACCCAAACGGGGAACTTCAGGCACCTCCGTACTCCTGTGCTGTCCTCCGGGCTTGCTTCCAGCATGCTGGGAATCCCCAGGGCTGGCTGACTCTTTGGGAAGCCTGGTTGCTAATGAACGCCTAAGGCCCAGCAGTACCTCCTGCCAGACGCCGTATCCCTGACGGATCACAGCTCAGGGCTGTAAGTCACGTGCAGAGGGGGAGAAACGCTGGATTACAACTTCCCAGCACTGCCCAGTGACTGTATGGAGTTACGTGAAGCTGCCGTCCCAGCAGAGCAGCTCCACCCAACAAGCCCATGGGAAACCCTCCCCGGTGAAGCAGCAGCCTGCTCAAACACAGGCTGCCATCTCCCAGCGCGGCCCCGCGTGTTGCCCGCAGCCAGGTTCTCGCCCCCACGTGCAGCTCCTGGCTTCTCAGGAAACAGTGCAGCTCCATGGGCAGGTCCTCGGGGTTTTATCATCCCTCTGTATAAACACAACCACCCACCTGCCTCACTCCAGGCTGGCCTTTCTGCCCTGAAATGCTTTCTTTTCCAAGCTCTCTCCTCCCACGCGTTTTCTTCTTCAGCTCTTCCTCCCTCAAGCGTTCCAGCTCCTGCCGGTGCTTCTCCTCCAGCTCTCGAGCCAGCTGCTCCATTTTCCTTCAGGAAACAGAGAACATCCCCAGGAGTCACCACCAGCAACCCGGGCTCGCTGCAATCCCACGCGGTCCTGCACTTTGCTCATTGACCCTGAGGCCAAGTAGAACCCTTAGATCATCTCCATGGATTTCTCTCAACCTGGGGAGGCTGGGAGCATCCCAAGTGAGGAGAGCTGGGAGGGGACCTTCGGGGCCAGCTGAATCTAAGCCTTGCTCTCAGAAGGTCTCAATCGTGCAGCTTCTCTGGTGAGGTCCACCCGGACGCCTCCAGCATGCTGCCCAAGAAGACCGACCCACCATGTCTCCCTGCACCAACTTCCCAGTGCAAACCAGCTCACAAATCACCAACACCCACTTATCCCTGCACCAGTTCTTGGCTCCCCCAGGCCCCCTTCCCAGGCACAGTCTGCTCCTTCATTATCAGGAAGGAAAGGCTGTGGTAACCCCCCTCTGAAAAACAGGCTCTGAACAAATTCCCTGCCAGAACACACAACAATCATGGGAAACTCTTGCTGTCCATCCTGGGAGTCACAATTCAAAGCATCCCTGGTGACCTCCCATGGAAAATGTAAAAGTATGTGGAACAGGTTAGATTCCCTCTGAGATCCACAGATGATGCTCTAAGATGGCTTCCAAAGGCTACTGAACCCTCCTACTCTCCCCCTCTACTCTGCGCTCATGAGACCCCACCTGGAATACTGCGTCCATAGAATCATAGAATGGTCTGGGTTGGAAGGGACCCCAAGGATCATAGAGCTCCAACCCCCCTGCCACAGGCAGGGACACCAACCTCCAGGCCTGGAGCTACACAAGGCTGCCCAGGGCCCCATCCAACCTGGCCTTGAACACCTCCAGGGACGGGGAATCCGCTACCTCTCTGGGCAGCCTGTTCCAGCCCCTCACCACTCTTTCTGTAAAAAACTTCCCCCTAATATCTAATCTAAACCTTCCCTCCTTTAGCTTTAGTCCATTCCCCCTTGTCCTGCCATTATCTGCTCTTTTAAAAAGTCGAATCTCCTCCTGCCTATAAGCTCCCTTCAGGGACTGGAAGGCTGCAATGAGGTCCCCCCGCAGCCTTCTCTTCTCCAGGCTGAACAAGCCCAGCTCCCTCAGCCTCTCTTTGTAGGGCAGGTGCTCCAGCCCTCTAATCATCCTTGTGGCCCTCCTCTGAACCCTCTCCAACAGTTCCACATCCTTCTTGTATTGCGGGCCCCAGCTCTGGACAGAGTACTCCAGATGGGGCCTCAGTACTCCAGATGGGGCCTCGTCCAGCTCTGGGGTCCCCAGTACAGGAAAGATACTGAGCTGTTTGAGGGAGTCCAGAGGAAGGCCATGAAGATGATAGAGCTGGGGCACCTCTCTTATGATGACAGGCTGTCGTGGTTTCACCCCGGCTGAGAGCCGAGATCCACGCAGCTGCCTGCTCCTTAAAGGAAAAGAGCGGGGAAAAGGGAAGTGGGGGGGCGGGGGGTGTGTGTGTGTGTGAGAGGTAAGGGAAGGGAAAAGGAAGGTGCAAATAACCCCAAAACCAAGAAACTAAGAGGCCCGTGGGTTGGGATAAGGATAGTTTACTAAGATAACAGAAAGATACAATATAACAATGCTAACAGGACTTTAGAGCAAAAATACATGAAGCTGTTGATACACAATGCAGTTTCTCACTGAACCCACAGCTCAGGCCGTGCCACCCAGAGCCGTCCTGGCACCCGACCGTCCCCCAAGAACCGCGTGTCCCGGAGCTGCCCTAGGCCTTCCTCCCGTCAGCCCCCCCCCGCCCCCCCTTCCCTTTAACCTGCTATTTTCCTTTAAGGAGCAGGCAGCTGCGTGGATGCCCAGCTCCAGACACTGAATCCTCCAGCCCAGGGGACCAGAGCACATCACGCATTTCCTGGACCACCTCTGCTCAATTCCAGCCACAGTTTTCTTTGCCCACAGCCACCAGCTGTGTAAGCAGGAGATGCTGCTTCTCACTCCCACAAGTGACCAGCAAGCTGGTTTTATTCCTTAAAAGCCAAATGTTTTGCCAAAGCCAAGAAGGATCAGAACAGTAGAAACCGTTTCCTTGGCACCCTCCAAGCCAACTGAGGGGGATAAACAAAGCAAAAATGGGTATTTGCTTATAAAAACACTAAGTTGTTATTCCCTGTAGGATGCTGCTACCTCAGAGATCTTGAGAAATATGTAAAATGGCATTCAGGATTAGCACAGACTTCAAAGCATTTATCCTCTTTAGGCAGTAAAGCTCTGAGCTGCTCAGGCAGTTATACTCCAGGGACCTCTCAGAGCTTTTCCAAATATTAGTTTGAGAGGTGGGGCACTGGATAAAAAAAAATTCAGATGCAGCCTGCTATTGTTAAGCCTGTGTACATGTAATTTATGCAAGAGGGAAGAGTCCTTTTAAAAGTCCCCCTGGAGTCCCCTCACTTTAACAAGCTGTTTGAATTCTCTGCAGTTCAAAAGCTTAGAAACACTAAAACTAATTACAACTATTACATTGATCAAAAGAAAATAAGACAATCACAGTCTATTAAAAAAAAAAAATTCAAGTGTCAGCTCTGTTGTATTAAACACCCTCCTGGTTTTCCATGAAAAGAGCTACACAGACATCAGGACAAACAAAGGCTGGGCTTCAAAGTTTCCCCTTCTTTTACTCTGTTCCCCTTATAATTATAAGCTCTGATGAGTGTAAACGACCCCAAACAATAGGTGCAGGATTCAGAGGAAAAGCTTGTTAGAAATGCAATGGGAGAAAAGAGGTCAGGCTGCAAGACAGCACTTATCACCTTGGTGTGTCCCCCAGAACATCCCCTCCCATGGGGAAAACACCAAAGGCATTGAGAGCTACAAAAGTTTCATAAAAATGGGAAAAATACCTGGCAACCACAGCAGGGCTTAGAGTAGCCTCAAGAGTAGCTTAAAGAGGAGCCACAAAGGCTCCAGGTAGACACACAACTCTGGTTTCCATCCCTCTCTAAAGCAAAGCTACAGCAAGGACTCATTTTTCTTAGTTTGCCTCAGCTAAATCATTTCTCTCCTCACAGAAAAGGAGGGAATGATGCTAATTTTTCTTCTCGAGGGCATGTCGAGCATCAGACCTTTCCATTCATGACCTAATACATCCCTAAGAGACATTACAGCCGGCCAGAGGCACAGCACCGTGCTGCTCATGGTGAGTCAGGCCATCTCTCCACCAAAAAGGAGCAGTCATCATCTTTGAAGCGTAAGAAACTGCTCTCTAGTAAAAGAAAAAAAAAAAAATCACAGAGGGGTTTTAATAGTGTTACTGGTAGAGAACTAAACTATTTTGATAAAACTGACACTCAAGTTCCCGACGCGTTGCCCGAGGAGGAGTACTTCCCTGCAGAAGCCATAGAGCAGATGGTTATAAATGAGACTTATTTCATGGACACCATTTAATGACTGCAAATTCCTTTAACTAAAAATCTCATTTTATCAGAGCATAAATCATAGGCTTTGAAGGGAAAAAATTTGTTTCAGATTCCTCATTCCTCCTTCTCTAAGGCTTCTCTATGAATACCACTTCAAATAGCACATCATTAACGCCATACAAGGGTTTTATTTGTCAAGGCTGGCTTCTAGCACCTATTTTCCTCCTTTTTAATGTTAGTTAATTGAACACAGAACAAAAGGGCCCTCTGTTCTCTGCCTGAAGTGCCTCATCATTGTAACATGGAAATCAATGTAGTATGTTTGCTCCAGCATCGCTTCAGAGGTGTCACTATCAAAGAAAAACAACACATCTCCAGATCAGCCCAGTGGTAAGGCACAGGAGCAGACAGTGTCATCAGGTACCATTACTAACCCTACCTGGATTAGGAGGGCCAAAAATAAAAGCCCACTCCCCCATCACTGCCACGTGTGGCATGTCTAACTGAACCTTGTGCCATTTAACATCACTTCTGATCAAAACCCTTCTCTGCTCCTACAAAGAGGGAACGCCAGCCTTCCAGAAGACAGCACCTACACATCCCTAACAGCCTCTCTGTGTTCCAGGCTCCTGACTCCTGCCAAACCACGGCCCCATTGATGAGCAGAGCACTTCTGGAGTGAGATCTTGTTCAGGACCAACGGTGGGGTGTGGGGGGACACCCCATTGTGCAGAGCTAACACAGCTACATGGAGGGAATGAGCTATACAGTACATACAGTGCAGTGCTTGGGAGCCACGGTGCTGCAAATGGAGTTTCTGAGAGTCACTGGTGATGGATACAAGCAGCAAAACTGCTTTCAGGTTGTCTGTCATCAGTGTAAATAAAGCCTTTAAACACATCCATATAAACACACATCTACATGTGCCCTCTACACCCACAAAGAGACTGTGTGCTGTACAGGGCAGGGAAAAGAGACAGCATGGGCACATCTGCTGCTGGAAGAGACTCCTTGTCTCCTGACCTGGCTGGAAGGGAACTTCCAAGCTCAGGTTCCCATTTCCACCAAGATACCTTACAGTCAGAGATTTTCTTCCTCCCACATTTTGTTTTACTTCAGTTTCCACCAAATTCCTGGGTGTTTCTACACTCTTGGCTAAGGGAAGATTTGGCTTTAACCCTCCTGTGGCTGAGTAAACTCAAGTTCACCAGACAGTCACATTCAGCACCATTGTGCACAGCCTTTGGGGTGCTGCTCTTTAATACCTTTAGCAAGTGAAGCCCAAGGGAACTCAGAAGAGCCACCACTACACTAAGAACACTAAATTCTCTGGTGTCATCACTTCAGATGAGCTTTACCCCACCAATGCTAGTCAGCAGTTGATCTTTTCAAGCTGCACTCGAGTCAATAGAGTGGGCAAGGAATGTCTCCATGCTTGTTCCTCTTAGATTTGTAACTACAGCAAGAGCAATGCACTGAAGGCCTAATTTCTGATTTGGAAAATAACAACCTATGAAGCTCAAGACACTGCTGTGCCAAGCTGTGGTGACTTGTTTGTCACGTAGAAATCCTATTCCCACACCTCAAGGGCAATCTCTATTAATAGCATCCACACATCCTCTCCTGCCAAGGAATGAGCAGAGCAAAACATCACGCAGATGCTCCAGCTACACCAAATTATTACTGCAGCATGAGCAAGGGGAGGTCATTCAGGAACAAAGCAAATCTAGGACTGTCTGTGGAAAACACAGGACAAGGCAGAGTTTCTCTGGAACAACCATGCGACTGGGAATGAGATGCAGATACACAAACAAGCTGCTTTTGAAACTCTCAACTCCAGAAAAAAAAATCCAGCCTTTAGGTAGGCAACATTAACCATCTACAGCCTGTTCACAACAATCCCTAGGTGCCCAGAATTGATGATTGCTTGGTGCACACACTACATCAGTAGATGTTCATCATCGTTCAACAGGAGCTGTTACGCATGATTAAGAGCAATCTGTTAACTTGGATCCTACAACTGTGGACCAGACACTAAGGTGCAGAGCATAGTACACAGCCTTTTGTATACAAACATGCCAACCTAGTGCTAATACCCCAGTCACTTGACAGTCACAGCCACACATGGTTTGTCAGGCACTTGGTTGGAGATATGTGCCCACTCAGCCCCACACTGACCCAGGGGGCTGCAGACCAGGCAGAGCAAGATTGGGTGGAGAGTGGGGGAAGGCTCCCTGCCCTCAAATACTGCTCTGAAAGGCACACAGAGACAAGCATGATTGGGCAATGCAGTAACTACATGGTACTTTATACTTGGCTTGCAATGGGCACACAATATAGGCTGCCCAGGGGGTGTGGAGTCTCCTTCTCTGGAGAGATTCCAGCCCCATCTGGACACCAACCTGTGTGACCTGTCCTAGGGACCCTGCTTTGGCAGGGGGTTGGACCCCATGAGCTCTGGAGGTCCCTTTCAACCCCTATGATTCTGTGACTCTGTAATGCACATGGACAATGTACCAATAGGGAGGGGAAGGGGTCCCTTTCCTGGGTTTTCTGTAAGGGCTGCTTATCCTTTTGTCCCCACATGTGATTTCCTGCACTATAACCAGAAGAGCATTGTTAATAATTAAACAGTCACAATTAGGCTTGAAATCTGGAAAGCCAAGAACCTGCCTGCTGTTTTTACCTAGTTCTCCTTTGACTACAGCCAGAGGATGAGGTTTTGGACTCCAGACAGAGGCACATCCCAAGCAGGAATCGCTGAGCAACAGCTCAATGTACTATTTTAAGGAGCAAATCTTCACAGCATCTCCTTGTAGCCCCTCTTTCTCTCCCCAACTTCCTCCACTTGCAGCCCAATGTTTACAAGGATTTGCAGCTGTACACTCATCCTCCTCTTAGTCTGAGCCCACGAGGATGATGCTTAACACATGCCACCAAGTCAGGTACCAACCAGGTACCAGCCTCACGTACAGCGAGCAGTAAGATAACATCACATCCAGTTCTGTATCCAGCCCTTTAACACCAAGGTGTTTAAATCCAAAGGAGCCCTTCTCTATGCCCAGAAGCAAAGGCCAACACAGGGAGCTTCACCAAAACCCAACCAAAGTGGCAGATGGGAGAGATGCAGGTGAACTGGTGACAGATTCCAGACCCACAAGTTCCCTGTATTGCCAGAGTACAGCACAGCCATTCGCCAGCACTTTGGGGAGGAGACTGCAAGGGGATAAATCAAACTCAGAACATGTGGCTGGGCTCACACCAGCTCTATCACTTAAATTAGATGTTACCTCTGCACACACCAAGTCCCCAGGGACCTGCTCTCAGGACCAGCCTAACTTCTGTACCTTCCAAATAGACAGCCTGGGCTCATTTAGCAAATTAATAAAGAAATGGCTGTTCCTATTAATAGATTAGCATCACAGGGATTTCCCTTCCCCCCTTCAAAGGGTGTTCTTCCTTATCTCAAGTGAGGGGTCAAGAAAATCTCACTGACACCCCATGCAGGGCTAGGAGAGCCTCCACACACAGGCAGTAGCACTGCAGTGGCTATGACTAATATGCAGCTTAGTTGGGGAATCAGGATTTTCTGTTTACAACCACAAACACAGTTTATTTTCAAAAAAGATGCTAATGAGGCAGAGAACATCCACTTTATTTTTTGTTTGAGCCAGGCACAAGGAAAAAATACAAATCATGTGCTACTGTTTAGAGGAAAGCAGTTTAGATTTGTCCTGTCTGGTATAAACATTGAGAGCAGCTCTGATGTCTCACATCACACAGCATCATCTGCTCACCCATACGGTAGCTAATTGAGATAATTGCTGCATCTCTGATTTTACTCATTACTATTTCTGGACTTTAGATGAGAAACCCAGGTATAGCTCCATAAATTTCCGCGCTGTCACAGGGAAGCTCAGGGGATGCCCATTTCAGAAACCCCAGATTTACCGATGTACCCTTTCTGATCTAAGAAGCTGAGAATCCTTCTGCATGATGGTAGAAAGGACTTTAAGTAGACTTGTCTTCCTTTATAAGCTACTGCCTGAGCCTTTCTGGAAGGGAAAATATGCTATATTGGGGAAAAAAGTCAATATTTAGTCTTCTAACATTAAGTAGCATCTGTACAGAATATCAGACAGCATAATCCTCTGCCATTCACAGCCAAGTTAAAATTCCCTTAGTTTCTTTACTTGCAAGATGTTTCACTCTGGTCTCATTCTCTCCTCCAGGAACACACCAGCATTTACTCACAGTTGCTCAACTGTGACAGGAGAAAAACTTACAGAAGTTTGATTCCTGGGGTCAGATTGGTCAAGGCAGAGCTGAGCATCCCAAACCCACAGTCCCTCAGCTCCCTAGGGACAGCATCCAACACCAGCTCTGGCACAAAAATTCAGGGTCATCAGTACCCAGGGCACTGCTTTGGAGGAGGACATCCCTGCAGCAGCTGGTGGTCCTGCTCAGCTAGGAGGGGATAACCCACAGCAGGCTGGGCAGTGCAGGACACCAAGAGGTAACACACTGCATCTTACCAGAGGTTTAAAAAATACCAGTCTGACCTCCTTTAAGAGACCACATACAGGAGGGTTTCATAGAATCCCAGACTGGTCTGGCTTGGAAGGGACCCCAAGGGTCACAGAGCTCCAACCCCCTGCCACAGGCAGGGACACCAACCTCCAGGCCTGGAGCTACACAAGGTTGCCCAGGGCCCCATCCAACCTGGCCTTGAACACCCCCAGGGATGGGGCACCGACCCCTTCTCTGGGCAGCTTGTCCAGCCCCTCACCACACTCTCTGTAAAGAGCTTCCCCCAATATCTCATCTCACCCTTCCCTCCTCCAGCTCCACTCCATCCCCTTGTCCTGCCAGCATCTGCCCCTTTAAATAGTTGATTCCTCTGAATCAACTTCATCTTGAAGCCGTGCTCTAGAGGCCTCCCGACAGTCCCTGCCACTCACTATCAAACCAGAACCATCTATACAAACTAGAACTGTTCCAATTTTACCCTGATAATCAAGCACATGGTACCTGCCAGCTTCCAAGTACCCAACCTCCAGATATCCTAGTACTTCAGGCAAGAGCATCTCCTAAGATGCAGCATTTACTGACCACCCCACCCCTGGGGGACTGTCCCACAAGATACAGCATTTACTAAACCCTCTAGGTACAGGGGGAAGGGGTTTGGGGATGCAGAGGAAGGACCCCAACACGTGCATCCAAAGACTATGAAAAGCTTCTCATCTCCACACAAATAATACATTAGTTAAGATTTAAAACAGTCTACAGACAGCAATTACAGCCTGTTAGATATACCGCATAAATGGGGGTGTAACAAGGAGTGAATTTATCAGTACACAAAGTGATACAGAATAAATCTAGGTGTTCTGTCCCTTTACCCTCAATGTTTAAAACAGGAGCAGGCTGTAGTCCAGTTGATTTTAATTCAAATTTCATTCTTCCCTTCCTTTCTCCAAGCTGCCTCACAAGCTGGAGGAGCACACACATGGCAGAGAATATATTACTAACAACTCTTAAAATAATGCCAGGATATTAGATCTTCAACTGCATATAAAAGTGATACACTGTGTCTGCCTTATTCCAAGCTCATGCTTTGAAATTACACTGATCTGAATTATAAGGGAAAGCTTTTATCAAAACCCTCTGCAGTTTTGCACAACTTTGTAGTGTGTCAGACTGGGAAATACAACATCAGTGGGAGAAGGAGCCCAAAATCATCCCCGTGACTCCCCAGCCACCTGGAATAACCACCACTGCAGCTGAAGATCACCATTAAGTGAAGCACCATTTGCCAATCTGAAGGTAATTAGAAATTTCATCAGTAATTGAGACTCTTGGACAAGCAGAGCTGAGGCTGAGTGGACTCCAGAAGGCTGCTTTGGCCTGTGCAGGATGGCACAGACAGGCTGGTAGGACCCAGTGAGCACGGTCACAGCAAAGGTTAAGGTGACATTTATTACTTGGGAGGTTTTAAGCCATCAGGTGCCACACAAGCAGTGACTAAACCAAAAACAACAGATACCCTACACAGCCAGTACCTTCCAAATGCCAGTAAGAGCGTTACAGTACTTAAATGCACATTTGCTGCATTCATGAGCACAAACCCAAGCGTGGGTGTAACTACACGTGATGCTCTGGGGTTGCAGATATAATTTAAGACATAAGCCAGATAAGGTAACAAACATAATGGGTAAAAATGGCCAAGGAACTGAAATACTGGCACAGCTGGTCTAGTCTGCCCTTGGACTGTGCTGTCAGTGTCCAAATTTGGCATCCCACAGCACACCAACTGTGCCTGACTCCTTACAGGGGCCATTTAAGGTGCATTAGTGAAGTTTGAACATCTCACAGCACAGAGAGGGGAGAAAGCAAAGGGGAAGAAGGAAGCTTGGCAGCACTTGGAGGTGCAAGAGCCACCGGTATTGTGAGAGCACCCAGAGCATCCCTCTGAGCTCTGCACTGAGGAGCCCCCAGGAGCGTGGGGTGCTGTGCACCTGGGTCTCCTAAGACTTCATCAGGAATGTGGGTAGCAAGCCCTGGGTGTGGCCTGAAAGCCAAATGAGAGCAATTAAGGATTTCTGCAGAAGCACAGAGCAGTTCTGGTTGTGCAGCCTGCCAGCCTGTACCACCACTGCTCAGGAGCCATCAGTGACATCCCAACATCTCCATTAGCAATTCAGCACAAACCAACTATACACATACCAACACAGGGTGATTCTCTGCTCTCACACTATCCAGCTAGGATATCCAGGCTACCTGCCAGCAGTGCCCTGGAAAAAAGACTACAGAACTTCATTTCTGAGACACAGAGCTGTGCTGACGTGCTGGTGGAGCTCCCTGCAGCAGATGGGAGCCCTGCTGCTGGAAGGGCTGACAAAGACTTACAGCACTGCTCTGCTGCACCAAGGGTTGGGAAGAGATGAGGGACTTGCCCCAAGCATCACAGCAAAACCAGCTTGGCTCCTGCACTTGCAGAAAGCAGGGAAGAGCAGAAAGGCTTGCTGTCCAATTTCAGGATTTAAGAAGATGCTCTTTGTAAAATGCCCCAATGGGTTGAAGAATCAGTCTGAGCTACCTCACAGGGACTGAGGGGAGCAGTACCTCTGGCTTTCCATCAGGATTGCCTGGCCAAGTTCTCCTGGAGGTGTAGCTCCAGGGTTACTTCAGACCCAGGCTATCCATATCTCTGCTGCCATGCTCGCACCAGAAGGTCCTATCAGCCACCAACAATGGCAGCAGCTCACAGAGCCACATTTGAAAGCTCCTTTCATGAAAGGAGCTGTGACTCCAGGTTACATCACCTGGTGCTGCACAGGTAACTCAGAGCCCTTCCAAGCCAGCACAGAGCTGTCCACGAGAAGTGGTCACCCCTACAGCATCCACCCTGAGCATGGAAGCAGCCTTGAAAGCAGATGCAAAGCCCCTCCAAAAATACCTCCCTACAGCAGTGAGCTCCCTCTTAGATATTTTGGCCCATACTCCTCCAACTCCACCAGATTTAGTCCCATGATGGATCAACCCTGGGAAGCTGCACCACTTCACTCCACAGAGGTCCACATGCAGCAACCAAGGGCTTCAAGAGCTTTCCAGCACCTCCGAAGAGGGGAAGAGAAATTTCACAACACAGGTGACAGCAGTGTTCTCCAAAATTAATACAGATCAGGTAAATTAAGGCTTTTCCAATAAATACTAACATCAGCCCTTTTTTAAACTAGGTGTCCTGGTTTAGCCCATTCTACTCCTATGGAGTCTCAGACTGCTTATTACCTCTTCCCAGGAACAGCCCCCCCCCCCCCCAAACAGTTTGAGACACAGAAGGCTGAGTATCCAAAAAACACACATCCCTGCTGTGTTAGAGTCAATTCCTCATGCAGCAGGGCTCTATATCCCAGTCTTTGGCCCCAAGACTTACTTTTCCTTTACAAATGCAGAGCACAACTGCAATCATTCTACCACAGACCATGAAGAAATCAATTTAGCAATCCAAACATAAATTAAGCAATGTTTTTGATTCAGTAAACTTGTTCCTCCGTAGATCAGAGCAAGTATTAGTGAAGGTCAGTGACCCATCCCCAAGATTTGCTTTGATGAAACTCATAGGAATTTTAGATCAGAGCACACTTCAAATTATTTGACCTGGAAATTAACCCTTTACATATTTGTAAGTGATTTTAACAAATTGCTAGGAGCTTTTCTGTTTGTGATTCAATGGTTTAACAGCATATTAATGAAATTACTTATTAATCAAAGCACCAATTCAGTAACTTACAAATACTTCTCCTGAATAAGGATCTCCAAACTGAGCAAAGTCCAACATCACTGGGGGTCCTGGTGGATGACAAGCTGCCCATGAGCCAACAGTGTGTCCTGGTGGCTAACAGGGCCAATGGGATCCTGGGGGGCATCCAAAGGAGTGTGGCCAGTAGGTCAAAGGAGGGGATCCTCCCCCTCTACTCTGCCCTGGTCAGGCCCCACCTGGAGTGTTGTGTCCAGTTCTGAGCTCCCTGGGATAAAAAAAGACAGGGATCTCCTGGAGAGAGTCCAGAGGAGGCTACAGAGATGAAGGGCCTGGAGCATCTCCCCTGTGAGGAAAGGCTGAGTGAGCTGAGGCTGTTCAGCCTGGAGAAAAGAAGCCTGAGAGGGGATCTGATCAATGGGGATCAATAGCTGAAGGGTGGGACACAGGGGGACATGGGCAGCCCCTTCTCAGTGTCTGTGGGGACAGGACAAGGGGCAATGGCCTCAAGTTGCAGCACAGGGAGTTCCACCCCAATCTGGGGAAGAACTTCTTCCCAGTGAGGACGAGGGAGCCCTGGGACAGGCTGCCCAGGGGGTGTGGAATCTCCTTCTCTGGAGAGATTCTAGCCCTGTCTGGACACCGACCTGTGTGCCCTGTCCTAGGGACCCTGCTTTGGCAGGGGGTTGGACCCCACAGGCTCTGGAGGAACCTTCCAACCCCTACAGTTCTGTGATTCTGTGATCACTAGAAAAGGATTTCAGGCAATTTTTATTATTCAGAAGGTATCAGGGTTAAATTATGGTCTGAAAGAGAAAATAAACACCTTTTGAGAGAAAACCACCTTTCTCTCAATGTCACTGACCTACCCGAGAGCTAAGTTCAGGGCTCCCCGATTCATCTTAGTGCTCAGTCCCACACTGTACAAACACCTTGTGGAAAAAGCTTTCTGTACAGGTTTTTTTTTTTTTTCAAGAAAAGCCCTGCATTATAACTTACATCCCTTCAAGTGACTTCAACTGTGCTCTCTGCACATTAAAAATGTTAAATTCTGGGCAAATCAGAACAAATATATTCCTTGCTCAGATCCTTTCACCTCAAGCAAGATCAAGTAATTGGTACAAGAACTTCATGGGTTTTTAGAGGAAAATCAAGGGAATTAACATATTTCAAGCAGCGTAATAGCTCTACAGTTTATGTTAAAGTAAATCATCTGAGTAATGAATTTAATTCCTCAGAGTAACTTTCCAGAAAAATCAAAACTAACACATTTTAATGAAGAATGAAAGAATTTTTCACTGCAGAAGTCTGCAAAATATTTGAGTATTTTTAATAGAAAAGCAAAAGTGAGCTGAGACAATCCCAAAGCATGTTTAACAGCCACGTGCTACCCAAGTACAGACAGCAACAAAGCAGTGGCAGTGTGGAAGGGAACTGGTTCTCTTCACTTTGACAGAACAGAAGATGGATACCTCAAGGAAAAAATACACCCAAGACAGACCTCAGAATCTCCAATTCCACCAAAATGATGTTTCAAGTCCTGCTAAGCAGGAAAAAGCAGCTTTTTAATTGGCTTAAATGGCTTTATTGAAATGACACACACAACAGCAGTATTTGTAGATGGGATGTGACTGGGAGAAACGGGATTCTCTAACCAGAACAGAAGTCCTGAGGCTTAAACAGATCCAATTGCAGCATGAATCCATCAAGGCTCATCGTTAGCCCGGCACTGACTGATGTCTCTGCTGGTAACCAAGTGTTCCAAGCAGTGGCAGTTAAAACAATAACCGAAGTCTCCTTGCCTCCCCCACCACCTCCCACTTCCAGGCATTGAAGCAATTGTTTAGCAAGCCCATACTAATCAGGAGCTAATTAAATAACTAAAATTGTTTCAGCATTCATCATTTTCTTCCCATGAAGAATCACTTTTCTAGATCTTTATGGCCTTATCCGCATGGCTTGGACACGTGAAGGTCTGAGCTTACCCACACTGTGCTGCCAGCGCTGGGGCAGGAAGGCACCCACCATGCTGGGACCTGTGCCATCCTCATCACCACAACAAAAGCCAACACTGTCACCTCCAGCACCAACAACCTGAGCTGCTTCTCCACTCCTACAAGCCCAGGGACCAAGCACTGCAGAGCCCATCGCTGCCCCACACAAACACAGGAGTCCCACCTTCCTGTTGAACCTGGCATGATCCCACTGGAGAGGGCACCTCAAGATCTTCATCCCTTACTGCAGCCACCCTTCTCCCTTGGTCCCTTTCCAATTGCTTTGTCCTTCACAGGGATTTGATGTCAGAATATCAGGAGGGAAACACTCTGAGCAGTAACTTTGATGGTTCCCTCAGAACTCACTCTTCCTTTAAGGAATACTTTTTTCTTCCCCACCCCCCCCCACCCCGCCCCCCCCCATTCCAACCAGAAGTCCAGCAAAGTCCAGCAACCCAAACTAAAAGCCAGGGCAAAGTTTGCTCATTAAACAGTTTCACTGGCCCCAGCAGCCCCAGGACAGAGCATACCACTAGGTCCTTCGGGGCAGAGACAGCATCTCCCCAGCAGCCAGCTCCCCCACCTCACTCCCAGAAGGATGTCAGCACACAAAGCGTGAGAGCTTCTGCCTCACTGTTTCTTCACTGACCACCCCACCAAGTGTTTAAAACAAGCACACATGGATAAGCCCTCACTTGTTTTCTGTGGTGTGGAGACCCCAACAGAGCACGCACACACACACACAGGAGTCGCAGCTGCTGCAGCAGCCGGTGTACAGTACCTCTTGATGCAGCCTCCCCGCATCCGAATACAGCCTCCTGCTCCTGTCTGCGTCCATCCATCCCCTGGTGACCGACGGGAAAACCCCAAGCAATACTAAAGACAACCAAAAGCTTCTTGATTTCATCATTTCACACCTGTTGAAAACAAGAGAACAGTCGTAAAGCAATCATCTCACACCAAAACCCAGCTCAGATACAACAGCATGGCAGAAGCTTCGGCTGACGGTGCCTCTCCACACCAGGTCAGTGCTGATGGGACACTGCAGCCCCCACAAACACCCAGCAAAACCCCTATGTTCCCTTTTCACACCCATCTGTGTATTTATGAGCTATTGCTGTGAAACAGCTCGTGTGGTGACCAGACACTGGAGGAGAAACATCATGAATTGGGAACTAAGGAAGAATGCAAGGAGCCTTCAGTGAGAACACAACCATGGACAGGATTTCACAGCCTGGGCAGAAGGATGCAGATACACTAGCAAGAAATGAGGCCAAACTAGGTAATGAAGAAAAAAAGCCACTGGGATTCACCCACCCCATGCATGCTTAAAGGAAAGCAAGGTTTATGGAAAAGGACAGTCAAAGAACAGAGACCACCACAGACCCTCACAGGAGGCCCTCAGAGACCCGAAGGCACTCATGTAATGAATATGTAAATATTATTAGTTCCAGGAAATGAAATTAAAATGCATGTACTGGGATGATACAAGCTTTTTCTCTCCCAAGTGAAGGTACACACATTAGGTTAGAGTGATACCCTGCACACCCAGTGCTGCGATAACAAATGCCTGCTTTCTAAAACTCCAAAACTCAGATAGGTTCTTGACCAACTCTTCCAGTCACACTACCACAGGCAAAACCAAACCACATCAAGCACAACACGATGGTACTGCAGAACCCAGCAAGTGACTTGGTCCCATCTCTGGACAACCCACCAGCACCACGTCACTCACGGTCCAGGACACACACCCATACCCTCAGACCTTCAGGCCAGCCCAGTTTCTGCAGCGTGGCAGAAATATCATCATTCTCCTCAGGTTCAGAGGACAATGCTGCAGGAGACCAGCAAGATGCCAGTGAGGACCTTCTACCACAAGAGCAACCACCTGGAGCAGAAGTTCTTGTCTCACATGGGGTTTTTTAATTAATGTGGAAGAAAACAGAGTGCAGTTACTTGGACACCAGTCAGGCTGAGCTACCACGCGTTGCACACACGCATGGCCCCGCACTGATGCCCTGGCAGCTCAGCCTGGCAAGCTCCATACTTCATCCCAACTTTTGGGGGGAACCGGACAAGCAGATCGTGTCATTACTGCTCACATTGAAAATACCAAAGGCATCTCCAGGCCTGGCACCATTTCCATGGCAGCTGAGGGAAGTGCTGACCTTTCACAGCAGCTGCAGAGGATGCTATGGCAGACCTATAACGAAGCATAATGGCCACTTAATGAGGCAAGCGATGGCATTTCTATAGCATGCAAGTGACAGCCTGCTGCTCCGGCTGAACAACACACATTAACAAGGCGAGGTACCTGCTAAGGGCACAACTAAGCCCTGCTGAATCAAGTCACCATGACATACCTTGCCTTGACAGGACTCATTTAGCAGCATTCCCACACCACGTATTTGCTGCAGGGTGTATCCAAGCCTTGGTGCATCACTATTAATTCTGGAGCCACGACCATTTACACCAGCGCTGACTTGGGCTTGGCCATTTGATCTGCCCAAAAACCCGCTGTCAACGGGAGAGCACAGAGCCTACAGCCACCACACACCGGGCAGCTCAAGCATCACTTCTCCTTGCTAATGTAAACACCCTGAATTGAGAGCACTCAGGATGAAATCAACATTTATTAGGCTTTCTAAATTCCAATTAGAAGCCTCAGATGTGATGTTACCGGGGCTACAGATAAATGTTTAATAAGCCAAAGTCACTATATCAATAAGCGACAAGTACATTGTTACATTATGAATCGCTCCTGCACAGCAATCCTCTTTCCCACAGTTTTTATAGAGGTATTTTGTATGCTCAGCTGATGCCATCCCTGCAAACACAACTACTTCACTTCACAGTTCTGGAGACCTCTGACTCATATGCTGCTTGAAATTACCATCCTAGAGCAAATCAGGGGACTGGCTTGATGTATATTCAGTAAATAAGGAACCACTGGGAAGCACGACAGTGTTTGGATTAGGATGCCTACAACAGTGATGAAGCTGAAAGGGCAGCCTCCACCTGCTACAAACTACAGTCGTGTTATAAATGGAATTTGTAGAGCATCTTTCTCCAGTCAGTTTAGAAATCACTTATTTTTATTGCATACTGACTGACAGTACACTAATTGCTCTCACTCATAATAAGAGGAGGACACACTAATACACATCATATATCCAAATAGCCTAAAGCAAGCAACAAATATGCACCATAAATATCGAGTGAGGGTTGACTCTGAAGCCATACAGCACTTTCACATTACTTGGCACCCTACACCACAGCTCAGCATCGCTTTACCCTGAGGTAAGCGGAAGGCTCCTTGCAGAATCCAGTCTACAGCTGCACCACGCAACAAGGCAACTGGATTGGGGTCCAAAGTTCCCCAAAGTCAACAAATACAATTCGAAGTCACTGAACAGATCTGCACTACCAGCGTAAACTCAGACAAGTGTCACTACCAGCCTCCTTCCCTCACTTGAGCAAGGGGCAGATTCATACGACATGAGCCTGTACAGACACCACCAGCTAGATAAACCACAGCTCACACAGAGAAATGGCTGCATGGAACAAGCAATTTACTCAAATAGAAAAAAGGTGAGCAGCATTTGTGGCTAAACACTAGAAGATTCCCAAGAGCTGAGGGTGGAGGGGGGGCATCTATCTCACACCTGGGCTCAGCAGCACCTGTGAGCAGAGACAGTCTGATCTACCCTGTAAGGCAGAAATCAGCAATTGCAATGCAGACACTAGAAGCAAAACAGCCTATTTCCAAGCTAAGACGGCCCCGATATTAAGGCAGGTACTAAACAAAGCCTGAAAAAGTTTACCTTAAAGGATGCAGTTTCTTCCTCCAGCATCACAGCTCCCTTGCAGCTGGCACTGCCTTGCCAAAGGGGCACTGCCACAAGCACTGCGATGCCACTGGAAGAAGCTCAGACAACAGCTCACTTGAACACACAAGTGCTGCTGTGACAACAGCAGCCACAGAACACAAGCCCATCCTGAGCCCAGGCACCGACACACAGCCAGGGAGTCTCAGCAAGCAGGGAAACTGGTGCAGCACCTCGCAATGAAGAGGACAAGCAGCGAGCCAAAGACACAAGCACAGGTTGTAGGGCACAGGTTTTAGAGCTGCTCAAGCAAAAAGGGTCACCTTGAGAAACAAAGCCAACTAATGACACCAGCCCTTTCCATGGAGGACAACACAGATTGTTTGAAGTACTATGTGCCATGCAGGGGAAGCAGCTGAACAGCCAGACTGCCGCAGAGATCCCACAACTTTCTCCTCCACAACACGGATGCTTTAAGAATTCAATTACTGTGACTGTAATAAGATTAAAGCATTTGCCCAAAAAACCCCAACAGTTACCAGTTTTGGTTTCAGGGCTATTTAAACTGCAGCTTATTTCTTTAGCATTGAGAAATTAATAGTTCGCAATCACTTCTAATAATTTCCAACGGGCTTCACATTAGGAAGGAGGAGGTTGAACTTAATCACCTGAAGTTATAGTGTTGCTACAGCAAAAGGACCAAAGCATTACCTCCATATAAACTGGCTCTGTTATCACCAGATAAGAATCCTGTCCTCAGTTCCTCTGCCATCAACTATCCCAGTTGCTTCAGCCTTATCTAAACAGCATTTCTATTGCCTGAAAAATAATTTCTAGGTCCATAATCCCTTGTTGAGTGCTACAAAATTAAGCTACAAAATTAAGGGGGAAATCCGTTCTAAGATAACCTTTTAGCAATGCTTAACAAAGGCAAATAACCGTTCCTACAGCATCTCAGATAAATACTTCAAGTTTTCATGCATTGAGAACTCACTGGAACGAGCTCCGATGTTTAGGTACAGACCAGGCATCTCATTTGGGCAAACACACAGGTACCAATATTTAGTCTGTAAATCCCCCAAAGCGTTTCCGTGCTTCCCAGAAAAAATCCGGGGAGCATCATCACCCCAGCGGGGATGTAGCACTGCCAAGGAACTCCTGGACCTCACACACAAGAGGCTCCAACCTTTGCTTCCGAGGCTGCCTCCGCGACACTGGAGCAACGCCCAGCCACGGGCTTACTCCGAGGTTACGCTCGGGGGAGCCCCGGACCACCCGTCCCACCGCCAGCCCAGCGCACAGCCGGTTATCCCCACCACCCAGGAGCGTTTCGGAGAAGTTGGGGAGGAAGCCCAGGAGCTCCTAGAAAACCATCGCTCCTGCCGCAAGCTCAACCCCGCGGGCTGCGGGCGGAGGCTAGAAAGGTCGCCCGGGGCTCGGGTGGGGAAGCGGGGGGGCTCCTACCTCGCTCGTTACCGGCGCCCGCCCCGGGAAGCGCCCGGCCGCGGGCAGCGGGGCCGGAGGCGGCGGGGCCCGTCGGGGCGCTCCGCGGGGATGGCCGCCGGCACCACGGCGCCACCCGGGGGCCGCGGGGGGAAGCGCCGGCTCCCTTCGCAACCGCGGCGGGACGCGCCCCCGGCCCCCGCCGACGGCCCCGAAGCCGCGGCACGGGAGGAACCCGGAGCCGGGAGGAACCAGGGGGGAAGGAGCCGCGTCTGCCCCGCGGGCGGCACTTCCACCGCTCGCTCTCCGCGCTCCGGAACGCGGGGCTGGGGAGGGGGTAACAACCCTCCGAGCCCGTCCCACCCCGCCGGCGGCTCCCACCTGTTACCGCGCCCAGGCGGGGGGTCCGCGGAGGGCGGCGGCAGCATCCGGAGGGCTGCCTAGCCCCGAGCGAGCGCGCCCCGCGGAGCGGACGGCAGCAGCGGCGAGAGGCGCGGCGCCCGCGGGCTCTCTCCCCCTCAGCCCGGGCGGGGACGGCGTCGCTCCGCAGGGCGCGGGAACCTCGCGGGGCAGGGCGGTGCGCAAAGCCGCTGCGGGGCGCTCCCCCGCGGCACTCACCTGGGAGGGAAGCGGGGCGGCGGGGCGGGGCTGCCCGGGACGGGAGCGGCGGCGGCCGAGGACGCGGCGCGGGCCGGGCCGGCCCTATTTCTGCTCTCTGGGCCGGAGCCGCCTGACGTCAGCGCCGCATTTGCATATTCCACCCAATCGCCGGCACCTGTGCGGGCACGCGGGACCGCCCCCTCGGGGCACGCGGCGGGAGGGGGCCGTCGGGGCGCCGCGGGGCGGGGGCAGCGCGGGGAGCGGCGGGGGGAGCGGGCAGCGGGGCACCAGCTCCTTTCCCTTCCGCTCCCCTCCCCTGGCGGCACCGACTGCCGGGTGCGGGGTTGCGAGAGGGGCTGGGGGGACTGCTTGGACACCCTACCCCGCCGGGAGCCTGAGGCCGTCGGTGGGCTAAAGACCCGGGGGTACCCCCTTGGGGTGCGCAGTACCTCGGGGTGCTGCTGCCGATCCCCCCCCCCCTTCCCGGCAACCCCAGCGTCCGTCCCCGGGAGAGCCGCTCAGAGCAGTGCGGGACCCAGGCTCATCTGGGGCCGGGCGAGAGGCGACCACCGACCCCTCGCGATGTGTCTCTAAAACTGGGGTGTCCTTGTGGGGCACCGAATTTCGCCCGGTGGGACCCTGTAACCCCCCCACGACCGTGCACGGCAACCGCGCAGCGCAGAACACGCAGCTTGCAAAGCGCTCCTTCTGTCCCCACGGACCCCTGGCTCCACAGGAAGGCAAACACACCGCTGCCCATCCATTCTCCTGTGCAGCATCACGTCTGCATCCAAAAACACAATCAAAATAAAGTAAAATACCATTTCCCCATTTTTTTTTTTAAAAAGGGATGTTTCCAGGAAGGGAGGGCACAAGGGGACTGCAGAAGCGAAGAGGATTTTTGGGGGGGTCCTTGATTGCAGAGGCAGGAGGTGAGCAGTCTAAAAGCCCTTATAAAACACGCTGGGTTTTGTGTTTCTTCCCTATAAAGACTCTTAACAGCTGGATCCCGATGAATTAAATGGGATTTGACATTGGCTTCGGCGTGAAAAGGATGGGACCCATCAGATGAGGGCTTAGAAAGACACAGAAACCACGTCCAGTCCAGAAGAAAAGCCATGCCATGAAGTTACAATCGAGATTTTTCTTTGCCAGGAGCACCAAGTGATCAGACAGGTGGTTTTTTCCATGATTTTTCACACCTTTGGGTCCAGCCTGTTAAATGCAGCACCTCCAAAATACTTTCAGTGTATTAAGAAAATGTAAAAAAAAAATTAGCTTATTCTAGCCAAACGGCTTGTAGAGACTGTTTTAGGAAGGCAACGATCTTGAAATTGCTGATTTAAGGTTTGGATTAAAAAGAAATCACAAATGTAATAAACCGGGGAGTATCCAGGGTGAATTGTGGGTGGGTAATATAAGGGAGGGCTCTGCAGTGTCTTGACAGAAGAAATGAGTGCATATTTCACAGCTGGCCTGTAGGTTTAAGAGGTCTGAGGCTTTAAAAAAATGAAATAAAATAAAGCTGAAATCTAATCAGAGACAAATAGGTTATTTTCAGTGAGATCTTTCTCCTGAGAGAAAAAAATTGGAGATGGTATCGGCGGAGACAACTCTTCCCCATTTCCTGAGGTGAAGGAAGAAAAGTCTGCCCGCTTACCAACATCACTTACGCTATGAGAAGATGTTTGTGCTGTCAATTTAGCCATTTCTCTGTCTCTCTTGAAGGCAGACACAAGCACGACGTGTGCATTAGCAGACATCTGAGGTACCCGCACAGCCCCTATTTATTTATACCCACGCCTGCTTGGGGATGCAGAGTCGGGAGGCGACCGTGTTCCGCCGCCACCGCCAGCTTGCAGAGGTGATGCTCGCGACTGCATTTGTAGCAGTCGGCATATTTTCCTCGCTTTACACCGTCTGATGCAGGCTGAAGTGCCCAGGCTGGACTTGCTGTGCTTCTGCCAAGACAAAGCTCGGCATGGCAGTGCTGGAAGGCTGCTGCGACCTCTTCATGTCATCAGCTGAGGGGTCCCTGGTCCCGGCGTTGAGTCCCCGGGCTCACCTACCTGCAGCTGGGATCGCAGGGAGAGGGATGGCTAAACGAGGAGAGCACTTACCCTGCACAGAGGGTGCGTGGGGCGGTTGGGCTCACGTAAAGCGCCCGTCTGCTCCCCCATCAGTTATCAGATGCCAAAGGCGACCATGTTCCTAAGCCAGGTCTCCTGGATGCACACACCTCCTTTTCCCACCGTGAGCACAGTCAGGTACCAACAGTCATTTTAGCATCTTCTCTCGCACGCTTGGGTCCTATGTGATCCCCTGGTCTTTTGGTTGTGATGTGTTCCAACCTCCTGAGAATACCATTTATAAAAATCAATCAGCAAGCATCCCCTCCTCACCCCCTCACCCTCCATCCAACTCCACCCCCCTCCTCTTCAAACACCTTTTTAAAGGTCCTGAGACCTTCTAAAAGCCCTGTGGAAGCCTGGATGCATCCCAAGGGCAGTTTCTGAAAGGGAGCTGTGGGAGCTTTGCTGAGGGATGATGTCTGCTGTCCCCCCACCGTGCTGGTTCACCCACCTGCAAAGGCTGGGAGAAGCCAACAGCTCTGTTATAGAACTGGGGAAATAAACTGCTTGCTCCAGAGCAGGCTGGCAATGAAAAACTGATAAATTCCTCATCTAAAAGCCTGGGTGAGCTTGAAGCAAAATAATTGTTGCTTTCCTTTGAACTGGGAATTGGAGGGGCCCAAAAAACAGTGATTGGAGGCAGAAGGAAAAGATAAATGAACGATTTTAAAGACAGATTTGAGGAGAAGATTCCTATGCAGAAAAAGGGGGAAATCAAGTTTTCAAGTTTTTTTCTCTCAAAATACAGGATAACCAGTTTGCTGAAAGGGGAATTAAGCATCCTCTGCTCCTCTCAGTTTAAAAATAGATATTAAAACCAGAAAACAAGCAAGAAAGTAAAAAAAAAACAAAACCCCACCCTGGAAGTTTAGAGGGATGGAAGCTGCTGAAGTATGTTTCATGTAACAGAAGCAAACCCAAGGTCTGTGAAGAAGGAGAGAGACCTCCTGGGCCAGCCGCGGTCTCGCGTTCTTGGGTGAGAGGAGCTGGAAATGTGCAACTTGTTGTCAGCTTTGACTGATGCGACTTCAGGAAGTTGATGAGAAATTTTAAACAACAGATTGGCAAGGCAGAACTCCGTGTCACTGAAGATACGATAGCATTCGAGGGTGACCACGGCGGTTAGTTTAAGGGAAAGAGTTTTGAAGAACAGATGGTCTTCTCTTATTGGGCTTTTTTTTTGTTTTTAATTAAAAGACCCCTCCAAACAAACTCACAACACAACAGAGCGATGCACTAAGAATCCCTGATTTCTACCAGTAAAGGAATTAACTGGCAACCCTCTGAGCCTCCTGAAGTACTTCCAAAATCTTCCTCAGAAGGGGAGGAGAAGGGTTCATCTTTAAAAATTCAAACTTTGAATGACAGCGGATCACCCACCCACCCCTTGTCCAGTCCTGCTCTCTAAATGCAGTAATTAAACACGAGTTTTTAAAAGAACATTGTATTCACTGCAAGCAAGGAGCTGAGGAGGTAATAGGACAACAAGATTCATGCTCATCACTTTTAGTTATTTGAACCGAGAACCTAAATCAGACCTGATTAAAATAGGAACTCAAACCCAGATTCAACCAAAACTGGAGATATTAAACAAATACAGATGTGACAAGAGTCGTGATTCAATTATTAGGAGTCCATCTTTTAATTGCTCATTAAGATGACAGTGTGTATCTTTGCCTACATACATTTAGCAAAGCCTTTTCACTTTGACAGCGCATAAAATTACCCACGCCAACTGTATATCTCTTACTCTTTATGTCAACTTTAGAGTCGCTGGTTTTTCATTATCCTCTTGGCCACAAATTAATAAGGAGGAACAAATTTAATAGCAGCCTCAAACCTTTAGAGATTATCTCAGCCTTGTGTATCTGTGCCAGTTAAATTGCCATTTCTTTCTGCTTAAATTTAATGTGGTCATCTTGATACAAACACACACATATTTAACGCTGCTCTCAGGGCACAGTACTGGCACACCGAGGGGCTGCTCTGAAAAGCTGACGTGGAGCTCCAACTTGAACTTCTCCAACCTCATCACCCTCCCTTTAAGATGTGACAAATGGTCCTGGAGCACCTCCCCTACAAAGAGAGGCTGAAGGAACTGGGTTTGTTCAGCCTAGAGAAGAGAAAGCTGTGGGGGGACCTCACTGCAGCCTTCCAGTCCCTGAAGGGAGCAGAGAAACAGGACTTGGTGCAGGAGTTCCTGGACACAGGTTTTCTTCCCATAAACAAGGTATGTTGGGAAACAACCTTTTATTTCAACATCATCTGCTGAAATGCAATTCAATTCCCTAAGCTGGCAGAGAAACTCTGGGAGGTTTGCTGGTCCACAGTACAACACGGAGCTTGCTAACACTGACGGGTACTGTTGAGAGCAACGCATGTGTAAACAGGAATAAAAGTCTTGCAGGTTCTGGGGGTCTGAAACAACAAACAAGCAGTTGTCACCATTTGTCAGCTTCAGGGTTAAACAGATTTCTGGCAGGAGAAAGCCAAGTTCCAGAAGATCAGTATATGGAAAAGACAGCACCAGCTTCAAGGCAGAAGGGATGTGCTGGCAATTTCCTCTCAATTCCTGACAAGGCATCTCAAACACAGCTGGCAGATCTTCAGTCAAAACCAAACAGGAAGCAAACTGCTTGAGGCCTTTACGAATGTGAATAGAGAAACTCCAGAGAATTTTGACTATTGCAACACTCTCCACTGCTCCCTGGTCAGAGGGCCGAAGATCTGAAGTAGTGCTGAACTCAGGAGTCTCATCTCCTTCGTGAAGCCCCATTTCAAAAGAGCCATCTTCTTTGTCTGTGGTCTTGGTGTCACCCAGAGGGCTCCCTTTCTCCTCTGTAAAGCAGGAGGGGGGGGATCTCTGCACAGTCTGCACTATCAAGGCAGAAAGGTGCTGGGTAAAATCTTGGTTTGTGGCAGTGTGTGACATACAATGAAAAGGCAAGATGACAGTGTTACAGGGGTCAGGCACTGCACGCTGTTCTTCCTCTGAAGGATCCAAACTGCAAAAGAGATAACAAGGCAAAGTACGAGCCTGAGTTTCAAAACAGTCACAGCTACCTACAGCTCATGGTGCTGCTGCTGCTGCTCTGAACTTTGAGGTATAATCTTGTTACTGCAGTTACATCAGCCTAATTTCATAAAACATCTTAAACAGTCAAGAATGCATAGGTTGCAGTTGTATTCATTTCTGTATTTCTTTTATACATTTACAGCATTTAGTTGATAGAAATATTCCTAATTCATATTATTCCTTTGTCCTGCCACTGAATTTTCAAGATGCTTTCAGATCATCTTGTGTCTATACATTGTTTTGTCTGTACATAGTAACTATTTAATTTGTTAGATCAAAAATAGCATGGCCAGTAGGTCTGGGGAGGTGATTGTGCCCCTGTACTGGGCGCTGGTGAGGCTGCAGCTCGAGTGCTGGGTCCAGTTCTGGGCTCCTCACAGGACATGGAGGTCCTGGAGCAAGTCCAGAGAAGGGCAACCAGGCTGGGGAAGGGGCTGGAGGGCAAATCCTCTGAGAAGCAGCTGAGGGAGCTGGGGGTGTTCAGCTTGGAGAAGAGGAGGCTGAGGGGAGACCTTCTCCCCACCTCCACTGCCCAGCCAGGAGGGTGCAGAGAGGTGGGAGATGGTCTCTTCAGCCAGGGGACAGGAGATGGGACAAGAGGCAATGGGCTCAAGCTGTGCCAGGGCAGGGTCAGAGCAGATGGGAGGGCAAAGTTCTTCCCTGGCAGAGTTGTGGGGCTGTGCACAGGCTGCCCAGGGAGAGGCTGAGTCACCTTCCCTGGATGGGTTTATAAAAAAGGGTAGATGAGGTGCTCAGGGATCTGGTTTAGCTTGGGACAGGAACAGTTGGACTTAATGATCTTAAAGAGCTTTTGCAACCTTGTGATTCTGTGATCTTCATACTGTGCACAGCCACTGGTTGAGAGGCTGGGAGTGTGCAATTTATCAGAAGTTAAAAATAAAGTGTTCAGCTCATCTTCCATTTCCCAAACCCAACAGGCACTTTGCAAATCACTGGCTTGAAGCCACTGACTTTATTCCAGGGTTCAAAGGTTACAAAGACTTTATACTCTTACCACTGATTTCGCTTGAAAACAACTAGAGGCAGCGTGCAACCAGACACACTGGTTTGCCTTAAAGCCGGGTCTGAAATGCACCATCCACTATTGGGACTCAAAAAGCTGATGGGGGTTTAAGCCAGAGCTCAGGAGTCTCACTTACCACATCTGGGGTCACTTCCATGTGCTTTACAGGAATCCAACAGAGAGGCAGGTGCCTACGGAACAAAGAACCATCAGGCAGTGGCAGCTGCTGCCAGATTTCAGCAGAAGTGAAAAGCAAAGTCAACGTTGGCTCCTGCTTTTTAAGGCCAGCAGCTCCCTGCTGAGTCCTGACTGCTGTACCCGTGGGCAGCTGAACAGCTGACCTGTGAGGATGCTGACACACCAGGTTTTTAGTTCAGGCTGGGCACTCTGAGGCAGCCAGGAACGCAGTGAGAACAGATGTGGCCTGTAGGCCTTTCAGCACACTACAGACTTCAGCAGCAGCGCACAGCCAGGCGAAAAGGCAAAGGCCCTGGAGAAAGCCCAGCCACGCTGGCAGCAGAGGCAGAGTCCCTCAGGGCTGGCTGTCTCATGCCCTGAAGCCAGGCATATGAAGGGCATTTCCTATATCAAAAATGACATCACAACGCAGAAGTTAAACAGCTGGAGTTTGAAGGAGACCAATTAGGCCAACACCTATTGCCAGAGAGAAGGTTCTTCCACTCTCTGAGGAAGAGAACTGTCTTCCAAAAGGTGCTGAACTGCTCAGTTCAGAGAGCAGTTCAGCATCTCAGAGCACACTGAATGAGACACTAATGCCAGGTAAACATCTCAGTCCTGACAGCGACAATTCTCTGCAACTCTGGTGAATTCAGATCATGCACTCACTGTACAAGGTGGACCAAACCCACCACTCAAATTTGGGGCTACCTCCTTTCTCAATTATAACAGCTCAGAGAATGAAAATACCTTTGCTGTGGATTACTATAACAACACAAGTTTAATATCAGAAATTAGCTTGCAAAAAAAACAAACACTACCACATTAAAACTGCCATAAAATAAACACAAGTGTAGCAATTACCTGATTTTTACACCCAGAGTCTGGTATTTCAAAACATCTCTGGGGAACTGTATAGTCTGTAGGAGTCAAACTACCAGATTGCAAAAGACTGCTGGCTAGGACTGTTTCTTCACAAATTATTTCTAGAAGAAATACAAAGACCTTTTAAAATTGCTGAAGTAAAACCAAAATGAATGTCTAACAGTGTCTGTCAAACAACTAGAATTAAGATTGCATCATCAAAATGTGACCATCAGTCATTAAAGCTGCAGGGTCTCTTCACAGAACAGCCAGGACAGAACAAAACCAGGCACAATTTTAGTATCCATAAGTGCACTGGAAGGTGCACTGAAGACTGCTAAAGCTCATTTTTTAAGCTAACCACCAATTTAAATCTCAACATCTTGTGTGAGAATTCTCCATGTGATTTAGTTTTAACAGAACTGGTCCATTTCCTTGAAACTTGCCCTGAGTGTTACCAAAGCATTGCCAGGCTGGCAAAGCCACAGCAGAGCAGTTTGTGAGCTTCACAGCATTCACTCCCATTTTTGCAGGCGTCAAGCAAACAAGCAGAAGATCTGTAAAACCTTTAACCTGGCTCAGAAGGTCCTGTCCCTCAAATGCCACTCAAGGAAATGATCTTACCTCGAGCCGGCCCGCTCACGCGTGTACAATGTACGTGCAAATAAACAACAGAATTCCAATCACAGAATCCCAGCCTGGGCTGGGCTGGAAGGGACCCAAGGATCACAGAGCTCCAACACCCCTGCCACAGGCAGGGACACCAACCTCCAGGCCTGGAGCTACACAAGGTTGCCCAGGGCCCCAGCCAACCTGGCCTTGAACACCCCCAGGGATGGGGCACCCACCCCTTCTCTGGGCAGCCCCTTCCAGCCCCTCACCACTCTCTCTGGAAAGAACTTCCCCCCAATATCTGTCCTAAACCTTCCTTCCTTTAGCTTTAATCCATCCCCCTTGTCCTGCCATTGTCTGCCCTTTCAAAAAGCTGATTCCCTCCTGTTTCTCTGCTCCCTTCAGGGACTGGAAGGCTGCAATGAGGTCCCCACAGCCTTCTCTTCTCCAGGCTGAACCAGCCCAGCTCCCTCAGCCTCTCTCTGTAGGGGCCCCTGCTCCAGCCCTCTGATCATCTCCGTGGCTCCTCTGACCCCTCTCCACAAGTCCCACATCTTCCTTGTACTGGGGCCCCAGCTCTGGACACAGGACTCCAGCTGGGGCCTCCTGAGGGCAGAGCAGAGAGGGACAATCCCCTCCCTGTCCCTGCTGCCACCCCTTTTCTGATGGGAGTCCAGGATACCATTGGCCTTCCAAGCTGCAGGAGCCACTGCATGTGAGCTTCTTCCTCAGGCATAAGAACTCCTGCCTGTATCTTTCTGGATTGATGGCAAAGTTTAGTAGATGACACCAAACCATCTCTCAGGCAGAGGAAGCACAAGAGAGATTTACTGCTTGAACAAAGCAACCATGTTAGCCAGAAGGAAACTCAAATTGACAAGAAAACCAGAACAGGGCAGCATTATTTCTGGATTTCTCTTCTCTATATATGTTTAATCTTTGCCATAAGCCATTTGGAAGACATGTTTAAGTTGAATAAAATGCTAGTGAAACAGATGGTGTCTAGAGAAACTGCAGAGAAAACAATTCACAGAAATAGTGCATCAGAAAATGAATTCCATTATTCCTGATTTCAGGTCTAACAATGAAATAAATTGCCTAGCATAGCTCCATTTTTTTAAAAATAGACTTCTCAAAATCAGTATTTTGAAAACAACCCTTGATAGCTAGGTATGTAGCAAAGAATTCATTTCTGTTGTTAAAGCTGAGGAATGTCCTAATCCTGTCCTACTCCTTGCTATCCCACTATATATTAATATATTTATAAATATCCCACTATATATTTATATCCCACTTTTATATTTATTTTTATAAATATAAAAGCCCTTCCTCAAGACTCTACTACAGGAATCTTATGGAAAAGGACCACAGTCAGTAACCCCAGTCTTACACCAGTTTTCCTGTAAAATTCCCAAGTAGTTCAGAAAGATCTTGGTATTTTTTCCAAGATTCATGTGCTCCTTAAACATTTGCAATAATGGAAAAAGATGATTGATCAATAAGTAACACCTAAACAGTCACAGCCACTGCTAGCATGCATCTTTACAGCTAGCCCTGCATAAAACCCCAGGCTGCCCTATAGCCAGGCTGTCTCACTCCTGCAACTTCAATGCTTGATGCTTTAAAGCCAGCGTTGGCTTAATTTGGGAGAACCTGGCATTTCACCTGGAGGTGAAAAGTTATCCAGAAGGGCTCCAAAGGCAACTCAAGCACATAAATAGCAACTAAACCTGCATCTAAATTGCTTCTCCTTTAATTTAAACGCTGTCACTTCATTTTTACTGAGTGATCTAAGACCTCTACTGATTCTGCAGAAATGCCAGGAACAGACTCTTTCCAAAGACCTCTTCCCCCACCCACCAATTCACTGGTAAGAGTAAGCTGTTTCGCCCCAAATTATGGAGACTGTCATCACTTTTCTAAATGGTTACAAAGTCGTCCCCAACCAGATATACCCTACTGCATTTTAAGCTTTCATTCAGGCAAAAGCAAAAGCATCTTTATCTCTTCTCAGACACACATGAATTTCCCAGTCAGTCAGTCCCACGGGCCCCTGCAGAAGATGCAGGACACGCCACTGTTCTACGTTCTAATGCAGTGGGTACCCTTGGTTGAAGCATCCAGTGAAATGGGATTTTCAGGTAAGGTCAGCAGGTGCTGTGGAACACAACAGTGTGCTGAAATCACAGGCTCAGTCTGAACCCAAACTCCAGAACTGCCTCTTACTCATCTCCTTTTCTGACCTCCATTCTGGCCTGACAGAAACACAGCCCTTGCCAACAGCAGGAATGGAACAGATGCTCCAGCTCCCCTTGTGCAGACCAACAAGCAGAGAAGCAGTTTTAGAACGTGTCTACAGATGCCACAGTTCCCATGAAGGCATGTATCTAGACTAGCAAGAGAGATACAGTCCTCTGCTGCTGCTTTCTGCAGTAAAAGCAGCCCCGTGCCCCAACTTCTGTTCGAGTTAATTAACACCACAGTGAACATCAGGTCAGCTTTGCCAGGTCACATGGCACTTGCACTACGCCAAAGCTGCCGGGTCTGTCTGCTCTGACTTGATAAGCCCCATATCCCTTCACAGAACATCCAGGTACATCAGTGCAGCCCAGAGACGCAGAACCCAGAGGCTCAGCCCAGCAGCACGATACATACATGATTACCTTGGCTGGAGCTGACAGGACGAGGCAGAGAGGGAGAGGAAGGACGAACAGGAAGAGAAGAACAGTTTGGTTTGGAGCTGGCAGCGGTGAGCCTGGAGTCCTCACTGATCTAATAAAGAAAGTAGGCAATAATTAAAGAAAAATCCTAAACACACGGGACACGTCAGAACCTGAACTGCACTAAGTCTACAAAGATTTCCCAGTTGGAGTAAAAAGAACGTTACTACCAAATGTGTTTGGTTTCTGAGGGGTGCCACACGTTGGTGCTCACACCCTCTCAAGTTCCCATTTCCCACTAAGCAGAATTCCACTAAGAATTCGGTTAGAGAAGTCATTCTGATCACTGATCCCTGCACTGACAAAACCAGCAGCAAGTTTCACAAACCACAACGACAACAGGATTCTTAGGCTGCAGGGGCATCACAGCTCCTGATAATACAACTTATTTCCAGAACAAGATTAACCCACTGCACAGCAGACAGGAGAACAGGACAATTCAGACTTCTGATCCTTTCCCATTGCTCAATACTCGCAAGAAGAAAGTCTGGGAAAATCATTTCAGTCCTCTGCAACACAAGCACTGATCTCACACCTCAGCACTCTCTGTATAAGATGGAAAATACAGCTGTTGAGGTCAGCTGCATATTTATTGTGTGTACCATTAGGCCATTTTCTCTTTTCCTCCCACTTCCTCTATCCCAAGCCAGCAGAAAAAGGAACATCCTGAAACTGCATTGAAATCTAAATAGGAGAAAGAGGTGATGTTCAAACCTCACACTGCAGTAAAGCACAAACACTGCACTCACTTCCATGACAAGTGAGTTTAAGGAATTCTGCTCAAAGCCAATCTGGAGAGGACTCACAGGCTTCTTTTGTACCCAGCACGTTCTGCTCTCACAGCACCCAACTCACCTTTTTATCAGAGCTGCTCAGTTTGTGTTTCACCTCCTTGGCTTTCTGAATGGCTTTCAGCACTTCCACTGTGTCTGGTTCCTTTTCTGTGGTGATAGTGTTATCCAGACAGACCTAAAAATGTTAAAAACATCCAGAAATACAGAAAACAAGGCAGCTCTGTAACTTATTGTTACTTATGTCATAAATAAATAGTTTGATGCAGATGCTGTGCATGTCTGTAACCCTGTAAACAAGGTAATGACCACGTCAGACCTCATGACTTGAATGCAAACTCAGAAGTGCTTGGGAAGCTCCACACCCCACTGGCACAGGCACCTTCCAACAGGAACACCCTGTTACCCAGTGAAAGCAGGGCAAGCTCTCCCTTAGATCTGAGGAGCACACCCAGCAGCGTATACATGGTTCCATTCTCTAGAGACGTACTCCAACCCCCACTAAAAACTCCTCAGGCTTGTAGAGCATTCACACAACTTTCCTTACCAGGCTTTAGAAAGAAAAAGCTGTTCTTACATACCTCTGAAGCCCTGTCCCCAAACTGAGCCAGTACTTTGGTCCCATAGTCAGGGATGATGCTCAGTGGGTTGCTGGATAACACCACCTTTTCTAAGCACGGGAGGTTTCCTATATTTTTTACTTCATCAATCTGAAAGTTTTTCAGTAAAAGGATGAATACACAGATTGGCTAAATGAGAACACCACCACAGTCTAAGCATTTCTTGACTAAATTACATACAAACAGTAACCAGGAAAAAAAATTCTCTCCAGCCACTTTATTTGCACTTTCACCCTCTAACAGGAATCACTTGTGTTCTAAAGCAATCTGACACTAAAATCAGTAGTTACCTGTTCGACTTTGTTGTTGCTCAGATCCAAGTTGACTAAAGAGTACAGCTTGTTAAGACCACACAGCCTTTCCAGCTGATTTCCTGCTAGATTCAGAGTTTTGATGTTTCCCAGTCTTGTGTGAACACCTTCCAGCGATGTCAGCTTGTTGTAGGATAAGTCCAGGTGAACAAGGTTGTAAAGATGCTACGAGAGCACAGAAAATCCAGGTCACACACCAATTTGCTAAAATTGAACCATATCAAAGGCTTGTCCATTTGCTCATGCTGGATGCTGCCCAGCTGACAAACACAACACGAACTTGCTCATTACACAGGATTAAGCCTGCAGGAAAGGGAACTTCCTCCACTCTATTTTTCCCAAGCCATTGACACAGCCAGCAACGACTGGATTTAGTGAAGAACTACATGTTGCATGTCAGTGTTGGCAAGTAAGAAATGCACCCTTACGAGGGCTTGATGCTAGGAAGCTATTTGGGCTTAAACTCTTCTCTGCAAGATGAGTGGCAAAATCCTTTAGCAAAAGGATTCTGTCTTGGAAGGTCCTGGGCAGCCTGGCAAACATCACCTTCAAAAGCATCCCTTACCTGTAAGTTTTCTACCAGAGACACCCCATTGTGACTCAGGTCCAGGAACTCAATCTTGGGAATTAATTTCTAGAAGGGAAAAGGTGCACATGTTAAATGCGTTTTAGCTTAGAAACCTGGCTGTACTTCCTTCACCAACCAACTAACAACTAACAGGCAAAGGGAAGGGAACTCTCCAAGGCACAGACCCTCTTCTCAGCTTTCAGCAGTAAAAAGCGTTCTGCACCCATTCTAGTGCAGCCAGAGTGCAGACTCCTGCTCGTGAGAGAACCAGATTACTCTGATGAGCACGGTCACGTTTGCATTTGAAACCTGGGTTCTCACTGAAGACAAGCAAGTTGCCCCCAGTTTAGCCCCACTAACTACAGATCAAACTCATTAAGAGGCCTTTCCAGCTCAAACAGGCCTGTCTGTATTACACAGAACCCTGGATAAAGATTACAGAACTAAAAATCAGAGTAAGTTGAGCAGTGCATTGATCTCCACATCATTACCTTGTGGAGCTCAAGCACGGACAGTGCAAGGGGAAATCTTTCAGAAGAGAGATACATGAAGAAATTGCAAAATCCCTGCTGAGTCATGTGACACAGAAGACCAGCCATTCTTTCCCCCCACACACAAATGAAGAAAGATTTCTTACCACTGAATCATCAATTTGAGAGATGCTGTTGTGACTCATATCCAAGGTTGTTAAAGTTCTCCAAGTTGGGATAACTGCTGTCACTGGACAGCTTGAAGTTGTATCCTCTGGCTCGCACTGATCAAACTCAGAGGCCTCTGGCACCAGGATTTCCTGTTAAAGACAAGCACCCTAAAAATATTTTACCTGCATCTTTGGTGAAAGCCCATTGTTTCACAAGAAATCCAAATGACCTTATGGAAGAAAGATCCCT